>NC_137327.1:64122686-64731773 GCF_965287045.1 Carcharhinus amblyrhynchos | reverse complement strand
GTTGCTGCCAAATTAGGGGCCATTTCCAACAGCTACCTCAGCAAAGCCTTCCAGTAAAGCTAAGACACAAAGTGAATATAATTGATATCCTTGGGGTTACTCGAAAATAAATGACTGTGAGAGTGAATGTAGGGCAAATTGATTAGAGGTCGGGCATAGTTGTGTCCCTAGTTTTCACTCAATGTCATCAATAGTACCTAATTGGACAAACGAATTCAAAGTAAATAGATCGACCTGATTGAGAATAGTCGCGTTTGTAAAGGATGTTGAGATGCACCCCTTCGAGCTTGCCCAGATTTTGCCAAATACATTTTTGAAAGGAAAACTGAATGAAGCGACGTCCAAGGCGCTACACTTCCGCCGAAAATGCAGCAGAACTGATGAAATGGCTTTATAAAAAGGCACGTTTATTTTTGTACGAGGCCTCAACGCCACTGGCAATCCAAACACTTATTATGCATCCCTAATAACCCCTGTGAAGGTGTTCGTGAGCGGACATCCTAAGCCATTACTTTCCTCGTGTTGCTGGCACATCCACAATCCGTTGGGAGGTGTTCCAGAATGTGAATCTAGCGGCCACTCAGAAAACATCTAAATTTCCAAATTGGGTCGGTCCGTTATTTGAAAATAAACTTGTCGGTGCTGGTAGTATGTTAGGCCCGTTAAAAATGCAGTAACAGGGGATCAGATTACACTGATTTAAATGTCGTTATGTACTGAAAAGAGCTCAATTCGATTCAGACTCAATAAATGCAAAATGGGAGCATTTCAAAATCCACCGTACCGTAGAGGGGAAAACAAATTGCAGCCGGCTGACTATCGTAAGTTCTACGCTGCCCCTCAAAGTCAAAAACTATTCGAAGGTTAAGATGGCAGCGCCATTGTTATTTCGCATTTTTTCTGCTAGCCTTTTTGACAATGTAATCACCACAGTAAATATCAGGTTGTTTTCGAGATGCAATATCTCAGTGTTCTGATGTATCCAAGCGTTTGTTTCGCCATGACCTCACAGAAATGCTGAAAATACTGTATTTCAAACACAAAGCAAAAAACGCTTTACATTCGCACATCAGATTTTATGTTGTAGAGAGCAATTTTGCAGCAAAATTAAATGGCTTATTTTTGTTTCAGGTCCCTTCCTCTATCTGCTGGTTGGATTCAATGTTGCACCGGTTGCCTCTACTATAAGCAACGCATTTCTGAGACTAGAATGATTATTAATCGTGGAGTGATACTTGTTAAGGTCCCTTCTTTGTTGAGGTAAATGGCCACGATCCGGTTCCTCACGAGTATTTGGATCTTTTTTTATTCATTCATAAGAAATGGGCGTCGCTGGCTGGCCAGCATTTATTGCCCATTCCTAATTGGTCAAGGGCAGTTGACAGTCAACCACATTGCTGTGGGTCTGGAGTCACATGTAGGCCATACCAGGTAAGGGTGGAAGATTTCCTTCCCTAAAGAAAGTTAGTGATCCACATGGGCCTTTCCGATAATGGTCAATAATCATCCGAAAACTTGTGATTCCGAATAAATCTGTTGGTGTTGTGAGACTTCTTATTCTGCCCACTCCAGCCCAACACCAGCATCTCTATATGTTGTTCACCAAGAGAAGCTAATGAAAGACTCACTTTTGTTAGCCCTTCAGCCTAGGCGAGATCCAAACTATTCCGCTGGTGTTAATAACCAGCTACTTGGAGGCATAAGTGTGAGCGGTGGAAGCTACGAAACATTAATAAGCCATATCAATATTCAAAGCCCGGTAAGCGATAGGTAATGTCGCGTCGGGTCTAGTCTTGTCAGAACAAACCTCCATATATGCTCTGACCTTCAGGTAAGACAGTTGATAGCAGGCAGATCATGAGCGTAAAAGCGAAAACGGAAATTTCATACAATATCGTGGAAGTTAAACATTCTGTTTGCTTAGATATTGACTTTCATCTTGTTTATTTAGATTTCGTAAATAACGTCGCGTGGGTTTGTAAGAATTGCACGTAAGTTCAGGAATGATTTGGGTATAACTGATTGGATAATCTATTTTGCATGCAAGTAGCGTGATTGTGCGTGTTATTGTGAATCATCAAATGTCCTGCTGATGTATCAACACTGATCACTGTGCTGGCTCGAATCGAGAATGTGGGGATAATCATCTATTTGTGTTATAATGACTAGTCAATCTGTATATTACGGTAAAGATACACTAAGTTCGATATGTAACTGCGATCAAGTTATTTTGGAAGCTTCTTTTACTTAATTGTGAAACGCATTTCAACAGTGGCAGAAGTTAAAATGATATGTTGTGAACTGGTTGCAAAGATCAGTAAAAGAAAATAATATCATTTTTTCCTAAGTTTATTTTGCTAAGAATTACTAAATATTATTGTAAGCGTGGAAAGTAGCATTCGTTATTGTGTTAACACAATGCAACTCAATTAACGATTCGCATTAATTCAATTAATTTAGCAACAGGAGTACAAAATTATGTCAACTTATAGTATATTTAGACCGACATGAACCGGTGGTGATCGAAATGTAATTTTTTTTTGCAGTAGTAGCAGCGACTGACGATTGTACTATTTATTATGTGAATTATTAGAGAATGACATGTTTGTGAATGTGTTTTATATGGATTCCCAGAAGACATTGGACACGCTTTCAGATAATACATCGTTTCAAACAAAGCAGTAAGGCAACAAACTGCCCTGGGAGAGAATTTCTTTCAATGTAGGAAACAAAGTTTAGACAAGACAATTTAGGCACAGTGTTGTGACAAGTGGTGTGTGCCCCTTGTGAATCTGTACAAACGCGAATATTTTGTTTTTTTTATGAATTGGGATATAGAGTCATAGAGTCCCAGAATCATAGAGGTTTACTGCAGTGGAAACAGTATCTTCGGCCCAACTTGTCCATGCTGCCCAGTTTTTATCATTAAGCTGACACAATTGCTCGCACTTGGGCCATACCCCTTCTCTGTACCCATCTTACCCATGTAACAGTCTAAATACTTTTTAAAAGACAACATTATACCCGCCTCTATTACTGTCTCTGGCAGCTCATTCCAGACACTCACCACTCTCTGCCTGAAAAAAAATGCTCCTCCGGACCCTTTTGTATCTCTCTCCTCTCAGCTTAAACCTATTCTCTCTAGTTGAATGCTCTCCTACTTTTGGGAAAAGATGTTGACTATCTACCTTCTCAATGCCTCTCATTATTTTATAGACCTCAATGAGATCACTCCTAAGCTTCCTCTGTTCCAGGGGAAAAAAAGTCCCAGTTTATCTAACCTCTTCTTATATGTCAAACCGATATGTCCCGTGGCATCCTAGTAAATCTTTTCAGCAATCACTCCAGTTTAATATCCTTTCAATAATAGGGTGACCAGAGCTGCGCTCAGTATTTCAAGGGTGGCCTTACCAATGCATTGTGCAACTTCAGCTAAACGTCCCAGTTCTTATATTCAATATTGTGAGAAATGAAAGCAAGCATACTGAATGGCTTCTTCACCACCCTGTGTACCTGAGAGCTCACTTTCAAGGAGATATGAACCCACACTCCCCGATTTATTTGTTCTATAACTCTCCCCAACGCCCTATCACGAACTGAATATTGTTGCCGCAATTCAAGCAACCAAAATGCATCACCTCACATTTATCTAAATTATACTCCATCTGCCATTCATCTGCCCACCAGCCCAATTGATCAAGATCCATTTGCAATCCTAGAAAACTTTCTTCATTGTCTACCATGCTACCAGTTTTGGTATTATCTGCAAACTTGCTAACCATGCCTCCTAAACTCTCACCAAAATCATTAATATAACTAAGAATTAACAGTGGGCCCAGCACTGATCCCTGAGGCATACCGCTGGCCACAGACCAGTTGTTCGAAAAACAACTCTTTACAATCACAATTTATCTCCTGTTGTCAAGCCAATTTTATATCCAATTGGCTACCTTATCCTGGATCTTATGAGATTTAACCTCATGCAAACTGCATGCCTTCATATCTTCTTGGTTACTTCTTCAAAAAAACTCAATCAAATTTATGAGATATGATTCTCCACTCACAAAGCCATGCTGACAACCTTAGCAGTGCTTGCCTCGCTAAATGCCTGTAGATACTGTCTCCCAGAATACTTTCCAACAACTTATCCACTACAGACGTTCAGCTCACCAGTTTGTAGAACTTAGGCTTTTTCCTACAACTTTTCTGAAACGAAGGCAAAACATTTGCTACTCTCCAATCTTCAGTTCACCTGTCACTGTTGGTGTTTTAAATATCTCAGGTTGGAGACACACAATTACCTCCCTAGACTCCCACAATGTCCTGGGATACATTTCATCAGGTCCTTGGCATTTATCTACCTTGATGCACTTCAGAGCTTCTCTGTACTATGTACACCCCTCAAGATATCACTATTTAGTTTTCCAAGTTCCATTACACCCATACCTTTCTCAACAGTATTTACCCATGCTAAACTTTCATTTAGGATTCTTTTGTGGATTTGCACGAAGATGACCTCGTTGATCCTTAAGAGGCCCTACTCTCTCCCTAGTTACTCCTTTGACCTTTATGTACTTGCAGACGCTCTTTACATTCTCCTTTGCCTTATCTGCCAAACCAACCTCATGTCCTCGTTTTACCCTCCTGATTTCTCCCTAACACTACTCCTACAACCTCTATACTCTTCACAGGATCCACTTGTATTTTGTGTTTATGTGTGTCCGTCTGTACATGTGAGCATATGTATGTGAGCGTGTGTTTGTTTGTGTGCATGTGTGCTTATGTATATGCTTGCATGCATGCATATGTATGTGTGTGTCTGCGTGTGTGCCTGTGTTTATGTGTCTGAGTGTGTGTTTGTGCGCATGTGTGCATCTATGTTTGTGTGTGAGTATGTGTGTGTCCATGTGTGTGAGTGCATGTATGTGTGTGCATTTGTGTATGTGTGTGCATGATTGTATGTGTGTACTTGTGCATGTGTGCATGTATGTCTCTGTGTTACAAACGTGTTCATGTCTGTGTGTGTGCATGCATGTGCATGTGTGTTTGTGTGCATGCGTGTGTTTGTGTGTATGTGTATATGTGTGTGTTCATGTCTCTGTGTTTGTCAGTGTGTGCGTATTTGTATTTGTGTGCACGTGTGTGTATGTTTGTGCATTGGTGGGCGTGTGCATGTGTATGAGCATGCATTTATGTATGCGTATGCGAATGTGCCTATGTGTGTGCATGTATGTATGAGTATGAGTGTATGTGTATGTTTGAGTGTGTCTGTGTAGGTATGTGTATATGAGTGTGCGTGTCAATGAGTGTGTGTGTGTGTCAGTATGTGCATGTGTAAGTGTGTGTGACTCTGTGTGCGTGTTCATGTGTGTGAGTGTGTATGCGTGTGTGTGGGTACATGTGTGCCTATGTGTGCTTGTGCATGTGTATGTGTGCATGTCTGTGAGTGTATGTGTGTGTCTGTGTGCACATATGCATGTGTTTTGTGTGTACGAACCTGTGTGTGTGTGTGTATGTCTGAGTGCGTGTGTGGATGCATGCGTGCCTGTGTGTGCTTGTGCATGTGTGTGAGTGTATGTGTGTGTGTCTGTGTGCACATATGCATGTGTTTTGTGTGTACGAACCTGTGTGTGCGTGTGCGTATGTCTGAGTGTGTGTGTGGGTACATGTGTGCCTGTGTGTGCTTGTGCATGTGTATGTGTATGTGTGCATGTGTGTGAGTGTATGTGTGTGTGCCTGTGTGCACATATGCATGTGTTTTGTGTGTACGAACCTGTGTGTGCATGTGCGTATGTCTGAGTGTGTGTGTGTGTGTGAGCGCTTGTATGTATTTATGTGCATGTGTGTACATACACAGAGCAATCGGGAACTTTGTGCGCCACACGAATTGGCTAACCGTGAACCATGCACACGTTAGCAAGCGTGGATTGCAAAGGTTCAAGTGGGGACTTCACCGTACCCTCCTCAAGCGCAGTTATGGATGGACAATGAAAGCGAGCCTAGCCAGACGCACGTAGATATTAATAAGAAATTCAAGAAGGCAATTTGAAAGCGAATTGTACAAGAGATTGGACAAAACTGAGGAACATGGAGATTGAAGTGAAGACATCCGCTTTGAACCTCTTAGCTATGGAGTTTGAATGCATACATCACTTTAATCCTGTACGCAGCTGAATGCCGTCATTCAAAATGCAATTGAATATTATCCTCTCCTCACGAGGGTTGAGGCTTAATCTGGTGAAAGTTAGTACACTATTGCACTGAATGCTTGTTAAATAATTGGATCACAGCACATAATTCGACCAATGCTCATCATGAGTAAACCATTGGTCCTAAATGAGATGCAGTGGAGATTCAGCACTGTGGGTTTAGAGTTAGCACAATTTCATAACGTGCGCTGTTGAAAGAACCGAATATGAAAGCATGTGTTGATATGATGTAGTTGAACACACTTCCTGCAAATCCTGTTAAAGCTAAATTACTTGAAATTTTGAAAACCAAAATTTTATTCTGTCAATCAATTAGATTTACGGTTGGAGAGTCAAGGTGTGCAGACGAAGTTAAGGGACACATCAATTGGGGTATAATTTAATGACAGAGCAGGTCGTTATTCCTGTTAAGTGCATTTTCTTATATTCCTTCTTATGCTCATTTGCCCAACAATGCAAGACTCCTAAAATCGATAATAACTGTGGTAAAAATGACTGTTGTTTCTCAAAATGAAAGCGCTTTTTAAAAATTTGATGCTACGGAATTATATTATTATTTTTTACGGTTGTATATGCTGGAACTGAATAGCAGTCGGCTCCCCACAAACTCATAGTGGAAATAATTATTCGTTCAGTAATTGTAACATGGCTCAGCTAATGCTTTCTTTCGAAGAATTGTTGCCATCACCTGCTGATTTTCTAAAGTCAGTGTTTTTTCCATATTCTTGCTGTTGCTTTTACGATTTGCAGATTTTACCGAGCTAGTAAATGACAGACCCGCTCCTTGTACAGTCTGTAAAAAAGGAAACCCGTTTAGTATTTGTAGTATTGGAGGAAAGAATGAAGCACAAGTGATAATGTTAACATCTTCAGCCATGCATAGAATCATAAAGTCATAGAGGTTTACAGCATGGGAATAGGCCCTTCGGCCCAACTTGTCTATGCCACCCTTTTTTATATACTCCTGAACTAATCCCAATTGCCCGCATTTGGCCCATATCCCTCGATACCCATCGTATCCATGTAACTATATAAATGCTTTTTTAAAAGACAAAATTGTACCCGCCTCTACTACTATCTTTGGCAGCTTGTTTCAGACACTCACCACCCTCTGTGTGAAAAAAGTGCCAATCTGGGCACTTTTGTATCTCTCTCCTCTCACCTTAATCCTGTGCCCTCTAGTTTTAGACTCCCCTGCCTTTGGGAAAAGATATTGACTACCTAGTTGATCTGTGCCCTTCATTATTGTATAGAACTCTATAAGGTCAACCCTCAGCCTCCTACGCTCCATGTATCTGTTTGAAAAGAAAACGCATAGGGTAACTTACAATACAACCTGTTCTGCGCAAGGGCACTAACACATATTTATTAGTTAAGCTCACAATGCACAAATGCGAAGTTATATCATCAATGTGAAAGTTTGATGGACCTCAAACATGCTTGATCCACAAAGTATAGAATCTCTCAGAGTGCAATTATTCAGGATTATTCTTGTTCCACCAGAAACAACTTACTATTTATTCTGTATTTTTTTTCAACACCGACTGAATGATGTATTATTGCCAATTATATTTTTGTAGAAATTACGTGTGAGTGGTTCTAATTGGACGACGGAAGCATGGCCTTATATTTAGAGTCACAAGAACCTATATTTGTAAAGTTTAGAATTAAATCTTCAAAATGTGGCTTCTTATACATTTCGTACAAGCCATTGCATAGCTGTAAAATATCACACACATTTTCTTTGATTCAATTAAGAAAAGCCAGCACTGATTCAGAACTCTACATTAATATATTTGTTTCAGATTATAAAACACATATCGTGAAAGGAAGAGAGAGAGAGAGAGAATTATACGTATTCTCACCAGCAGAGGTGAGGCATGAATCGTGATTGCATTTTATGTGGGGCCAATTGAAATACTATCATTTTTTATTGTCCTGAAGGTGTCGTAAATTTTTGTCATACAGTTTAAGGCGGAGCTACGTTGCAATCTTGCTACAATTGCACAGGTGAGACCACATCTGAAGTACAGCGAGCAGATTTGGTCTGCATTTTTTGTAAGGAAATACATTATTTAATTGGAGGAAATTCATGGAATGTTTACTAGGATGATCCCCGATATTGAACGACTGTTGTAAGAGGAAAGTTAGAAAAAGAAAAGTTGGACTCTACTCATTGGAATTTAGAAGAATGAGAGGTCTCTCACTGGAACATATAGGTTACTTTCGAGGCTTGACAGGGTGAATTCTGGGAAGATTTCTTCCCTCATGGAAGAGGCTACGACCAGGGGGCATGGTCTCAGAATAAAGAGGTGCCAATTTCAGACTCAGATGGGGAGAAGTTTCTTCTTTTAGAGGGCTGTGATTCTTTGGAACTCCAGGCAGAGTCCTTGTGCATATTTAAGGCTGCGATAGATAGATTTTTGATCAGTAAGCGAATCAAAGGTTAAGGGGATAGGGAAGGAAAGTGAGCGTGAGGAATGTTGGATCAGCAATGCTCATTGAATGATAGGAAAGGCTCTATGGGCCATACGGCCTATTGCTATTCGTATTTCTTATGGTCTCGTGGTTTCTTCTCAAACGAAGTCTATATCCTTTCAAGGGCACAGTGTTGAAATCAACCGTGAACATTGTAATGGAAAATAAGTGTTCCCTTTTCCAGCTATGTTTACATCTAGTCGACGTATAACAACAGACATAACTCATACGATCACTTATGGCGTTTAATTTACCTTACCTCTACAAATCCTTTAACTGGCGTCGCTTCCAAATTAAGACACTGAAGAGTAGACATATCAGACCATATCCAATACATCCAGAAATCAGCAGAGGACGGGAGATTTGACTGTCTACAAAATTAATATTCAAGAAAAGATCAAATATTATGAACTGTATTACCTGTTCACAAAACGAACATATTTTTCACCTTTAATCATGCTTTCTATAACTGCACATTTAACAGGCAAGTCTAACGAACTTTTATCTCTGTTTTTCTTTTTTGTTAGAGTCAGCTATTCACCGGCTGCGATGACTCTTCAGGCGGAGTGGTCTGTTCTATAACAATTCGATGCATCACACCACCATTCCTCTCACCAACATCACCGAACCCCCAACTCTCTCCCCCCACCACCCACTCACTACACTACCGTCCCCCCCCCCCCCCCCGCCAACCACCACCCCTTCCCATCTCTTGACGTCTGTGGGTCATTTATCAATGCTCTTAGATCGGAATATTCCGATTACAATTTATTCTGTCACTTATTGTAATTTCTCAGGTTTTTCTTTAATGATTTGAAGCCTCAGCATAGGCTGCTCGATTACATGGGGGAAATCGTAGTTCATCTAATTTGTGTATGCAGCTGAAATTTTCAGTTCTGGCACCATTGTATTTATCGCTGCGCAACCACTTGAAGACATGGTCATCCGCCTTAAAATGTGGTACCCTCTTTATATCGAAGAGATTACAGTCAAATAAAAACAACATAAAGTGTGGGCTACCAGTTCGCTGCCATTGTATGCGACAATTACTCCCCGCACCAATCCCAACCACACTATTGCGTGTACAATATACAATCACATGATATTAAATTCATAAAAAATATAGAAATAAAAACCTTTTAAACGGAGTCAAGGATTGCTGTTCTACATATGCGCAGAACTTTTGGTTAATATTGAGAATGTATTGTACTTTGTATTAATTAAGTGGTTGTCGTTTCTGACCGGTAAGGTATTAATGACATAAGAACATAAGAACTTAAGAAATAGGAGCAGGAGTAGGCCATCCAGCCCTTCGAGCCTGACTATCTCGGTTGTCTTGGTAGACATGTACCTGTGTTAGAATATGTAATGACATGCGTAACAACTAGTGGAGTTTCCAATGTAACATGAGAGACCAGACAGCTGTAAACACTTCCAATCGGAGCAGGCTGTATCTCTTTCCAAAAGCTGCGAGCTTCGTACAATCCGTCTGAGTTTTGCTGTTTCAAGACAGACACCCCAGTTGAGATTTCGATATCACCTTTATACCATACGAGTGCAATAAGCTCAGGGTAAAATGCGGACGCCTCACACACAAGGGATACGGATGAATCGCTTCGAGGGTCACTAGGGAGAATTTGCACTTGGCTTGGAGGCACTATAAAACAGAACATAAAATCTATGGCGCTTTGATGTCACATGACAGCTTTTTAAAAAAGTTTACAAACGATTATTATCAAGTGCTTGTGGTCACATATGATGTATGGAAAAAAACATTTTCCTACGAATCTTAATGATTATAAAGAAATTAAAAATAGAACTTATATGTGAATCGGACGAGAAGAACCGATTTAATTTCTGGCGATATTGCAAACGAGGGCATTTTCAGTTTTCAAGACGGTTGGAATGGAATTTCTTTCTGCACACGTTTCTGACTGTCACAGGCAGAGCAACATTCACAAATATCACGGTTCTGCGAGTTACATTACAGAGAAAATGGTCGCGATCGATATTTGTCGCAATCTTAGTAGTTATATTTAACGGAAAAATGAATGTGTTGTTGGTCGCTTCAAGTATTGAATTAGCGGCCTTGTTGTCGGTTCCCTGGACATTGTAGGGATATCTCACTGTGATAGGAAATCTTGCCCGCCATTTCAAATGATAATCTAAGAGCTATTTTGTCAGTTCTGACAAAATCGAAGCTCTGATCATCCCTTGACTGATGCTGCCATTTCTGATTACCAATTGCAGCATTTTCGGTAATTTCTTAATTTTTCCAACATCCTGAACTACTTTTTTCTTTGCCCTTTCAGACAACTGAATGTCTAAATTAAATGGCTCGTACTTTCCATTGTTAATTCTTAAATCTTTCAATATCCCGTGGATATGATGATTTGATCTAATAATTGCAATTATTATCTGATGTTTGATCTGTTTTATAAGTCACAATGACATAATGCATTCTGCAAAATCTCGATACTCACCCCATACAGTTAAGTTAGATCCAATCACGCTTCCTGTTATGTAGCCATTTTGTTGCACCGAGCAGTAATATACTCCAGCATCCTGGAAGCTTACATTGGTGATGCGAAGAAAGCCACTAAATGTGTTTGTGAAGCCAAAAACCTTTCGGTGATCGGCGGCTGTACTCAGATATTGATTTTCGCCTTCTTTCAACCACTTGAAGGTCACATTCGAGTCTTCTGGAGCGTACGGTACCGAACAATGAAAAGTGGCATTTGTGCCTTGGATTTGTCTCAGACTTTCAGGAAGTTGAATTACTTGATTTGAAGTATCTGCTGAAACAATTAATTATAAATACTTTAAAACTGACTTCATAAATATCAAGGGGTTTGGGGAAGGTTTCGTAGTAAGGGGAGGGGGTATAGAGGATGGTGTGTGATTACGAAAGTTCAATGTAGATATCTGTTCATATCTGTGAAAGAAACAATATTTAAGTTTATGTTGAGAGATACAAGACAGAAAATAAGCAGGTACCTCCTTGCATTATCTCTACGATAGTGAAACACAGGATCAGCTTATTATTCAACATTGTGATCAGGCTCTTGCTGAATACAACGGAATTTCCCAGCTTCGCCAAACAAATGCACGTTTAACTGCCTTTAATATGGAAGCCGTCACAGTGACGTTTATCATCCGGTCATTTTGTTTTCGGAAATGACATATTTTGCTTCAAGTCACTTTCAACACCGAATAGCCTGTAATAAATATGTACTGATCGGAAGACAAAAACAAATAACTTGATTTGCTGCAGAAATTGACAACACACTAAATTAAAAAAAAAATAGCCGGAGCACTTTTGACTAATGAAAGCAATGTTGCAAATATTGCTGAATCTCACTGTTACCTACGTTTTCGCAAACTCCACAGATTCCCCGGTAGGTGGACAACGCTGCAAAATAAACTAAAGTGTGAAAATATATACTGAGTCGTTCTGCAAATCTCTCCGGGCAACATCGGGTAAGTTGTACCTCATTGTTTCATCGCTACTTACGGTAAAGATAGGGTCAACAAACAAATAACATGTCTTTATGGTGCTAACGGGCTGAAGTTCTGCAATGTACACATCAGTCAGGCTTTTATCCCACTATCATATACATCAAAAGTAGCCATACATTTTCGCTAAACACACCTCAGGGCTAATTTCGCAAATTAATAACACGTGAACAAGGAGTAAGAGCAGGCCATTCAGTATATTAGAGCCTTTTCAGCCATTCCATAAAAACATGGTTGATCTGATAGTAACCTTAAACCTATATTCCGCCTACACCCGATATCCGAACATCCCTTGCACATCTATCCACCGTTGCCTTAAAATATTCAAATGTTCTGCTTCCTGCACTTATTCAGGAAGAGTTACAATGATTCACAACTCTCTAAGTGAAAAAGTCGCCTAATGTCCCTTTTGAATGGGCAATCACTTGTCTTAAACAGTCACTTTTAATTCTAGATTCTCCCACGACAATATACATCCTTTCCCGAGACATCCTGTCAAAACCGCTCTGTGTCTTATATGTGTCGACGAAGTCGCTATTTGCCCTTATAAACTCCAGTAGATGCAACATTAGCCTGGCTAATCCTTCTTCACAAGCCAATCCACTCATTCCAGGCTTTAGTATGGTAAACCGTCTCTGAACAGCTTCCAAAACATTTACATCTTCATGGGTGGCACGGTAGCACAGTGGTTAGCACTGCTGTTTCACAGCACCAGGGACCTGGGTTCGATTTCCGGCTCGAGTCGCTGTCTGTGTGGAGTTTGCACATTCTCCTCGTGTCTGCGTGGGTTTCCTCCGGGTGCTCCGGTTTCCTCCCACAGTCCAAAGATATCGCGTTAGGTTGCTCAGCCATGCTAAACAAAATAATCCTCAGTATTCTGTTTTCGTAAATTAGAGGAATTACGGGTAGGATATGGGGGTAGAGCCTGGGTGAGATTGTGGTCGGTGCGGACTCGATGGGCCGAAGGGTCTCTTTCTGCACTGTCGGGTTCTATGGTCTATGATCTTTCCTCAGATATGGCGATCAATACTGTACAATGTGGTCTCACTAGTACATTGTTTAATTTAAGCATAGCCCCCCAATGTGTCTATTCAATTCCCCTCGCAATAAATGACACCATTCCATGAGTTTTCCCAATTGCTTGCTGTGCATGCATACGTGTGAATCATTCACCTGGGCGCTCAGATCTCCGAAAAATGCTCGCCGTTTGGATAATACGTGTTTTTTATTCCTGTCAAAATGGACGATTTCACATTTACCACGTTGCACTTCATTTGCTAGATCTTTGCCCACTCGCTTAATCGGTTTATTTTTTTTTGTAATTTCCTTGGGTCCTCAGCATGCTATACGCCCCTATGTATCCCTGTATCACCAGCAAATTTGAAAAATCCTTTCAGTCACTCCTTATTATCATTTACATGAATTGTAAATAGTTGAGCTTTCAGCGTAGATCCCTCTGGTACACCACCCATTACGTCTCGTTCACAAGTAGTTGCTCTCCGAGTTGCATTGCTCCTCCAAACCTTACGTGACGACAGAATCTTGGTGGCTGACTCATTCTATTCGAATATGTAAAATTTTGCGATGGGTGTTCAATTATTTCATTTATACTAAATAATCTCACCAGAAAAAAATGGATCTTGTCAATGCAGATAAAAGTACACCTTAAAAGCGTTTTGTTATGTCTTAGTGATAAACAAACTCTCTGGCACTGAATTCGTTGATTGGGGAGGCTAATTCTTTGAAGCTTTAGTTGTTGTTGGAGGTATAAATTATTCGAACTTTTTTTTCAAAGACACACGATTGCTAATTGCTTACATAGATCTCAAGGAACAGAATATGGACTCCTGAACTTCATTTGCGCTTTAAATTTCAGTAGCTTTTTTTTGCAAATTTACGTTGAAAGCACATGGGAAAACGCTAAGGTGACGAGGGTCGCCCACAATGTTTATAACATCGACAGAAGATTTTAACCTAATGTCAAACAGGTTACAAAGTCAGACAGTAAAACAACGCACTTTGTCCTGATAGGTTATTGCACACATTGGAAATTCCACGCAACTGCCCCACTTTACCAGCATTAACGCAATAGAAAACAGGTGCAGCCGCGTTTCCGCTGCATTTCAATTAGAAAAGGTATTGCAGAGGGCAGAAAGCTGCATAATAACCACTTTGTCAATGTCTGTGATTAGTACTGTTACAGGTGTTGGTAACAGGGATTTTAAGATATGCTACAAAACAAGCTTGAATGAAGCATTACATTGGACACAGTATATCGTGAACATTGCGGATTACATAATTCGAATCTGAAAGTTAATCTTTCACACTTACAAAAATCATTTGCAACATTCGGTTGGGAGTTTGAGATTTATGACGCCACTTAAATAGTAGGAGCACTAAAATAGATAAATCCTTCTTTTTCGTGCTAAATTCATTTTCAATATATCAGGTAAACCCAGCAACGTGATGTTGCTAATGGTATATGAGTGGAAAGACCAATAATGATACATATTTGCGTACATTTTGAAAGTATGGCCTGTTGGACGGCAAATTCGTGACTTTAACTGTGCTTCGGCGGAAGGAGCTGGACGATTTTCACGGAGGGTGAGCGACATTTGTCTCAACCTTATTTATGCCATATGACTCTGTGACTTGAATTGTGGGTTTGACTGAATTTTGAAAAAAAAAATGTTGCGTAGGGAAAAATCCTATCCATATATCGCTGGTTTCCTAGTTCACCAGCTGATGTTAAGAAATTATGAATCGGTAAAGAGGTGCTTGCATTTTTGGAAAAAAACAATGGTACAAGATATCGTTTTTGTCAAGTGTATGCCGAAAATCCTATGATCAATTAAAAACGCTACGAATATTTTAAGCCTATCGAAAGACTGTTTCCGAATTCCGAAATTTTGAATCCATTGACCATAAAATCATGAATACAATTTGGAGCAGGAACAGAACATTTGAAAGCTCGTGCAAAACAAATCAATACATGAAACTAGTTATTCTCAACTTAAAAATCACATCAGGCATTAAGTGGTCGGGGGCTGGGGGACTAATTTCAAAATGTTTGAATAGGGTTAATTAAGAATCTCAAACGGTGATAGGGTAGGCATGCTAAAAAATGCAAGAGTTTATAAAGTCCACAAAAACGAACTTGCGCAAAAATATTACAGGGTAGTGATGTTAAGGATTAATTTGTTTTTATTTGCATGTTAACTGATGACTGTGCAATTGCAAATGAAAGTGAGGACGTTGCACATAACCTAAACATGTACCTTGCGTCCGCATTCACAGTTTAAGAAAATTAATGCCATGCCAAGGAAATCATTGGACGTATATGATTTAAAAAAAAATCAAATTTGCAATACTGAAGAGCATCATCACACTAATGAATTATTAATTACCAGAATGAGCTCATTTTTGTTCCAGTTATTTAAATTGAGCAGTTAAGAACATCGCTATGCCCTCAACATGATCCATAAAGTTCTGTGGTTGAGCTGGCATGACATGGAAAATGCCACGTTCCTTCGAGAAAGGACATATGGAAATGTAAAATGGCAGAACAACTGGCATAGGGTCTGTTGCAGGAACATTTCGATCAGAATGAGTCTAGAACAGATTACTGGAAATTTTACCCGAAGGCAAAGCCCAATGAGCCGCATAGTCATCATTCACCATGTCAGAAATGCGTCTTCTCGTTACAGTATCGGTGGGAGAGACAACCACGTTGTCCTTGTGGTAATGAAGTACAACGTTCTTTCTGATTTGACGTTCCATTGCTTTCCGTGGTTCAACGGCGGTATAAAAGTCACAAATTGAGAACGGAACTTTACTATGGCATAATGCGGATAGGATCGATTCTTCACTTCAGTAATTGCCAGTGTGGAGTTTGCACGTTTTCCCGGTGTCTGCGCAGGTTTCTTCCGGGTTCTCTGGTTTCCTCCCACAGGTTAAAGATGTGCAGGTTAGGTGGATTGCCATGGTAAATTGCCCTTTATTGTCCAAAGGCGTGTAGATTAGGTGAATCAGACATGGCAAATGCGCGGGTGTTGCTAGAATCGGACGAGGTTCGGCGTAAAAAAAACATCTTGTCTGCATACTCGATGGACTGACTGGCCCCCTTCTGCGCTGTCCGGGTTCTGTAAACCAGGCACCCACGAGACGCTGTTTGGCCTCCACAGCAACCAATTTATTATTCTGCCTTAATCTGTAACTGCTGGCATTATTTCAACATGTTTGCGACCATCTTTCCTAAGAAGGATGTTCCTCCTAAGATTGATATAACTACCCACCACGAGGGTTGGTTTAATAGCAGCAGTTTGATATGTCGCATAAGTCAAATGGACAGGAAGTCCTTGCGACTGTTAACAATTGGGAATGGTTTGCCGGTCCAGCAGTGTGATCAGGCAGCTAATCCGAAATGAACATTGATCTCTCTAACGCAGAACGAAGGTCTTCTGCTCTTCAGCCAAAGTTTTAGAGATGTATTTTTTATTCCTTCCCTAACGGAAGAAGGCTAAGCCCTGCCCACTCGTTGATACGAATATATGAATTGAGAGCAGATTCACAAATTCGTTCCCGCTCGCTGTTTGACCACTGAATAAAATGATGTGATTGAGGCCTCAGCTCCACATTCCCGTCTACTCCCAGGAACGATAGACTTCCTTCTTAATCAAGAATCTATCTACTTCTGCCTTAAAAATGTTCGAAGACCTTTCATCTACCTCTCTCTGGAAAAGACACACAACACTTCCAGAGAGAAAAATGGAACTTGAAATTTCCATCTTAAATGGAAGAATTAGTTTTGCAAATTTGTGTCCACGAGTTCCTATTCCCTCACAAGAGAAAACAGCTTTTGAATCTTCACCCTGGAGTCTCCACGCAGGATCTTGAATGCTTAAATGAGATCATCTCTCAATCGTGTAAACTCCAATGAATAAAGGATCAGCTTGGTCAAATATTTCTCATACCTCACCTCCCACCTCAGATGTCAGCTGAGTGAATCTTACCTGAGCTACTTCTAGGTTATTTAATCATTTCTAAATTATGGAGACGAAAACTCTACACAGAAGCCCAGGTATAGGCTCAGCAACACTGTAGAGAGCTGCAGGAATTTATCCCTACATTTATATTCTGTTCCCGTTGCAATAAAGGTGAACAAGCTACTTACCTCCTTGATGTCTGATTTTTTTACATTGTTTCTGCCAAAGTGGTCAATTTCATATTTTCTCATATTGTACACCATTTGCCAATTTTTTTTTACCCACTTACTTAACCTACTTATATTCCTTTGCAGATGCCTAACGTCTGTTCAGAACTTATGTTCCTACCACTCTTCATCTTCAGCAAATCTAGGAACCATCACTTCAGTCAAGTCACTGTTATAAGCTGTAAATTGGTGAGACACCAACATTGATTCCTTTACACTATACTCACCACATTTTGCAGGGAGGACAATGAGCATTTATGCCTACTCTCTGTTTCCAATTGTTGGTCAACCCTTGTTAGATGTTAACGTAATACCCTTCACACTATGATCTCTTTGTTTTTGTGGTAACATTTAATGTGACACCTAGTCAAATGTCTTCTGGAAGTTTCAACGGAACATATCTATAAGTTCCTCTTTGTCCATGTCGCTTCTACTTCCTCCAAAAACTCAAAAAAAAATCAGCAGATATGGTTCCCTTCAAAAAACAATTTTGAATTTGCCTAATTGCAGAGAAGAAGGACAGATGTGGTTACCCTGAAAGAGTTGGATGAGCAAGGATAGGACGAGTTATCAACGGAAATATATTTCAGTGTCGAATATTTGAACATAATACCCACCTTCACTGTTCTACGTTTTAGGAATTCTGCGATTTGTTATGATCTAGAATTGAATAATCTGGAGACTGAAATTATGTTACAAGTAGACTCAATAGTATAACTCACTTGACCAGCACTAGTGCAGCTTAAATGATGTATAGATGTAAATTTCTGTTAGACCCATGTGAGGAAAAGTAGCGGAGTGAATGCATTTGGTATTATTTTGTACTCCTATAATGCTTTACGGGTCTTTTTTGTAACATTCCATTGTCATGTTCCCAATACGAATCATATGAGTTTCAATGTCATTTATCTAAGTTTTCTGTTCAAAACCATTTTTATTAGTTAACCCTGGAATTCTTATCCCTAAAGTATTTCACAATCGATGGAAGTTATTTCGAAGTGAGCAAGTTTGACCAAAATACAAATATCATTTTTGGTGCAGAATATATAATCATTTTCAGTACATCCAATGCAATTTAAATTCTCTAATCTATCTTTTAGATACAAGTTTAAACATGATTTGATCTGCCTATCATCCAAACGTCATAAGCACTCTCGCACCGTTTTGCTTCAAAACCTGTGGCCAAATTTTCAAGAGAATTAATTTTAATGATCCGTCAGCTAAATCCTGCCTTTGAAACAAGTTGCACAGTACTGGCAAAACATTTTTTAATCAAAAACGTTGTTGGATGAAGTTCAGATTGCTTAATTTTAACATATTTATACGAACCTGCCAATAAAATCAGACAATTAAAAACGTCCTGTCCCAGGCAGTTGCAAAACGCTGTTTATTACAATATAAACACTTAACGCCGAAAGGAAACTACGTACTCTTCTGGTACTAGTGAGAAAATATATAGAATGCCCGTTCAAATGTAGAGGAGGTGATTAGTTGGCCAACCTGATAATCAAAAGAAACCTTGGATTATGCACTTGCATAAATGCCCAAAATCTCTATATTTTCTAAGTGTAAATGGACTCTTCAATCAAAAACAGGTTTTGATCACCTTTGAAGGAACTCAGTGCATCAGTATCTATTACACAATACTACCTCCAAGGATGCACTATTTATAAGTCGAGACAATAATCATTGGAGTTTACAAGAATGAGAGATTATCTTCTTGAAGCATACACGTTTCTAATGTAAGGTGAAGGAATAGATTCTTCCAAAATAATATTCCCCTTGGGGGGTGCCACAAATAATGGGTACTTCATTTAAGACAGTAATGAGGAGGGAGTTCTCCATTAAGACCGCTTGTGCTTAGAATTCTGTCATTAAGTTAATTCAGGAGTTCAGATAGTTTTTTTTTCTAATTTCCAAGTGAATGGACGGTTATTGGGAGGTGGTCAAAATGTGGATTACTCTGACAACCAGATCCTCAATTATTTCATCGAATAGTAGAACATACTCGAACGACAGAATTTTGCTCCTATTTCATAGGATATTGTGATCCTTATGACCTTGTAAGGAATGTTTGCAACAGTATGGAACGGCAGCCATTCTCGATCATTCAATTAGATCATGCCGATCGTTAACCAAGTCTCCACTTTGATACCCAATCCTCACACAATTTGATTCTTATAGATTACAAAATCGTGCCAATCTCAATCTTGAATATACTCAAAAAATGAGTATCAACTACAAAATAGATTACAAAATCGTGTCGATCTCAACCTTGAAAATACTCAAGAAATGAGCATAAAAAACTCAAATAGTTGCTACTATGTGAGTAAACAAGTCCTACCTTCGTGGTATGCCTAAATGCTCATCATTTATCAGGAACTATGGCCAATGTTGTGGATTTTACGGCTTTCCGAATAAGCCACTTCACATCTATTCAATCAAGCCTTCGCAGACCTTCTTTCAATGTAGATTTTAACTGATAACGATGCATTTCACCTAACCCATTTAATTAGAACAAAAATCGCAATTGGAACATAATTAGTTCCTTTATTATCCTAAACACCTCAATCAGATTCCCTTCAATCAATACTTTTTAAAACGTAGATGACTACTTCTAATCATTCCTCTTGATAGAGTCATTGAATAGCAAAGGTGTAGAAGGAGGCCATTCAACCCATTGAGCCTGCACTGACAACAACCCAGCCAAGCCCTATCCTCGTAATCCCACACTTTTGCCCTGCTAATCTAATTTACATATCTCAACACACTAAGGGACAATTTAACTAACCCGCCTACCTGTCACTGTGGGAGGAAATCGGAGCACCCAGAGGAAACCCACACAGACTCCGGGAGAGGGCGCAAACTCCACACAGACAGTGACCCAAGCTGGGAATTGAACCCAAGTCCCTGGAGCTGTGGGGGAGGAATGATAGCCACTGTGCCACTGTGCTGCCCTTAAGATAACTACGATGCTCTCCATTCACAATCATTTAACACTTGATATCTTAGTCTTGCGAGGTTATCGAAGTTATGAAAGTAAGATGAATGGCTGATAAAAGAACGAGACAATACACCTCGTCTTATAATGACTTTTCGTTTGAATATCTGCCAATCCAACTGGTTTAAGACATAAATTGAAAATTACCATCATAAATTGAAAATTACCATTGAAAATATACCATCAGTGATGAATGTATTATGTTTGCATTTTAGTTGGTACATTGCCCTGAAGACTTGGTGAAATGTTTACAATTCAAAGATGCATAACCATGGAATTCTACTAATTTGGTATTATTTGTCATTCATGACCAGAGTCTCTCAGCACAACGGTAAGATCAGTTGAAACGGGAGAACATCGTTTACAGCTCTAAGACTCATATACATCTTGATACGATTTGAAAATTTGATGCATGTGCCAACAGCACCAGTGTCCAAATGATTGATTTAAATAATTAAGACCAACCAAATAGTTGACCATTACTTGCATCACTGGTCCCCAAAGAGATCAGACTCAATAACCAATAAGAATGCTTTTGGTACATTGGCCTTTATAAATCAGAGTATTGTGTATAAAAGTTGGAGTGTTATGGTAAGGTTGTATAAGACCGAATTTAGAGTATTGTGCGCAGTTTTGGTCACCTAGTTACAGGAAGGATGTGAATAAGGTTGAAAGAGTGCAGAGAAGGTTCACAAGTCCCAAGTTGTCGGGACTTGAGAAGCTGAGTTGCAGAGAGAGATTGAATAGGTTAGGACTTTGTTCCCTGGAGCGTAGAAGAATGAGGGGGGATTTGATTGAGGTGTACAAATTTTGATGGGTGTAGATAAAGTGAATGCAAACAGGCTTTGTCCACTGAGGCTAGAGGGAAAAAAAAAACAGACGGCATGGGTTAAGGGTGAAAGGAGAAAAGTTTAAAGGGAATATTGAGCGGGGGGGGGGGGCGGATTCTTCACGCAAAGAGTGGTTGGAGTGTGGAATGAGTTGCCGGATAAAGTGGTAAATGCAGGGTCACTTTTAACATTTAAGAAAAACTTGGATGGGTTCATGGATGAGAGGGGTGTGGAGGGATATGGTCCAAGTGCAGGTCAGTGACACTAGGCAAAAAATCGTTTAGACAAGAAGGGCCAAAAGGCCTGTTTCTGAGCTGTAATGTTCTATGGTTAATCATGATTGTGTGCGAATTTCAGCCAGTTCTCCACCTTACTTATAAAATTATCACTAATACTAGAGCTTTAAATCCTATCAACATTCGCCCTCTGTTGTGCAGTGCCAGATCAAAAGTTTTTGCATGACAACGTAAGCAATGCTGGGCTTGGATCATGCACGGATTTCAGACTTTCTTCAAACATGCAATTACATTTATAATACATACTCTATCCTCCCGTTTATGAATTCATGTTTTGCAGCATTAAAATTATGGTCTCTTCCAAAAACAAAATGATAGGCGATGTCTCTATTGATTCCTTCTAGCATCTTCGCTAGTACTAATGTCAAATTAATGGGTTTGTAGCCAAGCAATCGAAATTATTACCTTTTGCATATAAAGAAATAAGGACAACGTTAGTTTCTTTTTCTGTCGATGAGGATCGCATACGGGCGCAGCAAATCATTAAAAATGCGTCCTACAAATACGAACGGCGCACGTTAATCTCGTTTAGTACCTTTTGATCTGTATCACGGGAACTTCCTATCATCAGCTTCTAAAGATTTTTGGAAAGAAAATACTCAACATCAAATGCAGTAACTAGTTGTCTGTTGGATTTTGATGTACTTTTACATTTAGACTCCTCGGAACTACGACCGGACATTACAAATAGCGATGCAGGTTAACAGGTTAATTGACTAAGTTTGTGAAACCAGTCAACTGCAGCAATCTTATGGTCAAACTACGGTTTATGCTTACTTGTATCGCATTAAAATACCTGTAGCATATTGTCATTTACATTGGCAAAAAAGCTGATCTTTGTGACACCAAAGGAAAATAAGTTTCTTCTGCACTTGATAGCCTTTTTGAATGTTGCTTTCATCACAATCAGCCAGCCATCTCTATGTGAAGAAGGGAAAAAAAGTTTCTGAGGAGGCAAGTAAAAATTAAATACAAACACTTCAATTGTTACATAGTGATCCGCAAACACACCTAAGGTTGTTGGCTGTAATTCTAAAACATAATCGCTGAATACAAATGCGAAGTCAGGTCTACGGCTTCATTTAAAATGTACCCTAAATTTAATACTCTATTCACTGAAAGTTCATTGGATCTTATTGATACATTTCTGGCCCTGCTTTGTTCACTGAATTACCTCCGTGGATTTATTATAAAATACAATTACTTACATATTCTTAACACAATTGATTTCTCATCTGTTAAGCAGATCAATAGGCAATGGCAAACATAAACTCAATTGTTCATGTCAATTTTACACACTGACGGACAAAGTGAAATATTGTGTTGATTTTTTAAATCATGTTGGAACATTGAAACATAACACTAATGGAACATAGCACATACCAAGAATAGGCTATGCAGTCGGCGAACCTACTACGCCATCTCACAAGATCATGGCTGATATGCTTTTGGTCTCGACTGCACTTTGCCGCCAGTGACTCCACTCCCTCATTCACCACATCAACCTTTGATGTCCTTGCGTATCAAAAATCGTTCTAACTCTGCCTGGAATACGTCCAGTAACCCAGCTTCAATTGCTTTCTGGCAAAGAGAGTTCCACATAGCTTTGAAAATATGAGAACAGACATTTCCTTAATCTCTAACTTAAATGGTGAAGAATTGAATAGCCTGGTTCTAGTCTCTCCATCAGTGGAGACACCCTCTAGGTATCACCCATGTCAAATCACCCCAGGATATTATGTGTTTTAATCAGGTCACGTTTCATTCTTCGACACTCTAATATGTATAGGTCCAACCTGTTCAGCCTTTCTTCAGATGATAAGCCCCCTCTTAACAGGAATGAGTCGAGTGAACCTTTTGTGAGCTGCATCTAAAACAATCATATCTTATATTCCAAAAAGCAGATCAGAGATGTATGCAGTATTCCTGATGTCTCACCAGTGTCCTGTACAGCTCAACTAAATCATCCCATCATTTATATTCAATTTCTTGTGTAATAACTACCAATGTTCCATCGGCCTTCGAATTACTGGTTGAACCTGAGCACTACCTTTTTGTAATTTATGTACCAGAATACCCTCTGTGCCACCTAGCTGTGCAATCTCTGTCCATTAAAACTACATGCTCCTTCTTCCTGTCATGTTAGACAGGTTCATATGTTCATACACTATACTCCATCCGCCAATGTTTTGCTCATTCACATAGGCTCTCTAAATACCGACACAGATTCTCTGCCTCCTTTTGTCAACTTAATATTTATCTTCGTATCATTTGCAAATTTATGTATCATACATTCCCCTCATCCAAACCATTGATGTAGGTGATTCACAGTAATAATCCCTATGGCAATCCAATTCGTGCTGACCCAAAGAAGGCCCATTTCTCACGAGTCTCTCCTTCCCACGAGTTTAATAAACATTTAGCCTTGCTAATATCTTACCCCATAAACGTTGTAATCATATAACCTGGAGTAACATTTGAGATGACACTATATCAGATCACTTTCTGGAAATTCAACTGCACCATATCTAGAGGTCCGCTTTTATTCACCATGCCTATTGCATCCTCGGAAAATCGAATCATTTGAACTTTGCTGCTCTTTAACAACCCAATGTTGGTTCTACCTAATGGATTTCAACACTTGGCTGTGTGGCACAAAGGTTAGAACCACTGTCTCACATTGCCAGGTACTGGGTTCAATTCTGACCTGGGGTGGAGTTTGCACATTCTCCCCGTGTTTGTGTGGGTTTCCTCAGAGTGGTCTTGTCTCCTCCCACAGCCCAAAGAAGTGCGGGTTAGATGGATTGGCTATGATAAACTGACTCTATTGTCAGGGGATTGGCACGGTAAAAATGTAGGGTTACATGAACAAAGCATGGATGGGATTGTTGTTGGTGTAGACTCTATGTGCCAAATAGCCTCCTTCTGCACTGTAGGGATTCTATAATAATTATATGATTGTATAAATTATCACATAAAGGGTGCTAGGCTAATTAGCCTGTAATTTCGCACTTTCGCTTTGGAATTCAATTGTTACATTGGCTAATTTCCAATCATCTGGGAGTTTTCCAACTTCTAAGCAATTTACTAAGATTGTAAACAATGCACCTACTCTTCTGCAACCACACAGTAACGACATTAGGTTGCAGACCACTTGGCCCTGGAGACTTGCCAGCGTTTCAGACTAATAGATTTTCCAGCAGCATTTCTCTAGGGATTGAATTGCTTTAGCATCAACCCTCCCATTCACCTGGGGATTTTCAATTGTCCTGGGAAGTTTTCTAAGACAGTGATAACAGACACAAAATATAACTTTTCCTCATCTCAGTCATAAATGGTCTACTCTGTCTCTGAGAATGACTCCCCCGGTTCTTCGATTTCCAGACCAGGGAATACATTCTCTCTGCATCTAATCTATGTACCCCTTTTAGAATTTTATATGCTTCAATCAGATCCCATTTCATCCTTGTAAATTAAACTGAATACAGCCCAGGGAAAACAATCCCTCCTCACAGGACACTCCCACAACACTAATATCAGCCAGAAGGGGTGATCTTAGATTTGAAGAACAAAATCTCGAATCTGTTTGATTGGAGCTAAGAAAAAGCAAGGCGAAACAAATAAAAAGTTGTTTATAGGCCAGAGAGCAGTGGTGGTGGTATGTGGCAGCTTGTTAATCAGATGATTAGAGACACATATAGCACAGCAAACATGGATGACTTTCATCTGCATATAGACTAGGGACTAGACAAATGAGTGCCACTACTGTAGAATATCCTTTCCTGGAGTTTTAAGAATAGATTTCTAAAGAGGTATGTTTAAGAACCAATCAGAACTTGGCAGATAGAATATAATGTGGAAACTGTCAAGATGCATACATTGATAAGAGGGACAGATGCTCTGAGTATTTCCTAAATGTCATCAAATTGGGATATGTAGTGCACAAAAGGATTTGGATATTCTCGTCAATAAGGCACTCAATTTATATATAGGTGCTGCAGGCAAATCTGAAGACTGATGGCATACCAATCTTTATCGTAGGGGAATATTGACGTTTTTAACTGTATAGATCCTTGATTAGAGCACAGGTGTAGTCCTTTTGTCTTGGGAAGGTTTTAATTGATTTATTGGAAGTGCAACAAAAGTTCATCAGGACAGTTCCCACATGGCAAGACAGCCATGTGAAGAGATATTGGGGAAATTGGGCCAGTAATCTCTTGATTTGCGTAGAAAGACGGGTGATACCAAAGAAGCCTACAAAATATGAATGGGGGGCGGGGGGGGGGGGGGGGGGGGCGGGGAGGGGCGCAGAGGAGATGAAGGTAATGAAGGAGATGAGGCTGTTCGAGGGTAAATTTACGTCTGGCATGTGGGAGTCTTTTAAGGAGCAGTTGATAGGGCTGCAGGACAGGCATGTGCCTGTAAAAAAGAAAGATAGGAAAGATAGGATTCTAGAGCCGTTGATAACCAGGGTCTTATCAAAAAGAAAAGAGAGGCATACGTTAGGTCCAGGCAGCTAAAAACAAATGGAGCACTGGAGGAATACAGAGAAAGTAGGAAAGAACTCAAACGGGGAGTTAGAAGGGTGAAAAGGGGTCATAAAATGTCCATTGCAGACAGGATTAAGGAGAATCCTAAGGCATTTTATTCATACGTTAGGAACAACAGAGTTGACAGGGAACAAAATCGGACCTCTCAGGGATGAAGGAGGAGAATTATGCTTAGAGCCCAAGAAAGTAAGTGAGATCCTAAATGAATACATTGCATCAGTATTCACAAAGGAGAGGGACGCGTTGACTCGGAGTCTCGCAGAGGGATGTGTTGACCTGTTAGAGAAAATCTCAATTACAAGGGAGGAAGTATTAGGTTTGCTAGGGAACATTAAGACAAACAGATCCCCAGGGCCTGATGACATCTCTCCTAAACTGCTCAGGGAGACAAGAGATGAAATTTCTGGGCCTCCAACAGAAATCTTTGTCTCTTCACTGGATACAGGTGAGGTCCCAGAGGATTGGAGGATAGCAAATATGGTCCCACTATTTAAGAAAGGTAGCAACGATAACCCGGGTAATTATCGGCTGGTGAGCTTGACATCCATGGCAGGGAAATTGTTGGAGAGGATTCTTAGAGATAGGATGTATGGACATTTAGAACAGTGTAATCTCATTAGCGATAGACAGCATGGTTTTGTAAGAGGGAAGTCATGCCTCACAAATTTGGTTGACGTTTTGAGGAGATGACAGAAACGGTTGACGGGGGAAAGGCCGTGGATGTCATCTATATGGATTTTAGTAAAGCGTTTGACAAATTCCCTCATGGCAGGTTGGTTCAAACGGTTAAATCTGATGGGATAAAAGAAGAGCTAGCTAGATGGGTGGAGAACTGGCTTGGCCATAGAAAACAAAGGGTAGCATTTGAAGAGTCTTTTTCCGGCTGGAGGTCTGTGACTAGTGGTGTTCCGTAGGGCTCTGTACTGGGATCTCTGCTGTTTGTGATATATATATATATGGAAGAAGGTGTAACTGGTGTGATCAGTAAGTTTGAGGACGACACAAAGATGGCTGGAATTGTGGACAACGATGAACATTGTCAGAGAATACAGCAGGATATAGATAGGCTGGAAAATTGGGCAGAGAAATGGCAGATGGAATTTAATCCAGATAAATGCGAAGTGATGCATTTTGGTAGAAGTAATGTAGGGGGGAGCTATACAATAAATGGCAGAACCATCAGGAGTCTAGACTCAGAGGGACCTGGGTGTGCAGGTCTACAGATCCTTAAAGGTGACAATGTAGGTGGAGAAGGTGGTGAAGAAGGCTTATGTCATGCTTGCCTTTACAGGACGTGGCATAGAGTATAAAATTTGGCGTATGATGTTGCACCTATATAGAACTTTGGTTAGGCCACATTTGGAATACTGCTTCCAGTTCTGTTCGCCACACTACCAGAAAGATGCGGAGGCTTTGGAAAAGTACAGAAAAGTTTACCAGGATGTTGCCTAGTGTGGAGGGTCTTAGCTATGAGAAGAGATTGGGTAAACTGGGGTTGTTCTCCCTGGAAGGACGAAGGGTGAGGGACAACCTAAGAGAGGTGTATAAAATTATGAAGGGCATACATAAGATGAACAGTGGGAATCTTTTTCCCAGGTCAGAGGTGACGAACACAAGGGGTCATGGGATCAATGTGAGGGGGGTAAGGTTTAACACAGATATCAGAGGAATGTATTTTACACAGAGGGTGGTGCAGGCCTGGAATGCACTGCCAAGCAAGGTGGTAGAAGCAGACATGCTGAGATCGTTTAAGACTTATCTGGATAACCACATGAACAGTCTGGGAATGGAGGGATACAAACGACTAGCCTAGTTGGAAGAGTGAGCGGTGCAGGCTTGGAGGGACCAACGGCCTGTTTCCTGTGCTGTGTTGTTCTTTGTAACTTTTTTTCCCCTGATTGTGGGTTGTTTAGGAACGAGAGAACACAATTTCAAAACAAAAGGAAAAAACCATTTAGAGCTGAGATAACGGGAAATGTAAGAGGGTTGTGAATTTTTGGAATTCTCCACCAGCAGAAGGCTATGGGAGCTCAGTCGTGATGTATCGAACACAGAGACGGAAAGATCTATAAATGGCAAGAGATGCAATGAAACGTGGATAATGTGGGGAAAGAAACATTGAAGTGGCAGGTCGGCCATGAACATATTAATTGACTGGACAGGTTTGATGGGCCGAAAGGCCTTCTCCTGTTCCTATTTTCCTCTGATCTTTTGTTCTCATATTCATTATTCAACTGAGTGGTTATTTCTCACTGCAATAAATTACTTCTTTGAGTTACGTAAGTTTCCTTAAAATCTGCCATTTCGTCTCCAGAACGTTAGCATTAAGCCTCGTCTCCCAATTAAATTTGGCTGCGTTTGCTTTCCTCGCCTCACTGGTCAGGTTTTAAACTCTGGCCTTTGACTCACACTTCTCTCCTTCAAGCTGGAGATGACAAAATAGCATGATTGTAATAGCGCCCAAATGCTCCATTACAAATAAATCTTTGATTACTCTTGTCCAATTGTAAGTTTTTGAACCTACAATGCTGCCTGGTTGCCTCTGGAAACTGCGACGTTAAATAAATTGTCCAGAACGCACTCTACGAAGTTATATTCCAAGTTACCTTTGCGAATCTGATTCGCCTAACCTATGTTTAGATTAAATTCACCCATGATGATTGTGGTAGCTTTCTTAAACACCCCATTTATTATTTATTTTATATTCTGTGGTATTGTTTAGCCACCGGTAGGGGACTGTAAATTAACCCTTACCCTAGCACCCCCCACCACCCATATTACCGCGATCACATGTTAATCATGATCTCTACCCGAAATGATAATGCACCATTAGTTCGGTTGACTATACAGCTGGACCGTGATGCAGACCGAGGCTTGTTCCATTCTCGCACCAGTTGAGGTCTACCTTCTCAAGCTTGACTCTCGTCTGAAGTGCAATGATCCTTACATTAAATCACCACTACTCTTCCCTTTGAATGAAGTTTATGGTCAACTGGGACAATGATGACTTCACCTTTAACCTCTACTCTATCACCTAGTTCTTTCCCCACACGTGATTCCTTCCCCCCACTATTCCATGTTAAACTGTCCTCACCACGCAGGGAGTGGTTCATCCACTTCGTCCAGCACTCTTCCTAACACAGTTCTGGTAAATGCCGTCTCAATGGTTAAGATCCCATTTTCCCTTGTACTGGTGTCAATGCCCCTCTAGGTCTAAACACATCTTTTCCAAATTATGAGCTACGTATTCAATTCTCTACTTCTGTTTATCGTGCAAAAAAGTTGCTTGTGGCTCCAGCCATTCTCCAGAGATAATTACTTTTGTAATTCGGAATCTGAAGTCTATCTGCTCAGAATCGGTAAGCAGTAACTATTTGCTTTTAGTTACTTCATGGACCTCCCAATGGATGTTCCAGTATTAAGCAAATGTCCCGAACGCTGGCAAGAAGTCAGGCAACATAACCGTTTGCATTCATGTTCTCAGATAAAGACTGTGTCTATCAACTCGATTACACTGTGTCACGCTACCCTTATATTCTTACTAACTTCGCCAGTTTGAATGGCATCTTAATCATATGGACATATTTGTCATTCATCTTATAATTTCCTACTTCATCCACAAAAGCTGCAAAAACTTTGCTGATAATTGCAAGCGCTTTAAAGTCGGAGGTCAGCATGCTTTACAGCGGTTATGGCTTACTATAATTGTGTATTGTTCATTAGGTGAAATTAGAACATAGAACATAGAACACTACAGCACAAACAGGCCCTTTGGCCCACGAGTTGCGCCGATCACATCAACACCTACCAACCTACAGACCTATCTATAACTTGGAGTACTGTGTGCAGTTCTGGTCCCCGCATTACAAGAAGGATGTGGAGGCGTTGGAGAGGGTGCAGAGGAGGTTTACTAGGATGTTGCCTGGTATGGTGGGGAGGTCCTATGAGGAGAGACTGAGGGATTTAGGGTTGTTTTCGTTGGAAAGAAGGCGGCTAAGAGGGGATCTTATTGAAACATATAAGATGATTAGAGGTTTAGATAGGGTGGATAGTGATAGCCTTTTTCCTCGGATGGAGAAAGCTAGCACGAGGGGGCATGGCTTTAAATTAAGGGGGGGTAGCTACAGGACGGATGTCAGGGGTAGGTTCTTTACCCAGCGGGTGGTGAGGGATTGGAATGCCCTGCCTGCTGCAGTTGTAAATGCGTCTAGTTTGGGGGCGTTTAAGAGATCTCTGGATAGGTTTATGGACGAAAAGGGATTGGTATAGGCTAGTGGGTCATTGTGTTTGTAACTGGTCGGCGCAACATCGTGGGCCGAAGGGCCTGTTCTGCGCTGTAATGTTCTATGTTCTATGTTCTATAACCCTCAATCTCATTAAACCCCTTATACTCATCCAGAAGTCTTTTAAAAGACCCCAGCGAGTTCGCCTCCACCACCACTGACGGCAGCCGATTCCATTCACTCACCACCCTCTGAGTGAAAATCTTACCCCTAACATCACTTCTGAACTTCCCTCCCTGCACCTTAAATCTGTGTCCTCTCGTAGCAACCATTTCAACCCGGGGAAATAGCCTCTGAGAGTCCACCCTATCTATTCCTCTCAACATTTTGTAAACTTCTATCAGGTCGCCTCTCAACCTTCGTCTCTCCAGGGAAAAGAGTCCCAGCTCCCTCAACCTAACTTCATAAGGCATGCCTCCCAGTCCAGGCAACATCCTTGTAAATCTCCTCTGTACCCTCTCAATAGCTTCTACATCTTTCCTATAGTGAGGCGACCAGAACTGCGCACAATACTCTAAATGAGGCCTGACAAGGGTCTTATAAAGTTGCAGCATTACCTCCCGACTCCTAAACTCAATCCCTCGATTAATGAAGGCCAGTACACCATACGCCTTCTTGACCACCTCCTCCACCTGCGAGGCCGATTTAAGAGTCCTGTGGACCCGGACCCCAAGATCCTTCTGCTCTTCAACACTACTCAGACTTCTGCCCTTGATAGTGTACTCGTTCATCCCGTTGGTTCTGCCAAAATGGACGACTACACATTTATCCGCGTTGAAGTCCATCTGCCACTTCTCCGCCCAGTCCTGCATCCTATCTATGTCCTGCTGCAACTTTTGCCATCCTTCCAGACCATCCACAACACCACCGACTTTAGTGTCATCAGCGAACTTACTTACCCATCCCCCCACTTCCTCATCCAGGTCATTTATGAAAATGACAAACAACAAGGGTCCCAGAACAGATCCTTGAGGCACTCCGCTGGTGACTGACCTCCATTCAGAAAAAGTGATTGTGCTGGGGATTGATCAATCGTGTTGAGTTTGTTGAAAACCACAACTTAACACAATAATTACCTTTGGGGAAACGATTCTCTTCAGAAGCGTGGTCTACATTATTACAACCTTTCTTCTTAATCAGTGCTTTATTAACGTAGTCTTTACTTATCACACACAAACATAGGCAAAGATCTCATCTCATCTCAAAACACATTCTGTCTGAAAGCATTTCTCGCTTCATGCGTCAGCTACCTTCTGTTTTAGACATGTTCTAAGTATGGGCCGAAGGGCCTGTTTCCCGGGCTGATTTTGTTCTTTGTTCTTTGTTCTTAATACTTCCAAATCATAAGGGGGTGAGTCAGATGTGTAGCATGTCACTAATTCCAACTCTAAAAATGTGTTTGCTTTGCTGGTTATTGGTGTTGGCGATTACTCATTCAGGCATTTCCACCTGTCTTTGTAACTTATGCAAAACGCTTAGAATGCTGGAAATCTACGTTTTTCGTTTGAATATGTATATTTTTTTTGGATACCATCGATTTTTTTTCTCTTCCCGGGACGCATTGCTATCTGCGTTCCGAAGTTAGTTGGATTAACGGCACGATTATGTTTTATTAACGTCAATGACGGCGGCACGGTAGCACAGTGGTTACAACTGCTGCTTCACAGCCCCAGGGACTTGGGTTCGATTTCCGGCTTGGGTCACTGTGTGGGGTTTGCACATTCTCCTCATGTCTGTGCGGGTTTCCTCCGGGTTCTCTGGTTTCCTCCCACAGTCCAAAGATGTGCGAGTTAGGTTAATTGGCTGTGCTAAAATTGCCCTCAGTGTCCTGAGATGCGTAGGTTATAGGGATTAATGGGTAAATGTGGATAGATATGGGGTCCATGTAGAGGTATGAGGGGAGGGCCTGGGTGGGACTGTGGTCGGTGCAGACTCGATGGGCCGAATGGCGTCTTTTTGTACTGTAGGGTTTCTATGATTCTATGAATTGCACAATCGGATAATATAAATACCAACACCGTTTTCAACTAAGGATTGCAATGGCTAATTGATCAGTCTCTTGGACTGATTCAGGGTAAATCTCAAGGTATTTTGGAGCTTTTAAACTTGATTTAGGTGAACTTGGCATTTCTCGTTACTCCGTTAGAAAACATTCAATTACCAATGCTAGTACAAAAATTTGATGTTAAAATCGAGCCTGTTGTGTACTTTATGCATGTAACACTGATTACAGTTGATATTCCCAACACAGGCCTGAACATCGATGTTGAAACATGACTATAGCATTATTTATGAACAACCTGCAAAATGCACATGGGAATTATGGTCGATTGTATATTCTGTGCGACGTTGTTGGTAGATATAAGCCGCATAGATAAAGCAAAACAAGATAACAGACAATTTCGTATTCAATGTAGAAAGTATCCTTATCTGCTAAATATAATTTAACATAGACAAGCAGAGTGTGATATTCTTGGGTAAGAATAACAGCATGCGCCTGCGTTGCCGAGGCGTGTGACCAGAGTTGGTCAGCTGCTGAAAGGCGTGTGAACTTTTAGTTACCTGATCATGACCATAAAAAGAGTAAATGACGTGAATTTGAAATTGTGCTAGGATATATCAATAGATCAAACAAGTGCGGCAACAGTACATTTCGGACGATGTCCTTTAGTCCCGAACTGACTCCAAAGGGCAGGCGTCGCATCAACCATACATCATGTGAAATGCTCCTTGCCAGATCCAATAAACCTTCAATTTCTGTCCGTGAAAGCACATGCAATTCAGTATGTTCTCCCGTAACCTGCTCTTCACGGCAGATGAATTTCAAGAGAAGTGAGGTAGCATGGCAGAGCGGTTACAAAACAGGCCAGTCAGATCTCAGCAGAGGACATGGACCTGTTATAAGCAGTGCAGTTACTCCTTGCAGTATGCCATACTGTTGGCTCAAAGGAAATAATCCCCAATTCGCACATCAATGATAATTGTCAGGACGTTTTATGTTTGTCGTGTATCTAAAAGCTGTAGCGTGTACTTGCTCATAGATATTACAGATGCGCAGAAGAGAGTGTCCCAATCCCCTGAAAGTGCCAATGTGATAGAAGGCGGAAACATTACGTTCTACTGTGTTTTCTCTTTTTACCGTGATAATACCGACTTCAGTATCCACTGGTGGAAATTAGGAGAAGAACAATTTTTGCCGTCATGTGAAGACAGCAAAACACCAACCTTGAAAAAATGGAGAGGAGACTTTACATATATTAGCAGTGATGACTCAGGAGTTTACGGCTGGGGAGTGAAACATTCCGATACTGTGATTGCAAATGGTTCAGGATCAAAGCTAGTTGTGAATGGTAAGTGGAACGTTCACTTACACATATTCACCAGACAGACACACACACACTACAAACTGGGTAAGATTTTTTTTCCTGAATATACTTTGAGGACTCATATACTGTACTACTTGGAATCAAGGCTAAAATTAGTTTCAATACCTATATTTACGAGGTTATATTCTGGTCCCATTCATGCACTAAATGAACGAGAAGTGTATCATATTGTTTTCTGGATTTAGTTAAACGCAGTGGCACTGTGCTTAGCACTGCTGCCTCACAGTGTCAGGGGCCTAAGGTTCATTCCCGGTTTGGGTCATTATCTGTGTGGAGTCTGCACGTTCCCAAGTGTCTGTACAGGTTTCTACTTTCCACACACCATCCGAAAGATGCGCTTTTTAAGGGCATTGGCCATGCTGAATTTCCCGCAATGTATCGAAACAGACGTCAGAGTGTGTCGGCTTCGGAGTTTTCATAGTAACTTAATTGCAGTGTAAATGTAAGCTTACTTGTGGTATTAATAGAATAATTAAATATATTTTAGCGAAGGTGACTGTTCGACTTTCAATGGTAAAACTTAACCTGTTCACTCCTATGACAAATTAATGCAGATAATTCCTAGAATCCCTACAGTGCAAGAAGAAGCAATTCGAATTTGCACTAACTCTTCGGCAGAGCAGTTCACCGAGATCATATCTCCACAACTCCATGTATTTACTCTGCTAATTCGCACATCTTAGGGCACTTAGCGTCAATTCAGCGGACGTTCACACAATAGCCAAGGCCGGAATCACACTCGGGCCCTTCGTGCTGCGAGGCAGCAGTGCTAACCACTTACCATCCAAAGGCGAGCTCACTCAGAATGACAGACATTACAGATTTGTTACAGCGCAGAATGAGGCGATATTACTCGTCGTGCTATCACCAGCTCCTTGATGAACAATATACGTTTGCCATTTTCCCTCCTTCTACCCACACCCTTCTATTTCAAACAGCAACCTGACTCTATTTTGAATGCTGTGATTGAACTTCCCTGCGTCAAAAGTTTTCCTGCGTGTAAGGACTGAATCATCCCCTGCGTGAATAAAAAATTCGTGTCTGTTTTGCTTATTTTACGAATTACTTGAAATTTGTACCGCCTCCTTTTTCAACATTCCATTAACTTATGGGTTCTTCTTGAAATAGTCTGTTCAGACCATTGATAATTTTAAATACCTCGATCAAATCACATTTCAGTATTCTTTTTGCTAAGGAAAACAGTCCTTTGCATCATCTTAAATGAAGTTCCTCTTCGCGAGAATCGTTCTCGTGAATCTTTGCACTCTCTCCAATGTCTTCATACTTTTCCTAAAATATGGTACCCAAAACTCAATATAATATCCATCTGAGGTCGCAATGATGCCTGAGACAATTTCAATGTGTACACCTTTTCTTCTATTCTATATCCTTAGTAAGAATGCCTTGGATACTGTATATTTTATGTACACCTCTCTCATTATGCCACCGTCAACTACTTAGGCATTTATATATCGATCTTTCTCTGCTCCTGTATCTGCATCAGAGTTGTTCTACTTACCAAAATGAATGAATATTTCTCTTCATTGACGCTGACCTGGCAGCCGCCTACACTTCCGACAAACTTCTATATGCCTGGTTTAAAGTTCACAGTTTCCTTCTGAAACTTCACATTGCTTCATATTTGTGTTTGATCCGCAAATTGTGAAACAGTGCCCTGTACATCAAAACCTGTGTTATTAATGCATATAGTGTCCCAACATTGACACGTGGGTAACTTCAATACAAATGTTTCTCCAGCCTTAAAAAAAAGTTTTTCCCGTTTCTTGTTACCCAGTCAATTCTGTGCCCGTGTTGTAATTTTCCCTTTTATCACAATAGCTATACGTTTGTCCATGGGTCTGTTATGCAAAAGTATTACAATTTTTTTTTGCATACCCATGTGCACTACTTCATGAACATTCCACTCATCAACCCTCTCTCACTTCTTAAAAAACGCAGGAAATTCATTACACACGATTTTCCCTGACAAAATCCGTTCTGATTTTTTTTTCTAAATTAACCACAGTTGAACAGTATTATTGTGTTTGGAAGTTTTCCCTCCACGGAAGTTCAACTACAAGGTCAAGAGTTGTTGGAATGATCTTGCAAGTAGTTTTTGAACAAATGTTCAATTGACAATATTATAGTCTTCTGCCACCATCCCTGACTTGCGAAAGATTGGAAAATTATAACCAGTGCATCTGCCATTTGCCCTCATACCTATCTCAGTATCCTTCTTACATCTCATACTGCCCTGGTGTATTTAAATGTGACAGTCTATCTAATCTACCTTCTTTATCAATCTTAAATCATTAATAATCACCAATTTCCTCTCTTTAATTCCTCAGCCCCTCCCTCTCTGGTCTCCCAGCACAAATTCCCCGTTTGGGCTGCAATCTATGCAACTCCTGTTTTAGAAAATTATCTTATTTATATGCTTCCGCAATACATTTGATCTTTTTGATCTGCCAGTCTCTTTTCACACTTCTTCTTTGCTTCTGTTGATTTGCTTTGTCACTCCACGTCTGAACTTTTGTTTACATTCAATCTGGTTCTCCGTTGTATTATCCACCTGACATCTGTCATACACACAGAACTCTTTTCAACCTTCATTTGAATCTCTGTTGTCATCTAGGGAGCAACTTTAACATATATTTCCATTTCGAGGTGATATTGGATGACTCTACTAGATGTACCATTGCTTCGAATGTTTGCTTAGCTATTCTTTTCCGCCAAGCTTTGATCCACTTTATTTTGTCCAGATTAATTCTTTTCTATTGACGCCGGATTTCTGACAGTTAATTATTTTTAATTTAAAATGTTATTTTCTTTTTTTTCCATTGCCAATCTAAACCTTATGATAGAACAAAAAAACTCCTCTACATTTTCTTCCACCTCATTCACAAAAGCAGTTCCCACATTCTGCTACGATCATAAGAATGGAAACATACTGTTGCAGAAAATTACCCTGAACACACTCTATGGACTGTTGCCCCCTTGCCTCTTTGCACTACCGCTATTTCAGTTCATATTCTGAAAATTGAACTCCCTCATTATAAACTGCTCTTTAATTCTTACAAATACCTTTGATTTCTTCACAATTTTGTACCTGTACATACTGTCAACTCATTGGTGTCCTCTGGATTACATCAAAAAATGTACTTGCACCGCCGTTAGCTCTAGCCAAGCAAGTTATTCACCTAACCACTTTATGATACCCTCCAGGATTGCAATACTTTGCTTAATCAATGCGATCACTCTTCCCCTTTCTTTCATATGATCCCCAAACAATTATACTACAAATACGTAACACCAAACCCTGCCCTTTGTGTCAGGTTTCTGTTATGGCCACAACAGCAACCTGCACCTGTAATTTACTAATTTTATGAACGATCCTCAGCATATTAAGATTCATGCACATTAATCAGTACTTAGACTCTTACTTTCTCTCTTACTCATCATTTCTTTACTCTCAATGTCCTTAGCATTCAACTGCGAAAATGTTTGTTCCCACAACTCCTGTAAGTTAATTTTAACCCTTCCCAATAGGATTAGCAAATCGTCCCGCAAGAACTTCAATCATGGTGCTGATTAGCTGCATTCCATGTGACCTGTAGAAGTAACGATTCATTACTCCATTTTCAAATTAGCCTACCGTTTACCCTTACTTTAGAGCTGTCTCTGGATTCGAGCTTGTTACATTTTTTACTTGCATACTTCTTAAAAATGTTAAATTTAGATGTCCGGTGTTTCGGTGTGCTGTTATGAACAGCATTTCTGCAAATTGATCATGATTCAATCTTTATTCCACTCAAAAAAATGTAGACCTGTAATATATGAAGAATTTCACACTGCATTTGAGATTGAATGTTTTATATGTTTCGTGTATCATGTTGATTTTTTTATTTGATAAAATAATTTCAAATTCTTCAATCCTATTTTGTTTTGCATTTATAGATGTTCTATTACTACCGAAATGTTATTCTTTAGCTCATCTAGTGTCTCACTATAAATTTCAATCATGTAATCGATGGCATATATCTTTAATTTGTTGTGATGTGTGAGATCAGCATGATCTGTTAGTCACACAGTCCAAAAAAGTCAAATGCTTATCTAAATGAACTTCTCATTTGCTCCGTATATTCATTTCGCATCAATGCTGATCCAGCATCGAGTTTTCCTCATCGAGTTTTCCTCTCTTTAGTAACTGGTCCCACAGTTCCCCCAATCCTACTATGGATTCACTGGCGTGAGATTGAACGTAATGCATCGGCTTTTCTGACTATTGTGTATAAATCTGCTGAATTTTACCTTGGGAACATATCTATTACTTGGCACAAGAATGTCGTGAATGTTGGGATCGGGATAAGCACAATTCTACACCTCAGTATTAAGGGTCCATACCAATTTTCCAGCACTCTGGAAGAAGCACTTCCTCTCAAAAACGCGACTACGTATACCTACCAATCATCTAATTTCAACGTTCGAATGGGCGTCACTTGCCGATTTATTTTAAATAACACTTGAGGTACAAAAACTATTCAGACGAATGAAAAAGGACAGCTGATGAATAAACATTTTCATTCGATAAAAAAATTATCTTAGGTTTAAAAAAAAGATAATATCCGTACCTAAATTTTGCTTTAACTTCTGCAAGTCATTGACAAGACCAATAATTATTTCTTATCCCTGTTTTTCTCCAAAGATTTGTGCACATACTTTTGCAGTGTTTCAATTTAGCTAGCCAACGTACATCCACAAAGCTGTAACGATAGAGAACAAAGAACAGAGAACAAAAACAGCCCGGGAAACAGGCCCTTCGGCCCAACGAGCCCGCGCCGCCATTTTAACATTACCAGTCCCCGCTCCACCCATGACCCTTAGCTATTGTTTTATGGCATTCCACATTGAGGGAAACTAATTTAGGGACAATTTATTACTTCCAATCAGCCTAATAGCACATCTTTAGGGTGTGGGAGGAAACTGGAGCACCCGGAGAAAACCCACGCAAGCACGGGGACAATGTGCAAACTCCCACAGACACTGGCCCAAATCGATGTGTTTGCACAGCAAACAGTGACAGCCACTGAGCTGTCGTGTTGCCCAGCATCTGGTCCAGTTTAAGCACACCCTAACGACATGAAGCACTAGGCCACTCTCAAACGTTCAAGAGCTGCCCAGGTACGACCTATCGCGTGTATGCCCCTCGTTGGACAACAAGGCGGACCGACTTAAAACCTGTGAATTAAAAGAGAAAAACATTATTATCATACCACAAACTTTTACATTATCAGGGACGTCCCAATGCTAATGAACCTTATTTAAAACAATCTCCTATACCCTCCCATCTCCAACCCACTCATGTGCCTATTTAAGTTACTCTTAAACAACTCCAGCGTGCCTGCCTCCACCACCTTACTTGGCAGAGCATTCCATATCCCTGCTACCTTCTGTGTGAAAAAACCTCCCTCTAATACCCGTGTTATACCTCTCCCCCCTCACCTTAAGCCCATGGCCCCTCGTACTGTGCGTCTCTAAGATAGGAAATAGCTTACCTCTGTTTATCTATACCCTTCATAATCTTATATACCTCTATTAAGTCCCCTCTCAGTCGCCGTCTTTCATGGGAAAACAGCCCCAATTTACTCAATCTTTCCTCATAACCCAGTCCTTCCATACTAGGCAACGTCCTGGTAAACCTCCTCTGCACTCTCTCCAGAGTCTCAACGTAAGGCGACCAGAACTGGACGCAGTACTCTAAATGTGGCCTAACCAACATTCTATACAACTGCAACATTAGACTCCAGCTCTTATATTCTATACCCCTTCCTATAAAAGCTAACATACCATAGGCTTTCTTCACAGCCTTCTCCACTTCTACTGCCACCTTCAAAGACTTGTGCACTTGCATCCCCAGGTCTCGCTGCGTTTCTATATTCTTTATAGGCTTACCCTTTATCATATAACTCCCCGCTACATTATTCCGGCCAATATGCATCACCTCACGTTTATCCGGATTCAACTCCATTTGCCATATATCTGCCCAAACTCCAGTGAAGGGATATTGATCTTGTTTCAAATTTTGATAGGCAACAGAAGGAGGACTTCAAGTCGTTACCTCCGTCTCATGAGGCAACAGTGTCACCATTGAGACAGACTTGATCTCTAATATCATGGACAATTCTTGACATTTTTCCATGTTCTTTTCAAAACACATCAGTGGCATTTCAATACTTAATGGAACAATAGTGTGGATTTATTAACTACCCATGGCTAAAGCTGCCAGCAAATCAGTTTTATGTTAAACGTTTCTCACTGAAAATCTGGGCTACGTTAATACATTTGCTCTGGTCGGGAGTAGAAACCAGTAGGCAGGTTAGGTGCAATGTATCATTCATTCAAAGCAAAATTCCTAACATTATCTCTTTGAGGGTTGTTCGTGGGCAGTGAAGAAATCGGCCTTTCAAAATTGCAGTATCAATATTGTCTTATGCAAACTAAGCTAGGAATTGAAATTGAAAAGAAAGATTAAACGCTCATGCCATGCTTAGCTGTAGTTTTATTTTTAATGGAACTCCAAAATAGTGAAATTGTGAAACGATGGTAGGCGATACTGAAGGGTGGGAATGTACAACACTGATACAAACTCAAGTTTTATTTCTAATATTCATTTTACAGGAGATGATAGATTTGTAGTGCACACAAATCTATGCATCCACAGGAAATGGAATCATGATTCCATTGTTCGTGACAATTTTGAGGAAGGTATATCCAGTAACAAAACGTAAAGGTAGGAAATAGTGCAATTGATTTCATTTCCAATGGAACCTCCATATATTTCGTTGATAAGATGAGGGCATACCGGGAAACATTGAAGTAAGCTAATATGCTTGACCAATTGACTGCTCTCCAAACTCCTGTTAATAGCTATGTGGGGGCGGGACGTTAGCACAGTGGTTAACACTGCTGCTTCACAGCTCCAGGGACCTGGGTTCGATTCCGAGCTTGGGCCTCAGTCAGTGTGGAGTTTGCACATTCTCCTTGTGTCTGCATGGGTTTCTTCTGGGTGCTCCGGTTTCCTCCCACAGTACAAAGATGTGCGGGTTAGGTTGATTGGCCATGCTAATAAAATTGCCCCTTAGTGTCCTGAGATGCGTAGGTTAGAGGGATTAGTAGGTAAAATATGTAGGGATGTAGGGGTGGGGCCTGGGGGACGGATTGTGGTCGGTGCAGATTCGGTGGGCCGAATGGCCTCTTTCTGCACTGTAGGGTTTTGTATGATTTCTATGATAGTAAATTGGAGCAGGAAACGCATAAACGAGTGCAGAACTGAGGGATTGGTTTCAGATAATACCCTTAACTAAGATTTCATCTATTAGATGAAGTGTATGTAAAATATTCAATGGTGCTGTTTAAGAGAGAACCAGAAAAGCCTCTAGGCCGCCTTTCAAAAGTTTATCTCCAACCGGACAGGTAGAGATCAATTTAATTGCTTATTTATCACATTATTGCACGTGGGAGCTTTCTGTGCTCAAATAGCGGCAACATTTCCTTGTATCAAAATGCAAATTAAATTTCTAAAGTATGTATTCGGCAGTGAAGCATGTCAGGGCGCCTTAGCACCATGAGAACCAAGATTTAAATGTAATATATTTCTGCTCCCTTGTAAATGGATGCTATTTATTTCGGCTAATGACACCAAGTCATTTGGAAATTATGCCGCCGAGTTTGTTCCGCTGCAGGAGCAGAGATTTCTTCACTTCGTGGGAGCTAGCTTCTTGCTTTGAATTTAAAAAAATCATATTTGTTTGGAGTAATTTGATGGTTCTATCTCATACTAAGTACATGCCCATTTGGAGATCAGTTAAGATTTCTTACCTAACTTCAGATTTCAAGTGGAATGGAAATAAAAAAAAATCACCAAGGCCTTAGATGGGATTTTGGGTAATGTTCAGATACACAAGCCAAAACGAGCTAATACGTTTTTGTTTGTGTAACTGAACATTTTTAAAAATTCATTCGTGGGACATGGACGTCCCTGGCTGGCCACCATTTATTGCCTATCCCTAGTTGCCCTTGAGAAGGGTGTTACATTATACTGTATATTAAACCTAACCTGGGATGAGTCTGGATTCTTAAAGAAGCATATTAACAAATAGATAATGGGAACAATTTAATTTTATCAATGACCAGGAGAAGTGAATTCCATAGAGTGAACAGAACACCCAACCAATCAGTTAAGTCTTATTATTCATTTCGTATTAACATAAAATTGGTGGTTAGTTTGCATATGATATGCTTTGGTATATATAACTATCTATGATGCTGAAATGTCTCACATTACTTCAGAACGGAAAACTGTTTCAAATCACATTTTCAAACATGGGCAAGAAAATGCTATGTTTATATTTCCAAAATGTACTGATAGCTCCACATATCGCTCTGAATGTTTCCGTCAGATGCACATGGAACAATTCTAATGCAGACAGTAACAATAACTTAATGTTTAATGTACAAACATGCCTACACATGCACCTGCAAAACACATTCAGCATTGTTTTGCCTTTGGGCTAAGAGCCTACGGTGCACATCTTTCCACTTAAATTTGTTCAATAAGCTTTCTTCTCCAGCATCGTATGAAAATATTCTTAGCAAAGTGATGCATGACTTCCGACATCAGTGTCACAAAGTTGAGTTGACTTCGTCCATCTTTCTCAACGTCTATGCCGATTAGGATACTACTGGCCACACCACCTTCCTCCAACGTTCATTAACCGTCGTCTGGTTTTTTCACACTATATACTCTGGTACAATTTGTTTCGATTGAAACATAAATATATACTCAATTGAAGTGCCTTCTCTTGGCACTACTGCATCACTATCTCCGTTGACTCAAGGACCTCGCCACGTCCCCACATCCGCACCGGTCTCTCACCAACATGTTGGTGCAAACAAAAATATACCGTCAGCTCGAATAAGTATACTGGGGATACCCAACAATGGTTTCTTATTCTCGGCTTCGCTATTTGGTCTAAATCATTACGCTGCCTTTCCGAATCCCAATATAGGATTCAATGAATCACATTAATTTTTTTTTTGGGGGGGGCGGTGGTGGGTGCAGGGCAGGGGAAACGAAGTCCGAAGATGTGCGGGTTAGGCTACTTGGTCATGCTAAATTGGTCCTTAGTGTCAGGGAATTAACAGGATCAATACATTGGATTACAAAGATGCGGCTGGGGTAGGATTTTTGGTGGTGCAGACTTGATTTGATGGTGCAGACTTGAAACACATGTATGATAACTCTCAGTGAAGCAATATTTCGATTTTAAAATTCTCATATATGTTTGAAAATGCCTCCTAGACCATCAGCCAGATGTATTGGTAATCTTTTTCTGTTTCACAGAAGCACTCTGAACTATTTGCTCTCTTCCCAGTCTGGCCTGTTGAGTATCACTGATTTTAATCGTTTTATCATTATTGATCATTGTTCAGCAGCTAAGATTATGTGCTCTTGAATTCCTTCTCTAAACGTCCAAAATTTTCGAAACACATTTCTGTCTTTTATTCTCGAAAATTATGAGGGCATACCTGGCCAACCCAGCATTTATTGTCCTTTCGTAATTGCTCTTCAAAAGGTAATGGTCATCTGCTGCTTGAGCCGGTGTAGTTCATGCAGAGTACAAACGTCCACAGTGCCCATCAGGAGGAAGTTCTCGGATTTCGTGCAATAATAGAAAGAAACGCGATACATTTCCAAGGTTATGTTGATTGAATTGGTGGGGCACATGCAGGTGGTGTTCCCAGGTAGCTGCTAACCTTTCTCTTCTTAATTATTGTGGAATTGGAATTAGATGGTGATGCCGAAAGATCTTTGCTAAGCTCCTGCAGTGCATCTTGTAGATGGTACACACTGCTGCCAGTGTAAATGGTTGATGGTTGTTTGTGGATGGGGCGCCAATCAAGCGGACTGCTTTTTCTTTCCAACACCTCACAACCCTGCCAAAGCAACCTTTGCAAGACATGCCAGATCATCGACACGGGTGCCGTCATCTCATGTGAGAACACCATCCACCAGTTACACGGTACATAGTTTTGCAATTCTGCCGACCTTGTCGACCTGATACACGGCAGGAAAAGATGTTCCGAGGCATAATACATTGGGGAGACAATGCAGACGCTATAGAACGGGTGAGTGAACACCACTCAACAATCACCAGGCAAGATTGTTCTCTGCCTGTTGGCGAACACTTCAGCGGTCGGGGTCACGGGGATTCGGCCTCTGATCTTCAGGTAAGTGTTCTCCAACGACGCCTTCACGACACACGACAGCACAGAGTCGCTGAGCAGAGACTGATAGCCAAGTACCACACACATGAAGACAGCCTCAACTGGAATCTTGGGTTCATGCCACACCATCTGTAACCCCCACGACGTGCCTGGGCTTGCAGAATCCCACTAACTGTCCTGGCTGGAGGCGATTCACATGTCTTTAACCTGTGCTTAATCCTCTCTCCACTCAAATTCTCTGCGCCTGTACAAAGGCTTGATTATCAGTTAGGCTTGCATTCCAACCATTATCTTGTGATTGAATTCCTATCTATGTATGCCCTGTTTGTGAAACAAATCCTGCTGGATGGTTTCTCACGTGAAATGATGGCATCCGTGTCGATAATCTGGCACATCTTGCAGACGTTTCTGTGGCAGGGTTGTATGGTGTGTTGTAAAAATCAGCCTGTTTTAACCCTTATACGGTGGACAAATAACTTTGAGTAGACGTCTTATTAGTACAAACAATATTGATTTAAACCCACACAATCAATAATCACCCACCCGACCAACAATAAGTTATCTTACAGAAAATGCTAGAACTCAAGTACAATACAAGACCTTAGAACATAGAACATAGAACATAGAACATTACAGCGCAGAACAGGCCCTTCGGCCCACGATGTTGCGCCGACCAGTTACAAAAACAATGACCCACTAGCCTATACCAATCCCTTTTCGTCCATAAACCTATCCAGAGATCTCTTAAACGCCCCCAAACTAGACGCATTTACAACTGCAGCAGGCAGGGCATTCCAATCCCTCACCACCCGCTGGGTAAAGAACCTACCCCTGACATCCGTCCTGTAGCTACCCCCCCTTAATTTAAAGCCATGCCCCCTCGTGCTAGCTTTCTCCATCCGAGGAAAAAGGCTATCACTATCCACCCTATCTAAACCTCTAATCATCTTATATGTTTCAATAAGATCCCCTCTTAGCCGCCTTCTTTCCAACGAAAACAACCCTAAATCCCTCAGTCTCTCCTCATAGGATCTCCCCACCATACCAGGCAACATCCTAGTAAACCTCCTCTGCACCCTCTCCAACGCCTCCACATCCTTCTTGTAATGCGGGGACCAGAACTGCACACAGTACTCCAAGTGCGGCCGCACTAGAGTAGTGTACAGTTGCAACATTACACTGCGACTCCTAAATTCAATCCCCCTACCAATAAACGCCAAGACACCGTACGCCTTCTTAACAACCTTATCTACTTGATTCCCAACTTTCAGGGATCTATGTACACACACACCTAGATCCCTCTGTTCATCCACACTATTCAAAGTCCTCCCGTTAGCCCTATACTCGACACATCTGTTGCTCCTACCAAAGTGAATTACCTCACACTTCTCCGCATTAAATTCCATCCGCCACCTCTCGGCCCAGCTCTGCAACCTATCTAAGTCTCCCTGCAGACTATGACACCCTTCCTCACAATCTACCACACCTCCAATTTTGGTGTCATCAGCAAATTTACTAATCCACCCAACTATACCCTCATCCAGATCATTAATAAAAATTACAAACAACAATGGCCCCAAAACAGATCCCTGAGGCACACCACTCGTAACTGTACTCCATGATGAATATTTACCATCCACCACCACCCTCTGTCTCCTATCTGATAGCCAATTCCTGATCCAACTTCCTAGATTACCCACAATCCCATACATCTGCATTTTCTGCAGAAGCCTACCATGGTGAACCTTATCGAACGCCTTACTAAAATCCATGTATACCACGTCAACTGCCTTGCCCCCATCCACCTCTTTGGTCACCTTCTCAAAAAACTCAATAAGGTTAGTAAGGCACGACCTACCCGCTACAAAACCATGCTGACTATTTCTAATCAATTCATTACACTCCAAATAACTATAAATCCTATCCCTAATAATTTTTTCTAAAACCTTGCCCACAACAGAAGTAAGACTCACCGGTCTATAATTCCCGGCAAAGTCTCTGTTCCCCTTCTTAAACAATGGGACAACATTCGCTATCCTCCAATCCTCCGGGACTACACCAGAGACCAATGACGACCTGAAGATCTGAGCCAGAGGCTCTGCAATCACCTCTCTAGCCTCCCAGAGAATCCTAGGGTAGATCCCATCCGGACCAGGGGACTTATCTATTTTCAGCCCCTCAAGAATTTCCAGCACATCCCCTTTATCAACCGTAATACTGTCTATTTTACACCCCTGCAACCCAATGTAATTCACTTAACTTTGCGTGACTGACAAATACCCAAACAGATACTGGCCTTTATCTGTGTGCTGGTCTTGGTAGTTGTCTGTGTAGTTTGGTCCTTTGCTCTTCTCTGGCATTCTGGCTGTAGTATCTCTTTCTTCCTTCTTGGGTGTGGTGGCTCTCCTCTTGCTGGCGATGTTCACCATTGTTGTAGCTCGTTCGTGGGATCAGAGAGAGAGAGAGATTCCTGGTTGTGCAGCATCCTTTATACCCTGTTTGGTTTCACGCCCTTTTTTTGGCCATTGCCAATCAATCGATCAGGACTTGATCACCCTGATGGATAAAAGTCCAATCAGGTGCTACCACACCGATCTCTGGGTGTGTCCCAGGCGGCCATGCCTGTATGTGTTGTAGGCACATAGGTCACATACCTTCCTCCTAAATAAGGATTCACAGAGCCTTTACATCTGGCACACAACCCCGTGTGACCAGAAAGTCTTTTTCATCCTGGAGATGGCCCATATCCTGTGTATTCACTCATCAGGGTTGCAGCCTGTTTGTCTGTCTTTAAACTGCAGCCTGTCAGTTTAGTTTCTTGCCTAGTTATCCCAGAGTGCTTTACAAAATGCCATTTTAGAGGCCTGTTTGGTGACAGGTGTCTTGGTCACTATTCTCCTCAAGGCTGAGCTTATTTGTTGAAAATGAACATGGACGGTGCTGTGGGGTAAAGGCAGGGTGATGGCACTCGAGGGCATCTTCAGAGGGCACACAGTCACAACACACCCCAGAGCCAATTTATGTATTGCAGCCGCTCCATGATGCTGTGAGATAGAATTTGCTCAATTAGCATATCATCACTCCGCTGGCGGCACAGTGGCACAATGGTTGGCACTGCTGTCTCACAGCACTAGGAATCTAGGTTCTCTTCCAGCCTTGGATGACTGTGTGGATTGTGCATCTTCTCTCCTTGCCTGCATGTGCTCTCTGTGAGCGCTCCAGATCCATTCCAGCTTCCAGGCATGTGCAAGGTGTGTGTACGAAATAGGTTCTCATCGTCTAAAGATGTGCAGGTCATTTGGATTACCAATGGTAAATGCATGGGATTATGGGGATAGGGTGGAGGTAGCGTCTGGGTGGAATGTTTTTTTCAGAGCGTTGGTACAGACTTGCTGGGTCAGATGTCTTCTTCCTGCATTGTAGGGATGCTATGGCTCCAAGGTACTCTCAATTATCATCAATTTGATGAAATATGTCATAAGAACATAAGAACATAAGAACTAGGAGCAGGAGTAGGCCAACTAGCCCTTCGAGTCTGCCCCGCCATTCAATAAGATCATGGCTGATCTGTCATGGCTCAGTTCCACATTCCCGCCCTCTCCCCATAACCCTTAATCCCCTCTCTTATCAAAAACCCATCAACCCGCGTCTTAAAAATATTTAGCGAGGTAGCCTCCTCCACTTCAATGGGCAGAAGTGAGGAAGTTCCTCCTCAACTCCGTTCTAAACCGCCCCCCCCCCTTTATCTTGAGGTTGTGCCCCCTAGTCCTTTCTGAGCGGGAAGAGTCTCTCCACCTCTATCCTATCCATCCCATTCATCATCTTATACGTCTCAATGAGATCTCCCCTCATTCTTCTAAACTCTAACGAGTACAAGCCTAATTTATTCAGCCTCTCCTCATAGCTCAACCCCCTCAACTCCGGCATCAGCCTAGTAAACCTCCTCTGCACTCCCTCCAAGCCCAAAATATCCTTGCGTAAGTACGGCGCCCAAAACTGCACACAGTACTCCAGCTGCGGCCTCACCAATGCCCTATACAGCCGCAGCAAGACCTCCCTACTTTTATATCCAATCCCCCTCGCTATGAAGGCCAGCATCCCATTAGCCTTCCTGACCACCTGCTGCACCTGCAGGCTGGGTTTTTGCGACTCATGCACAAGGACCCCGAGGTCCCTCTGCACCCTCGCCTGCTCCAGTTTTTCGCCACGTAAGTAATAATCCTTCCTACCGTTATTCCTACCAAAGTGTACCACCTCACACTTGCCAACATTAAATTCCATTTGCCATTTCCTGGCCCATTCGCCCAGCCTATCTAGATCCTTCTGTCGACTCTCCCCACCCTCCGTACAATTTGCCGTTCCACCAGTCTTGGTGTCATCAGCAAATTTTGACACCCTACACTTGGTTCCCTCCTCCAGATCATCTATATAAATGGTAAATAGCTGAGGCCCCAGCACCGACCCCTGGGGCACTCCACCAGTCACCATCCGCCAATCCGAATAGCACCCATTGACCCCCACTCTCTGCCTCCTATTTGACAACCAATCCTCTATCCACGCTAACACCCTACCCCCAACTCCATGTCCCCTGACCTTCTGCAATAACCTCTTGTGAGGTTATTGTATTATCCATTGTATTATCCATTGTATCCATTGTATTATCAACGGTTGTTGTTCATCCATCGTCATCGATGAGGAGCACAACACAATTAGTCATTTTGAGGCTGGACTCAATGTGTCTGAAGATAACTGATCAGGCCAATTCGGGCATTGAACGTCCTGCCGCATATTGGACAGACTTGTGTAGGCACTATAGTTGTTGCACTGGTGGCTCTGGACTTGCACAGCTCGCGCTTAACTTGTGCTTCAGCAATGCACCTTGCTTGTAAGCTTGATAGCCGTAGTGGATTAGGCAGCACCAGGTAGGGCGGTTTTGAGCCAGCGTTTCCCAGGTGGTCATGTCTACGTCAAGTGACTTCAGGGAGGCCTTGAGCGTGTCTTTGTAACGTTTCTTCTGCCCTCCATGGGAGCATCTTCCAGCAGAGAGTTCCCCAAAAATGAACGGCTTGGATATGCGCTGGTCTGGCATATGGATGACATGACCTGTCCACTGGGTCTGCTCTGTCATCAGCAGTGTGTGGACTGATGGTAGACTTGCTCTAAACAGAACTTGTGTCTGGTACTTTGTCTTGTCATCTGATGTCTAATATTCTGCGAAGACAATCATGTGGAAATGATAGAGCTGTCTTGCATGCCTTCGATACACAGTCCACGTTTCACAGGCGTACATGAGGATAGTGAGTACCACGGAACTCTAGACCTTCAGTTTTGATGCTGGTCTGATTCCGGGACGTTCCCATACAGTGGAACACAGGCTGCCGAAAGCAGAACTTGCCTTTGCTATTCTGCAGTTAACTTCTGTTTCAATAGTCACTGCTCGAGAGAGGGTGCTGCCAAGATAAGTGAACTGGTCTACTGTCTGTAGTTTCTGCCCTTTGATTGTGATTATGGGTTCTGTGTATGGTGCATTGCTTTTTTTTTAATGTTGAAGGTGAGTCCAAAGTTGTCACAACATTTGGAAAATTTGTCCATACTGACTTGCATCTCTGGCTTTGAGCCAGTATGTGGATGTGCCGGCGTTGGACTGGGGTAAACACAGTAAGAAGTCTGACAACACCAGGTTTTAGTCCAACCGATTTATTTGATAGTAAACTCACAAGCTTTCACTCCTTCACTTTCGTAATAGCTTGAGGTCTCCTCAGGTTGAAGAGTTTCCCATCCACTCTGCACTTGAGGCTGATTCCAGCAACACTGTCCCGGAAGGCATCATTCAGCATAGCAATAAACATCACGCTGAACTGTATTAACAGTACTTACACACAAACGCACTGCTTGGCAATGGGCACTCTGGATCCGACTAGGGGCACTCTTTCCCGAACATATTATAACTTTAGTTCAAACAAGGGAGCTGCAAACAAGAGGTGAGATGCATCTATCAGTTCGCAGTATCAAGGTAGCATTCCCTCAGGAACTCAGGCAAAATTGAAACAATAGCCAGCAGCAGTGATAAATTCTCCTTGCGCAATGGAAGTTGGCTGTGCTTTTTGGAAAATTTGTTTCATATCCAAGGACATCCATACAGGATTTCCAGAGTATAGACTGCTCGGCCGAATCGTGTTCAGATGCTTACCAATCTAGCTTGCAGTTACTACACAATACAAGGCCAAATATCCAATTTGGGAAAAGTTTTCCTGGTGCTGTGAAAACACTTAAATTGACGTTACGAAGATTCGCACTACCAAGGCTCCGCGACTTCTAAGATTAAACTGACCTATCCAACTCATGAATGTGAAAATGCCTGTTGCATACGGCTTTAGGTACTGGCACTTTTAGCCTGACATTTTTTTTTCTCTCCTCTCAACCTCAGATTGAGGTTGAACAGCTGATTCACGTGCAAGAATGGGGCTACGGCATCATGGGGGTACACGGAGATTCCGACAGGGCGCACTAATTTAAGTTTCCATGATCCAGAAGACCCTGTATACTAACGGGAATCTTAAAATTAACTCAGAAACAGGACGGTGTGTGTTTGAGGTAGATGTTCCTTAAACAGGCTAGCCCACACTGACGCTTTTCCATTCGTTCCTGAAAATTAACGATGCAAATATCCACTTTTTTACATATATATTCATTTGTGTGCCATGAACACGGCTGGCAGTCCAGCATACATTGCACATTCCTCGTTGCCCTTGAGAAGGCCGTGGTGAGCTGCCTTCTTGAAACTCGGCAGTCCACGTGCTGTGGGCTAACACACAATGCCTGCAGGTGGTCGTCGTTTGATGCGTCTGCTGCCCATGTCGTTCTAGATGTAAGTGGTGACTGGTTTGGAAGGTGTTGTTTCAGGATCTTTGGTGAATTTCTGCAATGCGGCCTGTAGATCGTCCACATTGCTGCGACTGAACATCGGTGGTGGAGGGAGTGAGTGTTTGAGTTTGTGACGCCAATTTGTGGCTGTATTTTCCTGGATGGTGTCAGGCTGCTTGAGTGTTGTTGGAGTTCCACCAGTCCAGACCCAAGACAATCTTCCGTCCCACCCATAACTTCTGCCTTTTAGAAGGTGGACAGGAGTCACGAGGTGAGTTACTCACCACAGTTAATCTACCATCTGAACTCCTCGCGTCGATGGTCACCCCAAGAATGTTTACAATGGAGGATTCAGTGATGGTGGCGATATTGAGTGTCAAGGGGCAGTGGTTAGATAGTGTCTTATGCGTGATTGCCATTGCCTGGCATTTGTGTGGCACAAACGTTACTTGCAGTTTCTCAGCTCAAGCCTGTGTATTGTTCAGACCTTTTTGCATTTCAAATTGACTACTTCAGTGTGTGAAGAATCACGAATAGTGCTGAATATATGTGCCATCATCGGCGAACGTCTTCATTTCTGACATGATGACGAAGGGAAGGTTATTGATGAAACAGTTGAAGATGGTTGGGCCTACGACATTACCCTGAGGTAGACGTGCAGAGATGTTCTGGAACTGAGATGGCTGTCCCCCACAACCAAAATGACCCTTCTTTGTACCAAGTCATAGAAGGGGCCAGCAACAGCGCTATCAAGCACCCCCTGCTCAGCAACAACTTGCTCAGTAATGCAACCAAAGGAGAGTTTGCCCCTTATACTCGTTAATTCTAATTTTGCTAAGGCTCCTTGATGTCACATTTGGTCGAATGCCATCTTGATTCCAAGGGTTGTCATTCTCACATCAACTCTAGAATTCAGCTTTTTTATTCATGATTGAACCAAGGCTGTAACGAGGTCAGGATCTAAGTGACACTGGCCAAAGCCAAACTTCGCATCACTGAGCAGGTTGTTGCTGAGCAGACGCTGCTTGATGGTGATGTTGATGGCCTGTTTTATTTCTTTATGAATTACCAACAGTAGGACGATTAGGGGGGTAATTGGACAGGTTGGATTTGTTCTGTGTTTTGTGTACAGGTGTTAATAAACAAAGTAAGAAAGTGAGGTTCAGTCACGATGGGACATAGGTCCGAGGTGAGGGGTAGGAGGTTGAGGAAGACGAGAGGGAAGTTTTTTTTTAACCCAGGGGTAGTGACAGTCTGGAATGCATTGCTTGTGAGGGTGGTAGATGTGAGCTGCCTCATATACTTTAAAAAAACAAATGAGCGCTTGACCCGTCATAGCATTAAAGGCTTTGAGCCAAATATTGACCAATGGGATAGGTGAGAGTTCACGTTTTTCTAATTTTTCGGTGTGGACTTCATAGGCCAAAGAGCCTCTTTTGTGCTTTATGATTCTATGATTCGAGGCTAAATATTAGATAGCTCTGCACACAACTTAGAAACTATTAAAAAAGTCTCAAGTTCTTTAGCCCCACTCGTTTTCATGATAGTCATATTGCACCTCTCTGTTAGATCTATAATCATCAAATTCTAAGCTTGCTTATAGATCCCCATCAACTAACATTGTCGTGGGGATGCAGGACACATCTTCTATTCAGCCTTCCGAGTCAGAAATCTACAAATCACGAAGCCATTTCAAAATTTATTACAGCCCATCGTCATCAAGATAAGCATGCATGACATTTGTTTTTTTCTCTCTATTTTTTGCCTGGCTTCACGAAATCACTGAGGAAACAGTGATTTATTGTCCAGAACGTAGTACCCTGAATAAATTTCTGCGTCACTTCAGAGGGCGCTGAAAAGCCAGTGACTTTGCTGTTCATCTGGAGGGAAGCTAGAAGGAAGACATTGCTCCCCTAAAGAATATTCGCTCCCCAGGTGCAATAAGTACCAGTCCACAGGGGTACTGAACTGCTGTGTAATGAGTGATTGTAAAATTATTTAAAAAACTTCTAAAATGCTAAGAATTGTGAAATTTCATGGTTCTGTTCGAAAAGGTAATGTTGTTCTATACTGAGCAGAAGCAGGTGCAAGCAGTATACAGGCTGAAACAATGCACCAGAGGTAAAACAGCAGGATTGCCTTGGTAACAGAGTTCAGACACTTGAACCCGAACATGCTTTTGCTTTTTAACCAATCAATTTGAAGTAGGCATTTTAACCAATCAGTTTGAAATTTATTTGATGTTTTGCTAACGTGTAAGCTGATTCTAATGTGGGAACTTTGGTATGTTCGATAAGATGGTAAAGGAAAACACCTAAGTAGATAAAGGATCAGGGAGAGGTGACTAGTTCTGAACGATTAATGGAGTTACAGCAGAAAGATGAGATGATGACAGATTTATATCATAAAGCTGATAGAGAAAAGGAATGAGAGTGTATTCAAGAATACTGTTACATGAAGGACAAAATCTTAAGGCAAAAATGCAGATCTTGGCAGGTTACTGCAGGTGAGAAATGGGCAGACGCTCACCAAACTGTGTTGCCGGTAGAATACAAAAAGGACATATCGTGGGTGGCACACGAATTACCTGTAGATGGTCATTTAGAATTGAGGAGGACTCTGGTTAAAATACAGAAGCACTTTTATTGGCCTGGATTACATAGAGACGTGGTTGAACTTTGCCAAACCTATCATGCATGTCAGATGGTAAGAAAACGAGAGGCAGCGATAAATTAGCACCCTTAATGCCAATTCCTTTATTTGAAGAACTTTTTACATGGATTATAGTTGATTGCGTCGATCCCCTCCTTAAAACCAAAAGTGGGAACCAGTATTTGCTAACTGCAATGGATGTGTGCACCAGGTTTCCAGAGGATTATCAAGATGAGAAAGTTTGTGCAGGAATTTCTTGTTTTCTTTATCCGTTATGGATTAACCCAGGGAGATTCAGTCAGAGCAAGTGTTCACTTTTACTGCCAAATTATTTAAGGACATCATGGCTACTTTATACATCAGACAAGTTATCTCAAATGCGTACTATCCTGAATCTCAGGGAACATTGAAAGTTGGCATCATACCATAACGAGCATGTTGAGGACTTATTGCCAGGGTTACCCAACTGATTGAGATAAAGGCATCCTTTAAATTTATATTATTTGCTTTTAAAGAAGCTCCAACTTGATCGACTCAGTTTACTCCATTTGATTTGATATTTGTACATGACGTAAGATGTCCTTTAAAATGTATCAAGGAAAAGTTGTTAGGTCCAAAGTCAGAGATCTCGCAGTTGGATCATATAGATGAGGTGAAAAAAAGATTAAACAAAATGGGTGAATTAACTACCCAACTTTTGCGAATGGCACAACAACTAATGAAACAAGAAGCAGATAAGAAATCTGAAATTCTACGTCTGCCCACGGGGGTAATGTATTCGTGCTATTACCAGTGGTAGGAGATCAATTGTTGGCCAAGTTTAGGGGTCAGTTGTTCTCAGATTGAGACGAAATAAAGATGAATTATCTGGTAACAATGACAGATAGGAAAATAATGCATAGGGTATGTCATGTGAACATGCTGAAAGACTATTGTAACAGGGACAGGAAACTGGAGGAGCAAGTATTAGAAACTGCCAGTCAGAGTGAGGAATCAAATCCAGATGAAGATTTTGGTGTGCCTCAGAATAAATTGAATAATGAAGAAGAACTTAAGGAATGGAATAGGGATGGTGAGTTACCTGCCTCAGGACTAGAGAAGTGCATTGAAAGCCGTGTTGAGGTGCTATGAGGTCCTATGTAAAAAGAGATTTGGGAGGACTAAAGACATGGTACATGAGGTTGATGTAGGGAATGCTGTTCTTATAAAATAATACCCTAAAGGCAAATTCCTCTCAAAGCAGTTCAGGTTCAGAAGAAGTGAAAGCAATGCTATAAGAAGATATCAGAGAGCCAAGTCAAAGCAAGTGGAGTTTGCCAATAGAGTTGGTCCTCAAACCTGATTGCACTCAGCAATTTTGCATAGATTATCGCAAGGTCAACACTATGACTTAATCTGATTCATAGCCAATTCCAAGGCTGGAGGATTGTGTGGGAAAGGTAGGACAAACTACTTACATCACAAAGTTGGACTTACTTCACGGTGATTGGCAAGTGCCTTTCTCAGAGAGAGCAAAAAAAGTGTCTGCCTTTGTAACCGCAAATAGGATATTTCAATTTAAAATAATGCTATTTGGGAGGAAAAATGCACCCACTACTTTTATGAAGAGAGTTGTTGCCAGATAGATGTTTACATTGGCGACTCAGTGATCTTTAATTATTCCTGGAAAGATCACATGGAGCATTTGGCGGAGTTCTTTGAGAGACTGTGAAACGCAAAATTGGTCAGAAACTTGGCAAAACTGAATTTGCGGAGGCAGAGTGATGTTCTTATGACACGATATTGGATATGGATGGATGAGAATGAGAAATCTGAAGATGAAGGCCATCGAGGAATTTCAAAGACCTTCACTGAAGAAGAACGGGCTCTGAGTATTGGGATTAAGCGGCTTCTATGAAAATACGTATGAAATTTTAGCAGCCAGTGGCATTGTTGACGATCTTGTTAAAAAAAAAATGGAACGCTGGTGAACAGAACAATACCAAGAGACATTTCAGAATTTGAAAGCAGTGTTAACCACTACACCTGTTTTAGGCACACCAAACTTTTTGAAAACATTTGAAGTTACAATTAACGTCAGCAATGTAAGTGTTAGAACTGTGTTGTTACAGGAGAACAAGTTTGGAATTGAAATGCCAATCGGCTATTTTTTCGAAAAAAACCCCCAAAATATGTGCCTTACAAAATATTTCAATATTGAAAAGGATTTAGTAAGTTTAGTAGTATCCTGACAACATTTTAATGCTTATGTTACAAATAATTCATCAGAATTAATGGTGTATACTGATCAGAATCCTTTGACATTTCTGGAAAGATTAATGGATAAGACCGCCAGACTTTTTTATTGGGATCTTATGTTACCAACATTTAATTTACAGATTGTACATGTTGTGAGTCATAAAAATGTTATTGCATATGTTTTACCGTGAGTTGGAAAAAATGAAGCCAACTTTTCATGATGATGGTTCATTCTTTTCTTAAGGGTTGAAGGTATGGTGAAGTTAGAGCTTGCCATATTATCAATAAATGTTCTTAAATGTTAGAAATTTTAAAATTTTAATGTTTCTTTTAGGAAAGGTAGTTTTTGTTCTGCACTGAACAGAAGTAGATGCAAGCAGTACACAGGCTGAAACAATGTATGAGAGGCAAAGACAGCAGAATTGTCTTGGTAACAGACCTTAGGCATCTGAATCAGAACATGTCTTAGAATTTTAACCAATCAATTTGAAATAGGAATTTGAATAGCAGCAACATATCAGATTTGAATTTGATGTTTTGATAATCTGCAAACCAATCCCATTATAGGGATTTTGGTACATCATTAGGAGTATAAAAGGCAGGATCAGGAGCACAAACGGTAAATGAACGCCTGGCACCTGCTGAGTAACAGCTTAGTTCTGCTCTGACAGAAATGCACACAACCAGCAACTGTCATCTAATAGTGTAACAGCTACATTTATATCTTAAACAAAAGCCTCATCTTAATCACAAAGGTGCCAACAGAAGATAGTGAAAACTGAAGATAAAGAAGAAAGAAGATTCCAGAAGATAACACCTAGTTCCATTTTGAGTGTGACTAAATATTTCATTTTTTTCAATAAATGGGAATTGTATCTATCTAAATAACATTCTGTTAGCATAATGTTTTATTCGGTTTGTCAATAGTTTTGGCTGTTTACTGTTAATTAGATAGATAAAGTACCACTTGTTACAAACATTTATTTTACAGATTATACATGTTATGGGCCATGAAAATGTTATTGCATATGTTTTATCGTGAAATATTAAAAATGAAGCCAACTTTTCATGACAATGGTTCATTCTTTCCTTAAGGGGTGAAGGTGTTGTGAAAATAGTCGCTGTCAAATTATCAAAAAGTCTTCTACAATGTAGAAATTGTAAAATTTCATGGTTCTTTTACAAAAGGTAGATTTTATTCTGTACTGAATAAACTGTGTAAGCAGTACAAAGACTGAGACAATATATGAGAGGCAAAAACAGTCTCAGGTAGTTATTTCGATTTGGTCACTACAGGTAACTGAAATGCTGACATTATCCCTTCTCATACACACTTTAATAGATTATGAAGGGAAGTAATTCTTTTTGAGTGATTGAGTGTTCGTTCTCAAACAGGAGATCAACCTTCCCTTCGTAACAGAACTAATAAAGTAAATATTCGCTATCTGTATACTGAACAGCAATCTTAATTTAAGAACCCGAATCGTTGGTAGTTGCACGTGGACGTGACAAATGTATATTACGCCTCCCCAAGAAATTCATACTTGCACCGAGTTCTCAGTTTCCACTCAATTTGCTAACTCCCAAACCGGATATATGTTCATGATTAGTTTTCACCTGCAGCATGATTACTTAGCTGAATTTAAACTCCAATGGCTGCCTTGGCAAGATTTGAACTCCTGACCGAAACAAAATATTTTACTTTTGTTGCCTTCTTTACGTTACCAAATGCAGCCATCTTCAATGTGTGGAAGCACCATTTCATCCATCCGACGGCCATGAACATCACTACGGATAACCCAAATTTCACAAAAATATGGATTAGGTCATCAGAATGATTTCAAAGCTGCTCCATAAGTCTTCATTGACACAAGTGAGGAACTATAAGTTTCGCTGAACATTATGATCACTATGGTCACTACGGTCACTATGATTAATAGTCCTCTTGGGATGAGTGTGATAGGATCAGCACAGAGCAAGTTCCAAAACTTTATTGCTAAATCATGGCATTAGAGCCATTTCGATTAATTGGTTGATGGTGGTAGTGTTGTATACAAGAACGCTTGATAGGCTTATTATAAGATTCCAGATATTAACTTTCCTAGATTCATTGAAAACCACCGCATTAAATTTACAATGGCAACATGGACATGAAACTCTTATACGAATAGCAGAAAACAATGGCATTTGTTGTGTTATTTGCTCTTTCATATTGATTTGTTTTAGTATTACCATTTGTCGTTGCATAAAGAGATTTTTTTTTGTTTTTTGCGCTCTGTACAGACAAATAATCATTTCAATAGAGAAGGTGCCTTTTATTTAGCTGGCTCCGTTTCCCAGGCAGCGGGAAGTGTGGATGGATTCAATGAATGTGAGTCTGGTCTGAGTGATGGACTGGGCTTCTTCATGGCCCTTTGTAGTTTTTTACGCCTTGGTGGAGGAGAAGCCATCCAAAACTGTGATACAACAGGAAAGGATGTTTCCTATAGTGCATCTGTATCGTGAGTGAGAGTCGCAGCGGACATGCCGAATTTCCTAGCCTCCTAAGAAAGTAAAAGTGTTGGTAGGTTTTCGTAATTATAGCATCGGCGTGGAGGGACCGGGCCAGGTTGTTGGTGATCTGAAAATCTTAAAACCTGAAATTGTGGAAGATTTCCACTTCATCCCCATTAACGTACACTTCCTGAAGTCGATGACGATCTCCTTCCTTTTATTGGCATAGAGGGAGAGATTATTGTTGTCGTACCAATTAATCAGATTTGCTATCTCTTTCCTGTACTCCGCCTCATCAGATTGAGGAAGAAATATCTACAATAATGACCCACAATGACCGGCTGTTTTTAATATATTTGCCATGCCCTGCGTTAGGAAAAAAACATTTCAAATCGTGCAAGCAATATAAAATCTAGACTCACTGCCATGATGGTAACTGTGGTGTAATTTTCCAGATGATGGATGAGATATGGAAATACATGAAAATCATTTTTGCTGCGCAGGTAACCATGATGTGATGCTGTGGATAAAATTTATAAGGTTGCAAACAGAAGCAATGGAGAAGGGAGCACATGATCCGCACATCAGTTTCCAATCCCCTGTCGCCTTGGGTGTCTTTCAGAAGGAACATGGTACCTCTATCATTGTAGTATGGTTAAAAAGAACATTCGCGGCAGCAATGACACACCCGTCTGTGTCATCCAGGTTTCTGGCAACTAAATTAGTCATTTTGTGGCGCGTTACTCATTGTGTTTTCGAATGACACCAGAGGGATGATTGAGACAAATGTGCCTTTGACGACATTGCTTGAATTTTTCGAGGAAGTTAAACAACAGTTGGAAGAGATTAGTGAATTTGATATGGTCGTCTTAAATTTCAAGAAACATTTGACTGGCAAGGCAAGCAAAAGACCATTGAATCCCAGCGGAATGGGAGACACTATTCCCTTACTGAAAATAACCAAAGGTTGACAAGATATTTTATTTTGACTGAATTGTTATTTCAATAGGGGTTCCACAGGGCTTCTACGAGCTCGTTTCCTTACCGACTTAAGCAGCAAATATTTGCACTTTACAAAAGGAAATATATATGAATGTTGCACATGATGCCAATACGTCTGTGCAATTCCAAACGGTGCCCGATTGTTATGTGGGCAGAAGGCACGTGCCCATTCCTCGCGCTTCCCACAATCCTTGTCGGCATGAAGCGGAGTGACAACGCGCCGAAAAATCAGTCAACAGTAAAGAACCAGAAGATTTATTAACGAAGGCCAAATGCATCTTTGCGCCCACCCTCTGCAGCAACTTACTAATCCAATGGACCGGCAGTTCAGCCAGCCCTGGCAGCGCCACGGATGGGGTAATGGCAGTTGCCGTCACCTTAACTGAGAAAAACAGCCAGAAGCCGAGGACTCCTGTCTTCAGGTTAAGGACAATGTTTGGCGTTCGGGTTCGGAGCGGAGGAGGGGAGGGGGGAGGGGGAGAGGGCATGGGTTTGGGTTGGTGGCATGGGATTAGAGGTGGGCGGAAGGGGGTAAGAAAAGGAGCGGTACAAAGGAAGTTGTTGATCAATCTAAAGGCGCTGACCCGCTGTAAGCAAAAGCCGGCCACAGAAGAACGGCAATCCCTTTCTTCCCGCCCTTTATTCACTGAGGTTAACGCTTTACGGGGCGGTCAGTGTATTGTTAGGATTGGTCGGCTTCATAAGGCGGGTTATTGATTTTAAATGGTCATTTTTACATGGCGCTTTTGGCGTCCGCCCAGCCATAGAATTAGAGGGTCAATTTGGGATGGACGGGTAGGTACTTAGATGGACATCCACGCCAAAAAGGACTACTGTCCGGAACATGTAAAGTTCTGCTCTGCAAATCAAACGGAGGATTGTGGGGGCAAGCAAGGCTTGGGGACGTGCATTGTTTCCATGACCAACAAGTATTGAGGGATATTTGGGTCTTGGATAACATATGAACAACCCCTTAAAGGAAGAAGCAAATTGTTCAGGAGACATGACGAATAATTGTGTTTAGTGCTGAAAAGAATGGAAGCTATTGTAGAATTGATCAAGCACTGAGTATTCCAAATTTAGAGCTCTAGTTATTTTATTCGTCAGCTCATTACAAACAGCAGGTGATCGCACTGGAAAAGTGCAAAGCAACATTACGAGGGACAATGTAAGTTAGAACATAGAACATAGAACACTACAGCACAAAGAGGCCCTTCGGCCCACAAGTTGCGCCGATCATACCCCTACCTACCAGGCCTATCTATAACCTTCAATCCCATTAATTATTGATAAGTTGACGTGCCCGTTATGTTTTCAACTGCTAGATTTGAATTTATAAGAACAAGTTGAGAACTCAACTTAGATTTAAAGAAAAGTTATAATCAATACGGAGATGTTCCTGTAACGAACTACACAATAAGGCAACTGCTGAATAGCATTTCAAGAACGATAGCGTGCTGGTGTTTGGGAAATGATACGTGGCCTTTGCAAATCGTGGGTCACTATGAGTTCGTTTAAGCTTATTCACTTCTTGTAACCCATTTACAAAAAAAACTACATTGAATGAAGCCACGCGACTGCAGTACGATCATGAATAGATAATCACAAATATGCACTCCAGATGATGAAGACATCACTATATTTATAAATTGTGAAATCTTAAACATTTATTGAAATAATATTACATAATAATGAAGGGCCTTGTTTCACCCTATGTCAGAAGGTAGAGCAAGGTAAGAACCAGTGAGGCACAGATATTAGGCAGCTAACGGCAACAATGTCGATACTTAGAAACCTATACAGAATTCACCATGTAAAATAGATTGTAATAAAAGTGCATAAGATTCTGATCTAACTACTTCAGCGAACATAACGATTGTGGCTACATTCTGACTCTTTATAATATCATCATTTTGTCAATTTGCACTTCAGATTTAGACAGTAAATCTTGCTATGTATTAATCTTTGCCAACATTCATATTACCATTCTAGCTCTCAACTCCGTCGCTGCCCTTTCTGCAAATGGTAAAAATATCAAAAGTAGGTCAATGACTTTGTAAAAAATCTGACTGCAATAACGTTAAAAAAAGGAAGAATCTTTTTTAACTGCTTTGAAGAAAGTAAAACATCTGAGTGATTTTGAATGATTGGGTCCAAGCTACTGACCACAGAGGAAACGAAACTGGTTCAGCTCTTGTTGTGTGCGTTAATTGTCGTTATGTTATAGAAAGTCACAATTGTATTTCTCGCAGTATTACGTAAGTGGTCTCCACTACAGTTTTTGTCCCACTAATTACATCTTTCTTCAGATAGCGCCATGTCCTTAATTTCGTGAATTATTTGCTGTTGGAAGGAGACAAGTAATCTAAGAAGATTACTTGCCAGGAAGTACTTCCTCGCGCACTTTTCGCCAAGCGTGCAGACCATGTCATATTTGATGGGATTCACCATAAATAAGACATCGAATTTTGGTGCCGACCCACTTTGCAGGTAGGACAGAAGTTAATATTGCGAATACTTGGTCGCCCAAGGGATTTTATCACCAGTTATCCAGACTAACTGTTCACTTTGACTGGACTGATTCCTGATGAAAATTGCTCAAAACACATACATATCCGCTTTTTGAAGTACTTTAGTGTGTGGGAAATGTAATTCCCATGATATACCGAATACATCTCCTGCGTAAACCTTCCCGTTGCTATTATATCCGTAGTGGGTAGACCATATTGCTCAGGCAGGAGAAAGGAGGGTATACCCCATAGAGGTATTTTGGAAAGAATTGAAAATCCTGGCAAACAGTTCAAATGTGTGCGTATATTATATCAATGATTTAGAAGATGAAATTAAATGCAATTTCTCCAATTTATCACAGAAGACGAAGCGGAATTGAAGGGTGGGCTGTCAAGAGAATGCAGAGTTGCGCTTAAGTGATTTGGACAAGCTGAGTGAGAAGGCAAATGCATGACGGATGCGTTATAATGTGGATGATGTGAGGCTATCCACTTTGGTAGCACAATCAGCAAGGCAGACTATTATATGAATAGTTACATTTGAGACAAGGAATGCGCGTAGAGCGACCTCGCGCGCCAGTGGCTGAAGGTAAGGATGTAGGTACAGTAGACTGTAAAGAATGTAAATGATGTATTAGCCTTCAGAGAGAGAGGATTCGAGTACAGGAGAGAGATGTCTTGCGCCCATTACACAGGGCCTTGGTGAAGCCACGCATTGAATATTGTGCGCAGTTCTGGTCTGCTCATCTGAAAAAGAATGATATTGCTTCTGAGGGAGTGCCGCGATGGTTTATCAGACTTGTTCTTCGATAGCGGGACTGTAAAATGGGGACAGATTAAGTCGGTAAGGACTACGTCTGCTTGAGTTCATAAGAAGGAATGGGAATCTCATAGAACGCTACAAAATTCTAGCAGAAACAGACACGGTAGATGCAGGAAGAATGTTCACGATGATGAAGGAATACGTAATGAAGGATCATAGTCTAAGAATACAAAGTAAACCTTTTAGGACGGAGCTGAGTGGACATGTATTCAGCAAAAGAGTACTAAATCTGAGGAAGCCGTTAAAGTCAAATCATTGCATGTTATCAAGAAGGAGTTAGGTACAAGTCTTGGGGCGACGGGAATCAAAAGATGTGTTTGGGAGGTGGGGTGGGTCGGGCGGGTGTTTGATGGGAAGTGAGATCAGGCTAAAATCATGAATAGGACACTGAGACAGTGGGACGGCGGCGCGGGCTCGTTGGGCCGAAGGGCCTGTTTCCCGTGCTGTGTTGTTCTTTGTTCTTTGTTCTTTATTGAGTTAGCTAATTTGCCATGGTCATTTGAAAATGGAGCATGCTCGAAGAGCCGAATGCCCTAATTATATTCCAATATTCTATGTTTCCGTATTTCTCCTTTATGCAACAAGTAGCATGTTGCAAGGCCTGGCATAGCCCCTGTCTCCTTCAGTACATTCGTTTTTGCCATGCTTTCTGTGCCATCTAATGTGATTTTTTAAATGAAATATACGCCAAATTCTGAATAGATGGTAATCTCTTTAAGCTGAGCCGAATGAAATTTTCACCTATTAACACAAATGATGATATGGGAATTGCTGTTTAGTGCATGTCTGTGCCCTCCTGTCACACTGTAAGAATGTATTAAAGGATCACAGCTTTTCAGAAGGGGTTGACAAATGCAGGCTTGCAGTAGACTTAGAATTGTAGAGATGCTTTCCCAGCCATCGGCAAAATCTTTGTTTACCCAATTGCTATAACAATAAACAGCACAACTTTGAAAACTGCTGATACCTTTGCCAGTTTCTCGGATCTGAGAGCAATTTGGTAATAAATTACTCACGCAAAGTTAGTGTTTGGTCTTCTATGCAATAGTTTGTGGAAGAAATACTAATTTTGGTATGTACAACATTGAAAGTTCAGATATCACGAGCAATGCTATGCTGTTAACATAATGATATACCTCAGGATGCCTCACAGTTGAGTTGCATGGTTGGTAAAATTAGGGCAGATGATCAAATGCTTTCCTCCGCAATTAAGTTCATAGCGCCCTTGCAAGATTTAAGAACATTCAGGAGTTGGAGGAATTTAGGGTGGTAAATGCAGAGTGAGAGCGAACGAACCTGAACGGAAGGCAATCACTGTTGGAGAACGGTTAACCATGAATGCTCAACGGAGCATGGGAATAAGACGATAATAGGAGCAAGTACAGGCCATTTCGCCCTCCAGCCTGCATTACCATTCAATACGGTCATTGCAAAAGTGACTGGTCTTATTTCCACTTTCCTGACTTTTCTCTGGAACAAACAACTTCTAATTGAAAATCCCTCTAACTCAAGAATCGAATCCATATCATAATCCAATCTTCTGTGTGCTACATTTCAGAGAATTCCCGTGATAAATGATAGTCTGAAAGAATAAATTGCTCCCCATTACCACCTCAAATGCATGGCTTTTTATTTGGAAACTGTGCCCCTAATCCTAGATTACTTAAGAAGGAAAACGTCATGTTGGCATCCTCTTTTCAGAACCCCAAATAACATTGTTTATTTTCATAAGATCGTCTTTCAGTTTTTCAAGTTCTAGTAACTATAGAAGTAACAAATCGAATGTGTCTCATATGAACAAATGTTCAACTCATGAACTAAAATAAGGGAGCTCCTCTGAACTGTCTCCAAAGCAAATATTATCCGTTTTCAAATAAGGAAGACAGAAGATTACGTACTAACAGAGGTGTAGTTTGATCAATGCTTCCCCACCTGTAACAAGACTTCCCTAATTTTATGCTCCATCCTTGCAATAAAGACCAAAATTGAATTTCCGTTTATAATTACTAGCTGTCCCTGCATGCTTACAGTTTGGACTACATGCAGGAAGATTGATCGCTCTGTGACACAACACTCTGAATTGTTTCTTCTTTTGTGTATTTTCCATTCAGGTGGCCATACTCACTTTTTACCCCATGTACCAATTTTGAGCACTCAGTTATGGCGGTTATATGTACTTGAAGAATCTCATCAATTACTTTCATATTTACTTTGCATTGTCGAAAAATGTGAGTGCAATATTTTAGGATCTTTCATCCAAAACATTCATATAGATTGTAATTAGTTGAGGCCCTGGCACTGATCCTTGAAATACTTAATCATATAATCTACAGCACAGAAAGAGGTCAATTGGCCCATCAAGCCTGGACCAGCAATAGTCCTACCTGGAACCCATCCCCATAACCTAACATATTCACAGTCGTAATCCTCGTGACACTAGGGGGCAATTCAGCATGGCCAATCAACCTAATCCACTCACCATTGGACTGTGGGAGGAAAACGGAGCACCCGGAGGAAACCCACACAGACAAGGGGAGAAAGTGCAAACTCCACACAGACGGTTACCCAAAGCTGGAATTGAAACTGGGCCCCTGGCCTGTGAGGCAGCAGTGTGAACCACTATGCCATCATGCCGCCACCATGGTAATAGTTACTAGTTACCAATTTACAAATGGCCTAATGAACTTTGTGCTGTTTTCTGTCTATTAGCTAATTGTCCAACCATGCTAAAACAATACCCTCAGTAGTAAAGTGTCCTCCCTAGTTTGCAACGTTTTTTCCGCACATTATTTTGAATGGCATTTGGTAATCCAAGCACACCATATCTGTCCTTCTTCATGCACTCTATGTGATACATCTTCAACGGATTGTAATAACGTCTTCTAAAACAAATTTTCTTCCACAAAACTATATTGACTTTACACGACTGTTTTAATTTTCTAAATGCCCTCCTGCTACTTCATTGAGAATGGATTCAAGCATTTCCTCAATGACAGATCTTAGACATCAGACCATATAATTCCCTGGTTTCTGATTTAATCCTTTCTTCACATGAATTTGCTTGCCAATAACTTGGGTCTTTTTCAGAAACTCTGAATTGTACAAAATTAAAAACAATGCCTCCTCTATCTACGGCAGTCCTTTCCTCCAGGCATTAGGATTTAACCCATCAGGTTGTGGCCCGGGGTTTATTAACATATTGAGCATTTACTTTTTGCAATCAATGTTATGAATTTTCTGAAGCACTTTCCATTCTTTATTTTCTTAATGTTCTACAATTGCTTTCTCCCCTAAGAGACAGTTACAAACACATGTTACAAGTCTTTGCCATTCCCCTGTTTCGTATTATTAATTTGTAACAGCTCAAAAGCAACATTTGCTTTAGCTACGTTCTTTTTTTGTCTACGTTTGGAGAAATTCTTCCTGTCTAATTTTACGTTTATTTTTCCTCAAGTATTCTAGTTGCATAAACATAGTTATTTTGACAGTTTGTGATACTGGACAATATTACAAATAGTGGAACCGTTAAACCATGAGGAGATTGGGAAACAAGGTTGAAAATTTCAAACTACAAGCATTGCTTGTGGTGCAGCTATTGTACACCAGTAAACACAGTTGTGAAATGTGAACAGAAAATGGTGCATGGAAGCACCATGGGAACAGGTTTGGGTGTCTTTAAGTTTATCGAAGTATAATGGAAAAGATTGAGTGCAATCTTCCAGAATAGACAATCCAAAAAGTAGTGAATGTGGGAATGACTGAATCAAAATCAGTACTCTGGGGACCGATGTGAAGCCCAGTGACATTGTGCGGGAGGAATTGGGCGGTCTTAACAAGCATGGCGATATGAAGACTAAAGCTCACGTCAGTGTCACATACAACACAAGTGTTGTGAATGGTCTCTAGGCTAACTTTCTGCACTCATTACTCAAGTACCACCAATTCTATCTGAACATTGAAACTTTGAAACTTTAAGCTTTCCGTCTAAAAAGAACTCTTTTCATATTATCACTATTAGAAGATAACCACATAATTCCTTACATAATGCTCCACCTTGTTGGCCATTGACTTAACCACCTATGCAAATTTTGTTCATTTCTTGTTAGTTATATCGCCCACTAACTTTTACATCAGTCAGGTTGGTATACTTTGCTCTGTGTTTTTGTTCAAATGATTGAAATAATTGCAAACAGCTAAATCCCCTTTACTGACCCTGGCCCTACTTCATCAAAGACATTAAAAATGTTATGTTTCCTTTTATCATCCTATCATTACTTTACACTCATACATTGTGTTACCTCCATGAGGCCTCATCTTGTGCTTTTGATTAGCATCTTATATATTGCTTTGCTGAGTCAAACATGTCACATTGACTGGCTCCCCTTACCTGAACTATCAGTTACATATTATATCGCCAGATAGCTAGACAATTTTTCGAGCATCAATGTGTATTAGAATTCAGTGAAAATGTATGATTTATACAAAGCTGACATACATTGTATGTTAATCTACCTTGTGTTAATAACTGGACCCACCCTCTCTAAATGCGACATGTTTTTTATTATATTCAGCTGATCAGTCTGTACATAGCGACATTTGGATGGGTAAGCGATTGAATTGAAAAGATACAAGATGCTAGAAGTTGAAGGAAATATTTAAATATTGAACATCTGCACCTAAATAATGTCATAACTGCTTTACTTTCAATGTGTGCTGACGATAGCCAGTATGGCTACGTTTAAAATTGTATGTGCTGTTCAGAATGTGTCCTCTGATTAACTCTGGATATGCATCAGTTGCAAACAGGAATTGTGAACTTCTGCAAAGTAATGGCGCTGGAAAGCGGTAATAATGGAAATATGAAGGATCAAATCTTTGTGATATGCATTCCTGCGCTCCCTGTCCAACACATCAGAGGATAGAATTGTCAGGTAGCTTTCATTTCATATGGAGTTACTTCATGGCTGGGACAGTAAGGCAACTTTAAGATGCAAATATTGGCTACAACAAATAACGTTGGATGGACACAGATTCAACGGTAGACTGGTCAAAAAAGTAAACAAAAATATAGGAAACAGGATAATGAGGCAAATTGTCTAAGCAACAGGAAACAAATGATAATAGCCAATGACTGCACTTCCAAATGGAAAGCTCTTTCAAGTGGTGTTTCACAGAGCTCGGCCTTGCAGCCCCAGCATATATATGTATACCGTGAAACAAAAAAAAAATGCCGTATAGAGGATAGCTGTCCAAAATTACAGGTGAGTTGGTGGAGTGGACAGGAAAATGGCAGATAGAGTTCAACTCTGATCAGTGCGAGGTGATGCATTTAACGACGTCAAACAGCTGAAGAAAATACACAATACACGGGAAAATACTGAGAGGGGTAGATGAAGTGAGAAATCTTGGCTTGCACATGCAGAGTCACTAGAATTTGCAGCACAGATAAATACGATTGAAAAGAAGGCATGTATGATACCCTCCTTCATTGACAGAGGTTAAGATAACAAAACTCGGGATATAATGATAGGATCGTGTAAAATACTGGTGAGACCACAAGTGGAGTATTGTGTGCAATTCTGGTCACTACTTTCAAGGAAGGACGGAATTGCTCCGGAAAGACTGCAGAGAAGATTTGCTAGAATGCTGCCAGGGCTACGAGGAGAGATTAGTGGCAGGATTGTAGTGTTTTATGGGGGATACAGAAAGAGACTAGATAGGAAGAACCTCTTTCGCTTATTAGAGAGTTCAGTAACGAAGGGTCATATATTCAAGCTAAGTGGCAAAAAGATTAGAAGGCAGGTAAACAAATGATCTTTTTATGCAGGAAATGGTGAGTGTCTGGATCTAGCTGCATGTGTTTTGTGGTAGAAGCAAAAACCCTTAACTCTTAAAAAGTACGTTTTTCTGCTTTGTATATGCTGTATTCTGCAGGAAGATGGGATTAGAAAGGACACCTAGGGTTCTATGGGTCAGCATGAACAAGACGGGCCGAATGTTCATATCTACAGTTTTATTGTTATATGGAGAAGGGTTCGCAGAAATTAGGAAGAGGCACTCGCGTGCATTAGCCTGAGCTTAGTTAGTTTATTATCAGTTTATTTAGTTATTTAGTTAGTTTATTATCAGTTGAGCTGGAGTTCAGAAGTGGGGCCGGAGGGTGGGGGGCGGCGTGGTTCTGATTCACCTATACAGAATGCTAAAGGGTAATGATCAGGTTGATGTTGAACAGATATTCCCCTCGTTGGACAATCAGAACAAGATTTCACAGATATAGAGTAAGAGCAGTTAGATTCATACTTGAGAGGAGGAGAAACTACTTCTTTCAGAGAATCGTGAATTTGTGGAACTGACTACCTCAGAGTGCAGTGAAGGCAGAATCAGTCAACAGCTTCAGGAAAGAAATAGATTGATTTCTGCTGAAAAAGCAGGATAAAGCGGTATAAGGAACAGGCAGAAGGCTGGAACTGAGACCAAGTCAAGGCCATGGTAAATGGCGAAGCAGGCTCGATAAGCTGAATTGTCTACTCCCGCTCGTAATTCATATGTTCTTCATACTTCCCGATGCGATTTGTTAAATGAATGCACGTCAATTTTTATTTGTCGCATTCTTCACTTGAGCAATGATGTTGAACCGGTTAAACTAATTTAAAATATAATTCAGTGCTGAAATAATATTTCCAATTTCATCAGCCACTTATATTTAATTATGAATATCAGTTTAATTATCCATTCCTGTCACGTTTTCCACGTCGACCAATACGTTGATTTACGAATAATTATTCAAATGTGCTGACGTACTATGCTCAGGGCTAACCGTTCCCCCATCGGTTGCCTAGCCTCGTCCGCTACACGGACAGCACATGGACCTAACTTGGCGAGTTAATTTTGTATGCTATTTCGGAACAAACTAGGCTCAAGTTTCACCGAGTGGCGAACTGATAGTTTCTATTGTTGGAAATGCTTCTGGACGCTTTTTTGCATTTTTGTGTAAATGTTCTCGTCATTATTCACGCAGGTATGTATTTGACGCCTTGCCATCCCACTCCCCCTCCGAACACATCTTCCCTTCCAACCGAACACCCTCCCCCCTCCCCAAACCGCAAACCCTAGCCAAGCCTCATCTCTCCGAACGGCGCAAAATCTTTCCTTTCTTTCTCCTTTGTGTTGGTGATATAGATGATTTTTATTGTTTACATTTCTTCCTCACAGATGTTGCTGATGGTCAGATGAAAGTGTCCCAAGCGCCCGAAAGTGCTCACCGGCTAGCAGGTGATAACGTTACCTTTTATTGCGCGTATCCTCTTTTTAATGATATTTCGAATGTGAATATATATTGGTGGAAACTGGGTGATACTGACTTTCTACAGTCACGATCGGACAGCAGAAAAGTAACTCGTCTTTTGAAGAAAGGTGAAGCCTCTCTTCAGCTCCTGACACTCCACGCCTCGGACTCAGGGGTCTATTACTGCGGAGTAAAGCATCGGGATGGCCTCTTTGCAAATGGAACTGGGTCAAAGCTTGTTATCTACGGTAAGCGAAAATCGGTCACAAATCATTAATTTTATAATTCATAAAAGGTGAAATCAAATATGTATTAAATGAATATGTTCATTGATTATTGTTTTCCAATAGCTCTGATCAGAAACACTTGCAATCGATCCATTCTTTGCGTTGCAACTGAAAATTATACCCCAAGTCATAATGTTGTGCTGCAAAATTACATGAAAAGTCAAGGGTGTGTGTGTGTGTGTGTGTGTGTGTGGGGGGGGGGGGGGGGGGGGGGGCGGGGGGGGGCGGAGGAGGTGGGGGGCGCGGGGAGTGGAGGGGAGAGTGGGTCGGGGGGCGGGGCAGTAGAAACAACAAAATATTAAGCCGATATAAAGCGATTTCCGCTGTGATAACAATTCAGTTCATTCAGGGTTGTGTGTGAGAACTGAAATTCAAATCCATTGCTATTCGATTGATGAAGAAGTTGCCGTAAATGCTGACTTTCCGCCAAAATGGAATGTAAAGAATTGGTAGCACGTTTTACGCTCTTGTGATTTATATTTCAATTGACGTTAATAAAATGCATTGGGACGTGTTGTGTGATAGAACTACTACTTGGCTTCCATCACTGCACCGGCCAACATGAAAGTCCAGCCATTCGGAAGGAGAACTGTTGTTCTTGAAAATATCCCCTCGATTCTTTATAGACTGCATTGCACACCGGGCTTTCAGTAATGAAAAATAAAATCCAACAGTGTACCGAAAATCAGACAACTGCGACATATTTTATACATAAATATTTCAAACATTAGTTTCGAGAATTAGTTATAATTGTATTTTCGGTGCCCTGGATTAAAATATTAATTGTTGTCCCCTCTTCTATCGATTAGTCTTTTGTGAACCTTCATCACTTAAGAGTTTACTTCGTTTCACATTTGACGGCGGTGCATAATATGACTTCCCTTTATTAATGGGGGAGCAAATTTGATCCATCAGCTATGAGCAGTCAAACAAAGATATTGGGATTTTTTTTTCTCACAGAGAGCGGTTTCTTTAGCAGTTGCGATTAAACTGTAGCTCTCCAAGATTGACAGCAGTGGAAAGGCATTAGTGTGTTACACTTAATTCAATCGTAACTACTAAATTCCTGCAAACAATTCAGAACTCAAGCAAAGAATGTTTTCAATCTGCAGTGTCTCTTGCAACGATTAATATAACAATCGTACATTCGTTCAGATTTTAATTATTTTTGGCAATTCAGGAAGACATTAGTGGAATGCAAATGTTCGATTTTGTTCTGTCTCATTCGTCACTTTTCCTTAATAATACATTTATTTGTTCGCAATTTGACTTTGTCTGCCTGTTTCCATTGGATTGGATATAGTAGCGAACATTCCTTGGTTTAGAAAGAAATTATACGTTTTCTTTGTATTGAACTTAATGCATAAAAGAGATGCACAGCTGTTTGCATTCCTCACACTGTTTCTCCATACCCTTTGAAGGGTGCAATAATTGCTCTCTAATCGTCGTGAACGTTAATGTAAAGTATCACAGACAATTTAAGGTCAGTGCAAATCTAATGACTGGACGAAATGTTGGTTACACAGCAAAGATGATCACCGTCGATGTAATACGCCTGTTTCTGTTTTATTTTGCAGTTGCTCCAAATCCGTTGAGCATTAAGTCCGAGTTACTTGCAAATAATACAGCCGAGTTTCTAAATATTTCGTGTAAAACGGCGGCTTTTTATCCGGATGATATCAATGTAACTTGGTACAAGGATGGCTTTCGTATTGCAACTGGGATAAATACGTTTAAATATTTAAATTCCGAAGGACTTTATGAACTTATCAGCTGTCTGGTTGTCACTCGAACTGTCCGTAACGTAATGTGCCAAGTAACGCATCGCACGCTTAGTGTTCCGGTTAATGCCACCTTCAATGTTCTAAGTTGGAAAGGTGAGACAAATAGTAGAGCAAACCAGTTTTATTAAGAATATTTATTTACAGATTATTAACGAGGCTAGAGACTACGATTCATCGATACTGAAAGCAATGCCTTTACATATAAGGCGTCACGTGGGTATCGTCCACTTTTTATAATTCAGCTATCATTCTCCTCACACTGACAGATTTCAACTCTGCACACGGACGTTGTTGTTGGAGTACGCAGTAAAATCATCGTCAAATGGCAGAAGCCCATCTAGACCAAGAATTTTCTGTTTCCAGTTCTGTCGTTCCATTTCTCTGAATAACTTTGGAAAACACTGGTCCTTTGTGCCCAATGTTTTACCTGCATCAAATTACTTGTCACCGGAAATAGCCCTGTTCCTTTGTCCATTGAAAATAACATTTGCTTGTAGAAATTGCATCTGTTTGCTCTACAGCTGCAGTCCTCAATCAATCCTTCCTTTTTAAATATTCTCGAATGCCGTGAACAGTAGCTGTAATTCAGAAATGTCCGCCTATTCTATGGTTCATGATTCCTTAGCCGACTTTTCCTTCTGTCCAAGAAAGATCGATCATAGCTATTCAATGTTGACATTTATTTCCTTATGCTTATTACCTCGTGCAAAATAAAAGTGTTTCGAATTGGGGACTGTATATTGAGATGAATAGAAAACTGGCTGGCGCATAGGAAACAAAGAATTAGAATAGACAGGTCTTTTCCTTTTCCGGAAGGCAGACATTGACTAGTGGAGTACAGGAGGGATCGGTGCTAGGAATTCAGATATTCACAACATAGATGGACGATTTAAATGATGGATCTAAATGCAATATCTCGAAATTTGTAAATGATACAAAACTGGGTGGGACGGTGAGTTTTGATGGGGATACAAAGATTTAGAAAAAAGAAAATGATTGGGCAAATGCATAGCGGCTCAGGATGGTGTTGTAGCAAAAGCTGGAAGACAGAATATGATCTGAGAGACTTTAGATTGAGAGGGGAATGTACAACGAAACCTGGCTGAAATAGTACATTAATCATTCAAGATAAGCATGTATGTGCAGCAGACACAAATTGCATTGTGGCCACAGAGGGAGAGGATGCGATTACAGAAGCAAGCATGTTTTAGTGTAAATATACAGTGCTTTGGAGAGATAACGCCTGGAATACTGTATTCAGCATTTGTCTCTTTATCTGAGGAGGGAAGTTCTTGCTACAGAGGGAGTTTGCTAGACTCCCGGGATGGAGGGATTCAGTTGTGAAGAGAGATTTAATCGGCAAAGGATTTGCTCGCTGGAGTACAAAATAATGAACAGGAGGAATCTCATAGAAACATTGAAAATTCTAAAAGGACTAGATAATATGGTAAAGAAAGTGTGGTTCAATGTTGGGGAGCCCACAAACATGCGCATCGTCTAAAGATACGGAGTAAACCTTTTTAACACTGAGATGAGGAGACGTTGCTTCACCTCGAGAGCGGTAAGCCTCTGCAACTCACTACCAAAGAATGCAGTTGAGGCGAAAAATATTGCACGTTTTGAGGGAGGAGTTAAATAGCTTTTATGGCAAATGGGATCAAAGGATATGGGAGAAGTTCGGATCAGGTTACTGAATTGGACGATCTACCATGCTCAGAATGAATGGAGATAGAGGCTTGAAATGCCGTATGACCCATTCCTATTCCTCTTATTTATGTTTTCTACGCCTATGTTTATGTAAGGTAATCTTGCCTATCGCATTGAAATGCTCAAACACCAGAATGCAAGTCATGTTTTTCTGTTACGACGTCTCAAAGCAAAGTTATTAAATCTGTTCATCGGATAAAGCAGGACGTTTGTTATTATGCCCCGAAGCTCCAACATCGCCAGTTTAGGACGTTAAGTAAATTCAGTTAAAGCCTCAATTCACATCTCTGTAATCACCTCTGTAGTACAAATATCTTGCACTTCATGAACTGTAGGTGAAGAGTTAAGGCAACGATCTTCTCCTGGAAATTTTCCGTGCCGCCCTTGCCTTTCACACCTAAGCTCGTCCCAAGTTCCCGCGTTTGTTCCATATCCCTCTATACCCATCTTACACATGTAGCTGTCGACTGTCTAACTGCACCTTAAAAGACAAAACTGTACCACCACGGCAATTGCATCTGACAGCTCGTTCCAGACAGACACTGACTGAAAGAAATGCACTTCTAGATCCCTTTGTATCTCTCCGCTCTCATCTTAAACTTATGACCTCCTGTTTTAGACTCCCCTACCTGGGGAATGATGTTGATTATCTGCCTTATCTATTACGCTCAATATTTTACAGGCCTCTATAAGATCACCCCTATGCCTTAGGTGCTCCAGGGAAAAGAGTCCCAATCTATCCAACCACTCCTTATAACTCAAACCATCAAGTCCCAGTAGAGTCATAAAGTAACAGGGTTACGGCATGGAAATGGACACTTCGGCACAGCTTGTCCATGTCGCTGTTTTCTAACCACCAAGCTCGTACCGGTTGCCCGTATCTGGACCATATGCATCTATATATATCTTACCGATGTAACTTTCTAAATGCTTTTCAAAAGACAAAATTGTACTTGCCTCTACTACTACAGCTGACAGCTTGATATTCACAACCCTCTGGACACTTTTGTGTCTCTCCTCTCTCAGCATTAACTGATGCCCATTAGTTTTAGGCTCCACTGTTTTGGGGAAAATATGTTGACTATCCAGCTGATCTATGCCCCTCATCATCTTATGCACCTCTGTAAGATCACCCTCAAGCCTCCTTCCTCCAGGGGAAAAATATATAAATCTCATTCTATCAAGCCTCTCCTTATAACTAAATCCATCATCTCCTGATAACATCCTCGTAAATCTTTTATGCACTCTTCCGAGTTTATTAATATTATTTCTGTGACAGTATGTACGTAACTGTACACAGTATCCCAATGTGGTCTTACTAATGTCACGTACAACTTCAACAAGATGTCCAACTCTTGCATTCAATGTTTTGACCAATGAAGCCTAAAATGCCGAATGTCTTCTTCACAACCCTGTCCACCTGTGACTCCATTTTGAAGGGACTGTGAACCTGTACTCCTAGATCTCTTCGTTCTATACCTCTCCCCAACGCCCTACTATTAACGGAGTAGGTCCTGCCCTCGGCAAATCTACCAAAATGCATCACTTCGCATTTGTTTAAATTAAACTCCATCCACTACTCATCAGCCGATTGGCCCAATTGATCAACATTCCGTTGCAAATCCATATAACTTTTTTGATTTGATCTGATTTGATTTATTATTATTACATGCATTAACATACTTTTTGCGCCCTATACAGACAAAGCATACCCTTCATATAGAAGGAAAATAGAGTGCAGGATGCAGTGTTACAGTCATAGCTAGGGTGTATAGAAAGATCAACTTAGTGCAAGGTAAGTCCATTCAAAAGTCTGACAGCAGCAGGGAGGAAGCTGTTTTTGAGACGGTTGGTAAGTGACCTGAAATCAATGCATCTTCTTCCCAATGGAGAAAAGTGGAAGAAAACATGTCCGGAGTACGTGGGGTCCTTAATTATACTGGCTGCTTTGCCCAGGCAGCGAGAAGTGTAGACAGAGTCAACGGATGGGAAGTTAGTTTGCGTTCACTGTCCACGGTGCCACCAATCTTGGTGTCATCTGCAAACTTACTAACCATGCGTCATTTTGCGGAAACAATTTACCATTCTTAGTAAAGTTCTGGAAGCCTATAATTTGATCCACATGCTGAAAATAAAACTTACAACAATTCAAATCGTTTTGTTTTCAAACATGCGCATAAATTGCGCATAGCAAAGAAAAACAGCTAATTCCACCAAGCCTACTAAGACATTAGTTCCACGAACATGAATGCTACTTACCAAAAATAAAGTATTGTGCAGCTGTACTTCTCAAGGTAAAGTGAGGAATGAGGTTGTGCGGTGTTGTGTGGGAGTCAGGCGAATATTTCAAGTGCAGAAAAGTGATCTTGTAATTCGGTGACTGGCAAATGATTACTCTGTTGGATACAAATAAGGCATATCTTTGAGGCATAATTGCATTTTGTTTGGATTTGCTGAACTTGGCAAATCACGGAGCAGAGATGATTTCATGCCAACTGATTTCTTCATCCTTCGACTTACCTATGTTAACTCAACGCTCCCGCTTTTCATGCAGTTGGAACGAATGGCGGAACATAAATATTTTATTCACTTCCTGATTCAAAATTCACATACAGGATGTCAATCCTATTGCAATTAGAGACACTGAAATTATAAATTTGTCTGTCTTATTTTATTGTAGCCGAAACGTGCCACTTACAATGAACTGACGATTCCTATAATTCCTTTATGTTAGTTCATAGGCTCCACGTTGCTCCGATTCCTCGTTTTGTATTAGGATTCATCGTGATTCTCATTCTGGCAATTGTCATTGTGGTCCATTTCAAAAGGCGCCCATATTAAAGGTAAGAAAAACATTATTACAGAGGATGTGGTAGAACATTGGCGCCGTTCGCCCATGGTGCTTCGTCACAGTGCCTGGGACCCCGGTTCGTTTCCCGGCTTGGGTCACCATCTGTGTGGAGTCTGCACATTGTCCTCATGTATGCATAGGTCTCCTTTGGGTCCTCTGGTTTCATCCCGCAGTCTGAAAGTCGTGCTGATTACGTGAATTGGCCCAGTTGAATTTTCCTTCTGTCTGCCCAAACAGGTGCCAGGGTGTGGCGACGAGGGTATTTACACAGCAACTTCATTGCAGGGTTAATATGAGCCTTCTTGACATAAATCAATAAACTAACTAAAAGAAACCCTCACTGTACAACAGCTTGCACACCGCATATAGTCATAGGGTACACGCCGTGCAGAAAGGGACCATTCGGCTTATTGAGCCTGCACTGACAACAATTCCAGCCAGCCCCTATCCCGTTAACCCCCCGTATTTACTCTGTCTTTAACAAAATGGGCATTTTAGCATTGGCTAATCAACCGAAATCCCACATCTTTGGACAGTGGGAGATAACTGGACCAAAGAACAAAGAACAAAATCTGCCCGGGAAACAGGCCCTTCGGCCCAACGAGCCCGCGCCGCCATCTCAACACTACCAGTCCACCTCTCTACCCACGACCCCTGTCTAATGTTTTATGGCCATCCAGATTGAGGGAAACTGATTTAGGGACAATTTATTCCTGCCAATCAGCCTAACAGCACATCTTTGGGGTGTGGGAGGAAACCGGAGCACCCGGAGAAAACCCACGCAAGCTCGGGGAGAATGTGCAAACTCCCACAGACACCGGCCCAAATCCATGTGTTTGCACAGCAATCAGCGATAGTCTCTGAGCTGTCGTCTTGCCCAGTATCTTGTCCAGTTTAGGCACACACTAATGACATGAAGCACGAGGCCAATTTCGAACAAAAAGGAGTAGTCCCAGTACGACCCATCGTGTGTATGCCCCTCGTTGGACACGAGGTGGACCGACTTAAAACCTGTGAATGAAAAGAGAAAAAACAGTATCATCATACTATACCCATTCACATTACCAGGGACGCCCCAATGCTAATGACCCTTATTTAAAAGGACCTCCTATATCCACCCATCTCCAACTCAGTCATGTGCCTGTCTAAGTTACTCTTAAAGGACTCTAGTGTGTTTGCCTCCACCACCTTACTTGGCAGAGCATTCCATACCCCCACTACCATTTGTGTGAAAAACCTCCCTCTAATATCTGTGTTGTACCTCTCCCCCCTTCACTTTAAGTTCATGGCCCCTTGTTCTACGTGTCTCTATTATAGGAAATAGCTTACGTCTGTTTACTCTATCTATACCCTTCATAATCTTATATACCTCTATTAGATCCCCCCTCAGTCAGCGTCTTTCAAGGGAAACAAGCCCCAATTTCTTCAATCTTCCTCATACCCCAGTCCTTCCATACCAGGCAACATCCTGGTAAACCTCCTCTGCACTCTCTCTAGAGTCCCCACGTCCTTCCGGTAGTAAGGCGACCAGAACTGGACGCAGTACTCCAAATGCGGCCTAACCAACATTCTGTACAACGGCAACATTAGACTCCAGCTCTTATATTCTATACTCCTTCCTATAAAGGCTAACATACCATAGGCTTTCTTCACCACACTCTCCACTTGCACTGCCACCTTCAAAGACTTGTGCACTTGCACCCCCAGGCCTCGCTGCGATTCTATACTCCTTACGGGCTTACCCTTTATCATATAACTTCCCCCTACATTATTCCGGCCGAAATGCATCACCTCACATTTATCCGGATTAAACTCCATTTGCCACGTATCTGCCCAATCAACCAGCCTATCAATATCCCGCTGTATTGCCAGACACTGCTCCTCACTGCCTGCCAATCCAACCATCTTGGTGTCATCAGCAAATTTGCTGATCACACCACCTACTCCCTCTTGCAGATCATTCATATAGACTACAAAGAGAAGAGGTCCCAGTACTGAGCCCTGCGGCACACCACTAGTGACAGACCTCCAGCTAGAAAAAGTCCCCTCCACTGCTATTCTCTGACTCCTCTTTGCAAGCCAGTTCTCTACCCATCTAGATACCTGACCACATAACCCATGAGCTTTAATCTTCTGTACCAACCTACCATGAGGGACTTTGTCAAACGCCTTCCTGAAATCCATATAGACGACATCAACGGCTTGACCTTCGTCAACCGTTTTTGTCCCCTCCTCAAAGAATTCTACCAGATTCGTAAGGCAAGACTTCCCCTTGACAAAGCCATGCTGCGTATCCTTAATCAGATCGCAACGCTCCAAGTGCGCATACAGCCTATCCCTAAGAATCCTTTCCATCAACTTACCCACCACTGACGTTAAGCTCACTGGCCTATAGTTACCCGGGCTACCCCTCCGACCGTTTTTAAACAACGGTACCACGTTTGCTATCCTCCAGTCCTCTGGGACCTCACCTGTGTCCAAAGAAGAGACAAAGATTTGCGTCAGAGGCCCAGCAATCTCATCCCTTGCCTCTCTAAGCAGCCTAGGATAAATGCAATCAGGCCCCAGAGCTTTATCGGTTTTAATGCCCTCTAAAAGCCCTAACACCTCTTCCCTCGTAATCGATAGATCTTTCAATTGGTCCACCGCTCCCTCAATGACCGTACTAGATATCAAGCCCCTCTCCTTCGTGAATACCGACGCAAAGTATTCATTCAGGATCTCCCCCATTCCCTCTGCCTCTAAGCACAATTCCCCATGCCAGTCCCTGAGAGGACCGATTTTACCCCTAGCCACCCTTTTGTTCTTAAGATAGGAGTAAAACGCCTTTGGATTCTCCTTGACCCTACCTGCCAAATCCATCTCATGCCCCCTCTTTGCTCTCCTAACTCCCCGTTTGAGATCCCTCCTACTCTCTCTGTTTTCCTCCAACGCTCTCTCTGTTCCCAGCTGCTTAGACCTAACATACGCCTCTCGTTTCTTCCTAACCAGGTCTTCTATATCTCTAGTAATCCACGGTTCCCTAATCCTACCTTTCCCATCCTTTCTCTGAACCGGCACATGCCTTTCCTGCACCCTTTGCAGTTTTCCCTTGAAAGACTCCCACATGCCTAACGTGGTCTTGCCTTCCAACAGCCTATCCCAGTCTGTATCCCTAAGCTCCTGCCTAATCTGGCTGTATCTAGCCTTCCCCCAATTTAGCACCCTCCCCTTAGGACAGCTCTCATCTTTTTCCATTCGTATCCTAAAGTAGACGGAGTTGTGGTCGCTATTAGCCACATGTTCGCCTACTGCAACCTCAACCACCTGACCTGGCTCATTTCCCAGAACTAAATCCAGTATCGCCCCCTCTCTAGTTGGTCTATCTACACACTGTTACAAGGATCCTTCCAATACACATCTTACGAATTCCTTCCCATCAGACTCCCCAGCTCTAGGCACCTTCCAATCCACCCCAGGGAGATTAAAATCTCCCACTACAAAAACCCTATTCTTCCTACACTTATCCAAAATGTCCCTACATATACCATCTTCCACTGCCCGTGGGCTATCGGGCGGCCTATAGTACATTCCTAGCATAGTAATGGCCCCCTTCCTATTCCTCAAGTCCACCCACAGAGATTCAATTCCCAACCCCTCCATGTTATCCTCCCTCTGCACCGCTGTGATCTGCTCCCTAACTAAGAGCGCCACTCCCCCTCCACTTTTCAACCCTCCCCTATCATACCTAAATCACTTATATCCTGGAACATTTAGCTGCCAGTCCTGCCCCTCCTTTAACCATGTCTCTGTCACTGCCACCACATCTAAATTCCTCGTGAACATCAAGGCCCTAAGTACATCTGACTTTCCCGTCACACTCCATGCATTAAAACAGATGCACCTAAGACCCTCAGGCCCTCTCGGATCCTTCTTCTTCTGGGGGATTTTCCTATCAACTAGGCTTACCCTGACCTCCAACTCACTCCCAGTGCCTGAGCTGTCTCTCTCCTCCCCACCCCCCCCCCCCATACTAGTTTAAACCCTGCCTAAACACTCCAGCCAACCTCCCAGCTAAAATATGTGTCCCCTTCCCATTTAAGTGTTCCCTATCCCTCTTATAGAAGTGCCCTTCCTTTGCAAAGACTTCCCAATGGTCAACAAAACTAAAACCCTCTGTCCTGCACCAATCCTTCAGCCACGCATTCAGCTGCAGGATCTCATTATTTTTATCCCTGCTATTGCTGGGCACTGGCAGCAGCCCAGAGATCGCCACCCTGGAGGCCCTACACTTCAGCCTGGCTCCCAACTCCCTGAACTGCGTACGTATTTCCCCCGTACTCTTCCTTCCTATGTCCTTCTCTCCTACATGTATAATTACATCCGCCTCAGTCCCTTGGCCCTTCAAGATTCCCTCTACCCTCTCCGACACATCCTGTACCCCAGCTCCAGGGAGGCAGACCACCATCCTGGAGTCCCGCTTTTGCCCACAGAACCGCCTATTAATTCCTCTAACCCTCCCATCCCCCACCACTATCTCACATCCAGCCCCCTTTCTTCCCTCTGAGGCATTTTCCTCTTCCCCTCGTGCCCTTTCCACCTCAGTTGGTGCCCTACCCCTGCTATCTTGACAGACTATCCCTGGGGGAGCCTTTGGAACATTACTCCTCTTCTTCCACCTGGAGGAAACCCAAGCAAACAGGCACAGAACAGGGTAGGTGTAAGAAGAAGCGGCGGCGCGTGCTTGTTGGGTCGAAGGGCCTGTTTCCCGTGCTGGGTTGTTCTTTGTTTGTTTGAGTGTGCATACTCCACAATGATAGTGACCCGATGCCGGAACTGAACCCAGGTCCATGGCATTGTGTGACAGCAGTGCTAATTAGGGGATGCGCTAATGGTAAATGCCGAAAATTATTTGCAAAGCTAGGAATAAAGTTGAACTTTAGTGAATCTGAACACATTCCATATTGAACGTTTTCACTAACATAAATCCTGAGTGATTGTTTCCTTCGTTTAGCGCAGCGCCATTCATTTTGAGGCACCCTCGTCATGTATTATGTAATATGTACCGTTTGACAATGAAAAACTCTTTTTTGCCAAAATTTTGTACAATGTTATTAAACAGATGCGTTCTTTAAAAAAAATTGCATACGAGCATCCTTGTGCATTGTTCATTGCTAGTCATTAAAGTGGAAGCTTCAACTCTAAATTTACCTGAGCTATCAAAGAGTGTCATGTTATCTTAGAGGAGAAATTCATGCTAATTGTGAACTATTCCTCATGGCGTGACAGCGAGGTACTTATATAAATAAATAGTTGTGGGAACAATGTCGAAATACATGAGGAGCAGTGAAAATTGCTGTACTATTTTGGAAAACACTTTTGGTAGAATCGCCAACTTTACGCATGTTTTAATCAAGTTCAAAGTTTCCCAAAAAAACACATCGTAAATGTGTTGTTTTAACCAATTAAAGTAAAAAGCTGAGAACAACAATTTACTTATTCGCAGCAGCTTCTCTTCTAACATTTTAAATTCATCACCGTATTGCGTTCATTTATAGATATGACCTAGAGTTATTTGACGTTTATTCATTTCGTATAAGCTGCAAAACCTACAAATATTAATTTAATTTTATTACTTGACGCAGTTTTTTTTTTACAAAGGCTAATATTGTGCTCATTCAAAATTAGAACATCTACTGCTGAAACATGTCTTACTAATTAAAAGCTAGAATATGATGCCATATGCTGACGTAATGATGACAATTTAGTGACTGGTAATGTGAAAGTGATTCACAGGAATGCTGTTGGTTACAAAACAAGACAAGGGACGTAGCAGTGGGTAAAATGTCAAAACTTATTCAAACGATTTAACACATCCAAGGTTGTTTTTCGCTCGTTTCGTTGATTCAGATATTGGCGAGATTGTGCAGGTCTTTCATTCGCTTTTGACGCTGGAGGCACAATTTCTTGCTAAGGAGCAAATGTCAAGACTGAAACATCTGGCTTGCGACCGAGGGAATATATAACTAACTTGAAAACCGATTACATGCAGCAGAAAGTTGTTTGTCTCGTTGGATGGAGTGTGTACAGTCACTATATTGCTGTCTTGCCCATTGATCCATTTGATTTCTTCTGTGGGGATAGTCCTATGTCGCACTTATCACGGGCACGGCTATTATGAACCTGGCAACTCTTGCTGGGGCAAGTTTAACGTTGCAGCCATTTTTTTTAGATATGAGTATTTAATTCCTGAGCTTGAAGATTACCTGATTTTAGTTTTAGATTATAAGACACATGGGCAGAACTACTACATTCGGCACATCTAGCCTTCCCTGGTATTCAATCAGATCAGAGCTGATCTGACATAATAATACCCAACTTCACTTTCCCGCCCCTTCTAATAACCCTTTTTCCTTCCTGATTTTTTTAAAAAAGAAAATCGTGTTCCCGTCTCGTACATGTTCAACTTTGATTCACTTATTTTTGGGTCGCCTGCAATATGAATATTTTGTGACCGTCTTTGTGACATGTAATATCGCTGCTTGGAATAATTGTCAACATAAATTGGTATTTTGTTAGTTGATGTGGCTCTTTTCTTAGAATATGTTAGTTACATAATTAAATAGTGAGCTAAATTGAAGAACTAATGATTCAAAATATCAAACATGTCCTCGCAATGTGGTTCGTAGCACCTACAATCATGGCCAACCTCCAAAATTCAGCAACTGCGAATGTCCTGTTTCAATTACTTTGATTGTGCAGCTATTAACGTAAATCAACCTACTAACGTTTAATAGACTGATTTAGTGTTCCGCGGTGCCCCCATGCAAACACATCCAGCTAAATTATTATTGACGATGCATGCGTTATATCATAGATTTTGAGACTGAATAAAATGTTGAAGACAACGTTCCATATATCAAATTGTTTCCGTTCTCCTAATTCATCAATAACGAAATACTTCACAATTATACAGCAAATATCCAATGGGGATTTTATAACATGAAGCGAAAATCAGACTTGTTTATCATAATTATCATCAGACTTGCTTATTATAGCTCTCATAATGAAATGTAGCCGGAGCGGCGCAAAATTCCCCGCCATGGTACGGGAGACGACCTGGTACTTCCTGGATAATTGTGGAGGAACGGACAAGTAAACTAAAATTCACTGTCCATGGTTTTCACACAGTTTGTATAAGACGTGTGTACGCTGAACCGTCATGTAAAAGCAGGTGTAACTTTTACCTCATGGAGGTAGGAAACTGCAGTAACCTGGCCAAAATCAGCATGACGTTGACACATTTTCCTTCGTCACTCATGCTGTGATTTGCGTAAGACGTATATTAAATATAAATAATTACTAAACACGGCCATTCTCTGACTGAGGGAAAGATTATTGAAGCTCCTTTCAAAATATTGGTATCAACTTTCTTTTCGATGTCCTTTCTTCGGTGTTGGAGTAAGGTTACACACACATCTGTGCTCGCAATAATCTGTGCAGGGAACCTCCAGGACCATAAAAATCGTTAGCAATCTTACTTAGTGACAGTCAATAGTTAATTGTATCAGGGTTGTGGTGACATTTTGGATTTCGATGTTCTTTTTTCTCTGCCAAATACGATAAGAAGAATGTTACTGAGTAGAAAATGAAGAAATGACATTTACGGGAGGGTTTGGGTGAGCAACCAAACAGCTAGCTGGAAACTTGATTCTGATGGGCATAGGGGTAACATGGGGGCGCAGAGGGGGTGGAGATGAGAGCAGGGCCCAGTGACAACCGGCATACTAGGACTGTGTCTTTCCTGCACGATAAGACAGGTAACTAGTTGTGCTGAGTATCTGGTTTTCAATTGCTAATCGCATGTCATTACATGTCAGAGAATTTAACATCGTGGCAGGAAATTATTTAGAAAAACATGAGGGACATAATTAGTCTCTATTTGGGGAGGCAAGCGTAAGCGAAGAATGGCCTTGGTGATTTACTGTTTGTCAACGGTATATCACGTCTATCAAGATGATTGCATGTTTCGAGGTGGCGACTAGGTGTGTCGATGGGGGCAGGGAAGTTAATATACTCTACATATAACATAGAACTTTACAGTGCAGTACAGGCCCTTCGGCCCTCGATGTTGCGCCGACCAGTGGAACCAATCTAATGACCCTCTAACCTAAACTATTCCAATGCTATCCATATGCCTATTAACAGACCATTTGAACGCCCTTAAAGTTGGCGAGTCCACAACTGCTGCAGGCAGGGCATTCCACGACCTTACTGTCCTCTGAGTAAAGAACCTACCTCTGACCTTCGTCCTATAATTACCACCCCTTAATTTAAAGCTATGTCCCCTTGTGTTTGGCATCACCATCCGAGGTAAAACGCTCTCACTGTCCACCCTATCCCATCCTTTGATCATCTTGTATGCCTCAATCAGGTCACCTCGTAACCTTCTTCTCTCCAATGAAAATAACCTCAAGTCCCTCAGCCTTTCCTCGTAAGACCTTCCCACCATACGAGGCAACATCCTGGTAAACCTCCTATGTGCCCTTTCCAATGCCTCCACATCTTTCTTATAATGCGGCGGCCAGAACTGTACACAATACTCCAAGTGCGGCTGCACCAGAGTTTTGTACAATTGTTACATGACCTCACCACTCCGAAATTCAATCCCTCTACCAATAAAAGTGAACACACCGTACGCCTTCTTAACAACCTCATTAACCTGGGTGCCAACTTTCAGGGAGCTATGCACACGTGCCCTGAGATCACTCTGCTCGTCAACACTACTAAGAGTCCTTCCATTAGCCCTATATTCTGTACTCCTGTTATTCTTACCAAAGTGAATCACCTCATACTTTTCCGTATTAAACTCCATCTGCCACCTCTCGGCCCAGCTCTGCAGCTTATCTATGTCCCTCTGCAAACTGTAACATCCATCCTCACTGTCTACAACTCCTCCGACTTTGGTGTCATCAGCAAATTTACTAATCCATCCTTCTACACCCTCATCTAGGTCATTTATAAAAATGACAAACAGCAGTGGCCCCAAAACAGATCCTTAAGGTACACCACTTGTAACTGCACTCCAGGTTGAATATTTCCCATCACTACCAACCTCTGTCTTCTATCAGCTAGCCAATTCCTGATCCAAACTGCTAAATCACCCTCAATCCCACGCATCTGCATTTTCTGCAATAGCCTACCATGGGGAACCTTATCAAACACTTTGCTAAAATCCATATACACCACATCAACTGCCTTACCCTTATCCACCTCTTTGGTCACCTTTCAAAAAACTCAATAAGATTTGTGAGGCACGACCTACCCTTCACAACACTGTCTTGACTATCCCTAATCAATTTATTTCCCTCTAGATGATTATAAATCCTATCCCTTATAATTCTTTCCAAAACTTTGCCCACTGGTAAGGCTCGCTGGCCTATAATACCCAGGATGGTCTCTACTCCCCTTCTTGAACAAGGGGACAACATTTACTATCCTCCAGTCTTCCGGCACTATACCTGAAGCCAATGACGGCATGAAGATCAAAGCCAAAGGCTCTGCAATCTCCTCCCTAGCCTCCCAGAGAATCCTAGGGTAAATCCCATCCGACCCAGGGGACTTATCTATTTTCACACTCTCAAGAATTGCCAACACCTCCGCCTTATGTACCTCAATCCCGTCTAGTCTACTACCTGGTATCGCAGTATTCTCCTCGACAACACTGACTTTTTCCTGTGTGAATTCTGTCGAAAAATACTCATTCAGTGCCTCTCTTATCTCTTCAGGCTCCACGCATAACTTCCCACTGCTGTCTCTGACTGGCCCTAATCTTGCCCTAACCAATCTTTTATTCTTGAAATACCTGTAGAAAGCTTTAGGATTTTCCTTGATCCAATCCGCCAAAGTCTTCTCATGTCCTCTTCTAGCTCTTCTTAACTCTCTCTTTAACTTCTTCCTGGCTAATTTATAACTCTCCAGTGCCCTAACTGAGCCTTCACGTCTCATCTTTACATAAGCCTCCTTCTTCCTCTTCACCAGAGATTCAACTTCCTTAGTACACCACGGTTCCCTCGCTCGACCACTTCCTCCCTGCCTAACAGGTACATATTTATCAAGGACTCACAGTAGCTGCTTCTTGAATAAGCTCCACATTTCAGATGTTCCCAGCCCCTGCAATTTCCTACTCCACCCTTCGTATCCTAAATCTGGACTTCACAACTAAGGCGTTTCACAATGTCCCATACGGAAAAATGATCAAAGAGGTAAGAGTCCATGAAATCCAAGAAAATTTGGCAAGTTGGAAATCAAAATTGACTTAGTGGCAGGAATCAGACGGTGGGAATCGAATATTGTTTCCGTGAACGGAAGTCAGTATCCACTGTTGTAACACAGGGATTGGTGCCGGATCCTAAATTTCTTTTTGTACATCAATGATCTTGGCGGGAATGTTCTGTGTTCAGTACATTGGCAGAGGACGCATAAAGTAATGGTTGCTAACGAGTGAGGAAGGAAATCTTAGATTACACGGCGGTAGAGATGAGCTGGTTAACGGGCAGAGCTTTGCAAATACGGAGTCAGTAACAAAAAAGGCAACACAACATTTAGTTCCACTTTTTTCCACTTATCGGATGCATATGCATCGGGTCTGGAGACAAGACAGGGAGATATCGTGCTTAAAAGGTCAGATCGATTAATTGGCTCTTTTAACCGTGGCATGGAACATAATAGCAGGAAGGTTGTGATGAAGCTCGATCAAACGGTCGTTCGGTCACAGCTAGAATGCTGCGTGCTCTTCTGGCCGCCATGCTATAGGACAGATGCGATCTCAGAGAGAGGATGCAGCCTACATGCACCAGGACGTTGCATGGGCTGGGGGGTTTAAACGTAAATGAAGACTGGTTAGGATGATATTGTTCTCCATGGAGCAATGAAGGTTCATTCGGGACTTGATTGAGGTACGCAAATTTGAGAAGGATACAGAATCATAGAATCCTAGAGTGTAGAAGGAGGCCATTGAGGCCATCGGGTCTGCAATGATCACAATCCCGCCCAGACCCTATAACCCCATGCATTTACCCTAGTTAACCCCCAGACAAAAGGGGGCGATTTAGCGTGGCTAATCGACATAACACGCACATCTTTGGACTGTGGCATGAAACGGGAGCACTCGGGGGATATACGCGATGATACGGGAAGATCGTGGAAAATCCACACAGACTGTGACCCAAGCGGGGAATTGAACCTGTGTCCCTGGCGCACTGAGCCAACAGTGCTAACCAATGTGTGACTGTGCCGCCTCATAGATAGGATAGAAGGGAAGGAACTTTTCTTTTTGTCCCCTTAGTTCTGGAGTCAGTAACAAGAAGGCATAGAGTTAACGTAATTAAAACAACATTTAGTATCACTTCAAACTTTACCAATATCAAGGATGGGATACATAAAATCCTAGAAACCCTGCAGTACAGAAAGAAGCCATTCGACCCATTGAGTCTGCACAGACCACATTCCCACCAGGCCCTACCCCCATTTCCCTACATATTTACCTACTAATCTCAGGACACTGAGGTCAATTTTGTGCATGGCCAATCAACCTAACCTGCGCATCTTTGGACTGTGGGAGGAAACTGGACCATCCGCAGGAAACCCATGCAGACGCGAAGAGAATGTGCAAACTCCACACAGACAGTGACCCAAGCCGGGAATCGAACCCCGGTCCCTCGAGTTGTGAAACAGCAGTGTTAACGACGATGCTGCCATACCGCCCCGGAAACGCATCAGGGAAATGCAGAATTTCAGGTCCTCTGCAATAAGAGGCTAATAATATCTCCACGACCCCACTTCTCCTCGAAAAACCATCGAATAATGACAAACCGGTTGATAATAAGGGGGAAATTACAGTACGAAGGGATGCTAGGCAGTAATACAAGGGCGGGCAGTTCGATTGATGTTGGAATAAGGAAATAGCTAATGGAGTGAGCAATGGTCCTATGCAAAATGCTTTTGGGAAATTTGCAAGGGAGCTTCTAGCTATGGTAGATGGAGAAAACAAAATTTTTTCGTTGGCTTTCACAATAGAGGACAGAAGCAGCATCTCAGAAAATAGCTGAAAATCAGTAAATATGAGGGCTGGAGGAACTCGGGAAAATTACAATAACCAGGAAAGTGATACTGAGCAAATTGTTGGGACTGTGGCTTACAGATTCCCGTATCCCGATACACTTAACACTAATCACTGAAATAAATGGTTAGAAAGATGTTCCATTTTTTTCCCCAAAATTCTGACGTGACACGGTGATACAGTGGTTAGCACCGCTACCTCATAGCTCCAAGGTTCTGATTTGGATTCCCAGCTTGTGTCACCGTCTGCGTGGAGTTTCCTCCCACCGTCTGAAAGACGTGCTGGTTCGGTGCATTGACCCGAGCAGGCGCCACAATGTGGCGGCAAGGGGAATTTCGCAGTGACTAATGCAGTATTAATTAAAGCCTTACTTGTGATAATAAATAATCCTTTTAACTTTTACGTTCGGAAAAGGTTCCATTATATGGGAAGACATAAAATGTAACTCCTTTATTCAATAAGGACAACAGACATAAAACAGGAAACTACAGGTCATTTGGTTAACAACTATCACAGGGAAATTGTTGGAAACAATTACTAAAGGTCTTGGGTTTTTGGGAAATGTCAAGAAATTAGTCAGAATCAATATATATTTGTGTAAGAAAGACCATGTTTGTCCAATTTATTGACGTTCCTTGAGAAATCACACGGATCGATGATGGAGCTCCAACTTCCAGACTTTATGTATGAATTATATGAGAGGACTGGAAGTTCGGTGGCTATGTTTGCTGATGAGACAAACATAAATCGGAGTGTAAATTGTGAAGAGAACGTAAAAATATTATGAAAGACCCAAATTGGGCTCAATGTTTCAGCAAAATTCTGGCAAATGGAGTTTAATGTTGGAACACTTGAAATTAACCACATTCGTTTGAAAAATTAAAAGAATAAAAGGATGGTGAGAACTTCCTAGTGCATGAGTCACAAAAGGTTAGTATACTGGTACGGCATGTAAATAGGAAAATTAACAAAATGTTATCATTCATTGTAAGGGAAATTGATTATGGGAGTAAGGACGTTTTGTAGCGCATTAGTGAGACCATAGCTGGAGTGTATATACAATATTAGTCTCCTTATTTAAAGAAACATGTAAATTAGTCAGGAGCAGTTTACTGGATTAATACCAGGACTGGACTGATTGTTTTATGAAGAAATGTTCGCATTGAGCTCATTAGTGTTCAGAAGAATAAAAGACGGGTTGATTGAAATCGTGAGGGGATATTGGCAAGGTGGCTGTGGAAAAAAGATCTCCTCTTGTAGGAGATTATAAAACTAGGAGGCACTGGTTTTTTTAAAAGCATCACACATTTAAGTCAGAGATACAATTTATTTTCTCTGAAAAGGCTATGAGTCTCTGATACTCTCATCCTCGAAAGACAGTAGGAGCGCAGTCTTTGAACATTAAGGCTGACCTAGATTGCTTGATTAATAAGCCAGTGAAAGGCTATCTGGGGTAGATAGGAATGTGGAGTTCAATTACAGTCAGTCAGCAATTGGCAGAACAGGATAGAGAGGTCGAGTGGTCTACTGTTTCTCCTAATTCGTATCCTAGTTCCTATAAGCCAGTTGGTATGAACGCTCTCTTTGTGTGTGCTATATCCACGTCATGTGAAGAAGTACGTGGTGCCATTTGACTGATATTTCCTCTTCATCTTTTTCCTCCTGCAATGCATTGTATGAGAAACTTAGGGCACAGAATTAATTTGAAAAACCGTAAGTGCGATTAGGCAACGTTCAAAGCAAAACAGTTAAAACAATAATCAAAATACAAAATTCATCCAGATGTAATTTCTTGTTTTTTCTAGTCCAATTACGGCCCATATTGTTCCATGCATTATTATCCATTTTGTCACTTAATCATTCTTCCATTCACTTTATAGCAGAACCCATCATTTTTGTTTTCATTTATTCCCTCCCTCCATATATGCCCCTGTTTTCCTTATTTAGCATGTTTCAAAGCAAGGCTATTCGATTCATAATTTAGTTCAGTTTTGCTGGCAATTAACCTGAAATATTTTTTACAGTTTCTCCCTCCATTCGCTTGATAATTCGTTGCATAGTTACATTTTTCCCCTTTTTTTTTCAATTGCAGCTTGATATGTTTTTAAAGTTTATTTATTAGTGTGACGAGTAGGCTTACGCAAATACTGCAATGAAATTACTGTGAACCCCCCTAAGAACTTGCCAGTTTAATTCCAAATGTTACCAAAAGTGAAAATTGGCCATTTGCAAAGCGCCTCCGAATATTGAGCGGCATTGAGCAATGGGTGGTTTTAACGTCCAGTGGGGGAAAAAGTGGAAATATTGCCATTATTAATATAAAGTAGATATTACAGTAGTAGAGTGCAGATTAGCGCAAAGTGAGATCGGCATGTTTTAAATTCTTTGTTGTTCTGGACCATTGTGCGATATGTAACTAAACAGAACGTCAATAAAAAGGAGATTGCCATCGACTTCAGGAAGTGTAAAGGAGAATATGTCCCATATGCATCAACGTGGACGAAGTAGGAAGGGTCGAAAGCTTTAGGATTTTAGGTGTTGTGAGAGAATTTGCTCTGAAACTTGTAATTAAAATATGTACGATGAGATGGGGTTAAAATGTGAGATGTGATGAGACCAGCATGATTAATCAAATCAATGTATGTTACCTAATGTAATTAGCTATACAATGATTGTTGTTCAGTTATTCAACTGAATGTGATTATGGCTGAAAGGAAAGAGTAAAGTAAATACGTTCTCTTTACTATTCGGTCTAAGCCAGTTAAGCCATGATTATTGCACAAGCAGAACTGTCTGGGTGACCAAAAAGATCAACCTTGAAAGTAAGATAAGGATCCCAGGGCATGGAGTTGTAGTGTGCATAAAAAGACTGTAAGCGAACAGTTCGTCGGATTGTTCCGGACGTCCCGGCTTTATTGTCTTCTGCTGGAAAATAAAGTCGACTGCTTGGAGGATTAAGACTCAGACTCTCTGTTCCAATCAGCTAAAATCAGTTGTCGTCCTGGGGAACCACGACAGTGTCCAGATCACGAGCAACATGTCCTGGTTCGCCCATGCCGGTACTGTAGTTAAGAAAGCCCACGGACGCCTCTACTTTCTCAGTAGACCAGAAAATTTGGCATGTCAACTACAACTCTCAACCAACTTTTACAGATGCAGCATAGAAAGCATTTTTTCCGGCTGTATCACAGCTTCGTCTGGCTGCTGCTCTGCCAAAGACAGCAAAGAATTACAAAACGCCGTGAATGTAGCCCAATCCATCGCACGAACCAGCATCCCATCCACTGACTCTGTCTACACTTCCCACTGCATCGGCAAAGCAGCCAGCATAATTAAGGACACTACGCACCTTGGACATTCCATCTTCCACCTTCTTCTTTCAAAAAAAAAACAAAATTCGAAGGTCACGTACCAACCGACGCAAGAAGAGCTTCTTCTCTGTTGCTGTCAAACTTTTGAATGGATTTACCTTACATTGAGTTGATCTTTCTCCGCACCCTAACAATGACTATAACACTATATACCGCAAGTTCTCGTTTCCTTCTCTATGAACGGTATGCTTTGTAGAGCGTGCAAGAAACAATACTTTTCACTGTGTGTTAATACATGTGACTATTATATTCGTAATTTATGTGAGTTTTGCTGGAATTAACCTGATTTTTTTAACGGTTTCTCCCTCCATTCGCTTAATAATTCGTTGCATTGTTACATTTTTCCGCTTTTTTTTTCAATTGCAGCTCGAAATGTTCTCAAAATAGTGAATGCTGAAGAAAAGTGGAGGGACAAGAGCGACATTATTCTCTTCAACGAGGGACGGGCCTTGGGCAAGACACGGAGAAGAACCTAGAATAATCATCATCAAGAGGAAATAAGAATTGAGCAAGGTATTAGGATTGAAGCAAACAGGTCTCCAGAACCTGATGGTCCACATCGTATGGTCTTAATGGAATTGGCAGCAATTGGCAACAATGCATCTATTAGCTATAATATTCCAAAAGTCATTGGAGATGGAAAAGGTTTCAATCGAATCGAAAAAATGCTAATTGAGCGCCTTTGTTCAAAATGCGATGCAGACAGTAAATAGCAAATTATAGACCAGTTAGTTTAAAATGTGTCGTTGGCAAATTGTTAGGTTACATTATTATCAAAGTAGTGACCAGAAATTTGTAAAATCAAAATGCAATCCATCAGCGTGGGCAAGGTTTTATGAAAGGGAAATCATGTTTCACTAATTGGATAGAGATCGTCGAAGATATGCTAACAAAACCGATAATGGGGATTCCGTGAATGGAGCATATCTGGACTTCTGGAAGACATTTACTAAGGTTCAGCACACAAAGGTTAATACAATAGGTACGATTACATGGGATTTGGGGCAAATTATTAGCTCTAGTAGAGAACTGACGAAACAACAGAAAACATGATTCTGGATAAAAGGGCCTTTTTCTGGGTGGCACCATGTAACTTGTGGGTTTCCGCAGGGTTCAGTCCTCCACCCCCAACTATGTATACATCTTATTGATATTTTGGATGCAAGGATAGAAGCTTCTATGGCTACATTTGCAGATGCCACAAAATTAGATGGGATAGTAAGTTGCAATGGGCAGCACATTGGTAGAGTTGTAAGCACTTCTGCCTCAAAGTGCCAAGGACCCGGGTTCAATAGACCTCGAGTCACAGTCTGAAAGGAGTTTGCATGTTCTTCCCGTGTCGGGATGGGCTTCTTCCAGGTACTCCGGTTTCATCCCACTCTCCAAATATAAAGAGGAGAAGTTGATTGGTCATGCTAAATTGACTCTTAGAGTTGGGGCGGGGGATGGGGAGCAAGTTAAATAGACATTGTTAAGGCGATGGCACCTGAGTGGGATTGTAGTCAGTGCAGACTTGGTGGGCCAAGTGGTCTCCTTCTGCACTATAGCGATTCTTTGACTGCAATAAGGGAATGTGAAATTTACAAATGGATATAGATAGCATATGACAATGCGCCAAAATCTGGCAGCTGGTTATTAACACAGCTAATTGTGAGGTTATCAATTTTTGCCAGAAAAATAGAAAGACAACTTATTATTCGCAAATCGAGAGAAAATTCAGAGTGCTTTGTTGCACAGCTATCCAAATGTCCTTGGCCACGAAATGCAGGAAACAGTTATGCAGTTACAGCAAGTTACCAGGAAAACAAATAGTATTTTGGCGTTTGTGGCTGTAGGAAAATAATGCAAATGTTGGGACCTGCTGAGGCAACTGTACAATGAAATAGTAAAGCTGCACTTGGAGTATTGTGTACTCTGTGAACACCTTTGTTAGAGAGGGATGTGGCTGCATTGCAGAAATTTCAGAGCAGGTTTACTAAATTGATTCTATTGACGAGGGGGTTGTCTCATGAAGAGAGCTTGAGCAGTTTAGGTCTATATTCTCGCGGATTAGAATATTGAGCACAGTTCTGCCTATGATATATAAGATGATAAACAGATTTTTCAGGACAGACATAGACAGAAGTTTTCCAGATGATGGTAAATTTACACAGAAACAGGAAAATAGAAAATAGAAACAGGCTTCGGCCATTCGGCCCTTCAAGCCTGTTCCGCTATTCAAATTGACATATCTGAAGATCAAAATCAACATCTTGATCCCGTGTTCCACCAATATTCCTTGATCCCTTTCACCCCAAGAGTAATATCTAATTTCTCCCTGAAATCACACAATATTTAGGCCTCAATTACTTTTCGTGGTAGTGAATTCCACAGATTCACCACTCTCTAAGTGAAGAAATGTCACCTGAGTCTTAAGTTTACCCCTTATCCTTAAACTCTGTCCCCTGGTTCTGGACACCCCTACCACCACCATCTGAAACATTCTTTCTGGATCTACCTTCTCTAATCTTATTAGAATTTTACAAGTTTCTATGAGACCCCAACCAATCTTCTGAACTCCACTGAATACAATCCCAATTGACTTAATCTCTTCTTACATGCCATCCCAGGAATCATCCTGATAAACCTTCACTGTACTCCCTCTATTGCAGTCCGATGACCCCTCAGATAAGAACACCAAAACTGCATACAATATTCCCGCTGTGGCCTGACCAACAATCTGTACCATTACTGTGCAATATCCCTATTCCTATTCTCAAATTCTCTTACTATGGAGGCCCAACAAACAATTTGCCTTCCTCACTGTCTGCTGCAATACTGAATCCCCACCTCGCTCAATTTATACCCATTCAAATAATAATTCCTATTTTTTTGCTACCGAAGTGGACAACGTGACATTTATTCAAAAAGATGAGGAGAAATTACTTCTCTCAAATTGTCATGATTCTATGAAATTCACGGCTGAAAATTGTGGTGAACACCAGGATATTAAATACATTTAATTAGGAGATAGAAAGGTGTTTCACTCGTAATGGAATGATAGGCTGTGGAGAATGGGCAGGGAAATCGTGTTGCGGTCGAGATCAAATCAGTCATTATCGTACTGAATGGCGGACCTGACTCTGGTGAAGCGCTGTTCCGAGTTGTCATGTTCTTATATAAGACCCTACACCAGAGAACAAAAGCACAGTGGCCTCCGTGATGAGAGACGCGAAACCATGATTAACTGCGGATGAGTCTATTCGGAAGTAAGAATAGGCTGTTGCTTTGCTGAAAATTGAGGAGAGTCGATGGAACAATAAGGAAAGAAAATGTTTAAAAAATGGATTCCATGCAATGCTTGTAAGTTGCTCCTTAGCGAGACGAGTGGGGGAAGTGCTGGAGTTAATGTTTCAGAGACTGCTTCGACGTCAGTTTACAGGAAAAAAACTTTGTGTGTTTAAGAAATCGATTTTAAGATTAAGAATCTCAGATTAATTTAGAATTAAGATTAATAAGAAAAAGTTAGAAGCCCATTGCACATTCTGCCCTCGTTATTTGGTTCAACGATAATATGACTGTCCCAGCTAGAGCTTTGTGAACACGTGGACCCGACTAACCACGGTGTTGGTGGAAATGGAGGATGTGAGAGTTCCAGTGCAGATTGCGCAAAATGAGAGGGGCGTCGCCTTTGTGACTACTCACAGATTAACATGACCGTAGCTGCTTGTACTTAGTTATGTTCCGACGAATAAGAAGACTTGTCTGCACGCGATTTATATTTACAGGTCATTAGATGCTTCACCAAGAACGATGTTTCCTGCCGCATACTCGGAATGAGCATGTCAGGGATTTGTCTAGAATTGTTTATAATTCCAGTAAATCTACTACAAAAAGATACCGTACCCAACATATACTCTTTTGTTCCAGGGGAAGTTTCTTCCACGTTCCCTCACCCACCTCTTGTGCGCAAATTCCATGAAATTTGCTTTCGTTGATCGCCTGGTACAGGCGACATGCAGTATTTTCTCTCCGTGTTATTCAATTGTGGAACAGTCCAGCACAGACAGACCAAATTCAATCGTCGTTAATGAGTAGATGAAACATCTAACTAGAAAGCACGATTCACCAAATTTTGCCATGAAACACATTACCCACATCCATACGTATGTGTCCATAATGCCACGTGCTTCACTTTGCCAATGACTTCTCGTATGCGGTACTTATGGGCTTTTTTTCTCAATCAATTTCGAACGTTTGATCATCTATTGAATTATTTTCAAATACTCCCTCTGATACGTCATCAAATAACTCATTGAGGTTACAGAGGAAACATTTAACTTTAACAATCCAGTTCTGGCCATCGCTTATTAACATGTGCTTTTCTATGCAGAATGACTGTAATCGCTGAAAATAGCCATTCCTAATATTCCTATAACAGACATTGGTTCAGAGGTCATTAATAGTTGCCAGCTTCTCCTTGTACCAAAATGTGTCATACTCCATTCCGGGGCACCACTTTTACATCCAGAGACGATGAAAAGACAATTATCGACTGTCTTCAACCAAGTTTCCCTCAATAGCCTGCGATGAGCTCCAGAACATTTCTCATGTTATTTAGCATCTATTTCTGTTTTTATGTATGCTTTTCAAGGTCCTATTTTATGAACATATATAGAATATGAAACGTAGAACAATACAGCATAGTACAGGCCCTTCGGCCCTTGGTATTGTGCCGAGCTATGTCCGAACAAATTATCTCTTCCTCATAATTTGTTCTGGGATTCAATCCCATTAATACAAAAGATAACTGATGTCACAGGCTTATTGTGCAAAAGTAACGAATGTCATATTCACTTGAAGGAGACGGCCTTGAATGCGTCGTCAGAGGACAGTTCAGAACGAGAGAGATGGCGCAGAAAAAAATGGGCAACGCTTTAACCGACACTGAAAAGGTAGGAACTAATCTTGCATGATTACAATGTACATTATTTTTTACGTATTCATTTTCGACATGCATGAAAAAATGATCTTTTTTATTCTCTAACATAAATAATATACAACTTCGCTAAAAATGTTTTGATTTGAACGGAAGATGAACGCATTATCTGTTATGGTGTTGGCTAGTGCACTCAGAATGTTTATGTTTTAACAATCTAAGTGCTAACCTTTTCATCTGGAAAATGGGTAAGATTTGCAAATTCCCACACGAGCACGAAAAGGTTATTCGAGACGGCCCATTTTGTGAACAGATTTAGTTTCCCCCCCCCCCCCCCCATAATGTAACAGTAACTTCCATATCTCGGCTATATTGAAAAACTAGAGATTGCGAACTAGTGCTGATAATTTGGATTTTTCCTCGTGTGTTCATGAGCTCAGTTTTTCGGGAGGAGTGAAACTAAACTTTCAGCAGAAATTAGCGCAAAATTAATTTGATAATCATAATAAGACACCGAACATGAATAAATGAGGCAAATTTCGAAAGCAGCCTGAGAAGGACATTGGGATGAAACAATGGAGGTGGCTACGCACGTGATTCCTAGGTAAGTAACTGAGTACATCGCAAATAAAAACGTTAACTAAGGGGCATGTGCGTCCGGTGCGAGGAAACAAACACACCGAAAGCAGGCAATATTTTGCGAGTTCGTGAAATCTGTCTAAAATTGCACGATTTGTTCGTGGGTATCAAAATGAAAATTTTGTGCACACAACTGGCATCGGGATCTCATTTTGAATTTTTCAGAATATTAAGACTTTCTCCCAAACTGGAAGCCGCAATAAACTTAATGCAGGTGATCGAAAATCTACTCTGGAAACATGAACCTTGGAGTTACATTTCTTTTCATGATGGTAACAGTGCAATACAAATAAATAGTTAGTTGCATTAAAGAGTATTCATTGGAATTCTGTAAAAAGACCCGGAAATATAATCTTATGCTTCAAGCACTCAGAGGCACATTCGCCATGTGTTTCCTTCAGCACCTGAAGAGAAATTTGATGAGTTCGCATGATGGGCATGACATTCCGCGGGAAATATCAAATATAAAAAAACCCCACAATATTTAAAAGTGTTCAAACAAAATTAAACTGTAGGAAATATAATCAGTCCAGAGAAACAACAGATAAAGTTCAAACATAAAGATGTTCAGTTTTAAAATTTTAGGAGAAGGTGTCAGTGGAAAGGGAAATAATCACCAGTATTTACTGCTGCGAAAGCATGGATGTGAGGGAATTTCGGGAAATAAAAAGTGATGTCTTGAGGATTGTACATATTACAGAGAAGGAGGTGCTGGAAGTCTTAAAGTGCATTAAGGTAGAAAAATCCCCAGGACCTGATGAAGCATTCCAGGGCATTGTGGGAGGCTAGGGAGGAAAATGTGGGTCCCCTAGCCGAGATATTTGAATAATCGACAATCACGGGTGAGGCGCCTGAAGATTGGAGAGTGGCAAATGTAATGCCTTTGTTAAAGAAGTGCTGCAGCAAAACGTCTGGGAACTACAGGCTAGTGGTGGGTAAATTGTTGGAAGGTATATTGAGTGACAGGATCTTCAGGCATTTAGGGATGTAAGGACTGATTTGTGACAGCATGGCTTTGTGAATGGAAAAGCATGTCTCACAAATGTGATTGAGTGTATTGAAGTCGTAACCAAGAAGGTAGATGAGGGCCGTGAAGTTGATGTTGTCTACATGGCTTTTGCAAGGTTGTTGCATAAAGTTAAATCTCACGGGATCCCGGGTGAGATAACTAAATAGAACATAGAACATAGAACATTACGGCGCAGAACAGGCCCTTCAGCCCACGATGTTGCGCCGACCAGTTAAAAAACAATGACCTTCTAACCTAAACCAAACCCTTACCATCCATATACCTATCCACGGATCTCTTAAACGCCCCCAAACTAGGCACATTTACAACTGCAGCAGGCAGGGCATTCCAATCCCTCACCACCCTCTGGGTAAATAACCTACCCCTGACATCCGTCCTATAACGACCACACCTTAATTTAAAGCTATGCCCCCTCGTGCTAGCTTTCTCCATCCGAGGAAAAAGGCTATCACTGTCCACCCTATCTAAACCTCTAATCATCTTATATGTTTCAATAAGGTCCCCTCGTAGCCGCCTTCTTTCTAACGAACAAACTCAAATCCCTCAGTCTCTCCTCATAGGACCTCCCCTCCATACCATACCAGGCAACATCCTGGTAAACCTCCTCTGCACCCTCTCCAAAGCCTCCACATCCTTCCTATAATGTGGGGACCAGAACTGCACACAATTCTCCAAGTGCGGCGGCACCAGAGTTTTGTACAGTTGCAACATGACGCTGCAGCTCCTAAATTCAATCCCCCTACCAATAAACGCCAAGACACCGTATGCCTTCCTAACAACGCTATCTACTTGATTCCCAACTTTCAGGGATCTATGTACACATAGACCTAGATCCCTCTGTTCATCCACACTATTCAGAGTCCTACCGTTAGCCCTATACTCTACACATCCGTTATTCCTACCAAAGTGAATTACCTCACACTTTTCCGCATTAAACTCCATCCTCCACCTCTCGGCCCAGCTCTGCAACTTATCCAAGTCTCCCTGTAGACTAAGACACCCTTCCTCACTATCTACCACACCTCCGACTTTGGTGTCATCAGCAAATTTACTAATCCACCCAACTATACCCTCATCCAGATCATTTATAAAAATTACAAACAGCAGTGGCCCCAAAACAGATACAACATTGACTTCTTGACAAAAGCCAGAGGGCGATTATAGAGGGTTATCTTTCAAATTGGAGGCCTGTGACCAGTGGTGTGCCTTAGGGATCAGTGCTGGGTCCACTGTCATTGTCATTTGTGTTAAAGATTTGGATGAGAATATAGGAGGCATGGTTAGTACGTTTGCAGATGACACTAAGATTGGTGGCATAGTGGACAGTGATGAAAACTACCGCCAATTGCAACGGGATCTTGATCAATTGGGCCAGTGGGCTGACGAATGGCAAATGGAGTTTAATTTCAATAAATGCAAGGTGATGTGTTTTGGTAGATTGAACCAGGGCATAGTTTACTCAGTTAATGGTAGGGCGTTGGGGAGAATTACAGAACAAAAAATCTAGGAGTACATGTTCATAGCTCCTTGAGAGTGGAGTGAGAGATGGACAGAGTGGTGAAAAAAGACATTTGGCATGCTTGGTTTCATCAGACAGAACATTGAATACAGGATTTGGAATGTCTTGTTGAAGTTGTAGAAGACAATGGTAAGGCCACATTTGGAATACTGTGAACAATTCTGGTCACCCGATAATAAAAAAAAGATACTATTAAACTAGAAAGGGTGCAGAAACAACTTACTAGGATGCTAATGGGATTTGATGGATTGAGTTATAAGGAGAGGGTGGGTAGAATGGTTTTTTTTTTCTCTGGAGCGGAGGAGGGTTAACTTATAGAGGTCTACAAAACAATGAGGGGCACAGATCAGCTAGACAGTCAATATCTTTTCCCAAAGGTAGGGGAGTCTGAAACTAGAAGGCATAGATTTAAGGTGAGAGGGGAGAGATACAAACGTGCCCAGGGAGACTTTTTTTCACATGGAGAGTGGTGAGTATCTGGAACGAGCTGCCGGACATAGTAGTAGAGGGGGGTGCAATTTTGTTTTAAGAAGAAAAACATTTAGATACTTACATGTGTACGATGGGTATAGAGGTATATGGGCCAAATGCAGGCAATTGGAATTAGCTTAGGGATTTTATAAAAGAAAGGGCGGCATGGAAAAGTTGAGCCGAAAGGCCTGTTCCTCTGCTGTAAACCTCTACCACTCTACGACTCTAAATCTGCTGAGGTATGAATCCTCTATTACGGATGTCTCATCCCTTGACACTTCCTAATAAAAATTGATATGCAGAAAATGGTGCAAATGTAATTCATCCCATACGTTTTCTCCAATTGCACTGCTCACTGTCAGTAATCCACATCAATAGATGATAGAATCTTAACATCGTAGAAAAATGAAAGGCACATGAAGGCCCTTTGGCTACCTGACTGCCAATTGTTTTAGGGAGACAAGCATGTGTCTGAATTCACATGCTGCATCAATATTTGCGCAGCATGGTGGCACAGTTCTTTGCACTGCTGCCTCACAGCGCCAGTGGACCTGGGTTCGATTTCTGGCTTGGGTCACTGTCTTTGTGCAGTTTGTAGTTCCCCTCGTGTCTGCGTGGGTTTCCTCCCACAACTCAAAGATGTGCGGGTTAGGTGAATTAGCCATATTAAATTGCCCCCTAGTACCATGGGATCTAGCTACATGGGATTATGGAGATAGGACCTGGGCGGGATTGTGGTCAGCGCAACTCGAACGGCCTGCTTCTGCACTGTAGGATTATATACATGATTCTGCATTTAAACGTCTTCAACAATGTATCAAATTTCGTTTTGAATTCTGTTTATGCCATCCCTTCACGTAGTACATTGCAGCTCACAATAACCAACGAGGTCATTAAAAAAAACGAGACCAATGCACGACTCGCCTCTTAGTGTTTTTGATTTTTGCATTGACTGTTTTATTTAACTACATGTCTTGCTACCGTCATGAGTTTCTTCCTATTGACATGTTGAATAGCTCATTTTTCGGCGTTTCAATTAATTTTAATCTGCTTCCTCTGTGACTAATGGGCAAAAGAACACAACACGGGAAACAGGTCCTTCGGCCCAACGAGCCCGCGCCGCCATTTTAACATTGTGAGTGCCCTCCTCTACCTATGACCTTTGTCTACGCCTATTGGAGAAGATTGAGGGAAGACTAATTTAGGGACAATTAGTTACACCTTTCAGCCTAAGAGCACGTCTTTGGTGTGTGGGAGGGAACCGGAGCACCCGGAGAAACCCCATGCGATCACGGGGAGAACGTGCAAACTCCCGCAGACGCCGGCTCAAATCCATGTACCTGCACAGCAAACAGTGATAGTCACTGAGCTGTCATGTTGCCCGTCAGATGGTCCAGTTCAAGCGTACACTAACCGTCAGATGAGTCCTCAAAACCCAAATATCCCTGAACCCTGGTTTTCTGGTAAGTTTTGCTTTGCAATGTCAGCTGGACCTAATTCATTTCCAGCTCAGTAACACTGTTACTTTTCCAGTTGAAGGCATTGGCTCTGAGCTTTTGCTAATTAGGATAATTTAATCTTGAGATTAACACAATGTTACTACTTTTATCTCGTTCTAGAATTTGATTGAAGTTTTCTCCTTCCATACTTTTCGCACTCCGATCAAGAATGACGTCAATGTAAAGTTTATGTATTAGTCAAGAGTAGGCTTGCATTCACACTGCCACGAAGTTCTTGCGAAAATCCCCCAGTCGTCACATTCTGGCGTCAGTTCGGGTACACTGAGAGAGAATTTAGCGTGGCCAATTCACCTAACCTGCACACCTTTGGAGTGTGGGAGGAAATTGGAGAAGGCATTCAGCATGCTTGGTTTCATTGGTCAGGAGTGTTGTTGAAGTTGCACAAGACATTGGTAAGGCTGCATTTGGAATACTGTGTATAGTTCTGCTCACTCAATTATACAAAGAACATTATTAAACTGGAAAGGGTGCAGAAAAGATTTACTAAGATGCTTTCCAGTCTTGATGGTTTGAGTTATAAGGAGAGGCTGAATAGACTGGGAGTCTTTTCTCTGGAACGTAGAAGGTTGAGGGGTGATCTTATAGAGATCCACAGAAATAATGAGGGACACAGTTCAGCTAGATAGGCAATGTCTTTTCACAGATGTAAAAGAGTTTAAAACTAGAGGGCACAGATTTAATTGCGAGGGGAGAAAGAAAGCCGTATGCGGAGGAATATGTTTTTCACACAGAGGATGGTGAGTATCTGTAGCAAGCTGCCAGAGCTATCAGTAAAGGCGGGTATAATTTTGTCTTTTAAAAAGCATTTCGATAGTTGCATGGGTGAGATGGGTTTAGAAGGATATGCGCTCATTGCGGGCAATTGGGATTAGCTTGGAGGTTTAAAAAGGCGGCATGGCAGAGTTGTGCCGAACAGCCAGTTTCCATGCTGCAAACCTCGGTGACTCTCAGACCCATAGGAAATCCACACAGACGCCGGGAGAAAGTGCTAACTCCACGCAGACAGTGACTCAAGCCCCGAATTGAACCCGGGTCCCACGCGCTGTGAGGCACTGTTGCTTACCACTGTGCCACCGTGCCGGAAATCCATCGTCCCATGTTTCCCTTTAAATTGAACCCATATAAATTGGAATCTGTGGCCGATTCATGCAAGGGTTATGATGACACTGACACGACATAGATTCTCATTATCACACATCTTACAATTGTATGGGTGGGGAAGCATTGTCCATCGAGCTCATACATTCCAAACTTTACTTCCTCTACCCAATAGGCTGCTCACCATCACCTTCCTTAATTGTGACGAAAATCTTTCCTTTGATGGCGCTTTTGGTTGCACGATTTTATAATTTGCTCCGCCCCATTTTTGTTGTCTCACTTTGAAGCACAGTGGGACGCGCTTTCATTTTATTGAAGAATTTGTGTGGACAAAAAAAGGCAAAAGACACCTGGAAAACATCCTATTAATCCGATAGGTTTGGAATATTCGATAATCAATAGTTATGAACAAATAACTGTCACTTCATAATTAAGGAATCGTGACTCATTTTTAGACTTTAGTTGCAACTTCAAAGTATGAGCATCAATGATACTTCAAAGTCATTCATGTCCGATATTAATTATGTTGATTCTAAATAAGTTTTTCTGGAAATCCGTTTCACGGTGCAATCCGAAGGAAAAAATGTTATAATACATAACAATGTTACAGTAGAATGTTTTAATACATAATACAGTTTGGTAATCATCACCCTATGTTTATTGATGTAAAATAACCGCGTATAATTTCACAAGGGAACTATTTATTTGCGAATATGTACATAGCAAATGATGGATTCATTAAATAGATGTAATGTTTAATTTATCATCATTCTCCAACGATAAATATATGATGGAAATGGCCACCAGTTATGCTGAAATCCAAAAATTAATGTCGATTGATTTAATTTCATATAGATTGCATTTGAAGTCCAAAGATGTGCTGGTTAGGTAGTTTGGCCATGCTAAATTGACCCCAGTGTCAGGGGAATTAACAGTGTGGAGTTATAGGAATAGGGCCTGGGTGGGATCGTTTCGGTGCAGACTCGATGGGCCAAATTGTTGATGGGTTGAATAGCCTCCTACTGCACTGTAATGATTCTATGAATATACATTTTGAAATATGAATTTGCAATGTGACCTGAATGCTCAATGTAATAAGTTATCCCATGAACAGCCTAATCTCAGACTACTTTACTGCAACCCAGATTCATCTTCCCCAGTTTCCTTTCCTGTTGTACAGATTTAAACACACGACACCTAGCTCACATCAAATACAGTGTTTGTTAAACCTGTAATTTTCATCTCAGAATATGTCACCACTTGATCAAATAAAGGAGCACCATCCAGGCCACAAAGGTTTAGGTTCAACTCCCACTCCAGAGGCATCACAGAATGTGGTGATAGTATACCTTTGGGAAATTTCTTTCAAAAGAACATGCTCACTTAAGCTCACAGCTTTAGTTGATGCCATCGTTGCTGCCTTGACTGGAGATGTCCTTTTGTTGCTGCTTGAATGGGGATGTGTTTATTTTTTACTGGGACGTTTATGATTCTGCACTGCTAGGGGAAAATAAAAGTGGTTGGCAGGTTAGGTGATAGGACATTATTCATTTTGGAGCTGCATGAATTAGTTTTATAAAGGACAGCAAGCTGAAAACAAGTCTCTCTCTCTCACTCTCTCTTTCTCTGGTTTTGTTCATCTGGTCATCTGAAAGCATGGTGTTGTCATTCTGGAACGGGAAGTCTGCTCTTGTTGGTTTGCTTATAGTCCCTGGTGTTTTTGCGAGTTGTTCTGACTTGAAACCATTCTGAGTCTTTCCAAAGAACTGCAACCTTCAACCAAAGGACTCAATTCCAGTACCACTTGAGCATCAGGGTGGTAGTAAGGGATGATATAGGAGCCAAAGAGCAGAAAGTGGAATCATTGTGGGTGGAGATTAGGAACAGCAAATGGAGGAAGACGCTGGTGGGTGTCATCTATAGGCCCCCAAATAATGATCTGGAAGTGGGACGGGCTGTTAACACGCAGATAAATGCGGCGTGCAGGAATGGAACGGCGATAATTATGGGAGATTTCATTCTGCATATTGATTGGTCGACCCATGTTGGACGCGGTGGGCTTGAGGAGGAGTTCTTGGAATGCTGCCGGGATAGTTTCCTTGAACAGTGTGCGTTGGAGCCGGTGAGGGAGCGAGCTATCTTGGATCTGGTGTTATGTAATGAGGCAGGTAGAATTAGGGACCTTGTGGTGAAGGATCCTCTTGGGAAGAGTGATCATTGTATGGTGGAGTTTCTGATGCAGATAGAGGAGGAGAAAGTGGGTTCCCGGACATGTGTCCTTTGTTTGAACAGAGGGGAGTACAGTAGGATGAGAGAGGAATTTGCGAATGTTGATTGGGGGAGCGCGTTGGAAGGTAGGTCTGCTGAAGAACAGTGGAGGATCTTTAAGGAGATCTTTCTTGATGCTCAGCAGAAATTTATTCCGATGGTTAAAAAGGATGGTAGGAGGAGAGATAATCAGCCGTGGATAACAAAGGAGGTAAAGGAAAGTGTTAAATTAAAAGCGGATGTGTTTAGAGTAGCTAAGAGTAGTGGGCGAGAAGAGGATTGGGAGAAGTTTAAATGTCAACAAAGAATGACAAAGAAGTTGATAAAGAAGGGTAGGATAAACTATGAAGCTGGGCTAGTGCTTAATATAAAAAAGGATAACAAGAGTTTTTATAAATATATAAAAAGGAGGAGGCTGGCTAGGGTGAACGTTCGACCATTAGAGAATGAGAGGGGGGACTTCGTGGTGGGGGATGGGGAAATTGCTGAGGCCTTGAATAACTTTTTGTTTCGGTCTTCACGGAGGAAGACATGAATAATGTGTTTGTTGTTAGCGATGGAAAGATGGTAGGAGTGGAGGGCCTGAATGACATTATTGTTACTAGAGAGGCAGTGCTCGACAGAATGGAGGGACTGATTGTGGACAAGTCCCCAGGACCGGATGGAATGCATCCAAGTGTTCTGAAAGAAATGGTGGAGGTGATAGTGGATGCCTTGGTGATTATTTTCCAAACGTCGCTGGATTCCGGGGAAGTGCCGGAAGATTGGAAAACGGCTAATGTTATGCCGTTGTTTAAGAAGGGTGGCAGGCAAAGGCAGGGAATTATAAGCTGGTTAGTTTAACATCTGTTGTAGGTAAAATGTTAGAATCCGTGATCAAGGAGAAAATAGCAAGGCATCTTGAGGAGAATTGTTTGATAGAGCAGACACAGCGCGGTTTCGTTAAGGGGAAGTTGTGTGTGACGAATTTATTGGAGTCCTATGAGGATGTGTCTAGGGCGGTGGATAGAGGAGAGCCGGTGGATGTGGTGTTTCTTGATTTTCAGAAGGCGTTTGACAAGGTGCCTCACAAGAGGTTATTACAGAAGGTCAGGGGGCATGGAGTTGGGGGTAGGGTGTTAGCGTGGATAGAGGGTTGGCTGTCAAATAGGAGGCAGAGAGTGGGGGTCAATGGGTGCTATTCGGATTGGCGGTTGGTGACTAGTGGAGTGCCCCAGGGGTCGGTGCTGGGGCCTCAGCTATTTACCATTTATATAGATGATCTGGAGGAGGGAACCGAGTCTATGGCGTCGAAATTTGCTGATGACACCAAGATTGGGGGAACGGCAAATTGTGCGGAGGGTGTGGAGAGTCCGCAGAAGGATCTAGATAGGCTGGGCGAATGGGCCAGGAACTGGCAAATGGAATTTAATGTTGGCAAATGTGAGGTTGTCCACTTTGGTAGGAATAATGGTAGGAAAGATTATTACTTACATGGCGAAAAACTGCAGCATGCGACAGTGCAGAGGGACCTTGGGGTCCTTGTGCATGAGTCGCAAAAACCCTGCCTGCAGGTGCAGCAGGCGGTCAGGAAGGCGAATGGGATGCTGGCCTTCATCGCGTGGGGGATTGAATATAAAAGTAGGGAGGCCTTGCTGCAGCTGTATAGGGCGTTGGTGAGGCCACAGCTGGAGTACTGTGTGCAGTTTTGGTCGCCGCACTTACGCAAGGATATTTTGGCCTTGGAGGGAGTGCAGAGGAGGTTTACTAGGCTGATACCGGAGTTGAGGGGGCTGAACTATAAGGAGAGGCTGAATAAACTAGGCTTGTACTCGTTAGAGTTGAGAAGAATGAGGGGAGATCTCATTGAGACATATAAGATGATGAATGGGATGGATAGGATAGAGGTGGAGAGGCTCTTCCCGCTCAGAAAGGACAGTAGGACTTGAGGGCACAGCCTCAAGATAAAGGTGGGGGGGTGCGGTTTAGAACGGAGTTGAGGAGGAACGTCTTCACTCAAAGGGTGGTGAATCTCTGGAATTCTCTGCCCGTTGAAGTGGTGGAGGCTGCCTCGCTAAATATTTTTAAGACACGGGTTGATTGGTTTTTGATAGGCAAGGGGATTAACAGTTATGGGGAGAGGGTGGGAATGTGGAACTGAGCCACGACAGATCAGCCATGATCTTATTGAATGGCGGGGCAGGCTCGAGGGGCTAGATGGCCTATTCCTGCTCCTATTTCTTATGTTCTTATGTTCTTACTGGTCTGTGTTTAACCCGTTGGGAGGGTTTTGCATATGGTAAAGGCTTTGTTTGTTTGCGACATCTCCCTATATTCGTTATAACCACATTATTGGAGTTGTTTTGTGTTATTTGTGATTGATATAAGTTATTGCTGATTTTACTTGCATGCATGGCAATCATTTTTTTGATAAAAGCACTCTAGTGAGTCATTTGAATTACAGCTGAAGTAAAACATATGCCTTTCTCGGCCCAATTCAATGTGTAAAATTTATAATCGAGGCTGGCTCCATGAAACACTTGAATTTCTGACCTGAACCATAACACAGAACAACATGTGATCCAAAGTATTTACAAAGGTGCCCTTCGCAGTCAAACGTGTATGTTTCAATATTAAAGCCAAAGTTGAGATTCTGACCTTCCTTCAAACGAAACAATTTATCTTATGATACGATGAGTAATGTACAAATAAGATATTCACTGGCACCAGGAAGATCGTTTTTGAATATGTAGTCCATGGTTCGTTTTAATATGTTCGAGACGATTTCTAAGCTCAGTGAAAATCAAAGCTATAAAGGGAAAAGTAAAAGAAATGCTCAGCTTTGAAGATTTCCGGAACATCTGATTAAAATAGCAGTTTACTGTTTCATATAGCCTTGTTTTATACACTCAGGATAGAAAGGATAGATCCTCAAAACATCTGACGTGATTAATCAACAGAAAGAAGGATAGTTACAAGGAAGACCAGAACAGGTAAAGTCCCCATGGAGGGCATGTGGAACATTTCTATGGCTTCCATAGTTGCAATTTATCTATTACTTGCAGGAGGAGAAGAAGGAGTACCAAATGTGCACTGCTCGTGGCCGGCAGGCATCTATCTGTTCCAAAACGCAATTGCTCATCTTAACTGTCTGATTTTTATCCTATAGTGATAGTAAAATCGTGCTTTTTCCTTCGTACACTTTAAATATTTCCAACATTACGAGATGTTGGAAGTCGAGTTTATAACACCCGATATCCCAATAATCTCGCTGTCCTCGCGAGCAAACATCCATCATTATTAAGGAAGTGTCAGACCAAATTCCAACATGTATGTGTAGAAAACTAAAACAGCTTCTTCTTTTATTTTACCCCTTCCCATTTCACGAATAACATCTTTCCTCGTCTTTCCTGATATCAATAGTCGAAATATCTTAGATTACAGCAACAACGACGTAAAACGAGGCACTCAGAAAACAGCAAAAAGATGGGCGAGAATCTGCATGGATTTATTGCTTGGGAACTCGTACTTATCGAAGTTATTTGGATTCTCTGATGACGTTACTAACAAAATAGAAAATGGAAGATCGGGCGATGAAGCACTGTTGGATTCTCAAATGAATTTTGATGAAGTTTCGGATATGAAATTAGTGAACAACATCAGAACCGTAGGTGAAATTTAAATTTGAAGCCATGTGAGGGTAATTGTGGAGGGGGTTACAGTTGGCTAAAAACACATAATCATGCGTTTAAGAACATTAAAACAATACCGATTTAAGGGTGAATGTTCATAGACCACAGAGAGCGCTGACAAGGGTTGCCACTACAAGAAAAACGTAACTGAATGACAAGTATTTCTCATTTCAAAAGAAAACGTGGTTTGAATTTATAGAATGGATGCAGTTTTCTTTTAGAATGCTTTTTTTAAAAATTTCAGCCAACAGCGAGATGCAACAGGGCTTGATGTGATGAGGTTGGAGACAGGGCCTTCATTCCAAAGGGCCTGAATGCAGTTTATCAGCAGTTATCGGGAACAACATAGCTACCCATCGCCAGTTTGATGAGTACATCTATACTGATTAACATTGATGACACACGTGCAAGGCAAACATAAGGATTTTCTCAGGGCCGGATGAGTATTACGTGTGATTAAGTCTGTGGGAATCATAAGTCCATTTTACTGTCCAGTGTGCTATGTCGCTGGGCAAAGGAGTGAAAGTACATTAGAAATTAAGGATAAGTAAGATCCCATCAGATCAGGATGCAAATTGTCATTGGCTGGAGTTGCTGATAGTGATGATTATTGATTTGTATTAATGTTTATTGAATTATGCGCACCAGATGGGTGGGAAATATGATTTTGGAAACGTATACTTGCCCTTGCGGAGGCATTGTTTTCCAGAATGATATTGGGCTGCCCATATTGTATACCTGGTGTGCTGGGCTACTTGACATCTTTCTCCCACTCAATCATTATGCCAATAAAGTCAAATCTTAAAATCAGTGCACTGAGTTTCCTGAGTCTCTGTATTTGGCTAAAGTGTAGTAATACACAGCCTCAAAATAGAGCCCCGGTCAAACATGTGGCACTGCGAGAAGGCTGTTATCACTCGCTTCAGGTGGGAGGACACTACGCCCAAATAAGGCTGAGCATGTTTTAGATTAACTGCCACAATTAATTAGAGGGGAATTGGTTAGGTTATCAGGGCGGTAAGTTGAATTACACAGATCGACTTGACGGGCTGTGGAACACAGTGATATTGAACTGTGGACCTGCAATCAAAGGGTGGCGGTGGGGTGGGGGGGTGGGGGGCGGAGGGAGTGGGGGCTGGTGCGTGGATGGACACACATTACCACTCACCACAGTGAACCCCGAGGGGTACGCGGTCGGGAAGATGTAGGAAGTGGGTTGCGCTCAATACGGACGTCCATAGGTGAAACAGACCCCGGATCACTGTGCTCAGCCGAGCCCCCGGCCGAGTCGGAGAGATCCGCATAACCAGGAAGCACCCGGGTGATGAGAAATCTGCACCACGATATGGCGGACTTTATCAGAGCAATGGAGAGGTTGCGCTGAACGAATGCTGGTTAAAAAATAGACGGCCCCCGAGAGAAAACGATAGAAGCCCCTGGGGGCGCAGGAGTATAGTTCCAGTCCTGGGTTACTTGAAGGGACTCTAATGGTTACAAAGAGAGGGAGACAGAGACAGAGGGAAAAAAACTGTGGACAAGTTGTGTGTTGAGACACTCAGTGCCTAATTTTATCACAAAGTTGTCCCTGTTTTCGGATGTGAAAACATTGTAAAGTCAGGCGTGAGGCGGGTAGCACGATTCATGCTCGCCTCCTCGTTGCCTTTACTCAGGCCTGAAAATGGATCTATTGGGGCCGCAACACAAACGGGTGTGGTGGTCATTTAAACGCATTTGAGTGTATTTACAGTGAATTAATGGGCTACACGCCCAAATTTACCAGCACTTCACCCTTTACCATCGCGTTCGCCAATCCGCATCGGCCCGAAGGAGACATGCCCTCTCAAGGTCCCATTCATGCGCTCCACCAGTGAGGGTTAGTGAGGGGGTAACTGTGTAGTGTCTGACGATTCCCTGCTGCTCACGGGTGTCCTTTCATTGCGGACATTTTCTTTTCGGGTCGGTGGCTCTGCGAGTGCGCGGGAGGTGGAGGTTTGTTATTCAGCAGCGTCTCCGATGTCCGACTTGCAGGACTGACCTGGGCCTCAGCACTGATCTCGGGTCTTACGGTTCTGTTGGATCTTAGCTCTCAGCTTTCTTCCAGCTGAAGGATGTGCACAAAACCCTTGAAATTTCATTGCTGCTGCCTCTCAACTTGTCAAGGAACTGTCATGGTGGAGAGCATGTGGGTGGGAGAATTGTGGGGGCCTGTGTATTTGGGGAGCATGTGGCAGGGGGAATTGCGTGGTCGACAACTGTGAGAGTATGCAGCTGGAGAAATTTTGGGCTGTGACTGCGGAGAGCATGTGCCTGGGGGAATTGGGGACCGGGGCTGTGATTGTAGTTACCTTTTGGCTGGGGGTATTGTGGGGGCTGTGATCTTTGGGAAGCGTATGGAGGAATTGGAAGTATGGAGCAAGCAGAATTCCTTCATCTCGACATGAGTTCCTCTACATTCCCCACTCTGCCCACGCACAACCCCCTTCCCACCTCCCAACTTTCAGAATGACCTGATGGCTTTTGAAATGCAACTGATAGATCTTGCTCTTCTTTTGGTTGCTGCTGGGGCTGAGGAGGAGAAATTGGAGGAAGATTGCAGGTACAGGAGGCACAGGCCTCACCACTGGCAGGAGGTGGCGGCCATTAAACTTGGGGGGGGGGGGGTGGAGGGGGGCACAGGAGAACGAAGGAACAGGGACCCCGGCACTTCCTTGCACGAATGTCGTTTGAACAAATGTTGCGGACATCTCTGCTTCTGAAAGGAAACAGTGCAACATCTTTGCGACACGTTACAGGACCTGGCACCTAGAGGCAGGAGAGTGCACCCACTCTTGGGGGCTGTAAAATTGGTGGCTGCTCTGTTCTTTTATGCGACTGGCTCCTTCCAGACCTGAACAAGTATGCATGTGGCATTTCCCAATCAGCTCTGCACACTTGTATCAAGCATCTCACAGATGCCCCTGTACGCTTGAGCTGAGCAGTACATCAAATTTAACCTGGACCAGGCGCAACAGGAAGTCTGGATTGCAGGGTTCGCAGCCATTGCAATGATGCCTAATGTACAGTTGGCCATTGGCTGCAGCCCGACTCCCTCAAAGCCCGCTGACAGAATCCACAAAAACCCTTCAACAAAAGGGGTTTCACTCCCTGAGTTTTCAACACAAGTGTGACCATACAATAAATGTTATGTTTCTCTGCACAAGACACAGAGTAATTGTATGTGACAGCTTCGTTGTCAGGAGCTCAGATGTGCCCGAGGCATTTGAGAAGGTACACAGGCTGTGCGGGTGGCTCGTGGGTGATATGGGTTACCTGCTTCGGACATGGCTGATGATACCCATGCGGAGGCCTGTGACGGAGGCTGAGACCTGGTATAATAAGGCCCATGTAGCCATCTGTGCGATAGTGGAGAACTGCATTGAACGCTGCAAAATAATCCCAGTGCCTTGACCACTCTGGTGGAGACTTCCAATACAACCCTGTGATCTTGTCCCGTAAATGAGTCATGTCTGTGCCTTGCACAGTCTGGTTCTACAGAGAGGTGACATATTGGAGGAGGAGGAGGAGAATGTAAAGGTTCACCTGCCGGGCATTGCTAGGGAGGATGAACAGCAGAAAGGACAGGAAGAGGATGAGGAGGAAGAAGGGGAAGAGCACGCTAAGGAACACCACCCAGGCACTGGAGGGCTGGCAACTCAAATGAGGCATGTGAGGGTGGCAAAAGAGGCCCTAATCACCAGACAGTTCAGTCGCTAGTGGCTTGTATATATGGGTTGCATCCCCCCTCCCCTGAAAATTTATTTCCATCTCCTACAACATTGTCACACCAGAGTGGTCGGCCTGGGTACTCTGTGTTAGTGTGTTTTTTTTTGGCAGGCAGGAGTGTGTTGATGACTCTTTCAGCACTATTATGATGATGCCATGGTGAAAACTAGTCTGACTCCTATCTGAGCTCTGCATTCGTGCTGGCATCTAGGCTTATGCCTGTGTAATGGGTAAGGGATCTGAAATCCCCATAAAGGGCCCTGGGGTGGGTGGATTAGTGGGCAGAATGGAATCACTCGTTGGGCCTGGGGAAATAATGGCTTCCTTTTCTCAGTAGCACAGCATGGAGGGGTCTCCCCAAATGACATTGACATGAAGCATCCCTCCCGCGATCATCAATGGAAAAGGATTTCTGTTGGAGAAAAATCTGAGGCAAACTTGTTACTGGTGGCACAGTGAAAAGGGACAGCACAGTGGCAAAGTGGTCAGCGCTGCTAACTCACAGCGCCAAAGACATGGGTTCAATTCCCAACTTGGGTCCCTGTCTGTGTGGCGTTTGCACATTCTCCGCATGTTTGCGTGGGTTTCCTCTGGCTGTTCCGGTTTCCCCCCACAGTCCAAAGATGTGCAGATTAGATTGATTTGACATGCTAAATTAACCTTGAGTGTCCTGGGATGTGAATGGTGAGAGCAAATAGTTGGGTAACGAGGCGATGATAAGGCTGCGTGGGATTGTGGTTGGTGCAGACCTAAGGGGCCGAATGGCCTCCGTCAGCACTGCACGGTTTCTATGAAAGGTGTTTAAATAAGATATTTTGACATAAAAAACTTGTGAACATAAAATGTTAAGGTGCTTAAAGAACTTTCTAATTAGTACAGCCCTTCTCCCGTGCAGTTCAGTGCAACAGTGGCAGAGCAAAGTGTGCAAAGAATGCTGAACCTCTATAAAGGGATATAGATAGTCTAAGTGAGTAGGCGAGGGTCTGGCATATGGAATACAATGATCAGAAATCTGAGGTCATTCATCTGGTAGGAATAACAGCAAAATGGACTTGTTTAAATGGTACAAAAAAATGCAACATGCTGCTGTGCTGGGTGCCTTTGTGCAAGAATCACAAGGAGTGGGTTTGTAGGTGCAATAGCTAATTAATAAGATAAATGGAATTTTGTCCTTCATTGCTAGAGGGATGGAATTTAAAAACAGTGAGGTTATGTTGAAGCTGTATAAGGTGCTGGCGACGTCACATCTGGAGTGGTATGCACAATTTTGATCTCCTTACTAGACAAACGATATACTGGCACTAGAGGGAGTGCAGGGGGGTCTCATTAGGTTGATTCCGGAGATGAGAGGGTTGACTTATGAGGAGGGATTGAGTAGACTGTGGCTATACTCATTGGAAATCAGAAGAATGAGGGGAGATCGTGTAGAACGTATAAGAATATGAAGGGAATAGATAAGATAGAAGCAGGCAAATTGTATCCACTGATGGGTGAAAATGGAACTAGGGAGCATGGTCTCAAAATTAGGTGAAGCAGATTTAGGACTGAGTTGGTGAGGAACTTTTTCACAGAAAGGGTTGTGAATCAGTGAAATTCTCCACCCAGTGAAGTAGTTTGTGGCTACTCCTTTGAATATTTTTAAGGCAAGGATAGGTACATTTTTGAACAGTAAAGGATTTAAGGGTTATGATGAGCGGGCGAGTAAGTGGAGTTCAGTCCATGAAAGCATCAGCCATGACTTATTAAATGGTGGAGCAGGGTGGAGGGTCAAGATGGCTTACTCCTCCTCTTAGTTGTTATGTTCTTCTCTACTTATGTAACTGCAACTTCCTAACTTTGCATGGCCTAATCACTTTTCAGTGACGTAGAAAAATGTACATCAGAGGTTGGGGGGGGAGGTGGAGTGGTGGGGGGAGAGCAGCTGCCTACCATTCCCCATTGTTTGTGATGCTCGTGGTTCGTGTCCTTTGGAGGCCCTAGACCTTGACGACCCTAATGGACTTCCAGGTATATGGGATGTTTCCATTGCACCCTCTTCAGTGTTGCAGTATTGGCCTGGGAAGCATGCAAGACAACCAAGACCTGGTCTGCCTGAAAGCTTTGGAACTCCTCTCAACGGTCTCGCAGTTGGGTCAGTGTGGCCATCAGGACTTCTTGCATTCCCAGCTCTGTTGATGTAACTCCAGCAGCTGAGGGCCAGAGTATAGACTGGGGCCGCTGATTCCCTGCATCCAGCAGGCCCCCACATGCCAGAAGCCTCAGACACTTCCTCCCCCATCTGATATACATTATTAGATGTGCCATGCTCACCAGAGAGTGACCCTGAAGTCTCACTGTTAACTGGACCGACTGAAGCGTCAGTATCTGGGATCATGAATTGTGAGGTGGGTGCTGACACCAAAATGGTGCCAGCTTCAGAGTTCCCTTGACCCATACTTGTCTGAGCTGTCCTCAACAGGATGGGGGCTGCTGCAGCTGGGTTCCTGAAGATTCTACGGCATCCAGTTCTCTCCCTGCAACACAGACTTAAGATCAAGTTCAAGGGAGAGAGAAGAACTTGGGATGCAAAGCATGATTCACATTTCTCCATAGAACAAATTACATCACAGGAACAGGTTTTTTTAGCCCTCTAAATCTATTGCAACCAGCCTGCCCATAAGATTTATAACCCCATACCTGTCCTGGGCCTATTGATTTTATTCGCTTTCCTTTCACATGGCTGTAAAGACACATCTTAAATATTGTCATTGTATCTGCCTCTACAACCTCTCCCAGCACCGAGTTCCAGGCATCCACTACCCTCTCTGTGCAAATGAACATGCCTCCTACACATCCTTTAAACCTTACTCCTTGCACCCAAAACTCATGCCCCTGAGATGTTGCCTCAAAGTGAGTGGAGGTATGACAGGTGTTCACATGTTGACGGCAGCCCAACCATGCAGTCACTGACAGCCCACAACTCCCATTCCTTTGCGAGCTCCAGTGTGCTCATCAAAGGGAGTGAGGACCAGAGGTCTGACTCACCATCCCCTGTCGTCGCCCTCCCACGGGTGTTATGGTTGGCCTTCTGCTGTGGAAACAGAAGGACAGTAAAAAGTCTGACAATACCAGGTTTTAGTCCAACCTATTTATTTGATAATATACTCACTAGCTTTCGGGGTTACCCCCTTCGTCAGGTGAATGGAGAGTTCTGGCCTCAGACAGAGCATATAAAGCACAGACAGTTTAGAGATTGCTGATTAAAATGCGAATCCTTACACCTAACCTGCTGTTCAAGACCTGAAGTGGCTGATAATGTGAGTGGAAGGAGCACTGATCACAGTTTAAAGAGATGTGTATTGTCTCCAGACAGTACAGTAAGCGAGGTTTTGCAAACCCAGGCAAGTCATGGGGGTTACAGATAGTGCGACATGAACCCAAGATCCCTGTTGAGACCGTCCTCATGTGTGCGGAACTTGGCTATCAGTCTCTGCTCAGCGACTCTGCGCTGTCGTGTGTCGTGAAGGCCGCCTTGGAGAATGCTTACCCGAAGGTCAGAGGCTGAGTGCCCGTGACCACTGAAGTGTTCGCCAACAGGAAGGGAACAGTCTTGCCTGGTGACTGTCGAGCGATGTTCATTCATCCGTTGTCGTAGCGTCTGCATGGTCTCCCCAATGTACCATGCTTCGGGACATCCTTTCTTGCAACGTATCAGGTAGACAATGTTGGCCGAGTTGCAAGAGTATTTACCATGTACCTGGTGGATGGTATTCTCACGTGTGATGATGGTATCCATGTCGATGATCCGGCATGTCTTGCAGAGGTTGCTGTGACAGGGTTGTGTGGTATTGTGGTCACTGTTCTCCTGAAGGCTGGGTAGTTTGCTGCGAACAATGGTCTGTTTGAGGTTGTGTGGTTGTCTGAAAGCAAGAAGTGGGGGTGTGGGGATAGCCCTGGCGAGATGTTCGTCTTCATCAATGATATGTTGAAGACTCCGGAGAAGATGTCGTAGCTTCTCCGCTCCGGGGAAGTACTGGACGACGAAGGGTACTCTGTCCACTGTGTCCTGTGTTTGCCTTCTGAGGAGATCGGTGCGGTTTTTCGCTGTGGCGCATCGGAACTGCCGATCTATGAGTCGAGCACCATATCCTGTTCTTATGAGGGCATCTTTCAGGGTCTGGAGGTGTCTGTCACGATCCTCCTCATCTGAGCAAATCCTGTGTATACGGAGGGCTTGTCCATAGGGAATGGCTTCTTTAACATGTTTAGGGTGGAAACTGGAGAAGTGGAGCATTGTGAGATTGTCTGTGGGCTTGCGGTACAGTGAGGTGCTGAGGTGACCGTCCTTAATGGAGATGCGTGTGTCCAAGAATGCAACTGATTCTGGGGAATAGTCCATGGTGAGTCTGATGGTGGGGTGGAATTTGTTGATATCATCATATACTTGTTTCAGTGATTGTTCACCATGAGGCCAAAGGAAGAAAATGTCATCGATGTATCTAGTGTATAGCATCGGTTGAAGATTCTGTGCAGTGAAGAAGTCTTGTTCGAACCTGTGCATGAAGATGTTGGCATATTGACCAGAACTCTCCATTCACCTGACGAAGGGGGTAACCCCGAAAGCTAGTGAGTATATTATCAAATAAATAGGTTGGACTTAAACCTGGTGTTGTCAGACTTTTTACTGTGTTTACGCCAGTCCAACGCCGGCATACCCACATCGAAACAGAAGGAACCATGGAAGAAATCAAGGTGTGGCTACTGCAGAGTATCAGATGGTGGCCCATAGAGGGTCAGCACAGTGGAACTCTTGGGGGATTGGAAGGAGCTGCTTGAAGATCAGGAACTGGAAGCATGCAGGGTGCTTGGGAATGAGACGATCTGGGAAAGATTTGGGCGAAGATGCAAGATGGCGATCAGCACTCACCCTTGGTGCCCAGATGAGTGCATTGACCTTTTTGCGGCATTGCTTCCCATTTCAGGTGGCCAGTCGCCTGGCACTTACGAGGCAGCAACTACCTCCCAGGCCACATTGCCATTTGAACTCCTGAGTTTGTGTCCTCCTGGCGGGAAGAGAATATCCCGCCTCATTGCTGCTGTATTCAATACCCTGCCAGATGGCCCTCAGAAACAAAACTAGGAGCTAATAATGTGCACCTTGTCCTGTACTGTCTGCCTGTCCATTATTGAGTTTTTAATTGATCTATCCTCCCCCCCCCAGCCCCCACCCCGTTAGAGCAGATCGGCTGCAGCCAATTCGGCAGAGCATTGTGGCTGATATCAGTCGGGGCGCGGGGGGTGGGGGGGTGGGGACGGTTCATTGCCATTCTGCCTGGGATCAATAAGGGAGAATGGGGGCTCACTGCCAGTCAGCATGAGATTAGTGGGGGGCGGGGGGGGGGAGGTGGGGGTAGAAGGGTTGTGTAAGCAGTGGATAACGAAGGAGGTAAAGGAAAGTGTTAAATTAAAAGCAGAGGCGTTTAGAGTAGCTAAGAGTAGTGGGCGAGAAGAGAATTGGGAGAGGTTTAAATGTCAACAAAGATTGACAAAGAAGTTGAGAAAGAAGGGTAGGAGAAACTATGAAGCTGGGCTAGCGCTTAATATAAAAAAGGATAGCAAGAGTTTTTATAAATATATAAAAAGGAAGAGGCTGGCTAGGGTGAACGTTGGACACTTAGAGGATGAGAAGGGGGACTTAGTAGTAGGGGATGGGGATATGGCGGAGGTCTTGAATAACTTTTTTATTTTGGTCTTTACGGAGGAGGACGTGAATAATTTGCCGGATGTTAGAGATGGAAATTTGGTAGGACTGGAGGGTCTCGATGACATTACTGTTACTAGAGACGTGGTGCTCGACAGACTGGAGGGGCTGATTGTGGACAAGTCCCCAGGACCGGATGGAATGCATCCGAGGGTTCTGAAAGAAATGGCGGAGGTGATAGTGGGTGCCTTGGTGGTTATTTTCCAGATGTCGCTGGATTCCAGGGAAGTGCCGGAAGATTGGAAAACGGCTAATGTTACGCATTTGTTTAAGAAGGGTGCCAGGCAAAAGGCAGGGAATTATAGGCCGGTTAGTTTAATGTCTGTTGTAGGTAAAATGTTAGAATCCGACATCAAGGAGGAAATAGCGAGGCATCTTGAGGGGAACTGCTTGATACAGCAGACGCAGCACGGTTTCCTTAAAGGGAAGTCGTGTCTGACAAATTTACTGGAGTTCTATGAGGATGTGTCTAGGGCGGTGGATAGAGGAGAGCCGGTGGATGTGGTCTTCCTGGATTTTCAGAAGGCGTTTGACAAGGTACCTCACAAGAGGTTATTACAGAAGGTCAGGGGGCATGGAGTTGGGGGTAGGGTGTTAGCGTGGATAGAGGACTGGTTGTCAAATAGGAGGCAGAGAGTGGGGGTCAATGGGTGCTATTCGGATTGGCGGATGGTGACTAGTGGAGTGCCCCAGGGGTCGGTGCTGGGGCCTCAGCTATTCACCATTTATATAGATGAACTGGAGGAGGGAACCGAGTGTAGGGTGTCGAAATTTGCTGACGACACCAAAATTGGTGGAATGGCAAATTGTGCGGAGGGTGGGGAGAGTCTACAGAAGGATCTAGATAGACTGGGCAAATGGGCCAGGAAATGGCAAATGGAATTTAATGTTGGTAAGTGCGAGGTGGTCCACTTTGGTAGGAATAATGGTAGGAAGGATTATTACTTACGTGGCGAAAAACTGCAGCAGGCGACGGTGCAGAGGGACCTCGGGGTCCTTGTGCATGAGTCGCAAAAACCCAGCTTGCAGGTGCAGCAGGTGGTCAGGAAGACGAATGGGATGCTGGCTTTCATCGCGAGGGGGATTGAATATAAAAGTAGGGAGGTCTTGCTGCAGCTGTATAGGGCGTTGGTGAGGCTGCAGCTGGAGTACTGTGTGCAGTTTTGGGCGCCGTACTTGCGCAAGGATATTTTAGCCTTGGAGGGAGTGCAGAGGCGGTTTACTAGGCTGATTCCGAAGTTGAGGGGATTGAGCTATGAGGAGAGGCTGAATAAACTAGGCTTGTACTCGTTAGAGTTTAGAAGAATGAGGGGAGATCTCATTGAGACGTATAAGATGATGAATGGGATGGATAGGATAGAGGTGAAGAGACACTTCCCGCTCAGAAAGGATAGTAGGACTAGGCGGCATAGCCTCAAGATAAAGGGGGGCCAGTTTAGAACAGAGTTGAGGAGGAACTTCTTCACTCAAAGGGTGGTGAATCTCTGGAATTCTCTGCCCGTTGAAGTGGTGGAGGCTGCCTCGCTAAATATTTTTAAGACGCGGGTTGATGAGTTTTTGATGAGAGAGGGGATTAAGGGTTATGGGGAGAGGGCGGGAATGTGGAACTGAGCCACGACAGATCAGCCATGATCTTATTGAATGGCGGGGCAGGCTCGAGGGGCTAGTTGGCCTACTCCTGCTCCTATTTCTTATTTCTTATGTTCTTATGTGTCTGCTGCCACTCTGCCTGAGGTCTGTGGAGGGAAGTGGATGGGCTCCTGATCGGTCAGTATGACATGGGCATAGGGCTATAAGAGGGCCAGTAATGTTGTGGGGGTGGGGCAATGTCCGGGGACAAATTGGCCGGCCCAGGGGCGATGTGGTACGGGAGCGTTCGCCTATCATTTTTTTTGTGCGCATGCGTAGTTCGAGGCACCGACTGGCGCTACAGGATTTTAGGCAGGTGAAGTCCTGCCCACAGGGTTGTGCAGCGCAATTTGGAATTGCTGATAGTTTTGGAAGCAGTGTGCCTGCAGAGGTGCCTGAGAGCAGATCTAAAATCGAATCTGAAACACTTCAAATCCACGTCTGCCCAGCAATTAGAATCAAAATGGTAAAATAGGGTTTTCAGAGTGCGGATTGGAGGTATCACCTTGTGGTGACATGCTGGACAAAGGTAACATGCAATTCTGATTAACAATCGGGGCATGGGATAGGTTTATTCAGGTAGTGGCAACAGACCGCGGGAGATTTATAAAGAGAATGATGGAGAATGGATATGAGCCGGGCATATCGACTTGAACAAAAGGGATGGTGGAAATTGCCGACGAATAACAAGCCAGAGATGGTGATTGTTATATTAGGGGCCCAAATGAGAATTCACCTTCAGGAAAAACGATATTTACAAGCAGATTGCAGCAGAAGATGTAGCACAGCTAATAAAACAAAATACACCGTTTGGAGGAACAAAAAAACAACAATTGTTACCCCACCCCCAGGAGAATCAAATGAAAATCATATAGATATTGAGAGTTTCTTCGAGGGAGAGCACCAGAAAATGACAGTGATTCTCTTTCCTACATTACCGTAATTCCCACCGTACCAGTTGCCCCACATCCAACTTTAATGAGGACTCTCGTCCTGGGAGAGGGAGTGCAACATGTTGTTACCAAGAAGTGCTGCTGACAACAGTTGTTTTGCGTTGGTTATGCAATGGTCTCCGAGGCTATGTATGGAGTCCTGACTCATAACGTGTCAAATCGTTCACTATTTCCTACATTAGGGTTCCTAAGCATGTTGTGCTATTTGAAGTGACGGGCGGCCGTTATAGGTTTTGTCTCAATTTTTACAATTTCAGGTACATCGTGAAAAGAAGTTGAAAGGAAACCGTAACGGAAAAGAAAACAATGGGCCTGAAGTCGTCATTGTCTTTTATCCGTTCATTTTCTTGAGTAACCCTCAGAGAAATTTGGAGAATTTCTACGCATGCAATACAAAAAATCAGAAATTCACAACAGCCCATGAAGTTTTAACCACTGCATTGGAAACGGATCGAGGCCCAGTAGCGAAATAGTCCGCGTGATACCTGTTGAATCTTGAAATTGTGGTTTATTCCAAAATATCAAGCTGTTTTAGCAGATTTGAACAAAATAATGACAACACGCTCTTGACACATCGACCGGATGTTACACTTCATTGTGATTATTGAATATGTAGGCAACTTCGCGTCGTTGTAAACCAAAAGACAGTTCAGACTCTGTTGCTGTGGCTCATTGACTGGTTAAGAATGTTGTCAAGTGTGATGTGCTTCTTTGTCCTGGCGCTCGTTTTCACAGGTTCCAGTTCATTTTCTATGTGGTTTGCTTATTAAATCGCGCAATTTCCAAGCTGCATGTTGATTCATAATGTTTCCTTGTACTTGGGACAAATTAAGTAAATCACCAAACCCGCGCTTTTTATCGTACTATTGCTCCGGACTAATTCGGTTTTGATTTTCATTAGGCTCTGGTCAATCGGTGGTGAAAGTAACTCAGCTACCTGCGAGCGTGAGCAAAAACAAGGGTACAAATGTGTCCTTTCATTGCTCGCTTCCTTTCTTTCAAAACGTTCCGGCTGTGAGTATACAATGGTGGAAACACGGTGAAAACCAATATATACGTACAGAAGAAAATGGCCGAAAAGTTACTGGATTAAAGACAATATTCAGCGGTTTCCTTCAGATCAACAATGTGACCTTGCAAGACGCAGGGGTATACTATTGCACTGTCACTCATCGGGGCAGTATTGCTGGTAATGGGACGGGCTCCAAATTATCTGTCCGAGGTAGGTTCGGATGAAATGAGATTGAGAGATCCATAATGAATAATTCGCACGTCAAAGCATGTCTCGATTGTGCGTCGCATATTTTATATTGGTTCCTAGCAGAAGGCTTTGTTACCGTTTATTGGGATTTGGATGTCTCCAGCAAGGAGAAAATGTATTTGTTCATCCCAATCCCCTTGTGCTCGGCTTTTGATAAAGTTAATTAAGATGAAAACAAATTGGACTGGGTCTTCGTTCTCATATAGGGTAGAACAAGCAACGATGACAGCAGAGCCGCCGGTTCAACTACATACGCAGTTTCTGATTGTTTCATACGTATATATTCATATTGCAATAATTATGACAATTGCTTCGTCTAATTGAAATTACAGTTTTCTATCCAGCAGAGAAAAAAAACACATGGACTCTGTGTGCAGCTCATTTACTACTGTCATTCATTCGCTGATAATTTGAATTTAGCGCAGCTATTGCCATTGCTTTCATACATCAATTTCTTATGATAAAAGCCCTGCACAGTGGAGATCTATGCACAGCACAAACAAACGCGATATATTCTGCAAAGCAACACGATGTTGTCGAAAAAAAGGCCGAAACAGCAGAGGGACTGTTAAGCTTTTTTGATGACCAAGCATTTTCCCTTTCTTTTATTTCATAGTTCCGCCAACTCCGCTGAAAATTAATTCTCAGTATCCTGAAAATGACGTATCCGCGCCTCCTGCTGTTCTATGCTCAACGTCTCCGTTTTACCCGAAGAGTATCAATTTCACTTGGTACAAGGATGGCATCAAAGTTACAGGAATGATAAAGACCATAATTGAATCCAAGACTGATGGAGTATATAAAGCTTCTAGCCGTTTGCAAGAGACGCAGTCTATCCAGTTAGGAACTGTGTACACCTGTCTGGTGACCCACAGCACTCTTCACGTTTCAGCGTCCGTCGCTCACATTATCACCAATCGCAATACAGGTAAGCAGTCTGATAGAGGAATATAATTTCAGAAAACGTGCAATCTAGCATATCCGTGTAGATTCTTTGGAGAAAAAAAAAGTTTCATTTGGTCCCACGGCACAGATTTGCTTTAAATTAGTTGGCTTGAAACGTATCGTCAAATGTCTTTTTTAAAAAATTATAAGTTCATTGTTCCTAAAACTTCCTGCATCTTCCTAACAATCCGTGGGAAAGCGTTCTTCTCAAATTCCATTTATTTTAAACAAAAGAAAATCAACTTGACTGCGGCTTATCTATGCAATTGAAAAAGTATATGTGCATTTGTTCTCCATCGAAATCAGTTGTAGCACGATTCATTCTTTCAAATTGCATTTACGCTTCCATGCTGTAATGGTAAAAATCATAGTGTCTCATATCCCTCAAAGTAACTAAAGAGGTTCGGCCCTTCCAACGTCCTGGGCATTTTTCTCCTATACTTCCTGAGGTGAACTGGCGAATATTGTGTTCAGTTGTTCAGCAAAGAATCTCTTAAGTATGGCATCATATTTTACGTTTTCTGATTTAATAAAGCCGGTATTCTTAAAATTCAATTAATTCCAGAATCATCCCTAAGAAACCTACGGTTTTGTCCTGCCACGCCCAAAGACGTTTGTATGTGCAGTTTTGCATTTTATTGCTTTTGGCTGAAAATAATACCTTTTTGGCTATAGGTGCACTCCATTACTTTCACCCCAAAAATCTCATTGTCATTATTATTCGTATTACATTGCACTTACATTTCGTCTGTTCATGTTTACAATCTTGTTGTACTATTGCCAAGTTTCCGACTGTTGTGCACGCTGCATGCCACCATTAATACAATTTTTATGATCCACTAACTTCGAAATTGTACTCGATATTTCCTAGTCCTTGTCATTGACTCTTTCATATCCAGCACTGGGTCTCACAATTATGGCGGCTGAAGACTGGAGTCTTGACATAAAGATGGTCCTCATAAATGATTGCTCAGTTTGCAGCTACCAATAGCCCACAAAAATAGCTCACACACGCAACCTCTCCCCCTCATTACCCCCACAGCGCTCAGAGAAAACATTAAATCTGGTCTTGATTTCGATAAATTGCAATGTAAATTTGCCAACAATATCTCCCCTCCAAGCACCGTTTTCCCGTAGTCTCATGCTTCCTCCAACACCTCTGAAAATTAGCTCTCTGCAAACTGTCAATGTTTCATATCTTTGTATTGCTATTATTTTCGTGGAATCTCCCCCACCCCCAACCCCCACATGCCACTCGCCACCCCAAATCTGTCCACCCCACACCCCCGCCAATCATCAAAGAATGCCAGGTACCATTTGAATAAGAATGTCTCCAAAATTACAATAGATACAAATAACATTGCTCAACTAATAACCAATGGGTCGTAAGAAACTTGGTTTTGCAGTGTTCCCAGCTTATCAATTTTGCACTTGTTTATGGCTATCGGCAAACTTATATTATTCTCCATATTTCAGCCAGGGTCCTCACATTGTCGCGTCTATGGATGAAAACAAAATCTTGCGGGTTCTAGAAATATGAAATGAAAAGTAGCAAATGCAGTATAAACTCACTGGGCCTGGCAGGATCAGTAGAAAGACGTAGAGTTAGCGTCTCGTGTCTAAATAACCCTTCTCCAGAATAGTTTTGTAGGATGCTGAGTTTATCCAGCATTTTCCATTTTAATGCAATTTATCCTTTCATCCGTGATGCACCTGAATGAATTGTAGAAGTATTACGCATGTTTGATCCGTTTAACCATTGTGCTTTTATGAAAGAAGAATCTAATTTATTTTCTCCGAGAGCTTGTTCCTGTTCATTCTGCAAATGTAAACTTTTTAGACATACACTGACCTGTCTTTCCTGGAAATGCATAATCAACTGCTATTATCATTCTTTCAGGTAGATTTTGCCCACGGTCCATGACATCATAGTTTTTCTCATTTACTTTGTATTTCTTAACCATTTCCTTTTGCTTTATGACATTGGTTTACCTATTCACTATCCTTGCAGGTTGTTGCACCACACTCCCGCCATTGGGTGCCAGTCTGTGTCTGTTATTTTATTTGATAGCCTCCTGATTTGATTTGGTCTAATTGCAAAAACGGTGCTCCTCCAAACTCACCAAATCACTGCGGACGCAGATTTCTCTCAACCTTTACTCTGCAACTCCGTCTCCTCTCATCCCTGCTAAAAGCTGATGGCGATAATGCTACATACCGGCGCAACAGAAGAACAACGCGTGGTTTGTCAGCGCGAAACATGACTTCTTTTTTTCTATTTATCATCATCATCTACCGTCTAGAAATCTCTTAGGCATCCCAAAGCAGCTTAACATCTTGCCGGCAAAAGCTCTTGAAAATTTTCCCTCCGGTTAAGATGTGTTTTACCATTCCTGTTTTGATGTGTGTTATCCTTCAGTCTGCTACTATCCCTACATTTGAGAACAAGTTAGCATTCCCAAAATTTAATCAGTAAAATCCTTATATCAAGTAAAACATTCATCATCATGCTGATGCCTCGGGAATTCCAGTGCACAACTCTCTCGTATGGGATATAAAAACAATGTTGCTTAACAAATTTATTTCATCCATGCATTAGGTACAGATGTGAAAACGGAAATTCTTCGCCAGAATTTCATCATGTGAGAGGAGGGTTTGCGCCTTGCTGCTTAACTCTGTATTAAATTTCGTCCTTTGTAGCTCAGGAGCGTCACTCTGCTGGGACTGTTACATATGAAGCCAGTCGGCCAAGAGAGTGCAAATTTTACCGGCCTCCCTTATTCAATTTTTGATGTTGCTACGTTCATTTAGCCTGATGCGTTGGTATTGCTGAAAAGGCGTTGTGGTATTATCAATGACGAGGAAACCAGAGAACTGGAATAATGTTCTCTGGTAAATTAGGGATAGTCAGCATGGCTTTGTCAGAGGGAAGTTATGCGTGACAAATTTGACAGTTTTTGTTTGAAAATGTGATCGAGGGAGTGGATGAGGGAAGTGGAGGTGATGTAGTTTATATAAATTTCAGCAAAGCCTTTGATAAGACCCACATAAGAACATAAGAAATAGGAGCAGGATAGGCCATCTAGCCCCTCGAGCCTGCCCCGCCATTCAATAAGATCATGGCTGATCTGCCCTGGCTCAGTTCCACATTCCTGCCCTCTCCCCATAACCCTTAATCCCCTCGCTTTAGCGAGGCAGCCTCCACCAGCTCAACGGGCAGAGAATTCCAGAGATTCACCACCCTTTGAGTGAAGAAGTTCCTCCTCAACTCCGTTCTAAACCGCCCCCCCCCCCTTTATCTTGAGGCTGTGCCCCCTAGTTCTACTGTCCTTTTTGAGTGGGGAGAGTCTCTCCACCTCTATCCTATCCATCCCATTCATCATCTTATATGTCTCAATGGGATCTTCCCTCATTCTTCTAAACTCTAACGAGCACAAGCCTAGTTTATTCAGCCTCTCTTCATAGCTCAACCCCCTCAACTCCGGCATCAGCCTAGTAAACCTCCTCTGCACTCCCTCCAAGACCAAAATATCCTTGCGTAAGTGCGGCGACCAAAACTGCACACAGTACTCCAGCTGCGGCCTCACCAATGCCCTATACAGCTGCAGCAAGACCTCCCTACTTTTATATTCAATCCCCCTCGCTATGAAGGCGAGCATCCCATTAGCCTTCCTGACCACCTGCTGCACCTGCAGGCTGGGTTTTTGCGACTCATGCACAAGGACCCCGAGGTCCCTCTGCACTGTCGCCTGCTGCAGTTTTTCGCCAGTAACTAATAGTCCTTCCTACCATTAGTCCTTCCAAAGTGGACCACCTCGCACTTGCCAACATTAAATTCCATTTGCCATTTCCTGGCCCATTCGCCCAGCCTATCTAGATCCTTCTGCAGACTCTCCACACCCTCCGCGCAATTTGCCGTTCCCCCAATCTTGGTGTCATCAGCAAATTTCGACACCATACACTCGGTTCCCTCCTCCAGATCATCTATATAAATGGTAAATAGCTGAGGCCCCAGCACCGACCCCTGGGGCACTCCACTAGTCACCAACCGCCAATCCGAATAGCACCCATTATTGAATGATAAGCTTGAAGCATATGGAGTTCAGGGGACTTGGTGAGTTGAATCCGAAACTGGTTGCGTAATATAGGACACAACGGGTGATTTTGGAAGGCCGTTTAAGTGACCGGAGACCGGTGTCGAGTGGAATATCACATGGTTCAGTGCTGGTTTCGTTATTGTTAAATGCATACATTTTGTAGATGATTATGGCAGGCTGGGGAGGGGGGTTGGGGGGTGGTGGCGAGGGTGTGGGTGGTTGGAGGGGATGGTGGGGGGGCACGTTTGCAATGGATTACTAAGATTAGTAATGGCGTAAATAGTGAATATGAAGGTTATAAATTACAGAAATAGACACCTGGTCACGTGTGCGCAGAGGAAAGTAGTATTTCGATTTTATTTGTTTATTATTGTTACATGTATGGATATACAGTGAAAAGTATTGTTTCTTGCGCGCTGTACAGACTCAACATACCGTTCATAGAGAAGGAAACGAAAGAGCGCAGAATGTAGTGTTACAGTCATAGTTAGGGTTTAGAGAAAGATCAACTTTATGCAAGGTCAGTCCATGTAAAAGTCTGACCGCAGCAAGGAAGAAACTGTTCTGGCGTCGGTCGGTTGGTCGGTTGGTTAGCCTCAGACGTTTGAATCGTTTTTTTCTCGAAGAAAGAAGGTGGAAGAGAAGATGTCCGGGATGCGTGGGGTTTTAATTATGCTGGCTGCTTTGCCCAGGCAGCAGGAAGTGTAGACAGAGTCAATGGATGGGAGGTTGGTTTGCGTGATGGATTGGGCGACGTTCACGACCATTTGTACTTTCTTGCCGTGCTGGGCAAAGCAGGAGCCTTACCAAGCTGTGATGCAACCAGAAAGAATGCTTTCAATGGTGCATCTGTAAAAGTTGATGAGAATCGTAGCTGAAGTTTGCGTTCACTGTCCACGGTGCCACCAATTTTGGTGTCATCTGCAAACCTACTAACCATGCGTCATTTTGCGGAAACAGTTTACCATTCTTAGTAAAGTTCTGGAAGCCTATAATGTGATCCACATGCTGAAACTAAAATATATAACAATTCAAATCATTTTATTTTCAACTATGCGCATAACTTGCGCATAGCAAAGAAAAACAGCTAATTCCACCAAGCCTACTAAGACCTTAGTTCCACGAACATTTATGTTACTTACCAAAAATAAAGTATTCTACAGTTGTACTTTTCAAGGTAAAGTGAGGAATATTACATGAGGTTGTGCGGTGTTGTGTGGGGGTCAGGCGAATATTTCAAGTGCAAAAAAAGATCTTGTAATTCGGTAACTAGCAAATGATTACTCTGTTGGATATAAATAAGACATGTCTTTGAGGCATAATTACATTTTGTTTGGATTTGCTGAACTTGGCAAATCACGGAGCATAGATGATTTCATGCCGACTGATTTCTTCATCCTTCGACTTACCTATGTTAACTCAACGCTCCTGCTTTTAATGCAATGGGAACGTATGGCGGAATATAAATATTTTATTCCCTTCCTGATTCAAAATTCACATACAGGATGTCAATCCTATTGTAATTAGAGACACTGAAATTATAAATTTGTCAGTCTTATTTTATTGTGGACGAAACAAGCCACTTCCAATGAACTGACAATTCCTATAATTCCTGTATGTTAGTTCATAGGCTCCACGTTGCTTCGATTCCTCGTTTTGTATTAGGATTCATCGTGATTCTCATTCTGGCAATTATCATTGTGGTCCATTTCAAAAGGCGCCCATATTAAAGGTAAGAAAAATATTATTACAGAGCATGTGGTAGGACATTTGCGCCTGTCGCCCATGGTGCTTCCTCGCAGTGCCTCGGACCCCGGTTCGTTTCCCGGCTTGGGTCACCGTCTGTGTGGAGTCTGCACATTTTCCTCGTGTATGCGTGGGTCTCCTTTGGATCCTCTGGTTTCACCCCGCAGTCTGAAAGCGTGCTGGTTACGTGAACTGGCCCAGTTAAATTCTCCTTCTGTCTGTCCAAACAGGTGCCAGGGTGTGCCGACGAGGATTTTTACACAGTAACTTCATTACAGGGTTAATATAAGCCTTCTTGACACAAATCAATAAACTAAATTAAAAAAAAAACCTCACTGTATAACAGCTTGCACACCGCATGTAGTCATAAGGTACCCACAGTGCAGAAGGGGACCATTCGGCCTATTGAGCCTGCACTGACAGCAATTCCAGCCAGCCCCTACCCCGTTAAACCCCCGTATTTACTCTGTTGGTCCTATTTAACAAAATAGGCATTTTAGCATTGGCTAATCAACCGAAAACCCACATCTTTGGACAGTGGGAGATAACTGGACCACCTGGAGGAAACCCATGCAAACAGGCACAGATTGTGCATACTCAACAATGATAGTCACCCGATGCCGGAACTGAACCCAGGTCCATGCCATTGTGTGAAAGCAGTGCTAATTAGGGGATGCGCTAATGGTAAATGCCGAAAATTATTTGCAAAGCTAGGAATAAAGTTGAACTTTAGTGAATCTGAACACAATCCATATTGAATGTTTTCACTAACATAAATCCTGAGTGATTGTTTCCTTCGTTTAGCGTAGCGCCATTCATTTTGAAGCACCCTCGTCATGTAATGTGTACATTTTGACAATGAAAAACTCTTTTTTGCCAAAATTTTGGACAATGTTATTAAACAGATGCGTTCTTTAAAAAAAGTATATTGCATACGAGCATCCTTGTGCATTGTTCATTGCTAGTCATTAAAGCGGAAGCTTCGACTCTAAATTTACCTGAGCTATCAAAGAGTGTCATGTTATCTCTGAGGAGAAATTCATCTTAATTGTGAACTATTCCTCATAGCGTGACAGCAAGGTACTTCTATAAATAAGTAGTTGTGGGAACAATGTCGAAATACATGAGTAGAAGTGAAAATTGCTGTACTATTTTGGAAAACACTTTTGGTAGAATTGTCCACTTTACACATATTTTAATCAAGTTCATATTTTCTTAAAAAAACACATCGTAAAGGTGTTGTTTTAACCAATTAAAGTAAAAAGCTGAGAACAACAATTTACTCATCCACAACAGCTTCTCTTCTAACATTTTAAATTCATTACCGTATTGTGTTCATTTATAGAAATGACCTAGAGTTATTTGACGTTTATTCATTTCGTATCAGCTGCAAAACCTACAAATATTAATTTAATTTTATTACTTGACGCATTTTTTTTTGCAAAGTCTAATATTGCGCGCATTCAAAATTAGGACATCTACTGCTGAAACATGTCTTACTAATTAAAAGCTAGAATGTGATGCCATATGCTGACATAAAGGTGACAATTTAGTGACTAGTAATGTGAAAGTTATTCACAGGAATGCTGTTGATTACAAAACAAGACAACGGATGTAGCAGTGGTTAAAATGTCAAACTTATTCAAACGATTTAACACATCCAAGGTTGTTTTTCGCTCGTTTCGTTGATTCATATATTGGCGAGATTGTGTGGGTCTTTCGTTCGCTTGTGACGCTGGAGGCACAATTTCTTGCGAAGGAGCAAATGTCAAGACTGAAACAATTGGCTTTCGACCGAGGGAACATAGAACTAACCTGAAAACCGATTCCATGTGACAGAAAGTTGTTTATCTCGTTGGATGGAGTGTGTGCAGTCACCATATTGCTGTCTTGCCCAATGAGCCATTTGGTTTCTTCTGTGGGGATAGTCCTATGTCGCACTTGTCACGGGCACGGCTATTATGAACCTGGCAACTCTTGTTGGGGCAAGTTTAACGTTGCAGCCATTTTTTTTTAGATATTAGTATTTAATTCCTGAGCTTGAAGATTACCTGATTTTGGTTTTAGATTATAAGACACATGGGCAGAACTACTACATTCGGCACATCTAGTCTTCCCTGGTATTCAATCAGATCAGAACCAATCTGACATAATAATACCCAACTTCACTTTCCCGCCTATTCTAATAACCCTTTTTCCTTCCTGATTTTCTTAAAAAAGAAAATCGTGTTCCCGTCTCGTACATATTCAACTTTGATTCACTTATTTTTAGGTCGCCTGCAACATGAATACTTTTTGACCGCCTTTGTGACATGTAATATCGCTGCTTGGAATAATTGTCAACATAAACTGGTATTTTGTGAGTTGATGTGGCTCTTTTCTTAGAATATGTTAGTTACATAATTAAATAACGAGCTTAATTAAAGAACCAATGATTCAACATATCAAGCATGTCCCCGCAATTTGGTTCGCAGCACCTACGATCATGGCCTTGTAAACGACTTTTCTTCTCATCTGTCCAACCTCCAAAATTCAGCAACTGCGAATGTCCTGTTTCAATTACTTTGATTGCGCAGCTATTAACGTAAATCAACCTATTAACGTTTAATAGGCTGATTTAGTGTTCCGCGGTGCCCCCATGCAAACACATTCAGCTAAATTCTTATGGAAGATACCAGCGTTATATCATAGGTTTTGAGATTGAGTAAAATATTGAAGACAACGTTCCATATATCAAATTGTTTCCGTTCTCCTAATTCATCAATAACGAAATACTTCACAATTATACAACAAATATCGAATGGGGATTTTATAACATGAAACGAAAATCAGATTTGTTTATCATAATTATCACCAGACTTGCTTATTATAGCTCTCATAATTAATTGTAGCCAGAGCGGCACAAAATTCCCCGCCATGGTACGGGAGGCGATAATTGTGGAGGAACGGGCAAGAAAACTAAAATTCACTGTCCATGGCCTTCACACAGTTTGTAAAAGACGTGCGTCACTGAAGCGTCATGGAAAGGCAGGTGTAACTTTTGCCTCATGGAGGTCGGAAATTGCACAAACCGGGCCAAAATCAGCATGACGTTGACACATTTTCCTTGGTCACTCATGCTGTGATTTGCGTAAGACGCATATTAAATATAAATAAATTACTAAACATGGCCATTCTCTGACTGAAGGAAGGAGTATTGAAGCTCCTTTCAAAATATTGGTTCTGAGCTTTCTTTTCGATGTCCTGTCTTCGGTGTTGGAGTTAGGTTACACACACATCAGAGCTCGCAATAATCTGTGCAGGGAACCTCCAGGACCAGAAAAATCGTTAGCAATCTTAGTTAGTGACAGTCAATAGTTAATTGTATCAGGGCTGTGGTGACATTTTGGAATTCGATGTTCTTTTTTCTCGGCCAAATGCGATAAGAAGAATGTTACTGAGTAGAAAATGAAGAAATGACATCTAAGGGGGGTGGGGGGCGGGGCTTGGGTGAGCAATCAAACAGCTAGTTGGAAACTTGGTTCTGATGGGCATAGGGGTAACATGGGGGCGCAGAGGGGGTGGAGATGAGAGCAGGGGCCAGTGACAACCGGCAAGATGTAAATGGCAGTGGGATTAGGCATACTAGGACTATGTCTGCCTGCACGATAAGACAGGTAACTAGTTACGCTGAGTATCTGGTTTTCAGTTGCTAATCGCAAGTCATTACATGTCAGAGAATTTAACATGGCAGGAAATTATTTAGAAAAAAATATGAGGGACATAATTTGTCTCTATTTGGGGAGGCAAAGGTGAGCCAAGAAGAGCCTTGGTGATTTATCGTTTGTCAACGGTAAATCACATCTTTCAAGATGATTGCATGTTTCGAGGTGGTGAGTAGGTGTGTTCGTGGGGGTAGGGCAGTTCATATACTCGACATGGACTTCACTAAGGCGTGCAGAAGGATCTAGATAGGCTGGGCGACTGGGCCAGGAACTGGCAAATGGAATTTAATGTTGGCAAGTGCGAGGTGGTCCTTTGGTAGGAATAATGGTAGGAAGGACTATTACTTACGTGGAGAAAAACTGCAGCAGGCGACGGTGCAGAGGGACCTCGGGGTCCTTGTGCATGAGTCGCAAAAACCCAGCTTGCAAGTGCAGCAGGTGGTCAGGAAGGCGAATCGGATGCTGGCTTTCATAGCGAGGGGGATTGAATATAAAAGTAGGGAGGTCTTGCTGCGGCTATATAGGGCATTGGTGAGTCGCAGCTAGAGTACTGTGTGCAGTTTTGGGCGCCGTACTTACGCAAGGATACTTTGGCCTTGGAGGGAGTGCAGAGGAGGTTTACTAGGCTGATACCGGAGTTGAGGGGGTTGAGCTATGAGGAGAGGCTGAATAAACTAGGCTTGTACTCGTTAGAGTTTAGAAGAATGAGGGGAGATCTCATTGAGACATATAAGATGATGAATGGGATGGATAGGATAGAGGTGGAGAGACTCTTCCCGCTCAGAAAGGACAGTAGGACTAGGGGGCACAGCCTCAAGATAAGGGGGTGCGGTTTAGAACGGAGTTGAGGAAGAACTTCTTCACTCAAAGGGTGGTGAATCTCTGGCATTCTCTGCCCGTTGAAGTGGTGGAGGCTACCTCGCTAAATATTTTTAAGACGCGGGTTGATGGGTTTTTGATAAGAGAGGGGATTAAGGGTTATGGGGAGAGGGCGGGAATGTGGAACTGAGCCACGACAGATCAGCCATGATCTTATTGAATGGTTGGGCAGGCTCGAAGGGCCAGATGGCCTACTCCTGCTCCTATTTCTTATGTCCTTATGTTCTTATGTTTCACAGTGTCCCATACAGGAACAATGATCAAAGACGTCAGAGTCCATGAAATCCAAGACAATTTGGCAAGTTGGAAATCAAAATTGACTTAGTGGCAGAAATCAGAGGGTGGGAATCGAATATTGTTTTCGTGACCGGAAGTCTGTGTCCAGTGTTGTAACACAGGGATTGGTGCCTGTTCCTATATTTCTTTTTGTACATCAATGATCTAGGCGGGAATGTTCCGTGTTCAGTAAATTGGCAAAAGACGCATAAAGTAATGGTTGCTAAGTAGTGAGGAAGGAAATCTTAGATTACACGGCGGTAGAGATGAGCTGGTTAGACGGGCAGAGCTTTGCAAATACGGAGTCAGTAACAAGAAGGCAACACAACATTTCGTTCCACTTTTTTCCACTTATCGGATGCATATGCATCGGGTCTGGAGACAAGACAGGGAGATATCGTGCTTAAAAGGTCAGATTGATTAATTGGCTCTTTTAACCGTGGCATGGAACATAGTAGCAGGAAGGTTGTGATGAAGCTCTATCAAACGGTCCTTCGGTCACAGCTAGAATGCTGCGTGCTGTTCTGGCAGCCATGCTATAGGACAGATGTGATCTCAGAGAGAGGATGCAGCTGATATGCACCAGGATGTTGCATGGGCTGGAGGGTTTAAACTTAAATAAAGACTGGTTAGGATGATATTGTTCTCCAAGGAGCAGAGAAGGTTCATTCGGGACTTGATTGAGGTATGCAAATTTGAGGAGGAGATAGAATCATAGAATCCTAGAGTGTAGAAGGAGGCCATTGAGGCCATAGGGTCTGCAATGATCACAATCTCGCCCAGACCCTACAACCCAATGCATTTACCCGAGTTAGCCCCCAGGCACAAAGGGGCGATTTAGCAAGGCTAATCGACAGAACACGCACATCTTTGGACTGTGGCATGAAGCGAAAGCACTAGGGGGAAATACGAGCAGACACGGGAAAAACGTGGAAAATCCATACAGACTGTGACCCAAGCGGGGAATTGAACCTGTGTCCCTGGCGCACTGAGCCAACAGTGTTATCCAATGTGTGACTGTGCCGCCTCATAGATAGGATCGAAGGGAAGGAACATTTTTTTTGTCCCCTTAGTTTTGGAGTCAGTAACAAGAAGGCATAGATTTAAGGTAATTAAAACAACATTTAGTATCACTTTAAAATTTACCAATATCAAGGATGGGATACATAAAATCCTAGAAACCCTATAGTACAGAAACAGACCATTCGTCCCATTGAGTCTGCACAGACCACAATCCCACCCATGCCCGACCCCCATTTCCCTACATATTTACCTACTAATCTACGAATCTCAGGACACTGAGGGCAATTTTTAGCATGGCCAATCAACCTAACCTGCACATTTTTGGACTGTAGGAGGAAACTGGACAAGCCGCAGGAAACCCGTGCAGACGCGAAGAGAATGTGCAAACCCCACACCGACAGTGGCCCAAGCAGGGAGTCGAACCCAGGTCCCTGGATCTGTGAAGCAGCAGTGTTAACGACGGTGCTGCCATGCCGCCCCGGATACGAATGAGGGAAATACAGAATTTCAGAGGCCTCTGCAGTAAGAGGCTCACAATATCCCCACAATCCCACATCTCCTCGAAAAACCATCGAATAATGACAAACCTGTTGATGATATGGGGGGAAACTATAGTACGAAGGGATGCGAGGCAGTAATACAAGGGCGGGCAGTTCGATAGATGATAAAATAAGGAAATAGCTAATGAAGTGAGCAATGGTCCGATGCAAAATGTTTTTGGGAAATTTGCAAGGGGGCTTCTGTCTATGTTGGATGAAGAAAACAAGATTTTTTCATAAGAACATAAGAAATAGGAGCAGGAGTAGGCCATCTGGCCCTTTGTGCCTGCCCCGCCATTCAATAAGATCATGGCTGATCTGTCGTGGCTCAGTTCCACTTTCCCACCCTCTCTCCATAACCCTTAATTCCCTCTCTTATCAAGAACCCATCAACCCGCTTCTTAAAAATATTTAGCGAGGCAGCCTCCACCACTTCAACGGGCAGAGAATTCCAGAGATTCACCACCCTTTGAGTGAAGAAATTCCTCCTCAACTCCGTTCTAAACCGCCCCCCCTTTATCTTGAGGCTGTGCCCCCTAGTCCTACTGTCTTTTTTGAGCGGGAAGAGTCTCTCCACCTCTATCCTATCCATCCCATTCATCATCTTATACGTCTCAATGAGATCTCCCCTCATTCTTCTAAACTCTAACGAGTACAAGCCTAGTTTATTCAGCCTCTCCTCATAGCTCAACCCCCTCAACTCCGGTATCAGCCTAGTAAACCTCCTCTGCACTCCCTCCAAGGCCAAAATATCCTTGCGCAGGTGCGGCGCCCAAAACTGCACACAGTACTCCAGCTGCGGCCTCACCAACGCCCTATACAGCTGCAGCAAGACCTCCCTACTTTTATATTCAACCCCCTCGCTATGAAGGCCAGCATCCCATTCGCCTTCCTGACCACCTGCTGCACCTGCAGGCTGGGTTTTTGCGACTCATGCACAAGGACCCCGAGGTCCCTCTGCACCGTCGCCTGCTGCAGTTTTTCGCCACGTATGTAATAGTCCTTCCTACCATTCTTCCTACCAAAGTGGACCACCTCACGTTGGCTTTCACAATAGAGGACAGAAGCAGCATATCAGAAATAGCTGAAAATCAGTAAATATGAGGGCTGGAGGAACTCGGGAAAATTACAATAACCAGGAAAGTGATACTGAGCAAATTGTTGGGTCTGTGGCTTACAAATTCCCGTATCCCGATACATTTAACACTAATCACTGAAACAAATTGTTAGAAAGATGTTCCATTTCTTTTCCCAAAATTCTGACGTGACACGGTGATACAGTGGTTCGCACCGCTCCCCCACAGCTCCAAGGTTCTGATTTTGATTCCCAGCTTGGATCGCTGTCTGCGTGGAGTTTCCTCCCACCATCTAAAAGACCTGATGGTTAGGTGCATTGACCCGAGCAGTCGCCAGAATGTGGCGGCTAAGGGAATTTCACAGTGGCTTTATTGCAGTATTAATTTAAGCCTTAGTTGTGATAATAAAAATAACCTTTTAACTTTTACATTCGGAAAAGGTTCCATTATATGGCAGACATAAAATGTCTTTATTCAATAAGGACAACAGACATAAAACAGGAAACTACAGGTCATTTGGTCAACAACTATCACAGGGAAATTGTTGGAAACAATTACTAAAGATCTTGGGGATTTGGGAAAAATTCAAGAAATCAATCAGAGTCAATATGTATTTGTGCAAGAAAAAACATGTCTGTCCAATTTATTGACATTGCCTGAGAAATCACACGGATCGATGATGGGGCTCCAACTTCCAGAATTTATATTCGAATTGTATGAGAGGACTGGAAGTTCGGTGGCTGTGTTTGCTGATGAGACAAACCTAAACAGGAGTGTAAATTGTTAAGAGAGCGTAAGAATATTATGAAAGACCAAAATTGGGTTAAATGTTTCAGCAAAATTCTGGCAAATGGAGTTTAATGTTGGAACACTTGAAATTGACCATATTCGTTTGAAAAATTAAAACAATAAAAAGGATGGTGAGAACTTCCTAGTGCATGAATCACAAAAGCCTAGTATACTGGTACAGCAGCTAAATAGGAAAAATAACAAAATATTATCATTCATTGTAAGGGAAATTGATTATGGGAGTAAGGACGTTTTGCAACGCATTAATGAGAACACAACTGGAGTCTTATACACAATATTAGTCTCCTTATTTAAGGAAACATGTAAATCAGTCAGAAGCAGTTTACTGGATTAATACCAGGACTGGACTGATTGTTTTATGAAGAAATGTTCGCATTGAGCTCATTAGTGTTCAGAAGAATAAAAGACGGCTTGATTAAAATCGTGAGGGGATATCGGCAAGATGGCTGTGGGAAAAAAAGGATCTCTTGGAGGAGATTATAACACTAGGAGGCACTGTTTTTTAAAAGCATCGCACGTTTAATCAGAGATACAATTTATTTTCTCTGAGAAGTTTATGAGTCTCTGACAGTCTCATCCTCGAAAGACAGTAGGAGCGCAGTCTTTGAACATTTTAAGGTTGACCTCGATTGCTTCTTGATTAATGAGCCAGTGAAAGGCTATCTAGGGTAGATAGGAATGTGGAGTTCAATTACAGTCAGTCAGCAATGTTCTTATTGATTGGCAGAACAGGATAGAGAGGTCGAGTGGTCTACTGTTTCTCCTAATTCGAATCCTGGTTCCTATAAGCCAGTTGGTACGCACGCTCTCTTTGTGTGCGCTATATTCACGTCATCTGAAGAAATACGACATTTGACTGATATTTCCTCTCCAACTTCTTCCTCCTGCAATGCGTTGCGTGAGAAGCGTAGAGCACAGAATTAATTTGAAAAACCATAATTGCAATTAGGCAACGTTCAAAGCAAAACAGTTAAAACAATAAACAAAATACAAAATTAATCCAGATGTAATTTCTTGTTTTTCTAGTCCAATTACGGCCCATATTGTTCCATGCATTATTGTCCCTTTTGTCACTTAGTCATTCTTCCATTCACTTTATCGCAGAATCAATCATTTTTGTTTTCAATTATTCCCTCCGTCCATATATGCCCGTTTTCCTTATTTAGCATGTTGCAAAGCAAGACTATTAGATTCATAATTTATTTCAGTTTTGCTGGCAATTAACCTGAAATATTTTTTACAGTTTCTCCCTCCATTCGCTTAATAATTCGTTGCATAGTTACAATTTTCCGCGTTTTTTTTCAATTGCAGCTTGAAATGTTTTTAAAGTTTATTTATTAGTGCGACAGGTAGGCTTACGCAAATACTACAATGAAATTACTGTGAATCCACCCCCCCCCACCCCCCCCTAGAACTTGTCAGTTTAATAGCAAATGTTATCAAAAGTGAAAATTGGCCATTTGGAAAGCGCCTCCGAATATTGAACGGCATTGAGCAATGGGTGGTTTTAAAGTCCGGTGAGAAAAAAAAAGGGGAAATTGTACCATTATTAATATCAAGTAGGTATTACAAAAGTAGAGTGCAGATTAGCACAAAGTGAGATCGGCATGTCTTAAATTCTTTGTTGTTCTGGACCATTGTGCGGTATGTAACTGAGCAGAACGTCAACAAAGAGGAGATTGCCATCGACTTCAGGAAGTGTAAAGGAGAGCGTGTCCCATATCCATCAACGCGGACGAAGTAGAAAGGGTCGAAAGTTTCAGGTTTTTAGGTGTCCAGATCACGAGCAACATGTCCTGGTTCCCCCATGCCGATACTGTAGTTAAGAAAGCCCGCCAACGCGTCTACTTTCTCAGTAGACCAGAAAATTTGGCATGTCAACTACAACTCTCAACCAACTTTTACAGATGCAGCACAGAAAGCATTTTTTCTGGCTGTATCACAGCTTGGTCTGGCTGCTGCTCTGCCTAAGACAGCAAGGAATTACAAAACGCCGTGAATGTAGCACAGTCCATCACGCGAACCAGCATCCCATCCACTGACTCTGTCTACACTTCCCACTGCCTCGGCAAAGCAGCCAGCATAATTAAAGACACTGCGCACCTTGGACATTCTATCTTCCATCTTCTTTCGGAAAAAAATACAAAATTCGAAGGTCACGTACCAACCGACGCAAGAAGAGCTTCTTCTCTGTTGCTGTCAAACTTTTGAATGGATTTACCTTACATTGAGTTGATCTTTCTCCGCACCCGAACTGTGACTGTCACACGACATTCCGCACGTTCTCGTTTCCTTCTTTGTGCAAGGTATGCTTTGTATAGCGTACAAGAAACAACACTTTTCACTGTGTGTTAATACATGTGACTATTATATTCATAATTTATTGAGTTTTGCTGGAATTAACCTGATCTTTTTTTTACAGTTTCTCCCTCCATTCGCTTAATAATTCGTTGCATTGTTACATTTTCTGCTTTTTTTTCAATTGCAGCTTGAAATGTTCTCAAAATAGTGAATGCTGGAGAAAAGTGAAGGGACAAGAGCGACACTATTCTCTTCAACCAGGGAGGGGCCTTGGGCAAGACACCATGGAGAAGAACCTAGAATAATCATGATCACGAGGAAACAAGTATTGAGCAAGGTATTAGGATTGAAGCAGACATGTCTTCAGAGCCTGGTGGTCCACATCGTACGGTCTTAATGGAATTGGCAGCAAATGGCACCAATGGATCTATTGGCTATAATATTCCAAAAGTCATTGGAGATGGAAAAGGTTTCAAACTAATCGAAAAAAATGCTAATAGAGCGCCTTTGTTCAAAAAGCGATGCAGACAGAAAATAACAAATTATAGACCAGTTAGTTTAAAATGTGTCGTTGGCAAATTGTTAGGTTACATTATTATCGAAGTAGTGACCAGAAATTTGTAAAATCAAAATGCAATCCATCAGGGTCGGCAGGGATTTATGAAAGGGAAATCATGTTTGACTAATTAGACGGAGATCTTCGAAGATATGCTGACAAAACCGATAATGGGGATTCCGTGAATGGAGCATATCTGGACTTCTGGAAGACATTTACTAAGGTTCAGCACACAAAGGTTAATGCAATAGGTAAGATTACATGGGATTTGGGGCAAATTGTTAGCTCTGGCAGCGAACTGACGAAACAACAGAAAACATGATTCTGGATAAATGGGCCTTTTTCTGGGTGGCACCCTGTAACTTGTGGGTTTCCGCAGGGTTCAGTCCTCCACCCCCAACTATGTATACATCTTATTGATATTTCGGATGCAGGGATAGAAGCTTCTATAGCTACATTTGCAGATGCCACAAAATTAGATGGGAGGACATTGGTAGATTAGTTAGCACTTCTGTCTCAAAGTGCCAAGGACCCGGGTTCAATTGACCTGGAGTCACAGTCTGAAAGGAGTTTGCATGTTCTTCCCGTGTCGGGATGGGCTTCTTCCAGGTACTCTGGTTTCATCCCACACTCCAAATATAAAGAGGAGAAGTTGATTGGTCATGCTAAATTGACACTTAGAGTTGGGGCGGAGGGGGGGGGGGTGGTGGTGTGTGGGGGAGCAAGTTAAATAGATATTGTTAAGGCGATGGCGTCTGAGTGGGATTGTAGTCTATGCAGACTTGGTGGGCCCAGTGGTCTCCTTCTGCACTATAGCTATTCTTTGATTACAATTAGGCAATGCGAAATTTACAAATGGACATAGTTAGAATATGATAATGCGCCAAAATTTGGCAGCTGGTTATTAACACAGCTAAGTGTGAGGTTATCAATTTTTGCCAGAAAAATAGAAAGACAACTTATTATTTGCAAATAGAGCGAAAATTCAGAGTGCTTTGTTACACAGCTATCCAGATGTCCTTGGGCACGAATTGCACGAAACAATTAAGCAGGTACAGCATGTTACCAGGAAAACAAATAGTATTTTGGCGTTTGTGGCTGAAGGAAAATAATGCAAATATTGGGACCTGCTGAGGAAACTGTACAATGAAATAGTAATAGTTACGTTCACCTTAGTGATGGAAAGGGATAGGCATGAACCTCGGGCCAGTGGTTTTAGCTGGGGGAAGGGTAATTATGAGGCTATTAGGAGAGAATTAGGAAACATAGGTTGGACTAGGAGATTACAGGGACTGGGGATGTCCGAAATGTGGAGTTTTTTCAAGGAGCAGCTACTGCGAGTCTGTGATAGGTATGTCCCTGTCAGGCAAGGAGGAATTGGTAGGGTTAGGGAACCGTGGTGCACCTAAAAAGTTTCTTCGTTGGGTAAAAAGAAAAAGGAGGCTTATGTTCGGATGAGACGTGAGCACTCGGGTAGTGCACTAGAAAGCTTTAGATTTGCTAGGAGGGAGTTGAAGAGTGAGCTAAGAAGGGCTAAAAGAGGACATGAGAAGACTTTGGCTGATAGGGTTAAGGAGAATCCTAAGGCGTTCTATAGGTATGTCAAGAACAGAAGGTTGGTTAGGGCAAGATTAGGGCCAGTTATAGACGGCAGAGGGAAGTTATGTGTGGAACCGGAGGAGATTGGTGAAGCATTGAACCAATATTTCCCTTCGGTGTTCACGCAGGGGGACATGGATATAGCTGAGGAGGACACTGGGTTGCAGGGGAGTAGAATTGACAGTGTTACAGTTGATAAGGAGGATGTGCTGGATATTCTGGAGGGTCTGAAAATAGATAAGACCCCTGGTCCGGATGGGATTTACCCCAGGATTCTCTGTGAGGCAAGAGAAGTGGTTGCAAAGCCTCTGGCTCTGATCTTCAGGTCGTCGTTGGTCTCTGGTATAGTACCAGAAGATTGGAGGTTAGCGAATGTTGTCCCATTGTTTAAGAAGGGGAACAGAGACTTCCCTGGGAATTATAGACCGGTGAGTCTCACTTCTGTTGTGGGCAAGGTTTTGGAAAAAATTATTAGGGATAGGATTTATAGTTATTTGGAGAGTAATGAATTGATTGGAGATAGTCAGCATGGTTTTGTGGCGGGTAACTAACCTCATTGAGTTTTTTGAGAAAGTGACCAAAGAGGTGGATGGGGGTAAGGCAGTGGATGTGGTGTATATGGATTTTAGTAAGGCGTTTGATAAGGTTCACCATGGTAGGCTTCTGCAGAAAATGCAGAAGTATGGGATTGGGGGTGATCTAGGGAATTGGATCAGGAATTGGCTAGCGGATAGGAGACAGAGGGTGGTGGTTGATGGTAAATATTCATCATGGAGTTTGGTTACACGTGGTGTGCCTCAGGGATCTGTTTTGGGGCCACTGCTGTTTGTAATTTTTATTAATGATCTGGATGAGGGTATAGTTGGGTGGATTAGTAAATTTGCTGATGACACCAAAGTCGGAGGTGTGGTAGATAGTGAGGAAGGGTGTCATAGTTTGCAGGAAGACTTAGACAGGTTGCAGAGCTGGGCCAAGAGGTGGCGGATGGAGTTTAATGCAGAGAAGTGTCAGGTGATTCACTTTGGTAGGAATAACAGATGTGTTGAGTATAGGGCTAACGGGAGGACTTTGAAAAGTGTGGAGGAGCAGAGGGATCTAGGTGTATGTGTACATAGATCCCTGAAAGTTGGGAATCAAGTGGATAAGGTTGTTAAGAAGGCATACGGTGTCTTGGCGTTTATTGGTAGGGGGATTGAATTTAGGAGTCGTAGCGTTATGTTGCAACTGTACACAACTCTGGTGCGGCCGCACTTGGAGTACTGTGTGCAGTTCTGGTCCCCACATTACAGGAAGGATGTGGAGGCTTTGGAGAGGGTGCAGAGGAGGTTTACCAGGATGTTGCCTGGTATGGAGGGGAGATCCTATGAGGAGAGGCTGAGGGATTTGGGGGTGTTTTCGCTGGAAAGAAGGCGGCTAAGAGGGGATCTTATTGAAACATATAAGATGATTAGAGGTTTAGATAGGGTGGATAGTGATAGCCTTTTTCCTCTGATGGAGAAATCTAGCACGAGGGGGCATGGCTTTAAATTAAGGGGGGGGGGGTAGTTATAGGACAGATGTCAGGGGTAGGTTCTTTACCCAGAGGGTGGTGAGGGATTGGAATGCCCTGCCTGCTGCAGTGGTAAATGCGCCTAGTTTGGGGGCGTTTAAGAGATCTGTGGATAGGTTTATGGACGAAAAGGGATTGGTTTAGGTTAGTGGGTCATTGTTTTTTTTTAACTGGTCGGCGCAACATCGTGGGCCGAAGGGCCTGTTCTGCGCTGTAATGTTCTACGTTCTAAAGCTGCACTTGGAGTATTGTGTACTCTGTGAACACATTTGTTAGACTGGGATGTGGCTGCATTGCAGAAATTCCAGAGCAGGTTCACTAAATTGATTGCATTGATGAGAGGGTTGTCTTATGAAGAGAGGTTGAGCAGTTTAGGTCTATATTCTCGAGAATTAGAATATTGAGCACAGTTCTGCCTATGATATATAAGATGATAAACAGATTTTTCAGGAATGTCATAGACAGAAGTTTTCCCGATGATTGTAAATTTACATAGAAACAGGAAAATAGAAAATAGAAACAAACTTCGGCCATTCGGCCCTTCAAGCCTGTTCCGCTATTCAAGTTGACATGTCTGAAGATCAAAATCAACATCTTGATCCCGTGTTCCACCAATATCCCTTGATCCCTTGAACCCCAAGAGTATTATCTAATTTCTCCCTGAAATCACACAATATTTTGGCCTCAATTACTTTTCGTGGTAGTGAATTCCACAGATTCACCACTCTCTAAGTGAAGAAATGTCACCTGAGTCTTAAAAGTTTACCCCTTATCCTCAAACTCTGGCGCCCGGTTCTTGACACCCCTACCACCACCATCAGAAACATTCTTTCTGGATCTACCTTCTCTCACCTTATTAGAATTTTATAAGATTCTATGAGACCACGACCCACTCTTCTGAACTCCACTGAATACAATCCTAGTTGACTTTATCTCTTCTTACATGCCATCCCAGGAATCATCCTGGTAAACCTTCAGTGCACTCCCTCTATTACAGTCAGATCATTCCTCAGATAAGAACACCAAAACTGCATACAACATTCCCGCTGTGGTCTGTACAATTACAGTGCAATATCCCTATTCCTATTCTCAATTCCTCGGACTATGGAGGCCCAACAAACAATTTGCCTTCCTCACTGTCTGATCAAATCAATCATTATCGTACTGAATGGCCGACCTGACTCTGGTGAAGCGCTGTTCCGAGTTGTCATGTTCTTGTATAAGACCCTATACCAGAGAACAAAAGCACGGTGGGCTCCGTGACGAGAGCCGCGAAACCATGATTAACTGCGGATGAGCCTCTTCGGAAGTAAGAATAGGTTGTTGCTTTGCTGAAAATTGACGAGAGTCGATGGAACAATAAGGAAAGAAAATGTTTAAAAAATGGATTCCGTGCAATGCTTGTAAGTTGCTCCTTAGCGAGACGAGTGGGGGAAGTGCTGGAGTTAATGTTTCAGAAACTGCTTCGACGCCAGTTTACAGGAAACAAACTTTGTGTGTTTAAGAAGTCGATTTTAAGATTAAGAATCTTAGATTAATTTAGAATTAAGATTAAGGAAAAAAAAAACAATTAGAAGCCCATTGCACATTCTGCCCTCGTTATTTGATTCAACGATAATATGACTGTCCCAGCTAGAGCTTTGTGAACACGTGGACCCGACTAACCACGGTGTTGGTGGAAAATGTCATTTACCAGTTGGAATGGAGGATGTGCAATAGGGTAGGTGAGAGTTCCAGTGCGGATTGTGCAAAATGAGAGGGGCATCGCCTTTGTGACTACTCACAGATTGACATGACCGTAGCTGCTTGTTACAAAGTTATGTTCCAACGAAGAAGAAGACTTGTGTGCACGCGATTTACACTTGCAGGTCATTAGATGCTTCACCAATAACGATGTTTCCTGCTGCATACTCGAAATGAGCATGTCACTGATTTGTCTAGAATTGTTTATAATTCCAGTAAATCTACTACAAAAAGATACCATACCCAAAATATACTCTTTTGTTCCAAGGGAAGTTTCTTCCACGTTCCCTCACCAACTCTTTCAAGCTGTATTTGAAGCAATTTTGCGGAAGTGCCTGCTATTACTTTGTGTGTCCTTATGCGCAAATTCCATGAACGTTGCTTTCGTTGATCGCTTGGTACATACTACTTGCAATATTTTCTCTCCGTATTATTCAATTGTGGAACGGTCCAGCACGGACAGACCAAATTCATCCGCCGTTAATGAATAGATGAAACATCTAACTCGAAAGCACGATTCACCAAATTTTGTCATGAAACACATTACACACATCCATACGTATGTGTCCATAATGCCACGTGCTTCACTTTGCCAATGACTTCTCGTATGCGGTACTTTTTTTCTAAATCAATTTTGAACGTTTGATCATCTATTGAATTATTTTCAAATCGTCCCTCTGATACGCCATCAAATAACTCATTGATGTTACAGAGGAAATTTTTAAGTTTAACAATCCAGTTCTGGCCATCGCTTATAAACGTGTGATTTCTATGCAGAATGACTGCAATCGCTGAGAACAGTCACTACTAATATTCCTATAACAGACATTGGTTCAGAGGGCATTAATAGTTGCCAGCTTCTCCTTGTACCAAAATGTGTCACACTCCATTCCGGGGCACCACTTTTACATCCAGAGACGATGAAAAGACACTTATCGACTTTCTTCAACCAAGCTTCCCTTAAAAGCCTTCGATGAGCTCCAGAACATTTCTCATGTTATTTAGCATCTATTTCTGTATTTATATATGCTTTTCGTTGTCTTATTTTATGAACATATATAGAACATAAAATGTAGAACAATACAGCATAGTACAGGCCCTTCGGCCCTCGATATTGTGCCGAGCTATGTCCGAACAAATTATCTCTTCCTCATAATTTGTTCTGGGAATCAGTCCGATTAATACAAAAGATAACTGATGTCATAGGCTTATTGTGCAAAAATAAGTAATGTCATATTCTCTTGAAGGAGACGGCCTTGAATGCGTCGTCAGAGGACAGTTCAGAACGAGAGAGATGGCGCAGAAAACGATGGGCAACGATTTTAACCTACACTGAAAAGGTAGGAACTAATCTTGCATGATTATAATGTACATTTTTTTTAAAAAATTAGTATTCATTTTCGACATGCGTGAAAGAAATGATCTCGTTTATTCTCTATCATAAACAATATAAAACTTCGCTAAAAATGTTTTGATTTGAACGGAAGATGAACGCATCATCTGTCATGATGTTGGCTAATGCACTCAGAATGTTTATGTTTTAACAATCTAGGCGCTAACCTTTTCATTTGGAAAAGGGTAAGATTTGCAAATTCCCACACGAGCGCTAAAAGGTTATTCGAGGTGGCCCATTTTGTGAACAGATTTAGCTCCCCCCCCCCCCCATAATGTAACAGTAACTTTATGCATCTGTGGTAATTAATTGTAAATTAGAGGCCCATTATTTTAGGCACTATTTTGGACATCATTTGGTTTGCGAGATTCGCACTAGTAAACTTCCATATCTCGGCTATATTGAAAAAATAGAGATCACGAAATAGTGTTGATTATTTGGACTTTTCTTAGTGTGTTCATGAGCTCAGCTTTTCGGGAAGAGTCAAACTAAACTTTCAGCAGAAATTTGCGCAAAATTAATTTGATAATCATAATAAGACACCAAGCATGAATAAATGAGGCAAATTCCGAAAGCAACCTGAGAGGGACATTGGGATGAAACGGTAGAGGTGGCTACGCACGTGATTCCCAGGTAAGTAATGGAGCACATCGCAAATAAAAACGTTAACTAAGGGGCATGTGTGTCCTGTGCGCGGAAGCAAACACACAGAAAGCAGGCAATATTTAGCGCATTCGTGAAATCTGTCTAAAATTGCACGATTTGCTCGTGGGTATCAAAATGAAAATTTTGTGCACGCAGCTGGCATCGGGATCTCATTTTGAATTTCTCAGAATATTAGGACTTTCTCCCAAACTGGAAGCCGCAATAAACTTAATGTAGGTGATAGAAAATCTACTCTGGAAACATGAACCTTGGAGTTACATTTCTTTTCATGATGGTAGCAGTTCAATACAAATACATAGCTAGTTGCGTTAATGAGTATTCATTGGAATTCTGTAAAAAGGCCCAGAAATATAATCTTATGCTTCAAGCCCTCAGAGGCACGTTCGCCACGTGTTTCCTTCAGCACCGGAAGAGAAATTTGATGAGTTCGCATGATGGACATGACATTCAGGGGAAATATCAAATTAAAAAAAAACACAGTATTTAAAAGTGTTCAAAAAAAATCAAACTAGTAAATATAATCAGTCCAGAGAAACAACAGTTAAAGTTCAAAGATAAAGATGTTCTGTTTTAAAATTTTCGGGGAAGTTGTCAGTGGGAAGAGAAATAATCAACAGTATTTATTGTTGCGAAAAGCATGGATGTTAGGGAATTTCGGGAAATAAATAGTGATGTCTTAAGGGCTGTATATTTTACAGAGAAGGGGGTGCTGGAAGTCTGAAAGCGCATTAAGGTAGATAAATCCTCAGGACCGGATGAAGCATTCCAAGGCATTGTGGGAGGCTAGGGAGGAAAATGTGGGTCCCCTAGCCGAGATATTTGAATCATCGACAATCACGGGTGAGGCGCCTGAAGATTGGAGAGTGGCAAATGTAATGCCTTTGTTTAAGAAGTGCTGCAGCAAAACATCTTAGATCTGTAGGCCAGTAGTGGGTAAATTGTTGGAAGGTATATTCATAAGAACATAAGAAATAGGATCAGGAGCAGGCCACCCAGCCCCTCGAGCCTGCCCCGCCACTCAACAAGATCATGGCTGATCCGTCGTGGCTCAGTTCCACATTCCCGCCCTCTCTCCATAACCCTTAATCCCCTGTCTTATCAAAAACCCATCAACCCGCGTCTTAAAAATATTTAGCGAGGCAGCCTCCACCACTTCAACGGGCAGAGAATTCCAGAGATTCACCATCCTTTGAGTGAAGAAGTTCCTCCTCAACTCCGTTCTAAACGGCCCCCCCCCTTTATCTTGAGGCTGTGCCCCCTAGTCCTACTGTCTTTTTTGAGCGGGAAGAGTCTCTCCACCTCTATCCTATCCATCCCATTCATCATCTTATACGTCTCAATGAGATCTCCCCTCATTCTTCTAAACTCCAACGAGTACAAGCCCAGTTTATTCAGCCTCTCCTCATAGCTCAATCCCCTCAACTCCGGTATCAGCCTAGTAAACCTCCTCTGCACTCCCTCCAAGGCCAAAATATCTTTGCGCAGGTGCGGCGCCCAAAACTGCACACAGTACTCCAGCTGCGGCCTCACCAATGCCCTATACAGCTGCAGCAAGACCTCCCTACTTTTATATTCAATCCCCCTCGCTATGAAGGCCAGCATCCCATTCGCCTTCCTGACCACCTGCTGCACCTGCAAGCTGGGTTTTTGCAACTCATGCACAAGGACCCCGAGGTCCCTCTGCACCGTCGCCTGCTGCAGTTTTTCGCCACGTAAGTAATAGTCCTTCCTACCATTATTCCTACCAAAGTGGACCACCTCACACTTGCCAACATTAAATTCCATTTGCCATTTCCTGGCCCATTCGCCCAGCCTATATAGATCCTTCTGCAGACTCTCCACACCCTCCGCACAATTTGCCGTTCCCCCAATCTTGGTGTCATCAGCAAATTTCGACGCCCTACACTCGGTTCCCTCCTCCAGATCATCTATATAAATGGTAAAAAGCTGAGGCCCCAGCACCGACCCCTGGCGTACTCCACTAGTCACCATCCTCCAATCCGAATAGCACCCGTTGACCCCCACTCTCTGCCTCCTATTTGACAACCAATCCTCTATCCACGCTAACACCCTACCCCCAACTCCATGTCCCTCGACCTTCTGCAATAACCTCTTGCGAGGTACTTTGTCAAACGCCTTCTGAAAATCCAGAAAGACCACATCCACTGGCTCTCCTCTATCCACTGCCCTAGACAAATCCTCATAGAACTCCAGTAAATTTGTCAGACACGACCTCCCTTTAATGAAACCATGCTGCGTCCTCTCTATCAAGCAATTGCCTTCAAGATGCCTTGCAATTTCCTCCTTAATGACGGATTCTAACATTTTACCCACCACAGACGTTAAACTAACCGGCCTATAATTCCCCGCCTTTTGCCTGGCACCCTTCTTAAACAATGGCGTAACATTAGCCGTTTTCCAATCTTCCGGCACTTCTCCGGAATCCAGCGACGTCTGGAAAATAACCACCAAGGCATCCACTATCACCTCCGCCATTTCTTTCAGAACCCTCGGATGCATTCCATCCGGTCCTGGGGACTTGTCCACAATCAGCCCCTCCAGTCTGTCGAGCACCGCCTCTCTAGTAACAGTAATGTCATTAAGACCCTCCAGTCCTTCCACCTTTCCATCACTAACACCCGGCAAATTATTCACGTCCTCCTCCGTGAAGACAGAAACAAAAAAGTTATTCAGTACCTTAGCCATATCCCCATCCCCTACCACCAGGTCCCCTTTATTATCCTCCAAAGGACCAACGTTCACCCTAACCAGCCTCTTCCTTTTTATATATTTATAAAAACTCTTGCTATCCTTTTTTATATTAAGCGCTAGCCCAGCTTCATAGCTTCTCCTACCCTCCTTTATCAACTTCTTTGTCAATCTTTGTTGACATTTAAACCTTTCCCAATCCTCTTCTCGCCCACTGCTCTTAGCTACTCTAAATTCCTCCGCTTTTAATTTAACACTTTCCTTCACCTCCTTCGTTATCCACGGCTAATTACCTCTCCTCCTACGGTCCTTTTTGACCATCGGAATAAATTTCCGCTGAGCACCAAGAAAGATCTCCTTAAAGATCCTCCACTACTCCTCAGCAGACCTACCTTCCAACGCGTTCCCCCAGTCCACATTCGCCAATTCTTCTCTCATCCTACCATACTCCCCTCTATTCAAACAAAGGACGCGTGTCCGGGAACCCACTTTCTCCTCCTCCATCTGCAACAGAAACTCCACCATACAATGATCACTCTCTCCAAGAGGATCCTTCACCGCAAGGTCCCTAATTCTACCCGCCTCATTACATAGCACCAGATCCATCGGGCATTTAGAGATGCAAGGTCTGATTTGTGACAGCATGGCTTTGTGAGTGGAAAATCATGTCTCACAAATGTGATTGAGTATTTTGAAGTCGTAACCAAGAAAGTAGATGAGGGCCGTGCAGTTGATGTTGTCTATGTGGACTTTTACAAGGCCTTTGACAAGGTACTGCATTGTAGGTTGTTGCATAAGGTTAAATCTCACGGAATCCCGGGTGAAGTAACTAAATAGATACAAAATTGGCTTCTTGACAAAAGCCAGAGGGCGATTATAGAGGGTTATTTTTCAAATTGGAGGCCTGTGACCAGTGGTATGCCTCAGGGATCAGTGCTGTGTCCACTGTCATTGTCATTTATATTAAAGATTTGGATGAGAATACAGGGCGCATGGTTAGTACGTTTGCAGATGACACTAAGATTGGCGGCATAGTGGACAGTGATGAAAACTACCGCCAATTGCAACGGGATCTTGATCAATTGGGCCAGTGGGCTGATAAATGGCAAATGGATTTTAATTTCAATAAATGCAAGGTGATGCATTTTTGTAGATTGAACCAGGGCATGATTTACTCAGTTAATAGTAGGGCGTTGGGGAGAATTACAGAACAAGAAATCTAGGAGTACATATTCATAGCTCCTTGAAAGTGGAGTCAAAGGTGAAAAAGGTATTTGGCATGCTTGGCTTCATCGGACAGAACACTGAATACAGGATTTGGAATGTCTTGTTGAAGTTGTACAACACAATGGTAAGGCAACATTTGGAATACTGTGCACAATTCTGGTCACCCTATAGTAGAAAAAGATACTATTAAACTAGAAAGAGTGCAGAAACTATTTACTAGGATGCTAACGGGACTTGATGGATTGAATTATACGGAGAGGGTGGGTAGAATGGGATTTTTTTCTCTGGAGTGTAGGAGGGTGATCTTATAGATGCCTATAAAACAATGAGGGGCACAGATCAGTTAGACAGTCAATATCTTTTCCCAAAGGTAGGGGAGTCTAAAACTAGAAGGCATAGGTTTAAGGTGAGAGGGGAGAGATACAAACGTGCCCAGGGGGTCTTCTTTTTCACACGGAGAGTGGTGAGTATCTGGAACAAGCTGCCGGATGTAGTAGTAGAGGGGGGTGCAATTTTGTTTTAAGAAAAACATTTAGATACTTACATGTGTACGATGGGTATAGAGGTATATGGGCCAAATGCAGGCAATTGGAATTAGCTTAGGGATTTTATAAAAGAAAGGGCGGCATGGAAAAGTTGAGCCGAAAGGCCTGTTCCTCTGCTGTAAACCTCTACCACTCTACGACTCTAAATCTGCTGAGGTATGAATCCTCTATTACGGATGTCTCATCCCTTGACACTTCCTAATAAAAATTGATATGCAGAAAATGGTGCAAATGTAATTCATCCCATACGTTTTCTCCAATTGCACTGCTCACTGTCAGTAATCCACATCAATAGATGATAGAATCTTAACATCGTAGAAAAATGAAAGGCACATAAAGGCCCTTTGGCTACCTGACTGCCAATTGTTTTAGGGAGACAAGCATGTGTCTGAATTCACGTGCTGCATCAATATTTGCGCAGCATGGTGGCACAGTTCTTTGCACTGCTGCCTCACAGCGCCAGTGGACCTGGGTTTGATTTCTGGCTTGGGTCACTGTCTTTGTGCAGTTTGTAGTTCCCCTCGTGTCTGCGTGGGTTTCCTCCCACAACTCAAAGATGTGCGGGTGAGGTGGATTGGCCATATTAAATTGCCCCCTAGTACCATGGGATCTAGCTACATGGGATTATGGATTTAGGACCTGGGCGGGATTGTGGTCAGCGCAACTCGAACGGCCTGCTTCTGCACTGTAGGATTATATACATGATTCTGCATTTAAACGTCTTCAACAATGTATCAAATTTCGTTTTGAATTCTGTTTACGCCATCCCTTCACGTCGTACATTGCAGCTCACAATAACCAACGAGGTTATTAAAAAACCGAGACCAATGCACGACTCGCCTCTTTGTGTTTTTGATTTTTACATTGATTCAGCTTTATTTAACGACATGTCTTGCTATCGTCATGAGCGTCTTCCTATTCACATGTTGAATAACTTAGTTTTTGGCGTTTCAATTAATTTTAATCTGCTTCCCCTGTGATCAATGGGCCAAAGAATAAAGAACAACACAACACGGGAAACAGGTCCTTCGGCCCAACGAGCCCGCGCCGCCATTTTAACATTGTGAATGCCCTCCTCTACCTATGACCTTTGTCTACGCCTATTGGGGACGATTGAGGGAAGACTAATTTAGAGACAATTAGTTACACCTACCAGCCTAAGAGCACGTCTTTGTGGTGTGGGAGGAAACCGGAGCACCCCGGGAAAACGCACGCAATCACGTGGAGAACGTGCGAACTCCCGTAGACGCTGGCCCAAATCCACGAACCTGCACAGCAAACAGTGATAGTCACTCAGCTGTCATGTTGCCCGTCAGATGGTCCAGTTCAAGCGTACACTAACTGTCAGATGAGTCCTCAAACCCAAACATCCATGAACCCTGGTTTTCTGGTAAGTTTTGCTTTGCAATGCCAACTGGACCTAATTCAACTCCAGCTCAATAACACTGTCACTTTTCCAGTTGAATGCATTGGCTCTGAGTTTTTTCTAATTAGGATAATTTAATCTTGCAATTAACGCAATGTTACTACTTTTATCTCGTTCTAGAATTTGATTGAAGTTTTCTTCTTCCATGCTTTTTGCAGTCCGATCAAGAATGACGCCAATGTAAAGTTTATGTATTAGTCAAGAGTAGGCTTGCATTCACACTGCCACGAAGTTCTTGCGAAAATCCCCCAGTCGTCACATTCTGGCGTCAGTTCGGGTACACAGAGAGAATTTAGCATAGCCAATTCACCTAACCTGCACATCTTTGGAGTGTGGGAGGAAATTGGAGAAGGCATTCAGCATCCTTGGTTTCATTGGCCAGGAGTCTTGTTGAAGTTGCACAAGACATTGGTAAGGCTGCATTTGGAATACTGTGTATCGTTCTGCTCACCGTATAATAGAAAGAATATTATTAAACTGGAAAGGGTGCAGAAAAGATTTACTAGGCTCCTACCGAGTCATGATGATTTGAGTTATAAGGAGAGGCTGAGTAGACTGGGATTCTTTTCTCTGGAACGTAGAAGGTTGAGGGGTGATCTTATAGAAGTCTACAAAAGTAATGAGGGACACAGTCCAGCTAGATAACCAATGTCTTTTCACAGCGGTAAAAGAGTCTAAAACTAGAGGGCACAGATTTAATTCAGAGGGGAGAAAGAAAAGCGTATGCAGAGGAGCATGTTTTTCACACAGAGGATGGTGAGTATCTGTAGTAAGCTGCCAGAGGGAGCAGTAAAGGCGGGTATAATTTTGTCTTTTAAAAAGCATTTAGACAGTTGCATGGGCAAGATGGGTATAGAAGGATATGCACTCATTGCGGGCAGTTGGGATTAGCTTGGGGGTTTAAAAAGGCGGCATGGCAGATTTGTGCCGAACAGCCAGTTTCCATGCTGTAAACCTCGGTGACTCTAAGACCCGGAGGAAACCGACACAGACGCCGGGAGATTGCGCTAACTCCATACAGACAGTGACCCAAGCCCCGAACTGAACCCGGGTCCCAGGCGCTGTGAGGCAGCATTGCTTACCACTGTGCCACCGTGCCGGAAATCCATCGTCCCATGTTTCCCTTTAATTTAAACCCGTATAAATTGGAATCTGTGGCCGATTCATGAAAAGGGTTATGACGACAAAGACACGACATAGATTCTCAATATCACACATCTTACAATTGTATGGGTGAGGAAGCATTGTCCATCTAGTTCATACATTCCAAAAAAAGTGGACAAAAAAGGTCAAAAGGCACCTGGAAATCGTCCTATTAATTCGATAGGTTTGGAATATTCGATAATCAACAGTTATGAGCAAATAACTACCGCTTCATAATTAAGGAACCGTGGTTTATTTTTAGACTTTAGTTGCAACTTTGAATTATGAACATCAATGATACTTCAAAGTCATTCATGCCCGATATTAATTATGTTGATTCTAAATAAGCTTTTCTAGAAATCAGTTTCACGGTGCAATCCGAAGGAAAAATGTTACGAAACATAACAATGTTATAGTAGACTGTTTTAATACATAATGAAGTTTGGTAATCAGCACCCTATGTTTATTGGTGTAAAATAAATGCTTATAACTTTTCAAGGGAACTATTTATTTGCGAATATGTACATGGCAAATGATGGATTCATTAAATAGATGTAATGGTCAATTTATCATCATTCTCCGACTATAAATATATGATAGAGATGGCCATCAGTTATGCTGAAATCCAAAAATTAATGTCGATTGATTTAATTTTATATAGATTGTATTTGAAGTCCAAACATGGGCTGGTTATTTAGATTGGCTATGCTAAATTGACCCTAGTGTCAGGGGAATGAACAGGGTAAATGTGTGGAGTTACAGGAATAGGGCCTGGGTGGGATTATTTTCGTGCAGACTCGATGGGCCAAATTGTCGATGGGTTGAATAGCCTCCTACTGCACTGTAGTGATTCTATGATTCTATGAATATACATTTTGAAATAGGAATTTGCATTATGACCTGAATGTTCAATGTAATAAGTTATCCCATCAACAGCCTAATCTCAAACTACTTTACTACAACCCAGATTCATCTTCCCTAGTTTCCTTTCCTGTTGTACATATTTAAACACACGGCATCTAGCTCACATCAAACACAGTGTTTGTTAAACCTGTAATTTTCATCACAGAATATGTCACCATTTGATCAAATACATGAGCACCATCCAGATCACAAAGGTTTAGGTTCAAGTCCCACTCCAGGGGCATCACAGAATGTGGTGATAGTATACCTTTGGGAAATTTCTTTAAAAAGAACATGCTCACTTAAGTTCACAGCTTTAGCTGATGTCATCATTGCTGCCTTGACTGGAGATGTTCTTTTGTTGCTGCTTGAATTGGGATGTGTTTAATTTTTACTGGGATGTTTATGATTCTGCACTGCTAGGGGAAAATAAAAGTGGTTGGCAGGTCAGGTGATAGGACATTATTCATGTTCATTTTGGAGCTGCATTTATTACTTTTAGAAATGACAGCAAGCTGAAAATAAGTCTCCCTCTCTCTCTCTCTTTCTCTGGTTTTGTTCATCTGAAAACATGGTGTTGCCATTCTGGAACGGGAAGTCTGCTGTTGGTTTGCCTATACTCCCTGATGTTTTTGCAAGTTGCTCTGACTTGAAACCGTTCTGAGTCTTTCCAGAGAACTGCAGCCTTCACCCAAAGGACTCAATTCCAGTACCACGTCAGCATTGGTCGATGTTAAACTTGTTGGGAGTGTTTTGCATCTGGTAAAGGCTTTGTTTGTTTGGGACATCTCCCTATATTCGTTATAACCACATTATTGGAGTTGTTTTGTGTTATTTGTGATTGATATAAGTTATTGTTGATTTTATTTGCATGCATGGCAACATATTTTTTGATAAAACCACTCTAGTGAGTCATTTGTATTATACCTGAAGTAAAGCGTATGTCTTTCTCTGCCAAATTCAAGGCGTAAAATTTATAATCGAGGCTGGCTCCATAAAACATTTGAATTTCTGACCTGAACCATAACACAGAACAACATGTGATCCAAAGCATTGACAAAGGGGCCCTTCGCTGTCAAACGCGTATGTTTCAATATTAAAGCCAAAGTTGAGATTCTGACCTTCCTTCAAACGAAACAATTTATCTCATGATACGATAAGTAATGTACAAATAAGATGATCACTGGCACCAGGAAGATCGTTTTTGAATATGTAGTCCATGGTTCGTTTTAATATGTTCGAGACTTTTTCTAGGCTCAGTGAAAATCAAAGCTATAAAGGGAAAAGTAAAAGAAATGCTCAGCTTTGAAGATTTCTGGAACATCTGATTAAAATAGCAGTTTAGTGGTTCACATAGACTTGTCTTATACACTCAGAATAGAAAAGATTGACCCACAAAACATCTGACGTGATTAATCAACAGAAAGAAGGATAGTTACAAGGAAGACCAGAACAGGTAAAGTCCCCATGGAGGCAAGGGGAACATTTCTATAGCTTCCATAGTTGCAATTTATCTATTACTTTCAGCAGGGGAAGAAAGTGTAGCAAATGTGTGCTGCTCGTGGCCGGCAGACATCTATCTGTTCCAAAACGCAATTGTTCATCTTAACTGTCTGATTTTTATCTTATCGTGATAGTAAAATCGTGCTTTTTCCTTCGTACACTTTAAATATTTCCAACATTACAAGATGTTGGAAGTCGCGTTTGTAACATCCGATATCCCAATAATCTCGCTGTGCTCGCGAGCACACATCCATCATTATTAAGGAATTGCCAGACCAAATTCCAACATGTGTATGTAGAAAGTCGCAGCGTCATGTTGCAACTGTACACTACTCTAGTGCGGCCGCACTTGGAGTACTGTGTGCAGTTCTGGTCCCCGCATTACAAGAAGGATGTGGAGGCGTTGGAGAGGGTGCAGAGGAGGTTTACTAGGATGTTGCCTGGTATGGTGGGCAGGTCCTATGAGGAGAGACTGAGGGATTTAGGGTTGTTTTCGTTGGAAAGAAGGCGGCTAAGAGGGGATCTTATTGAAACATATAAGATGATTAGAGGTTTAGATAGGGTGGATAGTGATAGCCTTTTTCCTCGGATGGAGAAAGCTAGCATGAGGGGGCATGGCTTTAAATTAAGGGGGGGTAGCTACAGGACGGATGTCAGGGGTAGGTTCTTTACCCAGCGGGTGGTGAGGGATTGGAATGCCCTGCCTGCTGCAGTTGTAAATGCGTCTAGTTTGGGGGCGTTTAAGAGATCTCTGGATAGGTTTATGGACGAAAAGGGATTGGTATAGGCTAGTGGGTCATTGTTTTTGTAACTGGTCGGCGCAACATCGTGGGCCGAAGGGCCTGTTCTGCGCTGTAATGTTCTATGTTCTATGTTAAAACTAAAACAGCTTCTTTTATTTCACCCATTCCTATTTCACTAATAACATCTTTCCTCGTCTTTCCTGATGTCAATAGTCGAAATATCTTAGATTACAGCAACAACGACGTAAAACGAGGTACCCAGAAAATAACAAAAGGATGGGCGAGAATCTGCATGGATTTATTGCTTGGGAACTCATACTTATCGAAGTTATTTGGATTCTCTGATGACGTTACTAACAAAATAGAAAATGGAAGATCGGGCGATGAAGCACTGTTGGATTCTCAAATGAATTTTGATGAAGTTTCGGATATGAAATTAGTGAACAACATCAGAACCGTGGGTGAAATTTAAATTTGAAGTCATGTGAGGGTAATTGTGGAGGGGGCTACAGTTGGCTAAAAACACATAATCATGCGTTTAAGAACATTAAAACAATACCGATTTAAGGGTGAATGTTCATAGGCCATAGGGAGCGCTGCCAAGGGTTGCCACTACAAAGACAAGCTGTAACTGAATAAGAAGTACTTCTCATTTCAAAAGAAAACGTGGTTTGAATTTATCGAAAAGATGCAGTTTTCTTTTGTAAAATTTCAGCCAACAGCAAGATGCAACAGGGCTTGATGGGAAGAGGTTGGAGACAGGGCCTTCATTCCATCGGGCTATTGTCCTGAATGCAGTTTATCAGCAGTTATCGGGAACAAAGTAGCCAGTTTGATGAGTACACCTATACAGATTAACATTGATGACACACGTGCAAGGCAAGCATACGGATTTTCTCAGGGTCGGATGAGTATTACGTGTGTTTAAGTCCGTGGGAATCATTAGCCCATTTTACTGTCCAGTGTGCTATGTCACTGGGCGAAGGAGTGAAGGTACATTAGAAATTAAGGATAAGTAAGTTCCCATCAGATCAGGATGCATATTGTCATTGGCTGGAGTTGCCGATAGTGATGATTATTGATTTGTATTAGCGTTTATTGAATTACGCCCACCGGAAGGGTGGGAAATATGATTTTGGAATTGTATACTTGCCCTTGTGGAGGCATTATTTTCCAGAATGATATTGGGTTGCCCATATTGTATATCTGGTGTGCTGGGCTACTTGACATCTTTCTCCCAGTCAATCATTATGCCAATAAAGTCAAATCTTAAAATCAGTGCACTGAGTTTCCTGAGTCTCTGTATTTGGCTAAGGTATAAAAATACGCAGCCTCAAAATAGAGCCCCGGTCAAACATTTGGCACTGCGATAAGGCTGATATCACTAGCTTCAGGTGGGAGGACACAGAGCCCAAATAAGGCTGAGTATGTTTTAGATTAACTGCCACAATTAATTAGAGGGGACTTGGTCAGGCTGTCAGGGCGGTAAGTTGAATTACCCAGGTCGACTTGAGGGTCTGTGGAACACAATAATACCGAACTGTGGACCTGCAATCAAAGGGTGGCGGGGTGGTGGGGGGGGGGTGGTCTGGTGGAAGGACACACATTACCACTCACCACAGTGAACCCCGAGGGGTACACGGTCGGGGAAGATGTAGGAAGTGGGTTGCGTTCAATAGGGACGTCCATAGGTGACACAGACCCCGGATCACTGTGCCCAGCCGAGCCCCCAGCCGAGTCAGAGACATCCGCATAACCAGGAAGCACCCGGGTGATGAGAAATCCGCACCACGATCTGGCGGACTTTATCAGAGCAATGGAAAGGTTGCGCTGAACGAATGCTGGTTAAAAAATAGTCGGCCCCCGAGAGAGAGCAATAGAGGCCCATGTGGGCGCAGGAGTATAGAACATAGAACATAGAACATTACAGCGCAGAACAGGCCCTTCGGCCCACGATGTTGCGCCGACCAGTTACAAAAACAATGACCCACTAGCCTATACCAATCCCTTTTCGTCCATAAACCTATCCAGAGATCTCTTAAACGCCCCCAAACTAGACGCATTTACAACTGCAGCAGGCAGGGCATTCCAATCCCTCACCACCCGCTGGGTAAAGAACCTACCCCTGACATCCGTCCTGTAGCTACCCCCCCTTAATTTAAAGCCATGCCCCCTCGTGCTAGCTTTCTCCATCCGAGGAAAAAGGCTATCACTATCCACCCTATCTAAACCTCTAATCATCTTATATGTTTCAATAAGATCCCCTCTTAGCCGCCTTCTTTCCAACGAAAACAACCCTAAATCCCTCAGTCTCTCCTCATAGGACCTCCCCACCATACCAGGCACCATCCTAGTAAACCTCCTCTGCACCCTCTCCAACGCCTCCACATCCTTCTTGTAATGCGGGGACCAGAACTGCACACAGTACTCCAAGTGCGGCCGCACTAGAGTAGTGTACAGTTGCAACATTACACTGCGACTCCTAAATTCAATCCCCCTACCAATAAACGCCAATACACCGTACGCCTTCTTAACAACCTTATCTACTTGATTCCCAACTTTCAGGGATCTATGTACACACACACCTAGATCCCTCTGTTCATCCACACTATTCAAAGTCCTCCCATTAGCCCTATACTCGACACATCTGTTGCTCCTACCAAAGTGAATTACCTCACACTTCTCCGCATTAAATTCCATCCGCCACCTCTCGGCCCAGCTCTGCAACCTATCTAAGTCTCCCTGCAGACTATGACACCCTTCCTCACAATCTACCACACCTCCAACTTTGGTGTCATCAGCAAATTTACTAATCCACCCAACTATACCCTCATCCAGATCATTAATAAAAATTACAAACAACAGTGGCCCCAAAACAGATCCCTGAGGCACACCACTCGTAACTGTACTCCATGATGAATATTTACCATCCACCACCACCCTCTGTCTCCTATCTGATAGCCAATTCCTGATCCAACTTCCTAGATTACCCACAATCCCATACATCTGCATTTTCTGCAGAAGCCTACCATGGTGAACCTTATCGAACGCCTTACTAAAATCCATGTATACCACGTCAACTGCCTTGCCCCCATCCACCTCTTTGGTCACCTTCTCAAAAAACTCAATAAGGTTAGTAAGGCACGACCTACCCGCTACAAAACCATGCTGACTATTTCTAATCAATTCATTACACTCCAAATAACTATAAATCCTATCCCTAATAATTTTTTCTAAAACCTTGCCCACAACAGAAGTAAGACTCACCGGTCTATAATTCCCGGCAAAGTCTCTGTTCCCCTTCTTAAACAATGGGACAACATTCGCTATCCTCCAATCCTCCGGGACTACACCAGAGACCAATGACGACCTGAAGATCAGAGCCAGAGGCTCTGCAATCACCTCTCTAGCCTCCCAGAGAATCCTAGGGTAGATCCCATCCGGACCAGGGGACTTATCTATTTTCAGCCCCTCAAGAATTTCCAGCACATCCCCTTTATCAACCGTAATACTGTCTATTTTACACCCCTGCAACCCAATGTCCTCCTCAGCTATATTCATGTCCCCCTGCGTGAACACCGAAGAGAAATATTGGTTCAATACTTCTCCAATCTCCTCCGGTTCCACACACAACTTCCCCCTGCTGTCTGTAACTGGCCCTAATCTTGCCCTGACCAACCTTCTGTTCTTGACATACCTATAGAACGCCTTAGGATTCTCCTTAATCCTATCAGCCAAAGTCTTCTCATGTCCTCTTTTAGCCCTTCTCAACTCACTCTTCAACTCCCTCCTAGCCAATCTAAAGCTTTCTAGTGCACTATCTGAGCCCTCCAATCTCATCCGAACATAAGCCTCCTTTTTCTTTTTAACCATCGACTCAACTCTTTTAGTGCACCACGGTTCCCTAGATCTACCAAATCCACCATGCCTGACAGGGACATACCTATCAAGGACTCGCAGTAGCTGCTCCTTGAAAAAACTCCACATTTCAGACGTTCCCAGTCCCTGTAATCCCCTAATCCAATCCATGCTTCCTAACTCACTCCTGATAGCCTCATAATCGCCCTTACCCCAGCTAAAATTGCTGACCCGAGGTTCATGCCTATCTTTTCCCATCACTAAGGTGAACGTAACCGAATTGTGGTCACTATCACCAAAATGCACACCAACTTCCAAGTCTAGCACCTGGTCTGTCTCATTTCCCAGCACCAAATCCAATATAGCCTCACCTCTAGTTGGCCTGTCTACATACTGAGACAAAAAACCTTCCTGCACGCTCTGTACAAACACTGACCCCTCTAGCGAGCTAGAACTATAGCAACTCCAATCAATATTCGTAAAGTTAAAGTCCCCCATAACAATTACCCTATTACTTTCACTCCTAACCAGGATTGTCTCCGCAATCCTTTCCTCAACCTCTCTAGAACTTTTAGGAGGTCTATAAAAGACTCCCAACAGGGTGACCTCTCCTCTCCTATTTCTAATCTCCGCCCATACTACCTCAACTGACAAGTCCTCATCAAACTTTCTCTCCGACACTGTGATACAGTCCTTGACTAGCAATGCTACCCCACCCCCCCTTCTACCTTCTTCTCTACTCCGACTAAAGCATTTGTACCCCGGAACCTGCAACATCCATTCCTGACCCTGCTCTATCCAAGTCTCAGAAATGGCCACAACATCAAAGTCCCAGGTACTGATCCACGCTGCAAGTTCATCCACTTTATTGCGAATACTCCTCGCATTAAAGTACACGCATTTCAAACCCTGCTCCGCCCCACCCCCACTATGCCGTGCCTTGCATTCCCCAACTATGCCCCCCTCACTTTCACCCCCTTTCCTCACTATCCCTCCCCCCCTCCGAATCAGTTTAAACCTTCCTGCATCGCTTTTGCAAATTTACCCCCCAGGATATTGATTCCCCTCTGGTTCAGGTGTAGACCATCCCTCTTATAGAGGTCCCACCTTCCCCAGAATGAGCCCCAATTGCTCAAGTACCTGAACCCCTCCCTCCTGCACCATCCCCTCAGCCACGAGTTCAAACTTTCCCTCTCCCTATTCCTCTCTAAACTATCCCGTGGCACAGGCAAGAGTCCAGATATAACTACTCTTTCTGACTTCGCCTTGAGTTTCCACCCCAACTCCATAAATCTTTGCTTAATATCCCCTTCCCTTAATCTCCCTATGTCATGTGTCCCCACATGAACTATAACTTGGGGTTGATCTCCCTCTCCCCTAAGAGTCCTGAATACTCTGTCCGATACATCCTGGACCCCAGCCCCTGGTAGGCAACACACCAGCCCAGAGTCCCTACCCTTACCTCCAACTCTCCTATCCGTCCCCATAACTGTGGAGTCCCCAATCACGAGGCCCAATCTCTTACCCCTAACCACCTGAGGCTTGCCAATAGGCTCACCCCCAGAGACCTGCTCCCTTTGGCTATCCCCAGTTGATTTCTCCTCAACTGTAGCCTCCAGGACCGAAAACCTATTTTGGAGGGGAACAGCCCCAGGGGATTGTCCCCCCAACTGCTTTTTGCCCCTCTTCCTGGCAGTGACCCAAGACTTATTCCTAGGAGTGACTATCTCCTTATAACTCCTTTATATGTCCTGCTCCACTTCCCGAATTATACGGAGCTCCTCTAATTCCCCTTCCAGCTCCTTTACACGCTCCTCCAGAAACTGCAATCTAACACACTTCCCACAAGTAAAATCACCTGAAACACTGTGGGAGTCCCTCACTACATACATCCCACAGGAGATGCAGCTTACAGCCTGAACTGCCATCCCTGAATCAATTACCAGCAGAAAAGTAAAAATATAAAAAAAAACTTCCCTCACACTTATAATTAGGTTAGAGGAGGTGGAAGGGTGGGATTCTCTACCAGTGTAGAGAATCGGGAATCCTCTCTACACTAATTTATAGTGTTAGGGGCACGAAAAAAAAAACTACAACTACCGGTAAGCGTCCTAGTGACGACTTCCGGTTTCTAACTAATTTAAAAAAAACCGCCGAAACTCGCGACTTAGCACTAAAAATAAAAAGTTAAACGGAATAAACAGAAAAATATACCTTGTTTTTGCCTCCTCGCACGCCCAAAAATCGCTGCCTCTCGACTCTGCTCCACAGGAACAATGAGGAGTTCTGGGTGGACTTGAAGGGACTCCAATCGTTACAAAGAGAGGGAGACAGAAAAAAAAACTGTAGACAAGCTGTGTGTTGAGACACTCAGTGCCTAATTTTACCATAAAGTTGTCCCCGTTTTCGAACGTGAAAACTTTGTAAAGCCAGGCGTGAGGCGAGGAGCACGATTCATGCTCGCCTCCTCGTTGCCTTTACTGAGGCCTGAAAATGGATGCTATTGGGGCCGCAACACAAACAGGTGTGATGGTCACTTAAACGCATTTGAATGTATTTAAATTGAATTAATGGGCAACACGCCCAAATTTACCAGCACTTCACCCTTTACCATCGCGTTCGCCAATCCGCATCGGCCCGAAGGAGACAAGCCCACTGAAGGTCCCATTCATGCGCACCACCAGTGAGGGGGTGACTGCATAGTGTCCCACGATTCTCTGCTGCTCACGGGTCTCCTTTCATTGCGGACTTTTTCTTTTCGGGTCGGTGGCTCTGCGAGTGTGCGGGAGGTGAAGGGTTGTTATTCACCAGCGTCACCGATGTCCTGTCCGACTTGTAGGACTGACCTGGGCCTCAGCCCTGATCTCGGGTCTTGCGGTTCTGTTGGATCCTAGCTCTCAGCTTTCTTCCAGCTGAAGGATGTGCACAAAGCCCTTGAAATTGCAGTGCTGCTGGCTCTTAACTTGTCAAGGAGCTGTGATGGTGGAGAGCATGCGGCTGGGAGAATTGTGGGGGGCTGTGTTTTTGGGGAGCATGCGGCAGGGGGAATTGCGTGGTCTACAACTGTGGGAGCATGCAGCTGGGGAAATTGTGGGCTGTGATTGTGGGGAGCATGTGTCTGGGGGAATTGGGGAGGGGGGCTGTGATTGTAGTTACCATTTGGCTGGGGGTATTGTGGGGGCTGTGATCTTTGGGAAGCATATGGCCGAATTGGGAGTATAGAGCAAGCAGAATTCCTTCATCTCGACATGAGTTCCTCTACATTCCCCCCTCCGCCCATGACCCACCCCCTCCCCCCTCCCAACTTTCAGTATGACCTGTGGCTTTTGCAATGCAACTGATAGACATTGCTATTCTTTTGGTTGCTGCTGGGGCTGAGGAGGAGACATTGGAGGAAGATTGCAGGTACAGGAGGCACTGGCCTCACCACTGACAGGAGGTGGCGGCCATTCAACTGGGGAGGGGGTGGGGCACAGGAGAACGAAGGAACAGGGACCCCGGCACTTCCTTGCACGAATGTCATTTGAACAAATGTTGCTGACGTCTCTGCTTCTGAAAGGAAACAGTGCAACATGTTTGCAATACGTTACAGGACCTGGCACCTCAAGGCATGAGAGTGCACCCACTCTTGGGGGCTGTACAATTGGTGGCTGCTCTGTTCTTTTATGCGACTGGCTCCTTCCAGACCTGAACAAGTATGCATGTGGCATTTCCCAATCAGCTCTGCACACTTATATCAAGCATCTCACAGATGCCCCTGTATGCTTGAGCTGGGCAGTACATCAAATTTAACCTGGACCAGGCGCAACAGGAAGTCTGGATTGCAGGGTTCGCAACCATTGCAATGATGCCTAATGTACAGTTGACCATTGGCTGTGGCCCGACTTTCTCAAAGCCCCCTGACAGAATCCACAAAAACCCTTCAACAAAAAGGGCTTCACTCCCTGAATTTTCAACACAAGTGTGACCATTCAAGATATTTTATGTTTCTCTGCGCAAGACAGAGTTATTGTGTGTGACAGCTTCATTGTCAGGAGCTCAGATGTGCCCGAGACTTTTGAGGAGGAACACAGGCTGTGCGGGTGGCTCGTGGGTGATTTGGGTTACCTGCTTCGGACATGGCTGATGATACCCTTGCGGAGGCATGTGACTGAAGCTGAGACCTGGTATAATAAGGCCCAGGTAGCCATCTGTGTGATAGTGGAGAGCTGCACTGAACTCTGCAAAATAATCCCGGCGCCTTGACCACTCTGGTGGAGCCTTCCAATACAACCCCGTGATCTTGTCCCATAAATGAGTCATGTCTGCGCCTTGCACAGTCTGGTTCTACAGAGAGGTGACATATTGGAGAATGAGGAGGAGAATGTAAGGTTTACCTGCCGGGCATTGCTAGGGAGGATGAACAGCAGAAAGGTCAGGAAGAGGATGAGGAGGAATAGAGGAAGAGCACACTGAGGAACACTACCCAGGCACTGGAGGGCTGGCAGCTCAAATGAGGCATGTGAGGGTGGCAAAAGAGGCCCTAATCACCAGACAGTTCAGTCGCTAGTGGCTTGTATATGTGGGTTGCATCCCCCGTCCCCTGAAAATTTCTTTCCATCTCCTGCAACATTGTCACACCAGAGTGTTCGGCCTGGGTACTCTGTGTGAGTGAGTTTTTTTTTGGCAGGCAGGAGTGTGTTGATGACTCTTTCAGCACTATTATGATGATGCCATGGTGAAAACTAGTCTGACTCCTATCTGAGCTCTGCATTCGTGCTGGCATCTAGGCTTATGCCTGTGTAATGGGTAAGGGATCTGAAATCCCCATACAGGGCTCTGGGGTGGGTGGGGTAGTGGACAGTTTGGAATCACTCATGGGGCCTGGGGAAATAATGGCTTCCTTTTCTCAGTAGCACAGCATTGAGGGGCCTCCCCAAATGACATTAACATGAAGCATCCCTCCCGCGATCATCAATGGAAAAGGATTTCTACTGGAGAAAAATCTGAGGCAAATTTGTCACTGGTGGCACAGTGAAAAGGGACAGCACGGTGGCACAATGGTTAGCACTGCTAACTCACAGCACCAAGGACATGGGTTCAAAATGGTGCCAACTTCAGACTTCCCTTCACCCATACTTGCCTGAGCTGTCCTCAACAGGATGGGGGCTGCTGCAGCTGGGCTCCAGAAGATTCCACGGCATTCAGTTCTCTCCCTGCAACACAGTCATAAGGTCAAGTTCAAGGCAGAGAGAGGAATTTGGGATGGAAAACATGATCCACATTTCTCCATTGAGCATAGAACAAATTACATCACAGGAACAGGGTTTTTAGCCCTCTAAATCTATTGTAACCAAGCAGCCCATCCGATTTATAATCCCATACCTGTCCCGGGCCTATTGATTGGATTCACTTTCCTTTCACATAGCTGTGAAGACACATCTTAAATATTGCCATTGTATCTGCCTCTACAACCTCTCCCAGCACCGAGTTCCAGACATCCACTACCCTCTCTGTGCAAATGAACATGCCTCCTACATATCATTTAAACCTTACTCCTTGCACCCAAAACTCATGCCCCTGAGAAGTTGCCTCAAAGTGAGTGGAGGTATGACAGGTGTTCACATGTTGACGGCAGCCCAACCATGCAGTCACTGACAGCCCACAACTCCCATTCCTTTGCGAGCTCCAGTGTGCTCATCAAAGGGAGTGAGGACCAGAGGTCTGACTCGCCATCCCCTGTCTTCGCCCTCTCACGGGTGTTATGGTTGGTCTTCTGGTGTGGAAACAGAAGGAACCATGGAAGAAATCAAGGTGTGGCTGATGCAGAATATCAGATGGTGGCCCATAGAGGGTCAGCACAGTGGAACTCTTAGGGGATTGGAAGGAGCTGCTTGAAGATCAGGAACTGGAAGCATGCAGAGTGCTTGGGAATGAGAGGATCGGGAAAGATTTGGGCGAAGATGCAAGATGGCGATCAGCACTCACCCTTGGTGCCCGGATGAGTACATTGACGTTTCTGTGGCATTGCTTCGCATTTCGGGTGGCCAGTTGCCTGGCACGTATGAGGCAGCAACTACCTCCCAGGCCACATTGCGATTTGAACTCCTGGGTCTGTGTCCTCCACGGGGGGAAGAGAATATCTCGCCTAATTGCTGCTGTATTCAGTAACCTGCTAAATGGCCCTCAGAAAACAAAACGAGGAGCGAATGATGTGCACATTGTCCTGTACTGTCTGCCTGTCCATTATTGAACTTTTAATTGATCTACCCGCCGCCCCCCGCCCCCCACGTTAGAGCAAATTGGCTGAAGCCAATTCGGCAGAGCATTGTGGCTGATATCAGCGGGGGCACGGGGGATGGGGGTGGGGACGGTTCATTGCCATTCTGCCTGGGATCAATCAGGGAGAATGGGAGTCCACTGCCACTCAACCTGAGATCAGTTGGAGTCGGGGCGGGAGGCGGGGGTGGGGGGGGGAGCGGGGGGCGAGGTGGGAGAAGGGTTGTGTCTGCTGCCACTCTGCCTGAGATGTGTGGAGGGAAGTGGAAGGGCCCGTGATCGGTCAGTATGGCATGGACATGGGGTTATAAGAGGGCCAGTAATGTTGTGGGGGTGGGGCAATGTCCGGGGACACATTGGCCAGCCCAGGGGCGATGCGGTATGGGAGCGTTAGACGATCATTTTTCTGCGAATGCGTGGTTGGAGGCATCGATTGGAGCTCCAGGATTTTGAGCAGGTTAAGTCCTGCCCACAGGGTTGTGCAGCGCCATTTGGAATTGCTGATATTTTTGCAATCAGTGTGCCTACAGAGAGGCCTGAGAGCAGATCTAAAATCGAATCTGAAACACTTCAAACCCACGTCTGCCCAGCAATTAGAATCAAAATGGTAAAATAGGGCTTTCGGATTGCGGAGACAAAGGTAACATGCAATTCTGATTTACAATAGGGGCATGGGATAGGTTAATTCAGGTAGTGGCAACAGACCACGGGAGATTAATAAAGAGAATGATGGAGAATGGATATGAGCCGGGCATATCGACTTGAACAAAAGGGATGGTGGAAATTACAGACGAATAACAAGTCAGAGATGGTGATTGTTATATCAGGGGCCCAAATGATAATTCACCTTCAGGAAAAAGAATAGTTACAAGTAGGTTGCAGCAGAAGATGCAGCACAGCTAAAGAAACAAAATACACCGTTTGGAGGAATAATAAAACAACAATTGTGTCCCCCACCCTCAGGAGAGTCAAATGAAAATCATATAGATATTGAGAGTTTCTTAGCGGGAGAGAGCCAGAAAATGACAATGATTCTCTTTCCTACATTACCATAATTCCTACCGTCCCAGTTGCCCTACATCCAATTGTAATGAGGACTCTCGTCCTGGGAGAGGGAGTGCAACATGTTGTTACCAAGAAGTGCTGCTGACAACAGCTGAGAAACAAATGTTTCTAGATGAGGTGGGCCCGTTGTACTGCAACCATCAAAATTCAGGATTTTGGGATAAACATGGGTAAGTTGAGAAATTTTCATAATTTTACCTTAGATGATGTAAGAGTATTGGTTAAAGGAAAGTTGGCCATGCCAATGTGGCAGATGTTACTTGATTCTTTGACAGGGACAGACTGGATAATTGTACGGGGTTGCAATGACCGACTGAAATATGAGAGAGTTAAATGGGAGATAGGGCAAACTATAGATAGAGGCCATGTCAACAGGGTCAGAATAACTCTAATCAGGCAAGGCCCAAGAGACGTAGTTGAAGAATATGGAGAGAGGAAATTCAGCGCTTATGTGGATGATGGAGGAGTAGAGGACACAATGAAAGATGATGAAATGATTTAAACCTGTTAAAGGATGGATTTAAGCCAACTCTAGTTCCATTTGTCGAGATGGGTTTCACTGTAGGGAATGTTGTTAGGAAATTATGAATTGGGCTGTGAAAGCGGAAATTAATTTTCAGACGAATCCTGAAATGACCCCATTACAAATTGACAAGCCACAAACGCAGCAGAAATAGCTTGAAAAATCCTTGACTAGATTTAAATGTTACACCTGCGGGACGAAAGGGCATTTTGCAAGGGAATTCTGAAACAAATTAGCGACACAGAACCAGAGTTATAGCTTCCAGTGCCAGAACTGAACAACATTGGTCATGGCAGAGAAAATTGCTGGGCCAGAGAAGGAGTCAGAGAAGGACAAAGGCACTGTCACCTTCCAGAAGGCAGACTCAGCAATTTACAAGCGTGCAGCAGGTGCCACACCCACAATTGAGATGAAAGTAGAGGAGTTGCTGAAAACTTTGCATTAGAAGTGACTATTAGCGTCACTTCCTGCTGCAAAACAGGACTGCTGAATGGATGGGGGGGAGTTCCTGATACTATGTTGATGGACACCATCGTATCTATATCTATGAGAGACTTGAAATTGCAGAATATTTCTCAGCTTATGTAACTGCACAGGTTGGGTAGAGTGTGGGGGGAAGGGTGTATAAGACTGAGTGGTCTGACTGGGCCATTTTAGTAGAAATTGCAGGACGACAAAAGTAGATTGAGATTAGTATCTGAGCCACAGAGGAGGGAAGTATACTCAGAATAGACCTATTAGAACAATACGTCAGGAAAATAATGCAATGCAAGCCGCAGTATTGGCACAAAGACATGGCAACAGAGTAAGACCAGTGGGATATCATTCAGTTCAACTTGACTCAGTTGCTAGGGATATGCGGAGGTGGGGCAAATGAGTTTCTGATGCCAGACGTTCAAAGTGGGAAGCAAACCATTTGACAGCAGACAAATATGTAGAGATTAGCAAAGATGTAAGAGAACATTCTGCACGAGGGTTAACCGTGCAAGGAACAAAGCATGAATGCATAATGGAAGTGACAGAAGGAGGAGATGAAAAAAAATAGCAGAAGAACTATTCATAGAGGAAGCAGTGATTATTCTGTGTGTAGATGGATCCAGAATCTGCATTAATTACAGACCTCACACGGCATGGGCTGTGGTGAATAACGAAGGAACAGTGATTTCAGGAGAACAAGTCCCAGGGAATAGTTCAGCATAAGTAGCAGAGTTGTTAGCTTTAGCTAATGTCGTGGTTCCCCAAGACGACAACTTATTTAACCCGATTGAAACAGAGAGTCTGAGTTGTAATCCTCCAAGCAATGGACTTTATTTCCAGTACAACAGAAATAAAGCCGGGATGTCCGGAACACTCCATCGAGCCATCGGCTTACAGTCTTTTTAAGCACATTTCAGCTCCATACCTCAAGATCCTTATCTCGCTTTTACGACCCACTGACCCTTTATCTGTCTTGCTTGAGATTGATCACCCCCTGTTTCCTCTCTTTTCTTCTTGAAACCATGGTGGTTATATCCCTTGCTTTTATCTTTACGACTCTGCTTGTACACTAATAGTGGTTTAGCTGACTTAGGCCGAATGTGAAGAAAACATGCTCACTTTATTACTTTCTTTTTATTACGGTCAATCTCAAGCTGGACAGCTGGGTTGTGTCCATTGTCCCCTAAGGGACTATTGGTTGCATTTGCTAGTAAGTAACTGCTATACTGCTGCTCTGGGCCTCCTGCTTTGATCACATTTGCTACACTTGATTATATTAGGTTACAAATCAGCTATACTTGATTACCCATCCTACCCATCCTAATTCTACTTCAAGGAAGACATTCTAATACTATCCTTGCTTCCGTATTTCATATCCAGTTTAGGCACAATTATTCAGTACAAATTCTCTAAGTACTAACATGCTTACATATTGAGTACAAAGTTCCTTACACTAACCCTTCAGAATAGGGTGAAGGAAAGCTGTAAACATGCTTAGAGAAAATTGATAGGCATTTGGCATAGGGCATGACTACACGACAGCTTGGGCAACAAGGGGATTTCTAACATGTAACGGGCACATAACCCACATGGACATCTAATCAGGATTGTACTTCAGGCACCCTACAGCCCCTTCGAAGCAGCAGTAATAAAGGTACAGGCAACAAGAAAATTTAAAAGCATGGTCAGAGGGGAAATGATAAGACAGATGGATTGGCTAAACAGTTGGAGCAGAGCCCAGAAGAAATTGAAGCAGCAAGTGTGGCAGCAGCATAAGTCAGGGAATTCACAAATATCGATTTGAAACAAAACAAATAGGAACAGGCGTCAGAGGAAGAATAACAGGAATGGGAAAAAGGTGGAGGACAGAGGCGTCAAGATGGTGTGTGGAGAAGGGAAGACAGAATAACAGCCCCAGAAGTAATAAAACACACTTCATTGGATGCACATCATGCATTTGCGCACACAGGCAGGGACCATATGTGCAATTTAAGAAAATGAGAATTAGCAGCAGGAGGAGGCCATCTGGCAACCTCGAGGCTGATCTGCCTTTCAATAAGATCATGACTGATCACTTACCTGCCTGCTCACCATAATCCTTAATTCCTTTACTGTTCAAAAATATATTTATCCTTAACTTAATAACATTCAGTGAGATAGCCTCAATTCCTTCGCAGGGCAGAGAATTCCAAAGATTCACAACTCTTTGTGTGAATAAGTTTCTCATCAACCAAGTCCTAAATCTGCTCCCCCTTGCCTTGCGGCCATGCTCCCTAGTTCTAGTTTCACCTGTCAGTGGAAACAACTTCTCTGCTTCTATCTTATCTATTCCCTTCATAACCTTCTATGTTTTTTTTATAAGATCTCCCCTCATTCTTCTGAATTCCAATGAGTATAGCCCTAGCCTACTCAATCTCTCCTCATGAGCCATCACGGAATCAACTGACTGAATCTCCTCTGCACTCTCTGCAGTGCGAGTATATCCTTTTCAAGAAAGGCGACCAGAACTGGACACAGTACCTCTGTGTGGCGTCACCAGCACCTTATACAGCTGCAACATAACCTCACTGTGCTTAAACAATTTGATGAGGGGATGTTGGTGGTGAAAGAATATGGGAAGAGATATGGCGAGAAAGGTGCCTGCAGTGCGCCCTAGTGGAATCAAGTCATCCCTGTAGGGTCAAGATGGGGAACCAACCATGGCCTAAAGCACCACGGGAAAAAATACAGATGGATTTTACAGAGCCATTATCCAGAGTGCAAGGAAAGACCTATTGCATGGTAATCATTGGTCAGTTTCCTTGGTGGGGATAAGCATTCCCATGCAAAGATGCAGAGACAAAACATTTGTTTTGATATTGACAAATGACGTAATAACCATGTGGAGAAGGCCTCGTCAGTTAGATTCAGAACAGGGAACCCACTTCACATGGAAAGTTTTAAGGAAGGTCTGTAGAATTTCAGAATAGAGCGAAGATTTCATATACCATACGGCTCCCAGCGTTCAGAAATGACAGAGCAGAGCCTTAAAGTAGTCTAGCCAAGGCTCTGTAACAGGAAGGGAACGATTGGGTGCGGGGTTTGCCTGCAAAAATTGTGACGACAGAGCAAATCCTTCACTAAGGATCAGAGTTAATCCCATTTGAACTGATGATAGGAAGAGCAATGCGCCTCCCAGAGGAAGCAAAATAGGAGGAGAACTTGAAATCAGGCTAGAGCAGCATCTCAGTGCATGAGAAATTTACTTGATGGCTGACATTCTCTTAAAAAACAGGGAGTTACCTTGCAGCAACACAGAAATTGGGCTAAACTAGCAGAGGGGAACACTCCTAAGTTACCTACACCAGTGGTTAATGGTGAATGACGAAACTCATGACGGACGTGAAAAGGGCTGGTTGTCAATTGGGAAGGCCCTCATGAAGTAATAATTTCAGGACAAACATGTAATCTCATAGAAGAGAAGCCCGGCCTGGAGTGTTGACGTTGACTCAGTTAAATCCTTACCTCAATTATTAATCCTGAAGTGGTAAATATCAATAGATCACCCCAATGGATTCATTGCTTGTTTAATCTTGACCAGTGGTCGAAACTTATGCAACGGGAGAATTATGACGATAGTTATAATGGATGTATGTCCTTCTTTTATCGTAGTACTGATTAAACAGTACCACCATCTAAGGTCATTCGACATATTCATTAGGTAACACAATTTAATAATTATCCATACACGCCGTACGCATTTACAAAAGCTGCCAATGCATCTACAGTTTGGATTTGCTCACACATTCCGGTACGCACAGAGGAATGCATACCCTTACATTCGATGTCTTTATCAAAGATAGACTTAATTATATGGCAACAGCTTACCCAGTGTTTCAGCGATCATACGGCAAAAATACTAGGCGTTCCCAGAAACTGATAGAGCAGGTGTTTACCGAAGGAGATCTTGTGCAGTTGAGCCAGGCACCACGAACAGGTATTCACCTTTTTTTAAAAAAAGTCCAGCATTCAGCTTTATTTTACAGGAAGCAGAATCAAAACCGAAAAAGATACTGTGTGTTGAGAAGAAAAGGGGTCCTGAAAAGTGCTTGGTCAGAAGCAGATCTCAGTATACAGTAGACATAATCAGCCAAATATGTATGAGTCCACCCCACAATAATAGGTCTTGCAATATTCTATGTTGTTTCGAAAGAGAGCACACACAAACAATCTTTAATGACACATTTTGGATTTGAGGAAGTACGGCATATCTATGTCTACCTAAGGAATGAAAATGGTCATGTTGCTTTGGATATGTCGTCCCATATATCTATAACCACAGTCTCCTTACTCAGAGGAGTCGACGATCTCTAGTGGGATTTCACCACATTTTTGTTACAATGGTATGTGCATACAAGAATGCAATCCAGATTGAAACTGTTGTCTCTGTGTTGCATCAGACTGCCAATAACACAGCTATAGTGTATGCTGCAATCAGTGATGAGCACTGTTCTGCTACAGAATCGAATGGCATTAGATTTCACCTCGACAGTGAAGTTTGGGACATGTGCCCTTATTAGATCAAAATGCACCTATCTGCCTGACACTTCGGAAAACAAAACCAATTTGGTCTCACACATTCAAAAGGCATCAAGCAGTCACAACCATTTATTCTGAGTGGCTGGTTTTCAGGCTGGTTAGGTTTCTTGGGGCTAGGTATCCTGCACGGAGCCATGCTCGTCTTCATTGTGATTTTAGTAATAGCAATAGTAGTGAACATGCTGAAATGTCGCTGTGCTCAACTGATTAAGACCACAGGAAGTATACCATCAATGACAGCTGTTAAACTGAGGAAGGGGAAAATCCGAAAATCCAAATACTTAATAAGGACTAAGTTTAAATACTTAGATACATTTTTTTAGTGGCCTTCGTTGGACTTTAGCCAAATTCCAAGAGGAGGAACTGATGTAGGGTGACAAAAATAGGCTAATAAAATACATACTCATGGGTTGAAGAACACTAACACTATACTGAGTTAAGAATTATCTTAGATTAGAAGGAGCACTGACAACGGCTGTCGCTACAAAAGACAACTCTAACTGAATGATAAGTACTTCTCATTTAAACACGTGCATTTTGAATTTATAAAATGTATGCAGTTTTCTTTTAAAATCCATTTTGTAAAACTTCAAACAGCAGCAAGATACAGTAGGGCTTAATGGGATGAGGCGGTAGACAAGGCCTGCTTTCCTTAGGGCAATGGTTCTATTGAACGCGGTTCACTTTTTCAGCAGCTGTTGGGAACAAAATGGCTGCAATGCCAGCTTGATGAATGCAACTACTCAGCTTAAAATTGATAAGATAGGTGCAAGGCAGACATAAGGATTTACTCAGGGTCGGACAAGTGTCACGTGGCTTTGAGTGGGTGAGTATCATTCTCCAATTTCACTGTCCAGCATCATGTGTCACTGGTCAACCGAGGGAGGGGATATCCGATATAGGACAAATAAAATCCCATGACATCAGGACATAAATCGTTGACTGGAATTGGTGACAGTGAAGATTATTGACTGATTTGTATTAATGTGTACTGGATTAGTCCACTGGACTGGTGAGATGTATGATTTTGGAAATGTATAATTGTTCTCGGGGAGGTATTGTTTTCCAGAATGAAGTTGGACTGCCTGCATTCTCTACCTGGAATGCTGTGCTACTTCATATCATTCTCCCATTTGGCCAATAAAGTCATGCCTTAAATCTGTATAGTGTTTAATGAGTTTTTTTTTTAAATGAGTCTCTGTAATTGGCTTTAGATTAGCAATACACATCCTCAAAAGAAAAGCACCGTCAACATGGAGATTGTGGCCAGGTTTAGAACATAGAACATAGAACATAGAACACTACAGCACAAACAGGCCCTTCGGCCCACAAGTTGCGCCGATCACATCAACACCTACCAACCTACAGACCTATCTATAACCCTCAATCTCATTAAACCCCATATACTCATCCAGAAGTCTTTTGAAAGACCCCAGCGAGTTCGCCTCCACCACCACTGACGGCAGCCGATTCCATTCACTCCCCACCCTCTGAGTGAAAAACTTACCCCTAACATCACCTCTGAACTTCCCTCCCCGCACCTTAAATCTGTGTCCTCTCGTAGCAACCATTTCAACACGGGGAAATAGCCTCTGGGAGTCCACCCTATCTATTCCTCTCAACATTTTGTAAACTTCTATCAGGTCGCCTCTCAACCTTCGTCTCTCCAGGGAAAAGAGTCCCAGCTCCCTCAACCTAACCTCACAAGGCTTGCCTCCCAGACGTTTACAGACGTTACGAAATTACATGGAAGTGTAGAGATCCTGGTGATAGAAAATGTACTCCAAGTATACCAGACGGGGTCAAGAAAAACGGACAAAAATTGTCAGATGGAATACAATGTGGAGAATTGAGGTTACCCACGTTAGTATCAACACATTCATATGGAGTATTTCTTAAATGCTGAGAGGCAGCCAAATGTTGAACATCAAAAACACTGTTCTGTGAACAGGCATGACTATTTCCCAAAAGGTTGGTAAAGGTGTTCGAATCAAACTCATGTTAATTTCTCACTGGTACTTACTCCCTGGAGCTATTTCACCATAAATTAATCCTTCTCAATTTTGTAGATACATGTCCGCACGAAACAATGTCCTAGCTCTATGGGGCTTCATTAGCTTTGGGGTCCAGCACATCCCTGAAATGGACTGCAGGACCCTGTGGAAAAACAATGCAAGGAATATGCATGGATTTCCCAGAAATTTACATCCTCCGGTCAGCAAATCTTCTGCTTCTCGGGAACCGAAAAGGAAGTCTTCAATTCGTTACTGCAGCCGCAATCTTCGAAATGTTCATGTTCCATTTGCGGACACAAATTCCTTCTGCCTGTTTTCACAAAAGGATGTCATCAGTGATTGTATGAATCAAATATGACATAAAAATAGAAAGCCCCGGTGCGCAAAATGAAAATGGCACGGAATACAAGGTGTCCCTCCGATCTTGTCCCACTTCGAAAAAAAACATGCATCATGATTTAAGACGGAAAATTACAGACATTGATATTATAAAGAATGACATCAGATATGCAAGAAAATGTTGTTCCACGATGTATCTTTAATGTCGTTCACTTTGTAACCTTCATTTCTGCTAATGGTATATCTGTTAATTGTTATTGCTTGTGAGTCATTCGACTCCCTATTCCTGAGGTGACATTGCCGATGTGTTTGTTGCTGCTACTCCGTCTGATTGTTGGAGAACAGACCTATCTCTGGCGTTGATATGGTACCATCCTTAGTTCATTTGGCAAAGTCAACTCTTTCTCATCCCTTATCCTTTGTAACGCATCAGCTTGTCACATTACACCAAAAGGCCTGTGATTTTGACAATATCCTTCACTTTCACCATGATTGTTTGACATGGTAACTGTTTCATGTTGGTTTCAAATTGTCAACTACGCTATCTCTTGTTGAATGCCTTCCATTATTTCTACGTTGACTCTCTCTCTCTAACTCAGGTAATGATTTAACTGTCTTATTGGAGCGAATTTAGGGCTTCCGCTTTGAATTTGTCTCTCAATTGCATTACTCGTTCTTCCTTCGTAAATTCTTGTAACTATTTAAAGAGTGGCCTAATTGCAAAGTGACCTTAAGTCCCCGAAGTAGCCTACTTTATCTGCCTTCAGTCGTTTAAATTATTGATTTTACTGTCCGCTTGTGCAAATTAATATTAGGTCTATTTAATGAATTGGTGGACATTTTGATTGTTTTCCCCGCTGTTCCGAGCTTTCCATTTGACCGGGGATTGTGGGGAGATGGTCTGTAGTACTGAATTTCTCAAGCTTTCATGGGGTGTCCGAATATATGACGTCAGGCATGCTATGACATCAGAAATGTGTTGCAAGGAATTAAAAAAAATCATTGTCACTTGTTAAAGTCAGCTTATGTAATTCTAAGTTGTGGTCAACTTTGGTATGATTGTTAATTCCAAATAGAGTTAAGACATCTACTCCCAGCATTAGCATTGTCTCAATGGGATGTCAAGTGCAACTGCTTGGCTTGTTTTGCTTGATATTAGTTTCAATTAGTCCTTAATTTGATTTCTCGTGATTAACCTGTCCTACGATTCTCTTGGCTTTCTGCTGCTGGACTCGATTCCTTAATGGTTGCAATTGAAGGGGTTCAGCATCTCTATCCTAGTATTTTTAGATGATGATCCCAGATCCTTTGTGCAAGATGCCGCCTTGCGCAAACATTTTATCCCTTTATATTCAGTGCATACAAATAGCAACAAATCGATCTGGATGGCTTTACGCAATACGAACGTCACTACTTCATGTAATATCTCAAGTTCTGAAACAAGTTTGTAATTTGTTTTGTCTGAGTTCGGATGTCCGTCAATCGGACTCGTTGGCTTGACAACATCCATGAGTGCCGCGTACTGCTTCTTGTTGAAAATAGAATATTTCCCGTTCCGCACATGCGCCATTCACAAAGGACTAGTCAGAATGTTGGCGAGTATATCCGTTACATTGTTTGTACTTGACTTCAAAATCGTATTTGTATACATAAAATAAAGTCTTCTGTAAACCCTTTGAAGGTGATAGAAGTGACTTGTGGTCAACTTCTATCCTCAGTTTCTCCTGAAAATGCTGATTCAAATGCTAAGAAATAAGTTTTGTTCCCCTAATGCTCCGTATGCAGGAAACAAAACAACAACAAAAAAACTTCTTGCTCCCTGAAGTTTGATCCAGTGCTTTTTGGGTGGCCTTACTTTGGTTCGGCGACTTCATTCGTTGCATTATTAGATCTTTGCGTTGGCACTGCTGTTTCTAATTGTTTGACACGAGTGAATGCTGCTTCTTATTCTATGTTCCAATGCCACTAAATATTCGTTGCAGCGAGTTTGTGTAGAGGTTCACACTCTGATGATAAATTTGGTAGAATTCGTTATTCACCTAGCTGTATGCTTAAGGTGATGGTAACTGCACCGTTATGGACAGGCGGGGTAACTTGGGATTCGAATGGATGGATAGTTTTTCGTTTAAACCGCCAAAGACACAATTGGATTTTTTTTAATACATTCTAACTGCGTTGCTCGCAAATACAATGACTCCTGATATTACTTTCACCTCTGTGAATTGCTGCGTTTCTGCTACGCTCGTCCCTTCCCATAATCAGAATGGTGTCTTTTCGCCGTCATTTCATGATGTATTTATTTGAGTTCGGTCACCTTCCGTGGCAGTTATTCTATTTTTTGTTCAAATTTAGGTTTACCTGGTGATGTCCAACTCGCAAGCTCGCTACATTTTGATCATTATATGGGATGGTTACTCGCATTGTGTCCATACGTTCATCGACCATCAGATCATGCAAGATAACTAGCTCTCAGGGGCGATAATTGATTATCTTATGTTTTTGTCTGCTTAATGCACTTCCAGAATCAATGCATTGTCAAGCGACGTGAAAACCATGAATTAGTCGGAAGACTGTTATTATGATCCAGCTGCACCTCCCATCATCTGCATCGAGGGAGGTAAAGATGTTTGCCTTTGCAAGTTGCGGCAAAATGTATTCAATTGTTAACAGGGGCGAATGGGATCTCTTTGAAGTTTTATTCAAACATTCATATTCTTAGCTAACCACGGTGTTTTACTGGCACAATGCTGATAAAGCCATCTTTAGGCATTGGCACTTTCTCGTGAACTGTCATATTTTCAAGATACTCTACCTTGTCTTTAGGCTGCTTTTGAGAGCACCTAGAACTCTCGTCGAAAGGGGCAGAATTGGACTCACATTTATTTCCTGCAAGATGGCACTGCTGAGGAATACATTGATGTGCTGTGGAAACATAATTTGCCAAAGTGCACTCAGAAATGAATTGCTTGATGTCATGCGAAACACTACAGATAACTTCTGGTTCATGAAGGTTTACGAGTCCAAAGGTGTTATTTCAACTTAACTGAGTGAAGTTTGCTTCTTGTCTACTATTTGCAACCATAGATCTTTTGTTTTCCGATTTAATTTGCCTTCATCTTAGTTTGTCCTCTTTGGGGTTAACGTCGTTCTATCATTTGGCTTCAACTTCACCTTCGATGAAATATTTTCCCGTTACCATTTTGATCGACGTTGTACGGGCCTGTGATGTTCTTTCAGTTGTTTGCAGCAGCACGGGCACAAATTGCTGCCTCACATAACTTTAAATAATTTAAAAAAAAAGTTTTCTAATGGAGGTAAGTGTAGGGAAAATGATTCGACGACTATAAGGATTTAATATTGCAGCATTTCTAAAACCGATCCGCTAAATTCGAAAATAGCAATATTAGAGCGTAATTTAAGACAGGAGCAAGAGTAAGTAGACACCTACAAACCAGATTCCCTGGCAACAGAAGCAGCTTTTATTTATTATTCAAGAAGTCTTAACAATAAAGGTAGAAAATAAAAAAAAACTGGTTCAACTGAAGCATCTGATAGGAATGGCCATCAAGTTGACCCTGCAAAAATACTTATTAATTGTGTGGGATTCATGCTGGGACATGGATTATGATGTGCTACTTTGTAGAACATTGTTTAAATAAAGTTACATTCAATTTGAAAGTGTTTCTTTTACTCTCAGAGTAAGTATTTGTGTAAAACTGGCAGAAGCAGGCAAATCTGGCAGAAAGTGGCTGCACAGCTATCTCACAGAACCAGGCAAAACTGGCAGAATGTGGTTGGCACAGCTGTTTCACAGTGCCCGGCACATTGGTTCGATTCGTGCCTTGGGTAACTCCCTATGTGGAGTTAATACCGGTCTCATTGTGGGGTTACACTGGGTGCTCCGGCTTCCTCCCACTGTCCAAATATTTGTAGGTTGGGTGGATTGGTCATGCTAACATTGGGTAATAAAACTCCGAAAGTCATACCATGTTAGGATGTAATGACACCGATTATGTTGGCAGTAACAACTAATTGCCAAACTTAAATTTTAAGTGCATTATCTAATCTTCTATCTTGTCAATAACACATGCTCCGAAAATAAAACACTTGGAACCTGATTTATGCTCGACAGTCATTTTCGAGTAAACATTCCATTAAAAAAAAACTGTAACTATGCATTTCAATGGAACTCGTATCACTTCTCTCTTTTTTTTTCATGTGCTACCTGTTTGGGAAAATGAATAGATCTAACAAAAGTTAAGTTGGGAGAATATGCTAGTCAATTGCTTATAATGCGGTGACCCTTCAACTCCCTCAGGGACCTGAGGTCAGCAAGAAACTTCCACCAAGGCCTTGGTTGCTAGTTGTTGGAAGGACAGACGTTCAACCAGAGGAGTCAAGAAAAGCCAGGTAATCTCTTGTCAGCAGGCAATAACAGTCTTGCTTGGGGTGAAGTGTTTAAGAATAAACCTATACCCTCTTAACATTGAACATTAAACAATATTCAATGTTTGAGATTATAAATATAGACAAATGAACTAGGAATCTCTTCCTCGGTCTGAGTTCTGCAACTGGGGTGACTGAGGCACTGCTCTCCATGCATGAAGCTTGAAGAACCGACCCTAACCTGCACCTGAGTGTCCTGAGGTTAGTTCGTAGAAGTCCAGCACAGGACGACTAATTGATTGTTTTAATTTTAAATTCCAAATTCATTTATTTATTAAACGTTAAAACGGACTGTTAATGTGAATATACTTTATCTTGGGAGTATCTGGCGAACTAATAAATGATCGATCAGGAAAAAGAAGCTCTGACACTATCTGCTGAATTTACTCCATATAAGCATTCATGTTGGTTAAGTTCCTTCAAGCATATTTACCGCAGTAAGTTCCCAAAGTAAGTGATTTATTGGAAGTCAACAGTATTTGTTCTCCTTCCGTTGCGTCGCTTACCACGCTGCTCCCTTCCCCCAACCCAACCTTGGGCCAGTGACAAAACTTTGCACTTCGAGTGATAAGATGAATGATCCAACGACCAGAGAAGGTTTCAGATAAGAATATAGGCTATCATGTCAGTGTAGAACGGTGGAAGGTTTCGTAGTCCGATTTTCTGGCATTATGAGGAGTCATTACATCAGACTTACGTCACACTGAACCAGCAGAATTCATCCGCTGTACTTGAAAATGCATGTTTTTGATTCTAAATTACTGAAAGGGTCGTTTCTTTTTTTTATGATGGTTTGTAGTATTTCACTGAACTGTCGTTCTCTGCCTCATTTCGCGGTCTTTGCATAATGCTGTCGCATTTCTCTATACGTATCAATAACAGAGGCTTCGGCACTGAATGAGAATATTACTCGTCCTTTCCTTGTGTGTAACCAGCGTCTGCTCTCTGCTTTTCCATGCGAATCTGACCGAAATCTGTACTCTTCTCTTTACAATTAGCCTTATCTGCTTTCTTTGGAGCTGCCATCGCTAGAGCAGCGTAGGTCACCTTACTTTCCCGTGGAATTGTTTTAGTCTGTATGAAAATTGTTAGAAAAAATCATTAGCTCGATATGTTAGAAATCTAACGTTCGTCAACTCATTGTAATAGACAGCTATTCACAAAACTGATGTGAGTGCAGCAATTTCAAGGCAGCAGTGGAAGCATTTCATTTCATTTCAAGTGAACTTGGAAATAATCTCTTCACCAATTTGTTGGCTGACACGGGGTGCAGGCGCACAAATCTTAAGGATCTCAGCCATTGCCATCCTCCATTAGACAACAGAGTACTGTTCACCAGTCCTGAAAATTCATCCTCTATTAATCTTGAAGATACCCAGATGAATATAAAAACGCATATCAACTTGGTTACCTTCCGATCGATTAAACTTCCCCTGTTCCCAGTCGTGATTAACATCGCGCCACCTCTGATAAGAAGGATATTGCAACACAACGGCTCATTGAGAAGGTTTACATCAGTCCAATTGGCTGCTACACAAGGAAATTACCAATATGTTTATTGTTCTCATTTCTCACCAGCCTCCATGACCAATACCATAATGCCGAGACATATCACGAGAAAGCCTATATCAGCGTGAATGGAACCAAAACAACAACATTTTTTAAAAATCCCATCACAGATCCCACAACCGAACCGCCCCTTGACAATATTGGCAACTCCTCATCATTTTCCGCAATGAACAAGGCTGTTGTGCAGCAAATCGGCTCAAGTCGTGAATTTCAGGGAACAAAGCATGCAGCTGTGGAGCACTCCAATCAAAGATTCACATCACTGAAAATTGTTCTCTGGCAAAACCTGTTGAGGAATCAGAGGACTTCATTCCATCAAGGCATTGCGGAAGCTGTTGCTTAACCTTCAGATGACTGCACACGCAAAAAAAAAATCACTGAACCCCCAGCCTGACCATTACAGTTCGATTGCGTCTAAGCATTGCTATTTGCACATCTACCTGGGCATAAACTGTCCTTTCTTGTTAGTTTAGTCTTGGTGCCGTCCGGAAATTATTCATATCTAGTGCAGCATAAGGCGTCATCACGTCTGTTGCTTCCTGCATGAATTGAAAGATAAAGCACCTATGTCTATACACGTTTGCTTATATCTATGATTTTATTTCATGCTTTCGCTTCAAAATGAATCTGACGGTGTAAACATTCAGAATTATGGATAAGAATGAAAAAAAAACAATTGCCATCCAAAGATTCGAGAAAACAGGTTTACTAAAAGACAACAAGAAACGTTGAAATAAGCATTGGAGTAAGTCATTTGACTCTTGTAGCCTATTACGGAATTGAATAAGATATAACTAACATTTCATAATCTGACATGTCTATGTCATTTAACCGCATAGTACTACCGCAATGTTCGGCGCATTTGCTAAATGTAGTCAACAATTGAGCCCCCAAGGTTCTAATGTAGAGAATGCTCACAATTATACTTACTTTGAGGAAAAATTCTGTCAATACTTGTTCTGATAAATTGAACAAGTATTTTGGATGTTTAGAAACTGAATCATGTCTTCACTCCAAATCTGTCAAGTCCGTAAAGAACGATATAATTTGCCAAGATCATCTCTATCTTCTAAACTGTAAAGAATGTGGAACTAATCTTCTCAATACTGCCTGATACAATTATATTCTCATTAGCCGAATCGGTATTGCGAATAACCCTTGCACTCTATCTCTGACGAGGGTGTCCTTCCAGAGGCAAGAGGGGCTAGGTGCAAGGTGGCTATACATACTCCGAGATATGTGGCTTGAACAGCACCTTCTGCACTACATTGAAAAGTATACACTGGCTTGATGAAATATATTTACGTGCAGACGAATGTGCCATGAAGCCAACTCCTATTGAATTCTATGACAATAAAGGGGGGGAAATGAAGGGAGCAATAATTTTGTGTCAGTTCTCTCTTTTTTTTGCCGATTTATCCAGTGCATTTATTTTGCCACCGTTATAGTATGACAGAATTTGGATCATCAGACTGCAATGCTGGCGTCGGCCGCCTGTGACTTTATGAGGATGGTTATGTTAATTGTGAACCTATGCGAATGGCCAGAAAAGACATTATTAATTTTCATTACTGCTTGAATAAACATGTTGTGCTGCTTTGTAAAGGAACTTCAAGCGGATTTAAGACCATAGCCGACGCTATTGACTGCGTTTATGAATGTTTCATATACCTTGAGGACGGTGAATTAATTATCCTGCGAAGCTCTGCAACATTTTGGAATAAAGAACATAAGAACGAAAGAAATAGGAGCAGGAGTAGGCCATCCAGCCCCTCGAGCCTGCCCCGCCATTCAATAAGATCATGGCTGATCTGTCGTGGCTCAGTTTCACATTCCCGCCCTCTCCCCATAACCCTTAATCCCCTTGCCTATCAAAAACCTATCAACCCGCGTCTTAAAAATATTGAGCGAGGCAGCCTCCACCACTTCAACGGGCAGAGAATTCCAGAGATTCACCACCCTTTGAGTGAAGAAGTTCCTCCTCAACTCCGTTCTAAACCACACCCCCCCTGCTTTATCCTGAGGCTATGCCCTCTAGTCCTACTGTCCTTTCTGAGTGGGAAGAGTCTCTCCACCTCTATCCTATCCATCCCATTCATCATCTTATATGTCTCAATGAGATCTCCCCTCATCTTCTAAACTCTAACGAGTACAAGCCTAGTTTATTCAGCCTCTCCTCATAGCTCAACCCCCTCAACTCCAGCATCAGCCTAGTAAACCTCCTCTGCACTCCCTCCAAGGCCAAAATATCCTTGCATAAGTGCGGTGAGCAAAACTGCACACAGTACTCCAGCTGCGGCCTCACCAGTGCCCTATACAGCTGCAGCAAGACCTCCCTACTTTTATATTCAATCCCCCTCGCTATGAAGGCCAGCATCCCATTAGCCTTCCTGACCACCTGCTGCACCTGCAAGCTGGGTTTTTGCGACTCATGTACAAGGACCCCGAGGTCCCTCTGCACCGTCGCATGCTGCAGTTTTTCGCCACGTGAGTAATGGTCCTTCCTACCATTATTCCTACCAAAGTGGACAACCTCAGATTTGCCAACATTAAATTCCATTTGCCATTACCTGGCCCATTCGCCCAGCCTATCTAGATCCTTCTCCATACCCTCCGCACAATTTGCCGTTCCACCAATCTTGGTGTCATCAGCAAATTTCGACGCCATACACTCGGTTCCCTCCTCCAGATCCTCTATATAAATGGTGAATAGCTGAGGCCCCAGCACCGACCCCTGGGGCACTCCACTAGTCACCAACTGCCAATCCGAATAGCACCCATTGACCCCCACTCTCTGCCTCCTATTTGACAGCCAATCCTCTTTCCACGCTAACACCCTACCCCCAACTCCATGCCCCCTGACCTTCTGCAATAACCTCTTGTGAGGTACCTTGTCAAACGCCTTCTGAAAATCAAGAAAGACCACATCCACCAGCTCTCCTCTATCCACTGCCCTAGACACATCCTCATAGAACTCCAATAAGTTTGTCAGACACGACTTCCCCTGAACAAAACCGTGCTGCGTCTTCTCTACCAAACAATTCTCCTCAAGATACCTCGTTATTTTCTCCTTGATCACGGATTCTAACATTTTTCCTGCAACAGACGTTAAACTAACCGGCCTGTAATTCCCCGCCTTTTGCCTGCCACGCGTCTCAAACAACGGCGTAACATTAGCCGTTTTCTAATCTTCCGGCACTTCCCCGGAATCCAGCGACTTTTGGAAAATAACCACCAAGGCATCCACCAATACCTTGGATGCATTCCATCCGGTCCTGGGGACTTGTCCACAATCAGTCCGTCCAGTCTGTCGTGCACTGCCTCTCTAGTAACAATAATGTCATTCAGGCCTTCCACTCCTACCATCTTTCCATCGCTAACACCCGGCAAATTACTCACGTCCTCCTCCGTGAAGACCGAAACAAAAAAGCTATTCAGGGCCTCAGCCATTTCCCCGTCCCCTACCACTATGTCCCCCCTCTCATCCTCTAAGGGTCCAACGTTCACCCTAGCCAGACTCTTCCTTTTTATGTATTTATAAATCCAAAAGCCGCATGGTCACGTTTGCACTGAATGCAAATCTCAGCCTACAATGGTTGCTCTTCAAATTTGATACTTCGGCACTCCTTCCTGCTTCTAATAATGAGAATATATTGTACACCAGCAAAGGCGTACTGCCTGCATTGTAATGTATTTTAATCAGCGTGTTAACTACTGGAACATTGCTGTTATAATTAAGCTGCCTCGGGAACTTGACATTCCATTTTTACCACGTAGTCTTTCCACGAGAGCCGAATTAAATGTGTACTACAAGTCTCGGAGCAAAATGGTAAAGCATGATTGTCATTCCATTAAATAGATTGAATTCAGATGCATTAAGACTGAATTTGTGCAAACGTACCTCCTGATCAGGATATTTGGGTCCTTTGTCATACTTTTGCACTCCTGGAAACAAATGACATTTGAAATTAAACATTTAAGCATCCGAAAAAGACACATCTGGTTAGGTCAATGAAAATAATAACATTACACAGACATCAATATTTCTTTCAAGGAATTATTTGATTTCTGACATGTTTTGCTTTCGGGAAGGGGATTTCTTAGGCATCTGGTGGACGATCAGCCATTGACTGGAAAATTCAGGACACGATGACGCAGGTTGAGTAACACCAAAGGCAGTTAAATGATTAGTTTGCTAGAAACTAATTTGGACCACGCGTTCCTTCGGATTATTTAGCATGTTTCAAAAAATTCTGACACACTTTCCAAAGTCGAAACTGGCGTCACACTGGTAGGAAACCATGCGCAATGAAGGGACAGTTAATACATTGTTAAATGAAGCGGGCGAAGGTGATTGCAAAGTGTCAAATCTTCCTAAAACTAGGCTATACTGTTACTTGAGCAATGTCTCCGTCACTGGGAGGCAACAAACTATTGTTCTTGCTATTCAGTTAAAGTCGGCTCCAGTTCCCTCCCTCAGTCCAAGATGTATGTGTTAGGTTGGTTAGTTATGCTAAATGCCCCTTCGTATCAGGGGGATCAGCAGAGTAAATATATGGCATGACAGGAGAAGGACTGAGTTGGATTGTTGTCAGTTTGGGTTCGATAAGCCGAATAACCTCCGACAGCGTTCTAAGGATTTTATGATTCTACGATTTGTACGCATAACAAGAAGCTCTTAGACGCTTTTTTTTTGCACCAAAACGATTACATTGCTTCTTACCGTTATTTTTCTTTGACAGACGCCACTTCAGAGTTATAATGCACAGCACCAATGAAACAAATCCGCCACAAGAAGCTGCAGAGATTAGCAAGTAATGGGTGATGGTATCACCTGCAGAGTTCAAATCAAACGTATGAACCTGAGTCACTCCTCTGTCCAGTTTAACCGCGAAGATATGCCCTAAATGACCGTGCATTTCGCTCACTTCGTGGTTGGTGAAGATCAGCTAAAGAACACGGCATGATGATCTTCCCTTGGCTATCGAGTTGCTCAGATTGCATGCTGAAGCGATAGTATAGGCATCACTTTGGTTGAAGTTCATTTTATCTGAAATAAGCTTTCAGAGGAAATACATCCCTGCTGGGTATTTTTTGGGGTATTCTAGGGTAGTCTAGGCTGGAAAACCAGTATCCAAACGTCGGTATGTCCAAATGACCACGACTTTGAGGGAGAAGAGCCACCCATAAATATTATGAAGAAAGTCAACGTGTAGATTAATCGTTTCGGGGATGCTGCACCTTGTCATGTCTGCGCGATCAAGATGCCTTTGTATGATTCTTGAACTACTGGCAGCACCTCGGAAACCAAATGGAAATATTAAGGCGAATGCGAATTTCAAAACCAAGTCTGCTGGGTGCTCTGTGGTGCGAAGGTTACACGACTTCGCACATCCTATTTCACCTGGCAGTGCGCACTGCTACGCAACCAGACTCAGGAGATTTCAAATGTCATAAATATAATATTTACGGAAGTCATGAGGGTTATTTCCGGAATATTGAGAGAAAATAGCCTGGAATCAGTCTGTTGCAACACGTTTGTGACAACGCGCCGGAACACAAATCATGGTCAAGTAACACAGCCCACTGTCAGAGGACTGAAGCCCATCGGCAGAGGACGGAAACAAACGCGCACCTGTATTAAATACGGTGCTATTACCACCGATTCACACACATAAACACGCAGGCACATACCGGAACATATTCCATGCGCGCAAAGTGATTAATGTTGAAACTCTTATTTCCGACTTAATTGCAAACGCAACTGATCACACTCTGATACCGAATCCCTTTATCGAAATTGCATGATTCTGTCACAGAAAATCTGAACAACAGTTCAGTGATAGCAGCAGGGCAGCACGGTAGCGCAGTGGTTAGCACTGCTGCTTAGCAGCGCCAGTGACCCGGGTTCGATTCCCTGCTTAGGTCACTGTCTGTGTGGAGTTTGCACATTCTCCTCGTGCCTGCGTAGGTTTTCTCTGGACGCTCCGGTTTTCTCCCACAGTCCAAAGATGTGCGGTTTAGGTTGATTAACCATGCTAAAATCGCCCCTTCGTTCCCTGAGATGCGGAGGTTAGAGGGGTTAACGGGTAAATATTTAGGGATATGGTGATAGGGCCTGGGTGGGATAATGGTCGGTGCAGATTCGATGGGCCAAATGACCTGTTTCTGCACTGTAGTTATTCTGTAATGATAGCTATCCGTCGAGTGAAGTTGTGGTCAGAAACCCTACTATATATGTTGATGGAAGTGTTTGACTTGTGACCGTGGCCTCCAAGTCAACGCATCATCCACATATTGCATTACTGCTCTAACAGATCCCTTCCTGTTGGAATCAGAACCATTCAAACTGCATCAACCGGGTCAATTGAATGGATGCATAACCTCGACATCGACTGCTCCCCCGACCAGCTGACGATTATTTGACGATTTCGTAAAAATTTATGTAAAATACATTTATCGCTAGGATGCCTTGGCCTTATTGGCATTTTAGTTGTCCCTGTGCTTCTGGGTGAAACAAGGCTGAAGTATATGACTTCAAATATTTACTTTGTTTGAAATATCAAATTGACAAGAATTAATCGGTGGAACGCTTTCCTTCTGCTAACGGAGAGTGAAGAAGTTTTCGTTTAAAAAAAGGCTAATAACAGTTCCCAAATCTAAGCCTATTTGTATTTCTAGCATGGTGTAAGCAAAACAGTAGACCGTGGACCATGTACGGTGAGCTTAGACTGGAACAATTAATTTTCATTTACGGTCGAAAGAATTCAGTCACGTCTGCTGTGCAATACAAACTTCACAAAAACTGGGATGGGAAATACCATCTCACAGTTACAAAAGCGTACGGACAAAATAACTGCTGGAATATCAAGGGTAGCAAGTAACAAATTAATGACGGCGGTGGATCGCAACGCTGGCGAGATTGCATGGTAGTAGTCGGATAATTTATGAATCAGTAAAAGGAAATATGGTAATGGAAAAGGTAACAGGGTCATTTGTCAGCTAAATGCCACTAGAATAACATTGGTTAAGAAGGGGCGAAATGTTCAGATAAAACTGAAAGATCTGAATGTTGGAATCTGAAACAGAAACAGAAAATGCCAGAAAATTTCAGCAGGTTTGATAATATCTTTGGAGAGCCAACGTTTCGAGTTAGGAGGAGCCATTATCAGAGCTGAAGTATTTAGATATGTTAAAGCAGAAATTGTCTCTGATGAAGCTGGTTGAATTATATTGTCGACAACAGGAATAATTAGTGAAAACCACCTCAAGATGACTGAAATTTTAAAAGGTATTTTATTATTAATTCATGTAACGTGGGTATCACTAAATGGAATGATATTTATATGTATATGATATGATATGGGGAAATATATTATATATTGTATATATATAATATGGGGAAGGTGGGACCTCTATAAGTGTGATATTCTACACCTGAATCAGAGGGGAACAAATATCCTGGGGGGTAAATTTGCAAAGGCTATGCAGGGAGGTTTAAACTGATTCGGAGGGGGGGTGGGATCCTGAGTAGAGGGGGTGAAAGTGAGGGGGGCATAGATGGGGACTGCAATGCACGGCATTGTGGGGGTGGGGCGGAGCAGGGTTTGAAATGCGTATACTTTAATGCGAGGAGTATTCGCAATAAAGTGGATGAACTTGCAGCGTGGATCAGTACCTGGGACTTTGATGTTGTGGCCATTTCAGAGACATGGATAGAGCAGGGTCAGGAATGGTTGTTGCAGGTCCCGGGGTTCAAATGCTTTAGTCCGAGTAGAGAAGGAGGTAGAAGGGGGGGAGGGATAGCATTATTGGTCAAGGACTGTATCACAGTGTCAGAGAGGAAGTTTGATGAGGACTTGTCTGTTGAGGTAGTATGGGCGGAGATTAGAAATAGGAGAGGAGAGGTCACCCTGTTGGGAGTCTTTTGTAGACCTCCTAAAAGTTCTAGAGAGGTTGAGGAAAGGATTGCGGAGACGATCCTGGTTAGGAGTGAAAGTAATAGGGTAATTGTTATGGGGGACTTTAACTTTACTAATATTGATTGGAATTGCTATAGCTCTAGCTCGTTAGAGGGGTCAGTTTTTGTACAAAGCATGCAGGAAGGTTTTTTGACTCAGTATGTAGATAGGCCAACTAGAGGTGAGGCTATATTGGATTTGGTGCTGGGAAATGAGCCAGACCAGGTACTAGACTTGGAAGTTGGTGTGCATTTTGGTGATAGTGACCACAATTCGGTTACGTTCACCTTAGTGATGGAAAGGGATAGGCATGAACCTCGGGTCAGTAGTTTTAGCTGGGGGAAGGGTAATTATGAGGCTATTAGGAGAGAATTAGGAAGCATAGGTTGGACTAGGAGATTACAGGGACTGGGAACGTCTGAAATGTGGAGTTTTTTCAAGGAGCAGCTACTGCGAGTCCGTGATAGGTATGTCCCTGTCAGCAAGGAGGATTTGGTAGGGCTAGGGAACCGTGGTGCACTAAAAAAGTTGATTTGTTGGTTAAAAAGAAAAAGGAGGCTTATGTTCGGATGAGACTTGAGGGCTCAGGTAGTGCATTAGAAAGCTTTAGATTGGCTAGGAGGGAGTTGAAGAGTGAGTTAAGAAGGGCTAAAAGAGGACATGAGAGGACTTTGGCTGATAGGATTAAGGAGAATCCTAAGGCGTTCTATAGGTATGTCAAGAACAGAAGGTTGGTTAGGGCAAGATTAGGGCCAGTTACAGACAGTAGAGGGAAGTTGTGTGTGGAACCGGAAGAGATTGGAGAGGCATTGAACCAATATTTCTCTTCGGTGTTCACGCAGGGGGACATGAATATAGCTGAGGTTGCAGAGGTGTAAAATAGACAGTATTGCAATTGATAAGGGGGATGTGCTGGATATTCTAGAGGGTTTGAAAATAGATAAGTCCCCTGGTCCGGATGGGATTTACCCTAGGATTCTCTGGGAGGCAAGAGAGGTGATTGCAGAGCCTCTGGCTCTGATCTTTAGGTCGTCGTTGGTCTCTGGTATAGTACCGGAAGATTGGAGGATAGCGAATGTTGTCCCATTGTTTAAGAAGAGGAAAAGAGACATCCCGGGGAATTATAGACCGGTGAGTCTTACTTCTGTTGTGGGCAAGGTTTTAGAAAAAATTATTAGGGATAGGATTTATAGTTATTTGGAAAGTAATGAATTGATTGGAAATAGTCAGCATGGTTTTGTAGCGGGTAGGTCATGCCTTACTAACCTTATTGAGTTTTTTGAGAAAGTGACCAAAGAGGTGGATGGGGGTAAGGCAGTTGATGTGGTATATATGGATTTTTGTAAGGCGTTTGATAAGGTTCACCATGGTAGGCTTCTGCAGAAAATGCAGATGTATGGGATTGAGGGTAGTCTAGGAAATTGGATCAGGAATGGGCTAGCAGATAGGAGACAGAGGGTGGTGGTTGATGGTAAATATTCGTCATGGAGTTCGGTTACGAGTGGTGTGCCTCAGGAATCTGTTTTGGGGCCACTGCTGTTTGTAATTTTTATTAATGATCTGGATGAGGGTATAGTTCGGTGGGTTAGTAGATTTGCTGATGACACCAAAGTCGGAGGTGTGGTAGATTGTGAGGAAGGGTGTCATAGTTTTCAGGGAGACAGACAGGTTGCAGAGCTGGGCCGAGAAGTGGCGGATGGAGTTTAATGCGGAGAAGTGTGAGGTGATTCGCTTTGGTAGAAATAACAGATGTGTTGAGTATAGGGCTAACTGGAGGACTTTGAATAATGTGGATGAACAGAGGGATCTAGGTGTATGTGTACATAGATCCCTGAAAGTTGGGAATCAAGTAGATAAGGTTGTTAAGAAAGCATACGGTGTCTTGGCGTTTATTGGTAGGGGGATTGAATTTAGGAGTCGCAGCGTCATGTTGCAACTGTACACAACTCTCGTGCGGCCACACTTGGAGTACTGTGTGCAGTTCTGGTCCCCACATTACAGGAAGGATGTGGAGGCTTTGGAGAGGGTGCAGAAGAGGTTTACCAGGATGTTGCCTGGTATGGAGGGGAGGTCCTATGAGGAGAGGCTGAGGGATTTGGGGTTGTTTTCGCTCGAAAGAAGGCGGCTAAGAGGGGATCTTATTGAAGCATATAAGATGATTAGAGGTTTAGATAGGCTGGATAGTGATAGCCTTTTCCCTCGGATGGAGAAAGCTAGCACGAGGGGGCATGGCTTTAAATTAATGGGGGGTAGTTATAGGACAGATGTCAGGGGTCGGTTCTTTACCCAGAGGGTGGTGAGGGATTGGAATGCCCTGCCTGCTGCAGTTGTAAATGCGCCTAGTTTGGGGGCGTTTAAGAGATCCGTGGATAGGTTTATGGACGAAAAGGGATTGGTTTAGATTAGTGGGTCATTGTTTTTTAACTAGTCGGCGCAACATCGTGGGCCGAAGGGCCTGTTCTGCGCTGTATTGTTCTATGTTCTATGTTCTATTTATTGCCCATCCGTAATGACCATTAGCCTATGGCCATTTCACAGTCACCGACAATGTCTGGCCTGCGTAATCATGTTAAGGCCACACCAGCAACGCATGGCAGATTTCCTTCCTTAAAGGATTGGACCAGGTGGGATTTCATTACAATGGAGAATGGTTTTATGGTAATCATTAGAATTTTTAATTTGTGATGTTTTATTTAATTTAAATGTGAACGTCTGCTGTGAGAAGATTCGAACAAAATTATAGACTTGCACAGTGCTGAAAATGCACTTCGGTCCACTGAGTCTGCTCCGACAAGAAGCATCAACAAATTCGTGCTAATACAATTTGCAAGCACGTCTCCAATATCCTTGAGTGTTGTGATTATTCAAGTGTTCATCCAAAAAAAAATTGTTAATGATTGTATGCTTTCCGCCTTCTATCAAATTCCTAGGCAGTTCATTCCAGTTTCCGATCACCGGAATTTTACCGGCTCGCCCGCCCCTTTTCCGAGGGGCAGGCGAGGCTTGGAGAACGGCCTTCTCCGTTGACATCGGACAGCATTGCACGAAATTTGTAAAGCACCATTGTTTTTATATCCCATACTAGAGAGTTGTGCACTGGAATTCCCCAGGCATCAGCATGATGATGAATGTTTTACTTGATATAAGGATTTTACTGATTAAATTTTGGGAATGCTAACTTGTTCTCAAATGTAGGGATAGTAGCAGACTGAAGGAGAACGCACATCAAAACAGGAATGGTAAAACACATCTTAAACGGAGGGAGAATTTTCAATTGTCGGCAAGACGTTAAGCTGCTTTTGGATGCCTAAGAGATTTCTAGACTGTAGATTGTGATGATAAGTAGAAAAAAAGAAGTCATGTTAAGCGCTGACAAATCCGCGTTGCTGTTCTGTTGCGCCGATATGTAGCATTATCGGCATCAGCTTTTAGCAGGGCTGAGAGGAGACGGAGTTGCAGAGTAAAGGTTGAGGGAAATGTGTGTCCGCAGTGATTTGGTGAGTTTGGAGAAGCACCGTTTTTGCAATTAGACCAAATCAAATCAGGAGGCTATTAAATTTAATCACAGACACAGACGGACACCCAATGGGGGGAGCGTGGTGCAACAACCCTCAAGGATAGTGAATAGGTAAACCAATGTCATACAGCAAAAAAGAAATGGTTAAGAAATACATAGTAAATGAGAAAAACTATGATGTCATGAATGCATTATATCTTGCCGGAGAAAAGCGATGGGAGTTGGAAAGAGGCCTTGCAAAATTACTGCCTTCGCCATGAAGTGCGCCATTTATTGCATGGCAAATGCATTGCAGAGAACCGTAGTAAACTATTGCGTTTGCAGAAAGCAGAACGATTGACTCAACGCCAAATTGTGTGTTAGCATCGGGATTTTGTGAGCAGGTCAGTTAGTGGCATTCTGGCACACATGTGACGATTTCATTTTTATTGACTCATCGATGTTTCAACCACAACTCCATGAATATTGGGCGACAAGGATAATCTAATGACAGCATTATTGATGACCATAGTTTTCAACATACGCAGTATTTAGAAAAGGCGGGCTATTTTGCTGCAACAATTGGCGGACGTAACATCACTGTTGTCCTGGAGCAACAATGTCCCTTCTTTCAATTATCATTATAAATAAATAACCTGTTGATGCTTGTTCGCCATCCTTCGTGCTAAGCTACCATAAAATATAAAATTTAAAATATCTGAAGAGGCATATCTTGTAATCAACGATCACATTATATACTTATGTGAAACAAAATGAATGGGACGGCAATGTGGAACGATTGGGCCTTTGTGGGAAGAAATCATGGCCAGGCAAACAAGTGAGCCGCCTCTGTCATCCAGCGATTACAATTTAACCGTATTCTCCTGGAATGTCGAAATTATAACATCCATTCCGCGTTCACCAGTCGTCAATACTCTGCCGCGCACCTAAAAATAACGCTCAGGCGACAATGCAAAAATAAAATGCACCACAAAGTAAGCTTTCCAAGTGTAGTTGAGTTATCAGGACATCGAAGTTTCAATAATTATGTTTGTACATTACTTTATGTCATTTTTCATGGAAATATAATGTGTCCTACGCAGCGGAACCTCACTGACCGAAGCCATAACTGCAGTAAACGTTAATATCAATTGGGTAAGAAGGCACAATGGCTTGGGAAGGCATTGGCCACCGAGTTTGAAGGGATGCAGCGGTTCTCTGAAAATACAAATTGCCAGTGAGAATCACAACCATCAGATGTCGGCCCTGTAAGAGGTAATCTGAGCTGTAACTGAAGCGCTCCAAAGTAAACGTGGAAATTACCATTATATACGTTGTCGCAGTTGTGTTAGCAACATTAATAGTGAATTTGGCCAGCAGTACTGTAACGGAAAAAAAGTGTTCCAAGGTTACATAAAGTGATACTCCAACATTGGTTCTGGAGCCGTTCATGACCTTGAGTTCACGCCCTTTTCATTCTTCCAAATGAGCTCTGCATTTATTTGTTCATAATTGATATTCCTTGCTTTCAGTCTGCCCACTAATGGTTCATGCTTCTCCTCGTCAGTAAATTTAGTATATGGCCTTGTCTTCTGTCAAACTGAGGTCTCTGCTACTGCCGCCCATAACCCCACCCCGGTGACCCCATATCTTTCCCTCTCTTGAGTTCACCACATGAAAAACAAGTCTATATTCAATGGTTCATTCTATGCTTAGTGAGAACATCTAATCCGGTGATTGCACACTTCAATGATATGAGTGTAGGTATGATTGAAAAGGCTGCACTTTGTGCAAGCAACCTGATATTAGTCAGGGTAACAGTGCAGTCTGTTTAGTTGTGTGTTGAAACATGTGCACATTAAATATGAGTTGCAATTGAAATATATTTGTGTTACACAAATGATGGAATTGCTTAGAAGGACAAAATATAGCTCTTGAAAATCAACCCATGTCATAACCAATCAGTTCAGAAAATTGCAGCATATTGAGTATTAATCACTGCAGGAAAAAAAAAACTACTGACCCTAAGCTAAGGCTCTGAAGTCCAACATATGAATCTCGCCATCGTCGAGTTAGTTTAACAAAAATCTATGAATAAACTTCCAATCATTGCCTGCAAACAAGCATTTCGTCGACGAATGATTTTACGGAAGGATATCTCCCATTCATATCTGCTCTTGCTTAAGTATGATTGAAAATCGACATCACTGTGAGTGAAGCTTAACTGACCTTGGAAAAGCCGTGACACGTTGCTCAGATTAATGGTAATTCGTGATGGGCAGCACATGCTGGCCTTGCCAGCGACGTCCACATCACATGAAGAGATAAATACACTGCAGCAATTCGGTATAGCAAGTGCACTAAATAGAAATGTTCATTCAACAGTTTACATCTAAAGAATTTGCAACCCAGCGAAACATGTCTGCTCCGAACAGTTCCCCAATTGACTTTGCCCACTTCCAGTCCTGGGAACGCGCGCTCTTGTTGCGGATTGGCCAACGTTTGCATAATTGCACTCCATCTGTTGTGGCGCCGCGCTTGGCCTGGAAAATCACCTCGTAAAAATGTCACGCGAACAAACCCTTTCCCTCCGAACTCTGTGAGCTACAACTGCGCTGAAACAAAAATAATAATAGCTATAGGCAGCAAGTTTATTGGGGGTGGGTGCGGGGTTTTGGTGGGTGTGGGGTGGGGAGACTGGTGGCAGTGGTTGGGTCTAGTCATAATGTCGGTCTGTTCAGAGACTCCGGACACTGGAAGAACGATGCAACTCTGACAGCGGCGCTTCAGCAGTTGAAGGTATATGATCCACAGAATAAGAGAATGGAGTAGCTGCCTCCGGTGCTAGGCCGTTGCTGGCCCCTTCTGGGCTCTGGTGCGCAGAATTCAGAGGTTCCCTGGTCCAAATCTGGGCATCGAATCTCTCAAGTTCACAAGCTTGTTTGGATGAAACCGATACTGGACCCACTTGATTTGATTTGATTTATTATTGTCACATGAATTAACATACAGTGAAAAGTACTGTTTCCTGAGCTCTATACAGACAAAACATTCCTTTCATAGAGAAAGCATCGAAACATGCTTCACCCTCTTGCACAAGTGGCCGACATGCTTCTTCACTCGAATGCCCTGTGTGTCTCGGGCATTCAAAATCTCCTTTTCTTCTCTAGGGCTCTTCTTGCCACGCAGGAGGTTCCCCTACCAAAACACCTTTACAAAACGAGATCATCATTATAGGACTGTCCTCTTTCTGAGAGTTATGATAGTCTTTCTGAGAGGCTTACCTGACCTCTTCCCTTCTCGACAATTGACGAACATTAAGTGTAAGCAAGTATGCAGGCACTGACCCGTCAGCAGTCGTGCAAACGTGACCCCGGTTGGGAAACGAAGAAGAGTGCTGCAGGGCAGCAATGTTTGAAAATCCAAATAGTAATAGTCTAAAATCCAAATAGCAACTCCCTCCTTCTTAATAGAAGCGAATAATAACTCCACGGCTGTCTCCTCCAACCTATTTCAGGCAGCATTGTCGAGGACCGTCCTGACACAGCCGATGTCATTTTGCTTCACGAAAGTCGGAGATTTGTCGTCCATAAATCCCGTTCGATGTACTGTTATCATCCTAGAGACACAGGGCCTTCGAGTGAAGAAGCATGTCGGCTACTTGTGTAAGAGGATGACCATGAAGATTCAACTCAGTTTATCAACAATAGATTTAGTGGTGGTGGATCCCATGAATTGACACTTCAGCCGCTTGGAGTGGGCATCTACAAGGATTAAGGAGATGTGCCAGAACTTAGCATGACCAAACTCGTTTTGGAAAGAATATTTGGTGGTGAAATGTCCTTTTTGCCAAGGAGACATGGAGAAGTCAGGGCCGGTTTCGTATGTCCAAGAGGCACAGAGCCTTCGAGAAAAGAAACATGTCGGTCATTTGTGTAAGAGGATGGGTGCAGCTCCTGAAGGCAAGCAGGTGGGTCCAGTTTCACCTTCAACCACACCAGCTTGTGAACTTGAAACATTCGATGCCCCAATTTGGACCAAGGGAATCTCCGAATTCTGTGGGCGAGTCTCATGGAGGGGCCTGCAATGGCACAGTATGACGGCTACCTCATCCATTCTCTTCTTCTGCAGATCATGCACCTTCGACTGCTGAAGGGCCGCTGGCAGAGTTGCATCGTCTTGTCGGTGTCGGGAGTCCCTGAACAGACAGACATTATGTACGATATCAGACATCAGCCGCCCCATCTCCATCCCAAATTAAGGGCGCAGGAAAATCTATATGAAGGTCAATCACGGGCGACATGATCATTTCCAAGGGTTCAGTTTCAATACTGGAGCTTTTGTTTCGTCTGAAACGCTTGCAAAAAACGCAAGTACGTTCAATTTCTCTTTCATGTCAGGCCACCAGATGTACTTTCTTGTCAAAATTTCCACTCATGTGTGGCCAAGATATACATCAGCTTGGATCATTGGCCAACGCTCCTGGGGTGATGAAAAGGAATGCCCCCAATCCCTACACATCTCGCCCCCCCCCACTCCACCCCTCGCCGCAACGGCACTCCCATCTTTGCGCGTTGTTACTCCTGCATTATAAAAGTCTTCATTTGCTCTGCCTTGTCGAAGTGCCAACGTAACTGCACCATTTTCTGACCTGCAATAGCAATGGTTTTCTTTGTGTTCATTACATAATGTGGGTTGCTGAGACAGGCAGGGTCTCCACATTGTGAAAGCCAACAATATCTTCTTTCGTACAAGTGGTCGCCGTGCGACATCTGGTAGCGGGAGGCGACAAAGCTCAACTGTATTAGGGATTTGTATTCCCGCCCGATGCAGGAATGCACAGTCGTCTGCTGTCAGCAGCAAGGCAACTCTTTGCACTTTAGCCGAGATAATAAGAGGCATTGGCACATCTCAAGGAAAAGTCCCCGCATTGGATTTTGCCCAGATAGGAGTGGGGCCCATAGATGCACTACTAAAATTCCTTCTCGTCATAAATGGCTACTAGGCTTTTTCTGTTGAATGTAACCAGCTTTTCTCAGCATTTGACGACCTTCTCCAAGCAAACACATATCTCTCCGCTCTAACCGTAATGCTATGGAATAACTCTTCGCCATTTCCGTACACTGACGCAAACACGTGACTACTTATTGTTTGCTCGGGTACAAGTGAATGGGCATGTGGTTGATTGCGAGGCCTGTTTAACTTGGGTTGAAGCCTTTTGCCTGCGTGCCTCCCTACTTCTCGTGTTGATGTTATTTTAAAAGCTGGTATGCGTGGCCATAGTTTTTGATACATTCAGCAGGGGCCTTCAATGTGAATTGAGCATTTCCTGGAAGGAGATCAATTCTATCGCATTCTTCGACGGACGTGTTGCCTTAATAGTTTTCACCTTGTATCCGAGGGGATGCAACCCTTATTCATCCACTCTGAAACCGAGGTAGGTAATCCAATCAGCTAAAATGGTAGATGTCCGTTATGTAAAATATATGCCAGCTGATTTCATGCTGTTCAGGACCTGCTGCAGGTTTGCACGATATTACTCGGGTGGCACTCCTTTCAGTAAGATATCGTTTAAAGTTTATTTAATTAGTGTCACAAATATATTTATATGAACACTGCAATGAAGTTACTGTGAAAATTCACTAGTCCCCACACTCCGGCTCCTGTTCGGATACAGTGAGGGACAAATTAGTGTGGCCACTACACCTAATTAGTAAGTCTTCCGGAGAGTGAGAGGAAATCAGAGCACCCGGAAGAAAGCTATGCAGGCTCAGGGATAACGCGCAGCCAGGAATTGAACCAAGGTTCCTGGCCATGTGATGCAGCGGTGCCAAGCACTGTGCCATTATGCCGCCCTCTAAGACAATATGGGACATTCACTTTAGCAAGTTTTCACGGTGTACTGAGAAATGGCACAGGCTGATGAAACACCTAATGGCAATGGGGTGCCTTGATACAGCCAGTTGTTGATACATATTGTAACTAACTCTCTGAAGTATTCTCCCAGTTCCAGGGTTTGGTAAGCATGACTGATATCCAGCTTTTTGGATTTGGGGTCCCCTTTTAACTTAGCATAGAGATAATCTATTCTTGACATAGATTACCTTGGTTCGCAATCCCCACATCCCCTCACTGTGCAGTCCAGTTTCAGAATGGGAACGATGGTCCCGGCCGATATGAAAATATGATTAACCAGTCAAGATGTTATGTTTGTTCACATATCTTAAACCAGGCGGGAGGAGGGATGCCTTTATAACCAACACCCCTGACATGGCCAGGATTTTTAATAGCTGGACAGGTATATCAGGAGGCTTGATATCCTGGACACCACATACTAGGATTTGACAACACAGAGATGTGGAGAAAGTTCGATAGCAGTATGGGTTGTGAAGGGAAGATTGGTTATTTGAGATAGTGAACACCTGTCCATGAGCTAAAGAAGTCAGTTCCTCATCTGATTTCGAAGCAGTCAAACTCGAAACCAAAGGGGAATGTGAAGAATTTGAAAGGCCCTGCGTGTGATTTGCGTGTAAGTGAATGCAAGTACAATGTGGGTCAAAACAGTTTGGATTACCAGAGTCCACCCAAAAGAGACCAGTCATATATCATTTCCTATTATATTGAAGGGGGCAATACTTACCCAACATCCAGTGGCATTTATTTGATGTGTAGAAATAAAGCATGATCTTGGTTCCCTATTCGATGGAAGGGATGTGTGCTCCCATACATAAAACACACTCAGAAAAGTCTTCCCTTGCCAAAAATGCGACGGGCAATTTCATAAAGAGAATGATTCTTTGGCATACTGTTTCCCAGCTGTGGAGTGGCTAAGGCAATGTGCGAGATTTTAATATTGATCTCCATTTTGGAACAAGTAGCGAATGACACAGCTACTGTCCTAATTGCAATAAACAATGAGATGGTTGTCATGACAATATGGTGCTTCAGCATCGATTGGAATTGAATTATGTTTTGTCAGAGAGAGGTGGGACATGTGCAGTGATTGTTTCAGAGCGTTGCATCTACATCCCAGGTCGTACAGAAAACATAACTATTCTCTGGCTGCTTACAGCAGAAAAGAAGCGCAGAAACTTAAACAGCCATCATTGTTTACCTTGGGCGGATGGCTATCAGAATGGCTGGGTGCTCTGGGAACATCAATCCCACAAGGAATTGCAATAATTTTTAAGCTGATCTCGACATTGATCGTACTCGTTAATGTGTCTGTGCAAGGCTGTCCAAGTCCGCGGAAGGGATGGCGTCAGTGATATTAAGTTGAGCAAGAAATGATACGAAGGGACCAGTTGTCCTTCGGGACGCAGGAACAGGTATTTGGCACCTCTATTTAGATGTCTTATCTTGGACTAAACCCCAGGCCCAAAAGCGGGGAATGATGGAGGGTAGTATATAATACCTAGTATAAAGGTCGTCGTTTAAAATTTACTACAATAAGTAGACTAGGTTACCAAGAGGATTACAAAATGCTTTGCATACAGAAAATGGATCCATCGTGTGCCAATTACAACAAATGCAAAGGTATTGTCCATTAATCACATATACTCAGTAGTAATGATTTTTAAACAGGTGTTGCAACTAAATGCAGTTTAAAAATGTGTCTGTGAGTCTTGGCCAAATCTCGGTCAGTTTTCTCAGCATGATAGGCAGCTGACAGCAGCAGACATGTCACATTCCGTGAGACAATGGAGCATAGTGAGTAGCTCGTTCTTAGCGGCATCTGTTAGGCGGGGGCAAGTTAAACAGCGGTCTGGAATTACTGGGAATATGTTCACTCCTGTTTACGGAGGCTGGTACAGTGTCTCGTGTTGGGAAGGGAGGCCGATTTCAGGCAAGAGAATTGACTCCTTTACCAATTAAAATTTGCGGGTGTTAACAATAGCCTTGAATATACAGGAGTTATGTAGTTAGATTTCCGAGTAACGAGGGAGGGATTTTCAGGTACAATGGGCTAATGAGCTCCAATTCCTGCTGACAGGTGGAATGTTATTGGCTAAGATAATAATGCATAACAGCGTAATTGGGCCCTCAAGTTTGGGTGATATGCTGGGAGAAAGATATCCAGTTATACGAAATACTATATATACCTCCAACACGTACTTTTACTGCAGGAAGAACGCCTGAACCCGCTGACTGTCTTCTTACCTGATACATGTAAGAGTATGTCTGTTCTTTCACTACATGCTGTCTTTCGTAGTCTTTGTATTGCTTGAGTGAGATCAATCGAGTTGAAGGCATTCCTGTGGCCCACCTCAGAAAATTCCTCTTACAATGATTTTGAACATTTTTTCTGCCTTGTCCTGCACCACTGCACATCATTATATTGAAATAATAACCAATGCCCTGCGTTCTTTTGAATGCCTTGATTGAAGTTGATTCCACTAGAATTCTGCGTAGTGCGTTCCAGAGTGAACTACTGGGTTTGTGAAATTTCTCTTTGAGTCAGTGGCCTTTCGTCCTTGATCACTTTCGGAGCGGGAACACTCTCTCTATGCACTCTTTCCAGCCCCCTCATGATTTTCAGCACATCTTTCTCATTTCCTCTTCGCATTCTTCTTTTCAAAGAGATTACAAAACTCGTCTCCAATCTATCAGCAAATCTGAAACTACAAAATGAAAAAAAAGTGCACACCTCGGTTTCATCCATCCTGTTAAATGATAATATTGATCGCCCTTGCATGTTTAAAGTAAGGAATTAAACCATGCTGGAATTACAACGTATTGTAAGATTGTGCAGTGCTTTAGTACTTATTTGCGAGGAATTATATGCTATTCAATAACTTCTCTTTAAATTGCATTCAATAAGTAAACTACATTATTTATCGAATTGATCTAAGCCATCAATTTCTAATTGGCAAATACTCCTTATTTTCATGGGTTAATGAACAAATGTGACTGGCATATAACATTTTAAAGATGGAAGTATAAAGATGCTTCACTGAATATCAGAGGCGATTTTTATTTAAACCATTAAGACTGAAAAATCTAGTTCATGTATAACAAAGCGCACAAGAACACTTGAAAGTGTATATTATATAACCTCATTGTGGGCGTTATTCCGTTTGGATATAAAGTTTAGGTACCCAGCGATAATAGGGATTTCCAGCTTTTGCTACCAGAAACATTCATGAAATATGAAATACATAGCTACAAAGTAGAAGACTAATTGATTACTTACCTTAGACAATTGGATTTTAATTAAAATAAGACCGAAGGTATATGCAAAAGTCTTCATTTGCTCAGGTGAATGAGACAAGTTTCATCGAAATGGCTGAATTCGTTTGCGACTATGTGATCTGACTCCACGACTAGAACAAAAATATGAGGACCACGACAAGGGCACTGACTGTAACAACTTATTTCACACCAATAACTAAATACGTAATCGGATATTGATGGTTAAAAAAGTGGTGAATTCAATAGTACATAATTTGGGCAAAGACTTTTGGAAATAAACAGATTCCTATGGAACGGTGAATAAGTAAAACTTCAATGAAGAATGTTTGAATGCATGTTTATTTCGGTAAGAGCACTTTGTATTGTGCGAACGGTTTTTTTTTAGTTCTGTGTAGCGTATGCACATAGTTTTTACTTCAGCGGATTGACATTAAATGTTTTGGCACAGCGACCAGAGTGTGAAAAAAACCCACAAACGTTACCGTAAAGCCAAATGTCAGAAGCAATTTAATTAAGAAAAAGGAAAATGCTGCGAGAAATGTGTGTCAAACATCGAAGGTGCTTTAATTTAGGCACAAATAATGTACTTCTTTATTCTAGCGGGACATAAAGATTGAATTTAGAGTAGAAGATTGCCGTTTTTTTATTATCTAAATTTATTAGACTTAAATATACCTATAACGTTTTAATTTTTAGACCTGAATAGATTAGTAGGCAAATGATGTCGTTATATCCTATCAGTAGTTGCAAGTAACAGAATAAATGAACCTTGATGAGCAAACATGCGATTACTTACATATTCAATCAATGTTGGAATTATAAGAGCATCTTATTATTGCATATTAATTTACTGCAGGGCCACAGTATTTTACTTGAGGGAACTGACTGCTATTCAATAACTTCTCTTTATATTGCATTCAGGAGATAGACTACATTGAGAACCCATTTAATAAAATAGGATTTTGGCGATAAAGACAGATCAGAATGGTAACCAATTTTCCGAGAAATATACACATTGATACACATTGACAATGCTTACATAAGAACTAGAAGTAGGAGTAGGCCATCTGACCCCCCAAGACTGCCCTGCCATTCAATAAGATCGTGGCTGATCTTTTTGTGGACTCAGCTCCACTTACCCGCCCGCTCATCATAGCCCTTAATTCCTTTACTGTTCCAAAATTCAACTATCCCTGGCCTTAAAAACAGTCAATGACGTAGCCTTAATTGCTTTCCTGGGCAAAGAATTCCACAGATTCACAATCTTTTCTGTGAAAAAGTTCCTCCTTATCTCAGTCCTAAATCTGCTTCCCCTTATTTTAAGGCTATGGCCTATAGCTCTACTTTCACCCCCCCAGTAGAAACCATTTCCCTGCTTCTATCTTATCTATTCCCTTCATAATCTTATGTTTCAATAAGATTTCCCCTCATTCTTCTGAATTCCAATGAGAATAGCCCCAGTCTATTCAGTCTCTCCTCATAAGCCAAACCTCTCAACCAAGTGAACCTCCTTTTCACCCCCTCCAGTGCCAGTACACCCTTTCTCAAGTAAGGAGACCAGAACTGTACACAATACTACAGGTGCGACCTCACCAGCACCTTATACAGCTGCAACATAACCTCACTGTTTTTAAACTCCATCTCTCTGGCAGCGAAGGACAAAATTCCATTTGCTTCTTAATTACCTGTTGCACCTGCAAACCAATTTCTTGAGGTTCCGGCCCAAAGACACCCAGTTCTTTCTGCACAGCAGCATGCTGCATTTTTTTTACCATTTAAATAATAGTCGATTTTGCTATTATTCCTACCAAAATAGATGACCTCGCATTCACCAACATATTACTCCATCTGCCTGACCCTGATCCCTGAGGCATACTGTTAGTCATTGACCTCCAACCAGAAAAGCACCCATTTTCCCCCACTCTTTGTTTTCTGTCAGTTAGCCAATCCTGTATCCATGTTAATGCATTACTGGTGCACCTTTATCGTATATAGCAGCCTTTGGTGCAACACAGTATCAAATGCCTTCTGGAAATCCAGACTCCCCACATCCACAGGTTCCCCATTGTCCACTGCATATGTAATGTCATCAAAGAATTCCACAAAATTAGTCAAACATGACTCCTTCATGAACACATGCTGCATCTTACCAATGGGACAATTTATATTCAGAAGTCTCGCTATTTCTTTGATGATGATAGATTCAAGCATTTTCCCTATTACAGAAGTTAAGCTAACTGGTCTGTTGTTACTTGTCTTTTGTGTACCTCCTTTTTTTTTAAACAGTTCTGTCACATTTGCTGTTTTCTAATCTGTGGCAACCACCCAAGATTCCAGCGAATTTTGTAAATTACCACGAGTGCAATTGCTACTTCCCCCTCTATCTCTTTTAGTATCCTGGGATGCAATTCATCACGGCCAGGAGACTTGTCTAGCTTTAGCCCCATTTACTTGCCCAACACTACCTCTTTCGTGATAATGATAGTTTCTAGATTCTCACCTGCCATAGGTTCTCACATGCCATACTTCATGAAACTGTAAAATGTGCATTCCTTTTGGCAACCTGTGTCCAGGAACAATTAACATAATCGGTTTTTCTTACTGCCCATCACACTATTCTATCTTTTGTATAATATTAACCATGGTTTCTTTGGTCTGGTTTAGAATTAGTTTGTTAATACTCACTACAGTGAATTAACGCTGAAAATGTGGAATTTTTGACGGACAGAATTGTGCGATGATCGGTTTGTTTATGTTTTTTTTCACTTTTGCTCCTGATAAAGGCTTCCTTACATTTACCTTTTCTCAAAAACAAATTGCACAATTTTCTTAAGTGCTATGTGCGTGAAAGTAACAGCTTCATGTTGATAACTCAGCACCTTCCAAATTATGCTGCATCATCATAAACATTAGCAGATCAGTAAAACGCAGTCGCAATCGTAAATAACTGAGTTTGAAATAAGGGAATAAGGGCTATTCCCGTAGAATAATCAAGGGTGCAGAGCAGCGAAAAAAGAAACGAAGATCGTTACAAGGAAAACATTATTTGCAAATGTTGATGAGCGGCCAGAACTGAAATTAAAAATTCGTTTTCTGCGACTTTTCAAGTAATATTTTTACAGCTACATATTGTTTTCTCCAGAATTGAATAACGGTAATATATCTTCATGAATAAATACTTCTAGAAACCAAAATGCACTGTTAATTGCAATTGCAATCGGTATCATACGACTGTGGTGCTTCCTGAAGCGGCAAATAATCCAACTGTACCATTTTGTTTTTAGAAAACCTGTGTAAGCACATCATACTTAAGAGAACAAGTACATGAAGAGGAACTTTAAATCGGTTGCCACACGACGAATCAGTGTTATGGGACTCTGGTTTCGGTGTAGATAACTTCTGTTGCTCTGCTTGGCATCTTTGCACTAAGCTGAGCATGCTCTGCATTTGCCTCATTATATTTCGATTTCCGGGTTTTCTCGAAGCCAATCAGGTCAAGAGAAGCATATGTCAGCTTGTTATTAGTGGTGACTTGCTCCATCTGTGAAGTCAACGATGGAGAATATTGTTAGCTCATTGTTTTATTTGTCTACCAGCAAAACTGCATCAATGTTCGTTCAATAAGAGGGAAAATAATATACACGGGACCATTAGAAAAGGGGTGAATCATTTTGTGCCTCACGAATCTGTCGACCTTGAATTTACATACGTGGCACGTTTCTATTAATACATTATTTCGGGGAACAATTCAAACAAAACCAATTAGCATGCTTGTAAGCAATCCCACAAAGGTTAGAATTTTTCCCTCCCTCTAGAAAATATTCTTAATTACACTCTTGAAATTTGTAGCTCTATGTTTTTCAGAAAATGTCGCCGTGTCCCCAGAATATCTCTCCAAACGGATGAAATAGCACATCTCTTGTTTCCTTTAACAAATTTACTATAACTCCTGTTTTCGAAGTGGAGATGCTGGCTTTGGACTAAGCTGGATACAGTAAGAAGTCTCACAACACAGGTTTATTTGGCATTACGGGCTTTCGGAGCACTTCTACTTCATCAGGTATGTGACAGAGGTGGGTTCACAAAGACGGCATATATAGACAGAAACTCGATTGTAAGAGAATGGTTGGAATACAAGTCTTTGCAGGCAATCAAGTCTTTGCAGGAAGAAACAATGCGAGTGGAGAGAGGACTAATCACAGGTTAAAGAGATGTGAATTGTCTCAAGCCAGGCCAATTGGTCAGACTGTGCACGCCCAGGCCAAATGTTGGGGTGACAGGGAGTGTGACAGATACCCAAGAGCATGGTTGAAGCCGACCTCATGCGTGTGAACTTGGGTATCAGTTTCTGTTCGGCGATTCTGCTTTATCATGTGTCTTGAGGTCTGCCTTGGAGAACGTTTAATTGAAGATGAAAACTGAATGTCTTTGGCTGCTGAAGTGTTCTCCGACAGGAAGGGAACATTCCTGCCTGGTGATTGTCGCATGGTGTCCGTTCATCTCTGTGGCACACGAGACACACGACAATGCATAACCCCCCCCAAGCCAGAAACTGATAGCCAAGTTCCACACACGTGAGTAGAAGATCCTCAGCATGGATCTTGCGTTCGTGTCACACTTCATGCAACCCCCACCATTTGGCCTGAGCTTGCAAAATCTTACTAACTGTCCTGGCTTGAGACAATTCACACCTCGCCAACCTGTAATTATTACTCTACCCATTCGCATTTTCTGTACCTGTAAAGACTTGCATTCCAATCATTATCTTGCAATCGAGACACTGTCTATACATGCCGTCTTTATGAACACTCCTCCCCACTGATGAAAGAGAGCAGCACTCCAAAAGCTCGTGATACCACATAAACCTGGACTTTAACCTGATGTTGTGAGACTTTGTACTGTCCTATATTTGTGTCATCAAGAAATTTCAATGTGTGGTGTTTTATTCCATGAAGTTCTGAATAAATCCCATGAATCTTCAAAGTCTCAACATAGCTCTATGAGAAAAAACCAGTTATATCCTGGCAATCGGAGTGTTTGCTTGTTATTGTTAATATCTGTCGACCACCATTGTTCAAATATGCATGCCATGTAAACAATTTGACTTAATGCTGCCTCAAAGTGCCTGGGAGACGTGCTCGATTCCAGCCTCGGCAGATCATTTGTGTGGCTGCTTACTTTAGGTCTGAGGCGTTCAAGTCAGGCAACCCTGATCTGTACAAGAAAACCAGAAACGATCAAAGGAGATCCATCAATGATGCCAAAAGACAGTACCAGACCAAGCTAGAGCCCCAGGCCAGCCACACAGGCCTCCTCCGACTATGGCAAGGTCTGCAAGGCATAACAGGCTATATGATGAAGGCATGTAAAATCATGGGCTCGTACGCATCACCAACGCCCCCCCCCCCCCCCCACCGAGGAGATCAATGCATTCTATGCCCGGCTTGAGCAACACATCAGTGTGACCGTGCCCTCCACCCTTGAAGTCTTGGATGAAGCGGTCACCATTGCCGCTGTCAGATCAGCTTCCTCGAATGTCATCTCACAGAAAGCAACTGGTCCGATGGGGTACCCTGACGAGAACTTACATTCTGCGTGATCAGCGGGCAGAGATATACGCAGACATGTTCAACCTCCCTTTTCAATGATCTTAGGTCACTATCTGCTTCACGAAAACGACCATCATCCTGGAACTAATGAAAAGCCGAGCAGTGTTCCTTAATGACTATCATCCAATGACTCTGGCATCCATCATTATGAAGTGTTTCAAACGCTAGTCATAGCACGAATCAATTCCAGCTTCCCTGGACGCCTGGGTCCACTACAGTTTGCCTACTGCTGCAACAGGTCCACAGCAGACGCCATCCCCCGGCACTGCACTCAAAACTGCAACGCCTAGACAACAAAGACCTATTTCTTGACGACAGCTCAGCTGTCAATATCATTATTCCTATGAAACTCATCTTCAAACTCCATGGCCTGTGTCTCCGCTGCTCTATCTGTGGCTGGATCCTGAACAAGGATCCTGACAGCTCCCCAAAAGAAAGGGGAACAGCCACAAACATTAAGGGTAGGCAACAACACCTCCTCCACGATCACCATCAGCACCAGTGCCGTCCCCCTCCCCCACAAGTTTGTGTCCTCAGCCCCCTAGTGTGCCTCTTATTTACCTATGATTGTGTAGCCAAATTCCCCTCCAACTCAATTTTCAAGCTGCTGACGACACCACCAGTGTGGCTCAGATCTCAAACAATGACAAGGCAGAGCACAGGAATGAGATGGAGAATCTGGTGAACTTGTGCCACTACAATAATCTTTCCCTCAATGTCAACAGAACAAACAGATTGTCATCAACTTCAGAAAGCACAGCTGTCACAAACTTCCACAGCTTGCTCTCGCTCCTGCTCTGCCCAAGACCACAAGAAAATACAAAAGGTTGTGAATGTAACCCAGTCCATCAAGCACACCCGCCTCCCACCCATTGACTCTGTCTACACTTTCTGCTGGCTTGGCAGAGCAGCCAGTATAATTAAGAGCACCATGCACCCCGGACTTCCTCTTTTCCTCCTTCTTCCATCGGGAAAAGATACAAAAGCCTGAGGTCATGCACTAACCGACTGAAGAATAGCTTCTTCCTTGCTGCCGTCAGAAATTTAAATGGTCCTACCTTGCATTAAGTTGATCTTTCTTTACACCCTAACAATGACTGTAACTCTGCATTCTGCACTTTCTCGTTTTCTTCTCTATGAGTTCTATGCTCTGTCTTTTTAGTGCACAAGGAATAATATTTTTCACTGCTTATACATATGACAATAACAAATGAAATCAAATCAAATACATTGTCCCCATGTCTGCATGAGTTTCCACGGGTGTTACAGTTTCCTGCTAACGGTTCTATCATCTGTGTTATGTAGATTGGTCATGTCAAATTGTCCCTGAGTGTCTCAAGATGTGTAGGTTCGATGGTTTAGTCGCAGAAAATGAGAACGGCTGTACAATGCCTTCTGTTCGGATTTTCGTGTGGACCTGATGGGCGGAATGCCTCCTTCTACATTGTAGGAATTATGTAATTAAATTGAACTTTAATTCAATTGTCGCTAATGCCTTTTGCATCAGAAGCGTTTTGATAATTCATATAATTACCAGCCACCGCATTGCTCTTTCTACTCATTGAACAATTTCTAAAGAATTATCAATTACTTTGGTCAGCTATTACCTGTCATAATCCAGCAGTTTGATTCTGTTAATTTGAACATTTTCGAATTTGTCGATCACTTTATGCATAATTATACAATTCAAAAATTTCCCGAAAAGAAAGGATAAGATAGCTGATATAAAATTTGGTAGAAGCACCACACTGAATGGAACAACGTAAAGGGTAGACTTTTGACGCACGTTCATGCTATTTTTATCATCGTGCTTTGGCAAACGCTTTCCATTCCTCTAGCGGTTTAACTCTCCTGTTTATAACTAGACGCGAGTGACTGCCTATGTGGAGTTTCCACGTTTTTCCGTTGTCTATGTCAGTTTCTTCCGATTGTTCCGGTTTCCCTGCACATCCCAAAGATGCGCAGCTTATCTGGATTGGCCATGGTAAATTGTCCCTCAGTATGAGGGAGATTAAGGGGATAATTATGTGGGATTAGAGGGATAACGTCTGGGTGGGATTATGGTCGTACGAGGCTTGATTAGGCGAATGACCTCTTTCTACACTGCAGGGAGTCTTTGATTCGAAAATAGCGGAGCTCTTCGAACCCAACGCAATTTAAACATCAGTTCATCCTCTAGTCTGCCTATAAACAGGTGAACAGATAAAACACGTTTTTAAACTGGTTTCCAAATTATATGAAAACTAGATGGAAAGTTGAAATGTTGATGTCGAAGTTTGACATTTTGTGACAATACGGACCGGAATATTGATACATTTTGTTTCATTTACAGGACATCTCACTTCCATTGTTGAGGAAACTGACTGACATGTGGTTTCGATCGCTTCTGATACCTCCCTCCGAAGACTTTCTTTACATTAACCTGGGACAGTGCAGTTTCTGGCCTGCAACCTGATATGGCGCATTCCGAGCATCCACTCATGCATTGATATTCGCAAAATCTTCAACAGAACAAACTGCACAACTGTCTATAACTGCTTTCCACTGTTAACGATCTAGACATATACTTCCGAAAAATACAGCACACACATTTTCTAGAAATGTATTTCTTCAGAACACTACAGTTTCCTCGGTTTATTCATCTTAGTTAGTTCACAACTAGTCTTACATTAGCACTGCAATGAAGTTACTGTGAAAATTCCCCAGTTGCCACAAGAACGGTGCCCGTTCGGATATACTGAAGGAGAATTTAGCATTGCCAATGCCAATGACCGAACCAGCACGTCCTTTGGACTGTGGGAGGAAATTGGAATACGCGGAGGAAACCTACTCAGGCGCAAGGAGAATTGGCAGACACTGCGCAGAGAGTTACACAAACCAAGAATGAAATCCAAGGCCTTGGCGCTGAAGCAGCATTGTGCCACTGTGCAGACTTTTTCTCAACAACGATTACATATATTTGTGAACGTTTGTGAGTAGAAAAAGAAATGCAAAATTCAGTTGATAAACGTGGAGATTAATTGCAATGATTCAATGCCGTATCATTTCTTAATTTATTTAACATGCATGAGCAACAATAATATGAAATTACCTGCTGTTCACGAAGTTCTGAAGTATCCACATATTGGCACACTCCTGATAAGGAATTAAAATATTATTCTGCCATGAATTTCAATTGATCAGCAAAATTCTAAAGAAGGACAATCTGGTTGATTCCAATAACAGCGTGGGCAGTTATACGAAAATATTATTTGAAACGCAATCCTACTCCAATAAACTCCAGTTCGGGGTGGCATGGTAGCACAGTTGTTAGCACTGCTGCTTCACAGCTCCAGGGTCCTGAGTTCAATTCCTGGCTCGGGTCACTCTCTGTGTGGAGTTTGCACATTCTCCCCATGTCTGCGTGGATTTCACCCGGGCACTTTGCTTTCCTCCCACAGCCCAAAGATGTGCGGGTTAGGTTGATTGGTCATGCTAAGAAATTGTCCCTTAGTGTCCAGAGATGTGTAGGTTAGATGGATTAGTGGGGGTATGGCGGTAGGGGCTGGGTGAGATTGAGTTCGGTGCAGACTCGATGGGCGGAAGGGCCTCTTTCTGCACCGTAGGGTTCTATGGTTTTAAACAACTAAAACAGCGGGACCAGCGGCGTTTTTTTTTCAATTATATATCAAATATTATTTAAATGATAATGTAACCTACGTTTATTAGTCACACGTAAGGCTGACATTAACACTGCAATGAAGTTACTGCAAAATTCCCCGAGTCATCACAGTCCGGCGCCTGTTCGGTCAATGCGCCTAACCAACTCACCTTCCAGAACATGGGACAGAACCAGAGAAAACTCAATGCAGACACCGGGAGTACGCGCAAACTTCAGACAGATAGCGACCCAAACCAGGAATCGCACCCAGGTCACTGGCGCTGTGAAACAGCGGTGCTAACCACTGTGCTACCGTACCTCCCGTTTGGTGCTTCTATAATGGCATCAAAACTGCAGACGCAATTTAGGACTCAGACAACAAGAACAATAACTGTTTCATAGTTCCTGAATTCTACAGTTAACTATTTCGTTTAAACTGCATCTCAGTTTGAAGCAAATATAATTAAATTAAGTTACCACTGAGCAAAACATAGAGGATACTTTACGAATTCCCCGAGGCACTAGGCTTAACGAATGAACGTGAATGCATTTTACAAATCGGCTGTCATAGGTTTTTTAGCTTTTACTCAAATTATACAATTTCACACATTTGACGATCTTGAGGTTATTTTGGAATAAAAACCTTTTTTATTTTGGTGTTTTGGTGACAGTAGCTTCCGGTGATGGTGATCATCAGTAGAAATATGAATGCAACTGCAGTACTCATATAAATAACTTGATTGTTGAACGGGAATTCAGCACCTAATTGACAACGGAAAATAATGACAGAAACCACATTAAGTAAGTAATGTTCTATTTATATTATGACTGAAGTAGAACGCATAAAGCCGTGTGACACAGTGACACAATGGTACAATCGTTAGCACAGCTGCTAACTGCTGGAGGAATCTGGGTTCAATTTCGATCTTGGATGACTGTGTGGCGTTTACACATTCTCCGCAAATCTTCATGGGTTTCCTTCGGTTGCTGCTGTTTCCTCCCACAGTCCGAAGGTATGCAGGCGACATGAATTTTTAGGTATTGGATAGCTTACCCCTGAAAACTGTGTGGATTACATGGATGGTGCAGTGGTGAGAGCTTGGGTGAGATAATTGGTCAAAGCAGCGGTGTGTACTTCGTGGGCCGAATGGCCTTTTTTTGCACTGTAGTGTTTCTGGAGGATTCTGAATGTCGCTCATTAATGGCGGCAGCTCCCATGTCAGGAAACACTGATGAATCAGCAAATGTTGCGAAGTGATAGATAACGTAATGGCCAGTTCGGTGTGGTGCGGTGGCATCGTGGTTAGGACTGCTGCCTCACAGTACCAGGGACCCGGGTTTAATTCCTAACTTTGAACAGTTATTGCATGTTGTCCCCGTGTCTGTGTGGATTTATTTTGGGTGCTCCAGTTTCCTCCCACAGTCCGAAGGACGTGTCTGTTAAGTGCGTTGGCCATGCTAAATTCCCCGTCAGCGTTCCCCAGCAGGAGCCGGAGTGTGATGACTAGGGGATTTTCACATTAACTTCATTACAGTGTTAATGTAAACCGACTAGTGATACTAAAAATAAAAGAATAATTGTTTCATCTAGCAGCGCTAACTGAAAGCGGAGCACTTGGAGACTAAATATTTCTGGGTAATAGATTTTGTTTTTAATGAAGTAATGTTCGTTATTCCGGGCAATGAAGGTTTATTTATAATAGCGATACGAATGGTTACAGGTTCAAGAGATAAACAAGCGTCAGAACACACTGTTAGAAGTATTTTCAAACCCGGCTCACCTCAAATTTAATGGTTCGGGCGATAAATATCGCACATTTAAAAGCCGTTATAACAAGGGTAATGTTTTTGAGCGATTTTTATTTATGAATTGGTTCAGAAAACCCAATTGGGAAATATAGATTTCAGACCGAGTTCATGAAATGCATTCAGTAAACAGTTCCAGAACAATATATTGGGATGCGATTTTCGAAGTAGTCTTTGCTCGATTGCTCATCGGGAAATAAATTAAATTCAGCCTTATTTATGTGAGTTAATGGAGAAGAGTGGTGATCATATGACAACATTTTTTTTACTTGTGCGTGGATATGTTCAAAACAAGACCATTATACTTGAAGAAAATTTATCTTCGAGAAGTAGCTCTCGTGCATTGGAAACTGGCAGACATAACAGTGTTCTGCAATAAAAGAAGAATGATGAAAGTGTGGAACAAATTTTCAATTAGCTTCACAGTAACGAAGCATCGTTATGAAAGTGAAAGAAAGGATTCTTGACAACTCGATTGGGGAGGGTGAATAGTGTGTTGCACAGGGAAAGCCTCATGGAACAAATGATTTAGAGCATTTTTCCCTAAGGTATCTCCAGTTCATTGAGTTGTCGAAAAACGCAGATAAAGTGGTAGCTTTAACACATTTGCAAACAATCTATTTCAATAAGACCGCTCTACTCTTTAGGTCGCCACAGATGTCGATTTGTATGCCTATGTTCTTCATAAAATAAATCAATAGCTTATATTCAGTGAGCAAGTGTAAGATTTTCAAGCTTTTTTAGCACCCGGCGGATTTTTGATTTTTTTTGATGGTGGGGGAGCGGGGGTGGGGGTCGGGGAAGTAGCTTCAGATTAATCGCTCTGGGATCAATCAATTTAGTGTCTGGGTACTAAAGTGGGCCGGTGCACCATAATATAGGGACATGTTTAACCATCGACATTGCTCAAAATGATGGAGAAGCAACAAAAAAAAAATCCACGCTAGTAAATGTTGACAATCAAACTAATTTGTGTACATCTGCAAGAAAGAACTAGGAAGGAAACTGATGCTTTTACTTTGACGGTCAGATGATTATTTTATGCATCCAGGGAAGTTTTAACACAATATTGAGAAAGTCTGAAGTATGTTTGGGTTTGATACTTAATTATATGTCGATTGCATTCGAGGGAACGCAGTGAAGAAGTGATTATAATGTTCGCAACTGAAATTTGTAGAGTGAGTTCATTACCATTTTATTAATTAATGGACCGTTATACCCATGGCTACTCAAATTTCTTAATTTCCCATGTTTTGGGAATCATACATTATAAAATATTGTCCACAGCTGATAATTGACTCAAGTGTTGACGCTTAAATTTGATTTTAGAGAAAGGTCCAAAGAAAAATACGATAGTTGCAATAGTAATAGAGACCTGCGGCTAGTTGATGTGAGCAAATCTTCAAGATAATGGACTTGTTTGCAGATAACTAAGATTAATTCGAAAGTAAAATGGTATAAAATACAAACAAAACACACTACTTAAGAAACCCAACTGCAATGAGCAGGTTCGGTTTCGCATTTTTGCCATTAAACTATTGAGAATCCCAGATAATTCACCAGATTTTTTTTTCGGAAACAAACTACTTTATTAAGTTACGTACAATTTCTGTCTTGAGACTGCAGCTGCAATTTCTGAAACACTCAATTATAAAGCATAATTTTATAAACGTGTTTAGAGTAACGTTTTTAAGCTCCTTGGCGAATCAACGAGTAACAACAACGCGTTGTCGAATTTGGTGGAGTTTGCATTCGCTTACGTTGGATTTATGAAATGATTCCAAATCTACGCTACATGTTTGAAACGTATATTAAGCTAGTGTGTGCCCCACCAATGTTAAGTTACAATGTGAATGCACAGTAGTGTATCTCCAGTTCATTGAGTTGTTAAGGATGTCGGTCCTTACCTTGCCTGGGATTCAGAAGAGTAAATTCCACTTTAGCTGGGACAGGGAGTGTGACGTGAGAAACCTGACAGGTGTAAACAGTTGTGCTTCTGACAGGTTGCGTCCTCTTTAATGTACTTGAAACTTCATAAAGTCCATTTATATTCAATGACTTCGTTGTCACTGTGCTGTTCCTGATCTCAATTCCATCTTCATACCAACTGAGATTGAGCACATTTGGGTAAAACTCACTGGTTTTGCATAGAAGGTCAAGGAAAGAAGAGTCTACTTCACGTACCTTGGGAAAAATCTTCAACGGGGTTGGTGGAACTGCGAAGAGTAGAAATTAAACAAAGAATAATAATGCGGGTTAGTTTTCTCTTGATTGCACAACTTACATTTTCGGTATCCAATATGATCTCCATGAGCGTTAAGTAACTGCAACAAATTTGTATTCCTTGCATGGGAATCATTTAGCAACATATTTGTTAGTGTTTGAACATAGATTCGAAGGTTATTGGGAAACTGCAGGGAATTAATAAATGCACTTTACAAAGATGCAGTGCAAGCATAATTGATCCAAGGTCTCCATTGTCTGTTGCATGTTTCTCTCTTTTTCGTTAAGACTTTTCAAAAAGGGTCTTGTTGAGCAAATTGAAATAGGCAATGATCAAAGGTCGTTGATTCATAATATCTAGTACTATGGGAACACAACTATACTGTAAACAAAATCTATTCCGGGCCATAGGCTATAGTTGAATGAATTTAGGCTCTCGTCAACTGTTGGTTATAGTTAATTGAGTTCCTTGCATAATTGAGTTTAGGCAAGGTATTATTTCATAACATAGAAGGACTGTGAAAATCCACTCTAAGCATTCCTAACTTAAAGATTTCCATAGAGTTGTAAAAAATAATTTTGTGCAGATTTCATCAGTAGCGATTAATCTTACAAGCTCATTACCAAATGTTTGGCTCGCGTTTGGTTCACACCTTTGTTAGACTGTTCAGATATTTCTTGAGGGAACAATGCATTTATAAGAAATCGTGATCTGGCTTTTATCCGGATAGCGCAACTCATTCATGTTAACCCCAAAGTAGGGGCATTGTTCGATCATTTTCCGGGGCACTTTAAATGAAATCTAGGTGTGCTGATGTAAGAACCAATAAATCATGTCAAATAGGTATGACAATTTTCTACTGTACACCTGAAACAACGACTGCATATATCTTGGCACAACGACGTTCGATTAACTGAACTACGTTACTGCTGCCTGAAAACAAACATTACATAGATGTGGATATGCCTGTTCCAATATATAAACAATTTGAATTTAAGAAATTTTGGCAACACCACATTATCTATGAGCTTTCCTTTTTCTCGTGCCAGAATGTCACCTACCAGCTACTTTGATCGTTGAGCCGGTTCCGTTTGCAGTCCTGTTTTCCAAGGTTTTGACACCGCAGTAATACAAACCAGCATCGCGGAGACTGATATTCAGGAGCTGAAATGAAGCATCCCCTTGCTTAAAGCGGAGAAATATCTTCCTGTTATCTGGACTTCTGTGCAGAAATCCGATTTCACCCAGTTTCCACCAGTAAACTTCCACATTTAATACATTTTGAAAAATAGGGAACGGGCAATAGAGGGTGACGTTTGTGCCCAAGACAGCGTTCGTGTTTTCAGGAGCTTGAGAGACTTGGAAATTAGCGCGGATGCCAACTATTATAAAAAAGAATAATGATTGAAAGACACACAGTAGCAGTACAGTTCACAAGATAACAAATAGACATGGGCATTAAACAAGACAGGAAGAAATAAAACAACCTGTACAAAAGATGGCTATGATCCTCATTAAAATGTCAACATTGAGCCCAGACATATTTGAGAACTGGCAGCCACGTCTTCTCTGCCAAACAGCACGGTGATTTGCATAGAGATATAATCATTTACTCTGACGTGAACCAGAGGAAATGACACGTAATGTCGAAGAGCAGAATTGGAAATATCAAGAGAGACACGCTTAGCGTCACAGCGTCTGGCTGCGTTTTCATAAGAACATAAGAACATAAGAAATAGGAGCAGGAGTAGGCCATCTAGCCCTTCGACCCTGCCCCGCCATTCAATAAGATCATGGCTGATCTGTCGTGGCTCAGTTCCACTTTCCCGCCCTCTCCCCATAACCCTTAATCCCCTCTCTTACCAAAAACCCATCAACCCGCTTCTTAAAAATATTTAGCGAGGCAGCCTCCACCACTTCAACGGGCAGAGAATTCCAGAGATTCACCACCCTTTGAGTGAAGAAGTTCCTCCTCAACTCCGCTCTAAACTGCCCCCCCCCCCCCCCTTTATCTTGAGGCTGTGCCCCCTAGTCCTACTGTCTTTTTTGAGCGGGAAGAGTCTCTCCACCTCTACCCTATCCATCCCATTCATCATCTTATACGTCTCAATGAGATCTCCCCTCATTCTTCTAAACTCTAACGAGTACAAGCCTAGTTTATTCAGCCTCTACTCATAGCTCAACCCCCTCAACTCCGGTATCAGCCTAGTAAACCTCCTCTGCACTCCCTCCAAGGCCAAAATATCTTTGCGCATGTGCGGCGCCCAAAACTGCACACAGTACTCCAGCTGCGGCCTCACCAATGCCCTATACAGCTGCAGCAAGACCTCCCTACTTTTATATTCAATCCCCCTCGTTATGAAGGCCAGCATCCCATTCGCCTTCCTGACCACCTGCTGCACCTGCAAGCTGGGTTTTTGCGACTCATGCACAAGGACCCCGAGGTCCCTCTGCACCGTCGCCTGCTGCAGTTTTTCGCCACGTAAGTAATAGTCCTTCCTACCATTCTTCCTACCAAAGTGGACCACCTCACACTTGCCAACATTAAATTCCATTTGCCATTTCCTGGCCCATTCGCCCAGCCTATCTAGATCCTTCTGCAGACTCTCCACACCCTCCGCAAAATTTGCCTTTCCCCCAATCTTGGTGTCATCAGCAAATTTTGACACCCTACACTCGGTTCCCTCCTCCAGATCATCTATATAAATGGTAAATAGCTGAGGCCCCAGCACCGACCCCTGGGGCACCCCACTAGTCACCAACCGCCAATCCGAATAGTACCCATTGACCCCCACTCTCTGCCCTCTTTCTCATCCCTTGTCCTTTGTGACGCATCAGCTTTTCACGTTACACCTATAGGCTTGTTTTTTTGACAATATCCTTCACTTTCACCATGATTGTTTGACATGGTAACTGTTTCATATTGGCTTCAAATTGTCACCTACGCTGTCTCTACGTGGCGAAAAACTGCAGCAGGCGACGGTGCAGAGGGACCTCGGGGTCCTTGTGCATGAGTCGCAAAAACCCAGCTTGCAGGTGCAGCAGGTGGTCAGGAAGGCGAATGGGATGCTGGCCTTCATAGCGAGGGGGATTGAATATAAAAGTAGGGAGGTCTTGCTGCAGCTGTATAGGGCATTGGTGAGGCCGCAGCTGGAGTACTGTGTGCAGTTTTGGGCGCCGCACCTGCGCAAAGATATTTTGGCCTTGGAGGGAGTGCAGAGGAGGTTTACTAGGCTGATACCGGAGTTGAGGGGGTTGAGCTATGAGGAGAGGCTGAATAAACTAGGCTTGTACTCGCTGGAGTTTAGAAGAATGAGGGGAGATCTCATTGAGACGTATAAGATGATGAATGGGATGGATAGGATAGAGGTGGAGAGACTCTTCCCGCTCAAAAAAGACAGTAGGACTAGGGGGCACAGCCTCAAGATAAAGGGGGGGGGGGGCGGTTTACAACCGAGTTGGGGAGGAACTTCTTCACTCAAAGGGTGGTGAATCTCTGGAATTCTCTGCCCGTTGAAGTGGTGGAGGCTGCCTCGCTAAATATTTTTAAGACGCGGGTTGATGGGTTTTTGATAAGAGAGGGGATTAAGGGTTATGGGGAGAGGGCGGGAATGTGGAACTGAGCCACGACAGATCAGCCATGATCTTATTGAATGGCGGGGCAGGGTCGAAGGGCTAGATGGCCTACTCCTGCTCCTATTTCTTATGTTCTTATGTTCTTATTTCTACGTTGGCTCTCTCTCTCGAACTCAGGTAATGATTTAACGGCCTTATTGTAGCGAATTTCGGGCTTCCGCTTTGAATTTGTCTCTCAATTGCATTACTCGTTCTTCCTTCGTAAATCCTTATAACTATTTAAAGAGTGGTCTAATTGCAAAGTGACCTTAGTCCCCGAAGCAGCCTACTTTATTTGCCTTCAGTCGTTTAAATTATTGATTTTAGTGTCAGCTTGTGCAAATTAATATTAGGTCTATTTAATAAATTGGTGGCCTGTTTGAATATTTTCCCCGCTGTTCCGAGCTTTCCATTTGACCGGGGATTGTGGGGAGGTGGTCTGTAGTACTGAATTTCTCAAGCTTTCGTGGGGCGCCCGAATATATGACGTCAGGCATGCTATGACAACAGAAATGTGTTGCAAGGAATTGAAAAAAATCATTGTCACTTGTTAAAGTCAGCTTATGTAATTCTAAGTTGTGGTCAACTTTGGTATGATTGTTAATTCCAAATAGAGTTAAGACATCTACTCCCAGCATTACCATTGTCTCAATGGGATGTCAAGTGCAACTGCTTGGCTTGTTTTGCTTGATATTAGTTTCAATTAGTCCTTAATTTGATTTCTCGTAGTTAACCTGTCCTACGACTCTGTTGGCTTTCTGCTGCTGGACTCGATTCCTTAATGGTTGCAATTGAAGTGGTTCAGCAACTCTATCCTAACATTTTTAGATGATGATCCCAAATCCTTTGTACAAGATGCCGCCTTGCGCAAACATTTTGTCCCTTTATATTCAGTGCTCTCTAATAGCAACAAATCGGTCTAGATGGCTTTACGCAATACGAACGTCACTACTTCATGCAATATCTCAGCTTTTAAACACGTTTGCAATTTGTTTTGTCTGAGTTCGGATGTCCGTCAATCGGACTCGTTGGCTTGACAACATCCATGAGTGCCGCGTACTGCTTCTTGTTGAAAATAGAATATTTCCCATTCCGCACATGCGCCATTCACAAAGGACTGGTCAGAATGTTGGCGAGTATATCCGTTGCATTGTTTGTACTTGACTTCAAAATCGTATCTCTGTACATAAAATAAAGTCTTCTCTAAACCCTTTGAAGCTGATAGAAGTAACTTGTGGTCAACTTCTATCCTCAGTTTCTCCTGAAAATGCTGATTCAAATGCTAAGAAATAAGTTTTGTTCCCCTAATGCTCTGCATGCAGGAAACAAAACAACAGAAAAAGAACTTCTTGCTCCCTAAAGTTTGATCAAGTGCTTTTTGGCTGGCCTTACTTTGGTTCGGCGACTTCATTCGTTACATTATTAGATCTTTGTGTTGGCACTGCTGTTTCTAATTGTTTGACACGAGTGAATGCTGCATCTTATTCTATGTTCCAATGCCACTAAATATTCGTTGCAGCGAGTTTGTGTAGAGGTTCACACTCTGATGATAAATTTGGTAGAATTCGTTATGCACGTAGCTGTATGCTTAAAGTGATGGTAACTGCACAGTTATGGACAGGAGGGGTAACTTGGGATTCGAATGGATGGATAGTTTCTCGTCTAAACAGCCAAAGACACAATTGGATTTTTTTTAAATACATTCTAACTGCGTTGCCCACAAATACAAACCTCCTGATATTACTTTCACCTCTGTGAATTGCTGCGTTTCTGCTACGCTCGTCCCTTCTCAGAATCAGAATGGTGTCTTTTCGCCGTCATTTCATGATGTATTTATTTGAGTTCGGTCACCTTCCATGGCAGTTTTTTTTTGTTCAAATTTAGGTTTACCTGGTGATGTCCAACTCGCAAACTCACTACATTTTGATCATTATATGGGATGGTTACTCGCATTGTGTCTATACGTTCATCGAGCATCAGACCATGCAAGATAACCTGCTCTCAGGGGCGATAATTGATTATCTTATGTTGTTGTCTGCTTAATACACTTGCAGAATGATTGCATTGCGAAGTGACGTGAGAACCATGAATTAGTCAGAAGACTGATATTATGAACCAGCTGCACCTCCCATCATCCATCATCTGCATCGAGGGAGGTAAAGATGTTTGCCTTTGCAAGTTGCGGCAAAATGTATTCAATGGTTAACAGGGGCGAATGGGATCTCTTTGAAGTTTTATCCAAACATTCATATTCTTAGCTAACCACGATGTTTTACAGGTACAATGCTGATAAAACCATCTTTAGGCATTGGCACTTTCTCGTGAACTGTCATATTTTCAAGATACTCTACCTTGTCTTCAGGCTGCTTTTGAGAGCACCTGGAACTCACGTCGAAAGGGGCAGAATTGGGCTCACATTTATTTCCTGCAAGATGGCACTGCTGAGGAATACATTGATGAGCTGTGGAAACATAATTTGCTAAGGTGCATTCAGAAATGAATTGCTTGGTGTCATGCGAAACACTACAGATAACTTCTGTTTCATGAAGGTTTATGAGTCCAAAGGTGTTATTTCAACTTAACTGAGTGACGTTTGCTTCTTGACTACTATCTGCAACCACAGATCTTTTGTTTTCAGATTTCATTTGCCTTCATCTTAGTTTGTCCTCTTTGGGGTTAAAGTCATTCTATCATTTGGCTTCAACTTTACCTTCGATGAAATATTTTCCCGTTACCATTTTGATCGACATTGTACGGACCTGTGATGTTCTTTCAGTTGTATGCAGCAGCACGGGCACACATTGCTGCCTCACATAACTTTAAATACATTTTTTAAAAAAGTTTTCTGATGGAGATAAGTATAGGGAAAATGATTCGACGACTATAACGATTTAATATTGCAGCATTTCTAAAACTGATCCGCTAAATTCGAAAAAAGCAATATTAGAGTGTTATTCAAGACAGGAGCAAGAGTAAGAAGACACATGCAAATCAGATTCCCTGGCATCAGAAGCAGCTTTTATTTATTATTCAAGAAGTCTTAACAATAAAGGTAGAAAATCAAAAAACACTGGTTCAACTGAGGCATCTGATAGGAATGGCCATCAAGATGACACTGCAAAAATACTTATTAATTGTTTGGGATTCATGCTGGGACATGGATTATGATGTGCTACTTTGTGGAACATTGTTTTAAGAAAGTTACATTCAATTTGGAAGTGTTTCTTTTCCTCTCAGAGTCAGTATTTGCGTAAAACTGGCAGAAGCAGGCAGATGTGGCAGAAAGTGGTTGGCACAGCTGTTTCACAGTGCCATGCACATTGGTTCGATTCCTGCCTTGGGTAACTCCCTATGTGGAGTAATACCGGTCTGATCGTGGGGTTACTCTGGGTGCTCCGGCTTCCTCCCACTGTCCAAATATTTGCAGGTTGGGTGGATTGGTCATGCTAACATTGGGCAATAAAACTCCCAAAACCATACCATGTTCGGATGTAATGACACCGATTATGTTGGTAGTAACAACGTAAAACAAAATCACGGGCATGTAATGACGAAGTGCCAGACTTGAATTTTAAGTGCATTATCTAATCTTCTATCTTCTCAATAACACATGTTCCAAAAATAAAACACTTGGAACCTGATTTATGCTCGACAGTCACTTTCGAGTAACTCTTCCATAAAAATAAAACTGTAACTGCATTTCAATGGAACTCGTATCACTTACTTCTCTCTATCTTTTCATGTGCTACCTGTTTGGGAAAATGAAGAGATTTAACAAAAGTTAAGTTGGGAGAATATTCTGGTCAATTGCTTATAATGCGGTGACATTTCAACTCCCTCAGGGACCTGAGGTCAGCAAGAAACTTCCACCAAGGCCTTGGTTGCTAGTTGTTGGAAGGACAGACATTCAATCAGAGGAGTCAAGAAAAGCCAGGTAATCTCTTGTCAGGAGGCAATAACAGTCTTGCTTGGGGTGAAATGTTCAAGAATAAACCTATACGCTCTTAACATTGAACATTAAACAATATTCAATGTTTGAGATTATAAATATAGACAAATGAACTCGGAATCTCTTCCCCGGTCTCAGTTCTGCAACTGGGGTGACTGAGGCACTGCTCTCCATGCATGAAGCTTGAAGAACCGACCCTAACCTGCACCTGAGTGTCCTGAGGTTAGTTCGTAGAAGTCCAGCACAGCACGACTAATTGATTGTTATATTTTTAAATTCCAAATTCATTTATTTATTAAACGTTAAAACGGGCTGTTAATGTGAATATACTTTATCTTGGGAGTGGCTGGCGAACTAATAAATGATCGATCAGGAAAAAGAAGCTCTGACACTATCTGCTGAGTTTACTCCATACAAGCATTCATGTTGGTTAAGTTCCTTAAAGCATATTCACCGCAGTAAGTTCCGAAAGTAAGTGATTTATTGGAAGTCAACAGTATTTGTTCTCCTTCCGTTGCGCCCCTAATCACGCTGCTCCCTTCCCCCAACCTCACCTTGGGCCTGTGACAAAACTTTGCACCTCGAGTGATAAGATTAATGATACAATGACCAGAGAAGATTTCAGATAATAATATAGGCTATCATGTCAATGTAGAACGGTGGAAGGTTCGTAGTCCGATTTTCTGGCATTATGAGGAGCCATTACATCAGACTTACTTCACACTGAACAAGCAGAATTCATCCGCTGTACTTGAAAATTCAAGTTTTTGATTCTAAATTACTGAAAGAGTCGTTTCTTTTTTATGATAGTTTGTAGTATTTCACTGAACTGTCGTTCTCTGCCTCATTCCGCGGTATTTGCATAAGCTGTCGCATTTCTCCATACGTATCAATAACAGAGGCTTCTGCATTGAATGAGAATATTACTCGTCCTTTCCTTGCGTGTAACCAGCGTCTGGTCTCTGCTTTTCCATGCGAATCTGACCGTAAACTGTACTCTTCTCTTTATAATTAGCCTTATCTGCTTTCTTTGGAGCTGCCATCGCCAGAGCAGCGTAAGTCACCTTACTTTCCCGTGGAATTGTTTTAGTCTGCATAAAGATTGTTAGAAAAAATCATTAACTCGATATGTTAGAAGTCTACTGTTCGTCAAAACATTGTAATAGACAGCTATTCACAAAACTTCTGTGAGTGCAGCAATTTCAAGGCAGCAATGGAAGCATTTCATTTCATTTCAAGTGAACTTGGAAATAATCTCTTCACCAATTTGTTTGCTGACACGGGGTGCAGGCGCACAAATCTTAAGGATCTCAGCCATTGCCATCCTCCATTAGACAACAGAGTACTGTTCACCAGTCCTGAAAATTCATCCTCTATTAAACTTGAAGATACCCAGATGAATTTAAAAACGCATATCAACTTGGTTACCTTCCGATCGATTAAACTTCCCTGGTTCACAGTCGTGATCAACATCGCGCCACCTCTGATAAGAGGGATATTGTAACACAACGGCTCATTGAGAAGGTTTACATCAGTCCAATTAGCTGCTACACAAGGAAATTACCAATACATTTATTGTTCTCATTTCGCACCGGCCTCCAAGATCAATACCATAATGCCAAGACATATCACGAGAAAGTCTGAATGAGCGTGAATGGAACCAAAACAACAAAATAAAAAAAAAACCCATCACAGATCACACAACCTAACCGCCCTTTGACAATATTGGCAACTCCTCATCATTTTCCGCAATGAACAAGGCTGTTGTGCAGCAAATCGGCTCAAGTCGTGAATTTCAGGGAACAAAGAATGCAGCTGTGGAGCACTCCAATCAAAGATTCAGAACACTGAAAATTGTTCTCTGGCAAAACCTGTCGAGGAATCAGAGGACTTCATTCCATCAAGGCATTGCGGAAGCTATTGCTTAACCTTTAGATGACTGCACACGCAAAAAGAAAAAATTACTAACCCCCCAGCCTGACCATTACAGTTCGATTGCGTCTAAGCATTGCTATTTGCACACCTACCTGGGCATAATCTGTCCTTTCTTGTTGCTTTAGTCTTGGTGCCGTCCGGAAATTATTCATATCTAGTGCAGCATAAGGCGTCATCACATCTGTTGCTTCCTGCATGAATTGAAAAATAAAGCACCTATGTCGACACACGTTTGTTTTTCTCTATGATTTTATTTCATGCTTTCGCTTCAAAATGAATCTGACGGTGTAAACATTCAGAATTATGGATAAGAATGAAAAACAAAACAATTGTCATCCAAAGATTCTAGAAAACAGGTTTACTAAAAGACAACAAGAAACGTTGAAATAAGCATTGGAGTAAGTCACCTGACTCTTGTAGCCGATTACGGAATTGAATAAGATATAACTAACATTTCATAATCTGACATTATATCTATGTCATTTAACTGCATAGTACTACCGCAGTGTTCGGCGCATTTGCTAAATGTAGTCAACAATTGAGGACCCAAGGTTCTAATGTAGAGAATGCTCACAATTATACTTAATTTGAGGAAAAATTCTGTCAATACTTGTTCTGATAAACTGAACATTTATTTTGGTTGTTTAGCCACTGAATCATGTCTTCACTTCAAATCTGTCAAGTCCGTAAAGAACGATATAATTTACCAAGATCATCTCTATCTTCTAAACTGTAAAGAATGTGGAACTAATCTTCTCAATACTACCTGATACAACTATATTTTCATTAGCCGAACCGGTATTGTGAATAACCCTTGCACTCTATCTCTGACAAGGGTCTCCTTCCAGAGGCAAGAGGGGCTAGGTGCAAGGTGGCTACACACACTCCGAGATATATGGCTTGAATAGCACCTTCTGCACTACATTGAAAAGTATACACTGGCATGATGAAATATATTTGCGTGCAGACGAATGTTCCATGAAGCCAACTCCTACTTGAATTCTATGACAATAGAGGTGGGAAAATGAAGGGAGCAATGATTTTGTGTCAGTTCTCTCCTAGTTTTTTTTGCCGATTTATCCAGTGCATTTATTTTGCGACCGTCGTAGTATGACAGAATTTAGATCACCAGACTGCAATGCTGGCATCGGCCACCTGTGACTTTATGAGGATGGTTATGTTAATTATGAACCTATGCGAATGGCCAGAAAAGACATTATTAATTTTCATTACTGCTTGAATAAACATGGTGTGCTGCTTTGTAAAGGAACTTCAAGCGGACGGTATTGACTGCGGTTATAAATGTTTCATATACCTTGAGGACGGTGAATTAATTATTCTGCGAAGCTCTGTAACATATTGGAATAAATCCAAAAGCCGCATGGTCACGTTTGCACTGAATGCAAATCTCAAACTATAATGGTTGCTCTTCAAGTTTGATACTTCTGTCCTCCTTCCTGCTTCTAATAATGAGAATATATGGTACACCAGCAAAGACATACTGCCTGCATTGTAATGTATTTTAATCAGCGTGTTAACGACTGGAACATTGCTGTTATAATTAAGCTGCCTCGGGCACTTGACATTCCATTTTTACCACGTAGTCTTTCCACGAGAGCCGAATTAAATGTGTGCTATGTTGTACAAGTCTCGGCGCAATATGGTAAAGCATGATTGTCATTCCATTAAATAGATTGAATTCAGATCCATTAAGACTGAGTTTGTGCAAACGTACCTCCTGATCAGGATATTTAGGTCCTTTGTCATACTTTTGCACTCCTGGAAACAAATGACATTTGAAATGAAACATTTAAGCATCCGAAAAAAACACATCTAGTTAGGTCAATGAAAATAATAACATTACACAGGCATCAATATTTGTTTCAGGGATTTATTTGATTTCTGACATGTTTTGCTTTCGGGAAGGGGATTTCTTAGGCATCTGGTGGACGATCAGCCATTGACTAGAAAATTCAGGACACGATGACGCAGGTTGAGTAACACCAAAGACAGTTAAATGATTAGTTTGATAGAAACTAATTTGGACCACGCGTTCCTTCGGATTATTTAGCATGTTTCAAAATTCCGACACACTTTCCAAAGTCGAAACTGGCGTCACATTGGTAGGAAACCATGCACAATGAATAGACAGTTAATACCTTCCTAAATGAAGCGGACGAAGGTGATTGCAAAGTGTCAACACTGCTTAAAACTAGGCTATACTGTTATGTTGAGCAATGTCTCCGTCACTGGGAGGCAACAAACTGTTGTTCTTGCTATTCAGTTAAAGTCGACTCCAGTTTCCTCCCTCAGTCCAAAGATGTATGTGTTAGGTTGATTAGTTATGCTAAATGCCCCTTCGTATCAGGAGGATCAGCAGGGTAAATATATGGCATGACGGGAGAAGTACTGTGTTGGATTGTTGTTAGTCTGGGTTCGATAGGCCGAATAACCTCCTACAGCGTTCTAAGGATTTTATGATTCTACGATTTGTACGCATAACAAGAAGCTCTTAGACGCATTTTCATTGGACCAGAAAGATTACATTACTTCTTACCGTTATTTTTCTTTAACAGACGCCGCTTCAGAGTTATAATGCACAGCACCAATGAAATAAATCCGCCACAAGAAGCTGCAGAGATCAGCAAGTAATGGGTGATGGTACCACCTGCAGAGTTCAAATCAAACATATGAACCTGAGGCACTCCTCTGTCCAGGTTAACAGCGAAGATATGTCATAAATGACCGTGCATTTCGCTCACTTCGTGTTTGGTGAAGATCAGCTAAAGAACACGGCATGATGATCTTCCCTTGGCTATCGAGTTGCTCAGATTGCATGCTGAAGCGATAATATAGGCATCCCTTTGGCTGAAGTTCATTTTATCTGAAATAAACTTTCAGAGGAAATACATCCCTCCTGGGTATTTTTTGGATATTCTAGGGTAGTCTAGGCTGGAAAACCAGTATCCAATCGTCGGTATGTCCAAATGACCACGACTTTGAGGGAGAAGGGCCACTCATAAATATTATGAAGAAAGACAGTATGTGGATTAATCATTTCGGGGATGCTGCAGCTTGTCATGTCTGCGTGATCAAGATGCCTTTGTATGATTCTTGAACCTCGGAAACCTAATGGAAATATTAAGGCGAATGCGAATCTCAAAATCAAGTCTGCTGGGTGCTCTGTGGTGCGAAGATTACACGACTTCGCACATCCTATTTCACCTGGCAGTGCGCACTGTTACGCAACCAGACTCAGGAGATTTCAAATGTCGTAAATATAATATGAAAGGAAGTCATGAGGATTATTTCCGGAATATTGAGAGAAAATATCCTGGAATCAGTCTGTTGCAACACGTTTGTGACAACGCGCCGGAACACAAATCATGGTCAAGTAACAAAGCCCATTAGCAGAGGACTGAAGCCCATCGGCAGAGGACGGAAACAAACGCGCACCTGTATTAAATACGGTGCTCTCACCACCGATTCACACACATAAACACGCAGGCACATACCGGAACATATTCCATGCGCGCAAAGTGATTAATGTTGAAACTCTTATTTCCGACTTAATTGCAAACGCAACTGATCACACTCTGATACCTAATCCCTATATCGAAATTGCAAGATTCTGTCACATAAAATCTGAACAACAGTTCAGCGCTAGCACCAGGACAGCACGGTAGCACAGTGGTTAGCACTGCTGCTTAGCAGCGCCAGTGACCTGGGTTCGGTTCCCGGCTTAGGTCACTGTCTGTGTGGAGTTTGCACATCCTCCTCGTGCCTGCGTAGGTTTTCTCCGGATGCTCCGGTTTTCTCCCACAGTCCAAAGATGTGCGGCTTAGGTTGATTGACCATGCTAAAATCGCCACTTCGTGCCCTGAGATGCGGAGGTTAACGGGTAAAGATTTAGGGATATGGTGATCGGGCCTGGGTGGGATTGTGGTCGGTGCAGATTCGATGGGCCAAATGACCTGTTTCTGCACTGTAGTTATTCTGTAATGATAGCTATCTGTCGAGTGAAGTTGTGGTCAAAAACCCTACTATATATGTTGATGGAAGTGTTTGACTTGTGACCGTGGCCTCCAAGTCAACGCATCATCCACACATTGCCTTACTGCTCTAACAGATCCCTTCCTGTTGGAATCAGAACCATTCAAACTGCATCAACCGGGTCAATTGAATGGATGCATAACCTCGACATCGACTGAGGATTATTTGACGATTTCGTAAAATTTGTTTAAAAATACATTTATCGCTAGGATGCCTTGGCCTTATTGGCATTTTTGTTGTCCCTGTGCTTCTGGGTGAAACAAGGCCGAAGTATATGACTTCAGATATTTACTTTGTGTGAAATATCAAATTGACAAGAATCAATGGGCGGAATGGTTTGCTTCCGCTAACGTAGAGTGAAGAAGTTTTCGTTTAAAAAAAGGCTAATAACAGTTCCCAAATTTAAGCCTATTTGTATTTCTAGCATGGTGTAAGCAAAACAGTAGACCGTGGACCATGCACGGTGAGCTTAGACTGGAACAATTAATTTTCATTTACGGTCGAAAGAATTCAGCCACGTCTGCTGTGCAATACAAGCTTCACAAAAACTGGGATGGGAAATACCATACCACAGTTCCAAAAGCGTAAGGACAAAATAACTGCTGGAATATCAAGGGTAGTAAGTAACAAATTAATGACGGCGGTGGATCACAACACTGGCGAGAATGCATGGTAATAGTCGGATAATTTATGAGTCAGTAAAACGAAATACGGTAATGGAAAAGATAACAGGGTCATTTGTCAGCTAAATGCCACTAGAATAACATTGGTTAAGAAGGGGCGAAATGTTCAGATAAAACTGAAAAACTGTGAATGTTGGAATCTGAAACAGAAACAGAAAATGCCAGAAAATTTCAGCAGATTTGTTAATAACTTTGGAGAGCCAACGTTTCGAGTTAGGAGGAGCCATTATCAGAGCTGAAGTATTCAGATATGTTAAAGCAGAAATTGTCTCTGATGAAGCTGGTTGAATTATATTGTCGACAACAGGAATAATTAGTGAAAACTGCCTGAAGATGACTGAGATTTTAAAAGGCATTTTATTATTAATTCATGTAACGTGGGTATCACTAACTGGAATGATATTTATTGTCCATCCGTAATGACCATTAGCCTATGGCCATGTCACTGTCACCGACAATGTTTTGCCTCCGTAATCGTGTTAATGTCACACCAGCAATACATGGCAGACTTCCTTCCTTAAAGGATTGGACCAGGTGGGATTGCATTACAATGGAGAATGGTTTTATGGTAATCATTAGATTTTTAATTTGTGATGTTTTATTTAATTTAAATGTGAACGTCTGCTGTGATAAGATTCGAACGCAGGCCACAAAATTATAGACTTGTACAGTGCAGAAAATGCACTTCGGTCCAGTGAGTCTGCTCCGACAATAAGCATCACCAAATTCGTGCTAGTACAATTTGCAAGCACGTGTCCAATATCTTTGAGTATTATGATGATTCAAGTGTTCATCCAAAAAAAATTGTAAATGATTATATGCTTTCCGCCTTCTATCAAATTCCTTGGCAGTTCATTCCAGGTTCCGATCACCGGAATTTTAGCTGCTCGCCCGCCCCGATTCCGAGGGGCAGGCTCGGAGAACCGCCTTCTCCGTTGACATCGGACATTATTGCACGAAATTTGTGAAGATCCATTGTTTTTATATCACATACTAGAGAGTTGTGCGCTGGAATTCCCCAGGCATCAGCATGATGAGGGGGATTGAATATAAAAGTAGGGAGGTCTTGCTGCAGCTGTATAGGGCATTGGTGAGGCCGCAGCTGGAGTACTGTGTGCAGTTTTGGGCGCCGCACCTGCGCAAGGATATTTTGGCCCTGGAGGGAGTGCAGAGGAGGTTTACTAGGCTGATACCGGAGTTGAGGGGGTTGAGCTATGAGGAGAGGCTGAATAAACTGGGCTTGTACTCGTTAGAGTTTAGAAGAATGAGGGGAGATCTCATTGAGACGTATAAGATGATGAATGGGATGGATAGGATAGAGGTGGAGAGACTCTTCCCGCTCAAAAAAGACAGTAGGACTAGGGGGCACAGCCTCAAGATAAAGGGGAGGCGGTTTAGAACGGAGTTGAGGAGGAACTTCTTCACTCAAAGGGTGGTGAATCTCTGGAATTCTCTGCCCGTTGAAGTGGTGGAGGCTGCCTCGCTAAATATTTTTAAGAAGCGGGTTGATGGGTTCTTGATAAGAGAGGGGATTAAGGGTTATGGGGAGAGGGCGGGAAAGTGGAACTGAGCCACGACAGATCAGCCATGATCTTATTGAATGGCGGGGCAGGCTCGAAGGGCTAGATGGCCTACTCCTGCTCCTATTTCTTATGTTTCTTATGTTCCTATTTCTTATGATGATGAGTGTTTTACTTGATACAAGGATTTTACTGATTAAATTTTGGGAATGCGAATTTGTTCTCAAATGTAGGGATAGTAGCAGACTGAAGGAGAACGCACATCAAAACAGGAATGGTAACACACATCTTAAACGGAGGGAGAATTTTCAATTGTCGGCAAGATGTTAAGCTGCTTTGGGATGCCTAAGAGATTTCTAGACTGTAGATGATGATGATGAATAGAAAAAAAGAAATCATGTTAAGCGCTGACAAATCACGCGTTGCTGTTCTTTTGCGCCGATATGTAGCATTATCGGCATTAGCTTTTAGCAGGGATGGGAGGAGACGGAGTTGCTGAGTAAAGGTTGAGGGAAATGTGTGTCCGCAGTGATTTGGTGAATTTGGAGAAACGCCGTTTTTGCAATTAGACCAAATCAAATCAGGAGGCTATTAAATTTAATAACAGACACCCAATGGCGGGACCGTGGTGCAACAACCCTCAAGGATAGTGAATAGGTAAACCAAAGTCATAGAGCAAAATAGAAATGGCTGAGAAATACAAAGTAAATAAGAAAAACTATGATGTCGTGGACCGTGGGCAAAATCTACCTGAAAGAATGATATTAGCAGTTGATGTATGCATTTCCAGTAAAGACAGGTCAGTGTATGTCTTAAGAGTTTACATTTGCAGAATGAATAGGAACAAGCTCTCTGAGAAAATAAATTAGACTCTTCTTTTATGAAAGTACAATGATTAAACGGATCAAGCATGCGTAATGCTTCTACAATTCATTCAGGTGCATTACGGATGTAAAGATACATTGCATCAAAATGGAAAATGCTGGATAAACTCAGCATTCTACAAAACTATTCTGTAGAGGGGTTATTTAGGCCCGAGACGCTAACTGTGCGTCTTTCTACTAATCCTGCCAGGCCCAGTGAATTTATACTGCATTTGTTGCTTTTCATTTCATATTTCTGGAACCCGCAAGATTTTGTTTTCATCCATAGACGCGACAATGTGAGGACCGTCGCTGAAATATGGAGAATAATATAAGTTTGCAGACAGCCATAAACAAGTACAAAATTGATAGGCAGGGAACATTGCAAAACCAAGTTCCTTATGACCCATTGGTTATTAGTTGAGCAATGTTATTTGTATCTATTGTAATTTTGGAGACATTCTTATTCAAATGGTACCTGACATTCTTCGATGATTGGCGGGGCTGTGGGGTGAGCAGAGTTGGGGTGGCGAGTGGCATGTGGTGGGTGGGGGGCAGGAAGATTCCTCGAAAATAATAGCAATATAGAGATATGAATCATTGACAGTTTGCAGAGAGCTAATTTTCAGTAGTGATGGAGGAAGCATGACACTACGGGAAAACGGTGCTTGGGGGGGACATATTGTTGGCAAATTTACATTGCAATTTATCTAAATCAAGACCAGATTTAATGTTTTCTCTGGGTGGTGTGGGGGTAAGGAGGGGGAGAGGGTGCGTGTGTGAGATTTTTTTTTTGTGTGGGCTATTGGTAACTACAAACTGAGCAACCATTTATAAAGACCATCTTTATGTCAAGACCCCAGTCTTCAGCCGCCATAATTGTGAGACCCAGTGTTGGATATGAAAGACTCAATGACACGGACTAGGAAATATCGAGTACAATTTCGAAGTTAGTGGGTCATAAAAATTGTATTAATGGTGGCATGTAGCGTGCACAACAGTCGGAAACTTGGCAATAGTACAACAAGATTGTCAACATGAGCAGACGAAATATAAGTACAATGTAATACGAATAATAATTACAATGAGATTTTTGGGGTGAAAGTGATGGAGTGCACCAATCGCCAAAAAGGTATTATTTTCATCCAAAAGCAATAAAATGCAAAGCTGCACATGCAAACGTCTTTGCGCGTGGCAGGACAAAACCGTAAGTTTCTTAGGGATGATTCTGTAATTAATTGAATTTTAAGAATAGTGGCTTTAATAAATCAGAAAACGTAAAATATAATGCCAAACTTAAGAGATTACTCAATTCTTTGCTGAACAACTAAACACAATAATCGCCAGTTCACCTGAGGAAGTATAGGAGAAAAATGCCCAGGACGTTGGAAGGGCCGAACCTCTTTAGTTATTTTGAGGGATATGAGACACAATGATTTTTACCATTACAGCAGGGAAGCGCAAATGCAATTTGAAAGAATGAATCGTGCTACACCTGATTTCGAAGGCAAACAAATGCACGTATACTTTTTCAATTGCATAGATAAGCCGCAGTCAAGTTGATTTTCGTTTGTCTAAAATAAATGGAATTTGAGAAGAACGCTTTCCCACGGATTGTTAGAAAGATGCAGGAAGTTTTAGGAACAATGAACTTATAATTTTTCAAAAAAGGCGTTTGAAGATACGGTTGCAGCAAACTAATTTAAAGCAAAACCGTGACGTGGGACCAAATGAAACTTTTTTTTTCTCCAAAGAATCTACACGGATATGCGAGATTGCACGTTTTCTGAAGTTATATTCCTCTATCAGACTGCTTACCTGTATTGCGGTGGGTGATAATGTGAGTGACGGACGCTGAAACGGGAAGAGTGCTGTGGGTCACCAGACAGGTGTACACAGTTCCTAACTGGATAGACTGTGTCTCTTGCAAACGGCTAGAAGCTTCATATAGTCCATCAGCCTTGGATTCAATTATGGTCTTTATCATTCCTGTAGCTTTGATGCCATCCTTGTACCAAGTGAAATTGATATTCTTCGGGTAAAACGGAGACGTTGAGCATAGAACAGCAGGAGGCGCGGATGCGTCATTTTCAGGATACTGAGAATTAATTTTCAGCGGAGTTGGTGGAACTATGAAATAAAAGAAAGGGAAAATGCTTCGTCATCGAAAAAGCTTAACAGTCTCTCTGCTGTTTCGGCTTTTTTTTCGACAACATCGTGTTGCTTTGCAGAATATATCGCGTTGGTTTGTGCTGTGCATAGATCTCCACTGCGCAGGGCTTTTATCATAAGAAATTGATGTATGAAAGCAACGGCAATAGCAACGCTAAATTCAAATTATCAGCGAATGAATGGCAGTAGTAAATGAGCTGCACACAGAGTCCATGTGTTTTTTTTTCCTGCTGGATAGAAAACTGTAATTTCAATTAGAGGAAGCAATTGTCATAAATATTGCAATATGAATATATACATATGAAACAATCAGAAACTGCGTATGTAGTTGAACCGGCCGCTCTGCTGTCATCGTTGCTTGTTCTGGCCTATATGAGAACGAAGACCCAGTGCAATCTGTTTTAATCTTAATTAACTTTATCAAAAGCCGAGCACAAGGGGATTGGGATGAACAAATACATTTTCTCCTAGCTGGAGACATCCAAATCCCAATAAACGGTAACAAAGCCTTCTGCTAGGAACCAATATAAAATATTCGACGCGCAATCGAGATATGCATTGACATGCGAATTATTCATTATGGATCTCTCAATCTCATTTCATCCAAACCTACCTCGGACAGATAATTTGGAGCCCGTCCCATTACCAGCAATACTGCCCCGATGAGTGACAGTGCAATAGTATACCCCTGCGTCTTGCAAGGTCACATTGTTGATCTGAAGGAAACCGCTGAATATTGTCTTTAATCCAGTTACTTTTCGGCCATTTTCTTCTGTACGTATATATTGGTTGTCACCGTGTTTCCACCATTGTATACTCACAGCCGGAACGTTTTGAAAGAAAGGAAGCGAGCAATGAAAGGACACATTTGTACCCTTGTTTTTGCTCACGCTCGCAGGTAGCTGAGTTACTTTCACCACCGATTGACCAGAGCCTAATGAAAATCAAAACCGAATTAGTCCGGAGCAATAGTACGATAAAAAGCGCGCGTTTGGTGAGTTACTTAATTTGTCTCAAGTACAAGGAAACATTATGAATCAACATGCAGCTTGGAAATTGCGCGATTTAACAAGCAAACCGCATAGAAAATGAACTGGAACCTGTGAAAACGAGCGCCAGGACAGAGAAACACATCACACTTGACAACATTCTTAACCAGTCAATGAGCCACAGCAACAGAGTCTGAACTGTCTTTTAGTTTACAACGACGCGAAGTTGCCTACGTATTCAATAATCACAATGAAGTGTAACATCCGGTCGAGGAGTCAAGAACATGTTGTCATTATTTTGTTCAAATCTGCTAAAACAGCTTGATGTTTTGGAATAAACCACAATTTCAAGATTCAACAGGTATCACGCGCATCATTTCGCTCCTGGGCCTCGATCCATGTACAATGCAATGGTTAAACTTTCCTGGGCTGTTGTGAATTTCTGATTTTTTGTATCTTATGCATAGAAATTCTCCAAATTTCTTTGAGGATTACTCAAGGAAATCAACGGATAAAAGCGAATGCCGACTTCAGGCTCATTGTTTTTTTTCCGCTACGGTTTCCTTTCAACTTCTTTTCACGATGTACCTGAAATTGTAAAAAATTGCGACAAAACCTGTAACGGCCGCACGTCACTTCAAATAGCACAACAACATGCTTAGGAACCCTAATGTAGGAAATAGTGAACAATGACACGTTATGAGTCAGGACTCCATACATAGCCCCGGAGACCGTTGCATAACCAGCGCAAAACAAGTGTAACGCGCGTTTTCAAGTTGTAGCTTTCTATTATTAGGCTGTTTGACATAATAAATGTATGCTATGATCGAGAATATGTATTTCTGCATCCAAAACAGGCAGCAAAGTTGAACTTCCCATGGTTATTCACTGGAAAGAAGTCACGACTTGGGAGCGGGCGAGTTTGGCCCGTTGCATAATTTACTGACCCGAGAATGATTCAAATGGCAGTAACACAGGAACAAATTCCGTTATACAGACAAAAGGAAGTGTTATAACAAAGTAATATGTGATAAATGTACAGGAGGGTAAGGGGGCCGCAAAACCATTGATCATAGACTACTCGCTACACAAAAACGAATCGCCTTAAGTAGGCTGGGGCGGTTCCCTACAGGGAATATTGAGTAGAACAGGAAATGAGGAGAGCATGTTTTGCATAGAAAAGTGCAAGGGTCCAGATAAGAGAGATAAGGACAAAAGCAATGGACAAACATATCATTCAAAATTTATTTGTGACAATGAATTAAGGATAGACAATGTCTCTGGCCATGCATTGTAAGTATTGTTGTTCGCTCAGTTTCCTCCGGCTTTTCAGCTGGAATTTTATGTTATAGTAGATTATTTGAAATGGATTGCCCTCTAAAGAGTTGTGAGTTGCGCGAGTACAACACTTCAACAAATCAGCTTGAAAAATCCATAATGAGACTTGCTGTGGGAGAATGTGGACTCTGTCGCGCTCGATTTTGGGAGTTCCAACGGTATTTCGGTCGGCAAATTGATCTGCGAAAGTGCAGACTTTTGACAGCTGGCAGCTCCATTTGGACGCCCTAATCAATGTTCATAGATTAATTCCTGATTTACATTTGTTTTGAAACTCCGCGGATGTCCACGTGCTTCCCATATTTCAGGTTTTCCAGCACGTTTTGTGATTTTTTGATGAAAATTACAGGACTGCTGTAAAATTTCATTGCGCCCAGGCGTAAGTGTGTCAGACAACGTGCAACAGGGCATGATCAAAGGCAGCTCCGAAAGATGGTTTTCAAGTTTGGGTAAATTAGGACAGAACTCTTGACAGTCCCAAGGGATCAATTCGCACAATGGTACCTGATCGAGGAAATGTGTAAGAGATGCTCAAACCACAATAAAGGTTCCATCACTGAAATCCGCAAACTGCTCCAGTCAAAGGTGCAATCTCACCGTAAGGCAATAATTGCCCCTGTACATTTCCAGATATGAATTTGGCACCTTTGAGGCCTGATTATAAGGCCTTGTTAACATTTCAGCATTGCCACGATGATATTTCATACGCGAGCACACTAAATTTCGACCCACAAACTATATTTTGAATGCATTATATCTTGCCAGAGAAAAGCGATGGGAGTTGGAAAGAGGCCTTGCAAGATTACTGCCTTCGTCATGAAGTGCGCCATTGATTGAATGGCAATTGCATTGCAGAGAACCGTTGTAAGCTACTGCATTTGCAGAAAGCAGAACTATTGACTCAACGCCAAATAGTGTGTTAGCATCGGGATTTTATGAGCAGGTCAGTTAATGGCATTCTGGCACACATCGCGACGATTTCATGACGAACATTTTTACTGACTCATGGATGTTTCAACCACAACTCCATGAATATTGAGCGACAAGGATAATCTAATGACAGCATTATTGATGACCATAGTTTTCAACATACGCAGTATTTAGAAAAGGCAGGCTATTTTGCTGCAACAATTGGCGTACGTCAGATCACTGTTGTCCTGGAGCAACAATGTCCCTTCTTTCAATTGTCATTATAAATAAATAACCTGTTGATGCTTGTTCGCCATCCTTCGTGCTAAGCTACCATAAAACATAAAATTTAAAATACCTGAAGAGGCATATCTTGTAATCAACGATCACATTATATACTTATGCGAAACAAAATGAATGGGACGGCGAAGTGGAACGATTGGGCCTTTGTGGGAAGAAATCATGGCCAGGCAAAAAAATGAGCCGCCTCTTTCATCCAGCGATTACAATTTAACCGTATTCTACTGTAATGTCGATATTATAACAACCATTCCGCGTTCACCAGTCGTCAATACTCTGCCGCGCACCGAAAAATAACGCTCAGGCGACAATGCAAAAATAAAACGCACCACAAAGTAAGCTTTCCAAGTGTAATTGAGTTATCAGGTCATCGAAGTTTCAATAATTATGTTTGTACATTACTTTATGTCATTTTTTCATGGAAATATAGTGTGTCCTACGCAGCGGAACCTCACTGACTGAAGCAATAATTGCAGTAAACGTTAATATCAATTAGGTAAGAAGGCACAATGGCTCGGGAAGGCATTGGCCACCGAGTTTGAAGGGATGCAGCGGTTCTCTGAACATACAAATTGTCAGTCAGAATGGCAACCATCAGATGTCGGCCTGTAGGAGGTAATCTGAGCTGTAACTGAAGCGCTCCAAAGTAAACGTGGAAATTACCATTATATATGTTGTCACAGTTGTGTTAGCAACATTACTAGTGAATTTGGCCAGCAGTACTGTAAAGGAAAATAAGTGTTCCAAGGTTGCATAAAGTGATACTCCAACATTGGTTCTGGAGCCCTTCATGACCTTGAGTTCACGCCGTTTTCATTCTTCCAAATGAGCTCTGCATTTATTTGTTCACAATTGATATTCCTTGCTTTCAGCCTGCCCACTAATGGTTCACTGAGGTCTTTGCTACTGCCGCCCATAACCCCACTCCGGTGACCCCATATCTTTCCCTCTCTCGAGTTCACCACATGAAAAACAAGCCCATATTCAATGGTTCATTCTATGCTTAGTGAGAACATCTAATCCGGTGATTGCACAATTCAATGATATAAGTGTAGATATAATTGGAAAGGCTGCACTTTGCGCAAGCAACCTGATATTAGTCAGGGTAACAGTGCAGTCTGTTCAGTTGTGTGGCACATGACTGAGTTGGAGATGGGTGGATATAGGAGAACCTTTTAAATAAGGGTCATTAGCATTGGGGCGTCCCTGGTAATGTAAATGGATATAGTTTGATAATAATGTTTTTTCTCTTTTCATTCACAGGTTTTAAGTCGGTCCACCTCGTGTCCAACGAGGGGCATACACGCGATGGGTCGTACTGGGACTGCTCTTGGTTGTTCGAGATTGGCCTAGTGCTTCATGTCGTTAGTGTGTGCCTAAACTGGCCAACATACTGGGCAAGACGACAGCTCAGTGACGATCGCTGAATGCCGTGCAGACACATGGATTTGGGCCGGTGTCTGTGGGAGTTTGCGCATTCTCCCCGTGCTTGCGTGGGTTTTCTCCGGGTCCTCCGGTTTCCTCCCACACCCCAAAGATGTGCTGTTAGGCTGATTGGCAGGAATAAATTGTCCCTAAATCAGTTTCCCTCAATCTGGATGGCCATAAAACATTCGACAGGGGTCATGGGTAGAGAGGTGGACTGGTGGTGTTGAGATGGCGCGGCGGGCTCGAAGGGCCGAAGGGCATGTTTCCCGGGCTGATTTTGTTCTTCGTTCTTTGTTGTTGTTTGAAACATGTGCACATTAAATATGAGTTGCAATTGAAATATATTTGTGTTACACAAATGATGGAATTCTCAGATGGACAAGTTGCTTAGATTACAGCCGCAGAAAACAAAATATAGCCCTTGAAAATGAACCCATGTCATAACCAATCAGTTCAGAAAATTGCAGCATATTGAGTATCAAAAATCTATGAATAAACTTCCAATGATTGCCTGCAAAGAAGCATTTCGTCCACAATTGATTTTACAGAAGGATATCTCCTATTCATATCAGGTCTTGCTTAAGTGTGATTAAAAATCCACATCACTGTGAGTGAAGCTTAACTGACCTTGGAAAAGCCGTGACACGTTGCTCAGATTAATGGTAATTGGTGATGGGCAGCACATGCTGGCCTTGCCAGCGACGTCCACAGCACATGAAGAGATAAATACACTGTAGCAATTCGGTATAGCAAGTGCACAAAATAGAAATGTTCGTTCAACAGTTTACATCTAAAGAATTTGCAACCCAGCGAAACAGGTCTGCTCCGAACAGTTCCCCAATTGACATTGCCCACTTCCAGTCCTGGGAACGCGCGGTCTTGTTGCGGATTGGCCAACGTTTGCACAATTGCACTCCATCTGTTGTGGCGCCGTGGCTTGGGCTGGAAAATCATCGCGTAAAGATGACACGCTAACAAACCCTTTCCCTCCGAACTCTGTGAGCTACAACTGTGCTGAAACAAAAAAACATATAGCTTTAGGCAGCAAGTTTAGTGGGGGTGGGTGCAGGGCTTTGGTGGGTGTGGGGCGAGGGGACTGGTGGCACTGGTTGGGTCTAGTCATAATGTCGGTCTGCTCAGAGACTCCGGACACTGGAAGAACGATGCAACTCTGTCTGCGGCGCTTCAGCAGTTGAAGGCATATGATCCACAGAAGAAGAGAATGGAGTAGCTGCCTCCGGTGCTAGGCCGTTGCTGGCCTCTTCTGGGCTCTGGTGCACAGAATTCAGATGTTCCCTGGTCCAAATCTGGGCATCGAAACTCTCAAGTTCACAAGCTTGTTTGGATGAAACTGATACTGGACCCAAATGATTTGATTTGATTTATTATTGTCACATGTATTAACATACAGTGAAAAGTAATGTTTCCTGCGTTCTATACAGACAAAACATTCCTTTCATAGAGAAGGCATCGAAACAATGCTTCACCCTCCTACACACGTGGCCGACATGCTTCTTCACTCGAAGGCCCTGTGTGTCTAGGACATTCAAAATCGCCTTTTCTTCTCTAGGGCTCTTCTTGCCACACAGGAAGTTCCCCTACCAAAACACCTTTTCAAAACGAGATCATCAACATTATAGGACTGTCCTCTTTCTGAGAGTTATGATAAACTTTCTGAGAGGCTTACCTGACCTCTTTCCTTCTCGACAATTGACGAACATTAAGTCTAAGCAAGTATGTAGGCACTGACCCATTAGCAGTCGTGCAAACGTGACCCCAGGTAGGAAACGAAGTAGAGTGCTGCAGGGCAGCAATGTTTGAAAATCCAAATAGTAATAGTCTAAAATCCAAATAGCAACTCCCTCCTTCTTAATAGAAGCGAATAATAACTCCACGGCTGTCTCCTCCAACCTATTTCAGGCAGCATTGTCGAGGACCGTCCTGACACAACCGATGTCATTATGCTTCACGAAAGTCGGAAATTTGTCAGCCATAAATCCCGTTCGATGTTCTGTTATCATCCTAGAGACACGGGACCTTCGAGTGAAGAAGCATGTCGGCCACGTGTGTAAGAGGATGACCATGAAGATTCAACTCAGTTTATCAACAATAGATTTAGTGGTGGTGGATCCCATCAGTTGACACTTCAGCCACTTGGAGTGGGCATCTACAAGGATTAAGATCATGTGCCAGAACTTAGCATTACCAAACTCGTTGTGGAAAGAATATTTGGTGGCGAAAATATCCTGTTTGCCAAGGAGACATGGAGAAGTCAGGGCCGGTTTCGTATGTCCAAGAGGCACAGAGCCTTCGAGAGAAGAAACATGTCGGTCATTTGTGTAAGAGGATGGGTGCAGCTCCGGAAGGCAAGCAAGTGGGTCCAGTTTCGGCTTCAACCACACCAGCTTGTGAACTTCAGACATTCGATGCCCAAATTTGGACCAAGGGAATCTCCGAATTCTGTGAACAAGTCTCATGGAGGGGCCTGCAATGGCACTGTATGAGGGCTACCTCATCCATTCGCTTCTTCTGCGGATCATGCACCTTCGACTGCTGAAGGGCCACTGGCAGAGTTGCATTGTTTTGCCAGTGTCGGGAGTCCCTGAACAGGTAGAAATTATGTACGATATCAGACAACAGCAGCCTCATCTCCATCCCAAATTAAGGGCGCAGGAAAATCTATATGAAGGTCAATCACGGGCGACATGATAATTTCCAAGGGTTCAGTTTCAATATTGGAGCCTTTGTTTCGTCTGAAACGCTTCCAAAAAACGCAATTATGTACAATTTATCTTTCATGTCAGGCCACCAGATGTATTTTCTTGTCAAAATTTCCACTCATGTGTGGCCAAGATATGCATCAGCTTGGATCATTGGCCATCGCTCCTGGGGTGATGAAAAGGAATGTCCCCAATCCCACCACATCTCCCCCCCCCCCACTCCACCCCTCGCCGCAACGTCACTCCCATCTTTGCGCGTTGTTACTCCTGCATGATAAACGTCTTCATTTGCTCTGCCTTGTCGAAGTGCCAACGTAACTGCACCATTTTCTGACCTGCAATAGCAATGGTTTTGTTTGTGTTCGTTACATAATGTGGGTTGCTGAGACAGGCAGCGTCTCCACATTGTGAAAGCCAAAACTATCTTCTTTCGCACAAGTGGTCGCCGTGCGACATCTGGCAGCGGGAGGTGACAAAGCTCAACTTTATTAGGGATTTGTATTCCCGCCCGATGTAGGAATGCACAGTTGTCTGCTGTCAGCAGCAAGACACCTCTTTGCACTTTAGCCGAGATAATAAGAGGCATTGGCACATCTGAAGGAAAAGTCCCAGCATTGGCTTTTGCCCAGATAGGAGTGAGGCCCATAGATGCACTGCTAAAATTCCTTCTAATCATAAATGCCTACTAGGCTTTTTCTGTTGAATTGTAACCAGCTTTTCTCAGCATTTGACGACCTTCTCCAAGCAAACACATATGATCTCTCCGCCCCAACCGTAATTCTATGGAATAGCACTTCGCCATTTCCGTACAGTGACAAGACACACGTGACTACTAATTGTATGCTCGGGTACAAGTGAATGAGCATGTCGCTGCTTGCGAAGCCTGGTTTACTTGGGTTGAAGCCTTTTGCCTGCGTGCCTCCCTACTTCTAGAGTTGAGGTTATTTTAAATGCTGGTATGCGTGGCCATGGTTATTAATACATTCGGCAGGGACCTTCAATGTGAATTGAGCATTTCCTGGAAGGAGATCAATTCTATCGCATTCTTCGACGCATGTGTTGCCTTAATCATTTTCACCTTGTAACCGAGGGGATGCAACCCTTATTCATCCACTTTGAAGCCAAGGTCGGTAATCCAATCAGCTAAAATGGTAGATATTAGTTATGTTAAATATATGCCAGCTGATGTAATACTGTTCAGGACATGCAGCAGGTTTGCACGGTATTACTCGGGTGGCATTCCTTTCAATAAGATATCGTTTAAAGTTTATTTAATTACTGTCACAAATATATTGATACGAACACTGCAATGAAGTTACTGTGAAAATCCATTAGTCCCAGTGAGGGAGAATTTAGAGTGGCTACTGCACCTAATCAGCAAGTCTTTCGGACAATGGGAGGAAATCAGAGCACCCGGAAGAAACCTATACAGGCTCAGGGATATCGTGCAGCCAGGAATTGAACCCAGGTTCCTGGCCATGTGATGCAGCAGTGCTAAGCACTGTGCCATTATGCCGCCCTACAAGACAACTTTAGCAAGTTTTCACGGTGTACTGAGAAATGGCATAGGCTGATGAAGCAACTAATGTCAATCGGGTGTCTTGATACAACTCGTTGTTGATACGTATTGTAACTAACTCTCTGAAGTCTTCTTACCAGCGGTTGGTAAGCATGACTGATATCCAGCTTTTTGGATTTGGGGCGCCCTTTTAACTTAGCATAGAGATAATCTATTCTTGAAATAGGGTACAAATCCAGTTGACCTCCGCTATTTACCTTGGTTCGCAATCCCCGCATCTCCTCACTGTGCAGTCCAGTTTCAGAATGGGAATGATGTATGTGGCCAATATGAAAATATGATTAACTAGTCAAGACGTTATATTTGTTCACATATCCTCATCCAGGCGGGAAGAGGGATGCCTTTATAACCAACGCCCCTGACATGGCCAGGATTGGTAATAGCTGGACAGGTATATCAGGAGGCTTGATATCCCGGACACCACATACTAGAACTTGACAAAACAGAGATGTGAAGAAAGTTCGATAGCAGTATGGGTTGTGAAGGGAAGATTGGGTATTTGAGATAGTGCACACCTGTCCATAAGCTAAAGATGTCAGATCCTAACCAGATTTTGAAACAGTCAAACTCGAAACCAAAGGGAAATTACTGTGCGGAGAATTTGAAAGGCCCTACGAAGAATTTACGTGTAAGTGAATGCAACTACAATGTAGGTCAAACAGTTTGAATTACCAGAGTCCACCCAAAAGGGACCAGTCATATATCATTTCCTATTATATTGAAGTGGGCAATACTTACCCAACATCCAATGGCACTCATTTGATCTGTAGAAATAAAGCATGAACTTGGTTCCCTATTCGATTGAAGGGACGTGTGCCCCCATACATATAACACACTCAGAAAAGTCTTCCTTTGCCAAGAATTCGACGGGCAATTTCATAAAGAGAACGATTCTTTGGCATACTGTTTCCCAGTTGTGGAGTGGCTAAGGTAATGTCCGAGTTTTTAATATTGATCTCCATTTTGGAACAAGTAGCGAATGACACAGCTACTGTCCTAATTGCAATAAACAATGAGATGGTTGACATGACAATATGGTGCTTCAGCATCGATTGGAATTGAATTATGTTTTGTCAGAGAGGTGGGACATGCGCAGTGATTGTTTCAGAGCGTTGCATCTACATACCAGGTAGTACAGAAAACATAACTATTCTCTGGCTGCTCACAGCAGAAAAGAGGCGATGAAACTTAAACAGCCGTCATTGTTTACCTTGGGTGCATGGCTATTAGAATGGCTCGGTGCTCTGGGAACATCAATCCCACAAGGGATTGCAATAATTTTGAAGCTGATCTTGACATTGATCGTAATCGTTAATGTGTCTGTGCAAGGCTGTCCAAGTCCGCAGGAAGGGTGGCATCAATGATCTTACGTTGAGCAAGAAATCATACGAAGGGACCAGTTGTCCTTCGGGACGCAGGGACAGGCATTTGGCACCTCTATTTAGATGTCTTATCTTGAGCTAAACCCCAGGCCCAAAAGCGGGGAGTGATAGAGGGTAGTATATAATCCCTAGTATAAAGGTCGCCGTTTAAAATTTACTGCAATAAGTAGATTAGGTTACCAAGAGGATTACAAAATGCTTTGCATATGGAATGTGGATCTATCGTGTGCCAATACAACAAATGCAAAGTTATTGTCCATTAATCACATATAATCAATAGTAAAGATTTTTAAACAGGCATTGCAACTAAATGCAGTTTAAAAATATGTCTGTGAGTCTTGGCCAAATCCCGGTCAGTTTTCTCAGCATGATAGGAAGCAGACAGCAGCAGACATGTCACATTCTGTGAGACAATGAAGCATAGTGAGTAGCTCGTTCTTAGCGGCATCTGTTAGGCAGGGGCAAGTTCAACAGAGGTCTGGAATTATTGGGAATATATTCATTCCTGTTTACGGAGGCTGGTACAGTTTCTCATGTTGGGAAGGGAGGCCGATTTCAGGCAAGAGAATTGACTCTTTTACCAATTAAAATTTGCGGGTGTTAACAATAGCCTTGAACATACAGGATTTACGTAGTTAAATTTCCGAGTAACGAGGGATGGATTTTCAGGTACAATGGACTAATGAGCTCCTATTCCTGCTGAGAGGTGGAATGTTATTGCCTTAGATAATAATGCATAACAGCGTAATTGGGCCCTCAAGTTTGGGTGATATGCTGGGAGAAAGATATCCAGTTATACTGAAAACTATATATATCACCAACATGTACTTTTTACCGCAGGAAGAATGGTCTGAACTCGCTGACTGCCTTCTTACCTGATACATGTAAGAGTATGTTTGTTCTTTCGCTACATGTTGTCTTTCGTAGTCTTTGTATTGCTAGAGTGAGATCAGTAGAGTTTAAGGCATCCCAGTGGAGCACCACATAAAATTCCTCTTACAATGATTTTGAGCATTTTTCCGCCTTGTCCTGCACCACTGCACATCATTATATTGAAATAATAACCAATGTCCTGCGTCCTTTTGAATGCCTTGATAGAAGTTTGTGTCGTGGTTCCCCAAGACGACAACTTATTTAACCCGATTGAAACAGAGAGTCTGAGTTGTAATCCTCCAAGCAGTTGACTTTATTTTCCAGTACAAGAGAATAAAGCCGGGAGGTCCGGAACACTCCACAGAGCCCTCGGCTTACAGTCTTTTTATGCACATTTCAGCTCCATATCTCAAGATTCTTATCTCGCTTTTACAATGCGACCTCGTTTAGCCACCATTGTTTCTGTACTGACCCCTTATTTACCTTGCTTGAGATTGGTCACCCATTGTTACATCTCTTTTCCTCTCGAAACCATGGTAGTTACATCCTTTGCCCTTATCTTTACGACTCTGCTTGTACAACAATAGTGGTTTAGCTGACTTAGGCCGAATGTGAAGAAAAACATGCTCACTTTATTCTTTCTTGCTTGTTACAATCATATATTAAGCTGGACAGCTGTATAGTACCCATTGTCTCCCCAAGTGACTGCTGTTTACTTTCATTAATGGATAACTACTATACTACTTCATCGGGTTGCATGCACTGATTTCAGCAGCTATACTTGATTATGTGAAGTAACCTACTAGTCCCATCCTAAATCTATTTCAGGAAGACACTCTAATACTATCCATGATTCCATACTTCATATCCAGTTTAGGTACAATTATTCAGTACAAATTCTCTAAGTACTAACATGCTTACATATTGAGTACAAATTTCCTTACATATCCCCCCTTTGAGACTATCCCCTAGTCTCATCCCAATTACCAAGGCCAGCTCAGATAGTCCCCCTTGTTTGGCCCTGTTCACATGCACATATTTAATCACACTTGTAGGCAACGTGGGGGAGCCAAGTACTTTGGTCAGGGATCAATGTCCCCATTCTAGTCTTATCATGGCTTGTCTAGCAAAAGTCCTGATTTTTAGGTTGCTCCCCCAGATTGCCTGCCCCTAACAGTCATCAGCCAAAAACCTTCCCACCCTTGTCTAGGGAAGGGAAAAAGACTGATTCCTGTGTACAGACTAAGTCTCTTGGTCTCCGTAGGCATCGGTGAGGTTGTAGAACGATCCTCCACTAGTGCAGCTATTTCGCAAACTGACAGGTTTCAATTTCAACCAGGGTCATTGTGAATTCATCCAGCGGGGACAGTTCAATGTTTCCCCATTCCTTAGTTGTCCCTCCCAAACGTGGGTTGCTTGTCACTTGTGTCACCATTTGTCGCACTGCCAACCTGGCAAGGAGAGATCTCAGGACAGGTAAAAAACAGCAAAATATTAATCCCAGGATGGTTATTGTCATGGCTGCCACAACTCCAGCTTTAGCAAACCAGGCCCCGCATCTCCCTAACATATTGTCCAGCCAATTCCATACCCCATTGTGACTGTGGCTGCCTTTTCGTATGCCCACCAAGCTGCTGCCAGACCTTGATAGCAAGGAGGATACCCCATTGCTACGTCGTCTAGCTTGGTGCTGTAATATGCTACAGCCTGCCTTCGTCTGCCCTTGCAATTCTCCTGCATTAACACTGCTGTAGCAAATCCTGCTTCTCTGTTACTCACAAATAAGTCAAAGGTTTGTCATAGGTTGGTAAAGCCAATGCTGGTGCCTGTGCCATTTCTTTCTTCATATTCTCAAATGCTTCCGAGGCATCTTTGTCCCATTTTAGTTTGGCTTTTAATTCGTCACACCCTGCCTCCTTCATTATCTTTCCAATAGTTTTAAACTATCCTTCCTGCATTGCTCTCTTGTCTCTGCGCATAATAATAAATCATCCACATACTGTATCAATGTTCCCTCCAACTGTATCCCCTCCAAATCTGCCCTCAACACCTGGTTGAATGCATGTGGGGAATGCTTACCTTATCTCTTGTTCTCGTCCTGCCTCCTTTTCCCATTTCTCCTGTATCTCGGGTTTCTGTTCTTCATCAAATATCATTGTGCTGTGTAGTTCTGTCCTTGGCCATTCGGCCTGTGGAACCCAAGTGTCTATCAGCTCCCCCCAAACTTCCCATACCTGTTTTTTAACTTGCTCCTCTATGTCTCCCAACCAGTACACATTAACCCCTTCCTTTCCTGGTACTCCGAGTAAATACACTCCCATCAAATCAATTCCTTGTTCTGTACATTCTAATTTTAGTCCTAAACCTAGGATTGCATCTCTTCCTAATAAATTTAATGGCATTCTATCACACACTAATATAGGTACATGAGTAGTTTTGCTTCCAATGGTGACAGGTACCGGCGTTGTCAGCTGAGTTAACGTTACTTTCCCCGAGAACCCCACAGTTTTCACAAACTGGTTTGACAATGGTAGGTGATTCGCATATTTTGTTTGTATGCACGTACACGTGGCGCCGGTGTCTATCATCATGGGGACCTCAACCCCTCCTACTCTAACACTAATTATGGGTTCCTGATCTGCTGTATCTGTTATTTGTACGTACTGTCCTGCCATTTCAGGGTTCTCAGGGCCCCCCTATAGGGAGTTCTGAAAATTCACAGGTCCCTGCAGCACAGGGGTGTTATTCAACGGCATTTGCTGGCCTATCTGCTGCTGGTTTTCTCCCTGCCTGTAAGAGTTCTGTGGGCAATTTCTTTTTATATGTCCTGCTTCCCCGCACCCCCAGCATACGCCTGGAGGGCCAGGCGGCAGTCCCTGCCTTAGAAGCTGCTGATTTCCCTGTCCCTGTCCTCTCTGATTCTGATAGGGTGGCCTGCCACTTCCCTGTCCTTTCTCATTTCTATTCCAATCAGTCTGATTTTGTGGAGCATAAGGGTTTTGATAATTTAAGCCATAGCCTCCTGGGTTCATGGACAGCGGGAAGGCAGAAATGTTGTAGGTTATGATGGGCTGGCCTCCATCTCCGTTTCTCCCTAGCATCGGTGCAGGTATTTCCTCTGTCTTTTGGTTCACCACCATCGGTGCTATTTTCTTGAGTGTGGGGTCTTCTTTCACTTTCAGCTTTTCCTTACTTTTAATTTCTTCCAGCTGGGCTTGCAGGAGTTTGCGTTGTATCTCCTTCAACTGTTTGTCTGCATTTTTTCCCCCCTGCGGTGTCTCTCCACTGCATGGGCAACATAGTCCACAAACTCTCAGTAGTTTTTCGAATCCAGGCCCACCACTTCTTCCAGTCTTGCCTTAGCTGAAGTCGGCAGGCCTTCTAGGATTGCGGCTCGGAACAGGGAGTTGGTTAGCGGGTCTGTTAGAATGTCCCTCTCCGTGTCCCTTCTCCACCTTCTTAATTGGTTTTCTACGTACACGGCCGCATTCTCTTCCTCACCCAACGGTCCCCCTCTCAGAGTTTTTATATCCATCCGATTGGGGTACATATCCCTTAGTGCTTGCCAAATGTCGTGGCGGTATGGATCCATTAGTGTTCCATCCACATCCGGGTCATAGGCTGCAGTCGGGATGCCAGCACGTCTCATTACTTCAGCCATTTGGTCCATTCCTAACACTTTTGTCAGGAGAGCTTTGATGTCACCCAGCACCATCCTCTTTCCCATCATTCCAGCCTCCAGCTGTCCAATCCACCTTCCAGCTCCGTCCAAAATATTGGGTAATTCGTTAATTAAATAAGGCAAATCCTGACCTGACCAAGGGATATACTGCAGTCTGCCACCCTTCAGAATCACCGGGAACACCCCTTTCTCCCTTCGTTCCTCGGCTGGATATTTTACAGTTTGATATCTTTTCCGCATTGATTTTCTTCGTCCCCCTAACACTGACTGTCTCTCCTCCTCTTCACTACTTTCTTCTGTCCCTCCGTCCATCCCTTCCTCTATTCTTTCTCTCTCTGGGTGCTTCCATGTCCAGGCTTTCCCAAACTTTCGTCTGTCACCCCCTCTTTGTACTTCCCAGCATTTTTCCTCTGTGCTGCTTTCTGTCTCTTTTTCCTCTTTCCTCACTCCGACTCTCTTTCCTTCTATCTTTTCTTGTGGTATCTCACTTTCACATTCGTGGAGATCCTCTCCCATTTTCTGCTCGCATTCTTTTCTGGCCCCAGTCCCTTCTCTTCCGTGCCTCTTGTCTCCTTCTCCTTCTATTACCTTTTTTGCCCATTCCAAAAGATCTACCACGTTTACTTCTGCCTCTAACTGCCTCCTCCTTTGAATTAACCCATCCAGGCTTTCTTCCATCCTCTTAGTCTCTTCCTCAATACCTTGTCTCCTTTCTTCCTCCTCCTGTGCCCACTGTTCCTTTGTCATTTGCTTCACGTCAAACTCTCCCTCAAAATTCATTGTACCTGATATAACTGGGTACAGTCCTACGGGATTTGACCCTTCCAGGTATGGGGGTGGGGCTACGTTTGGGTCCTCCAGTTCCTTTTTTTCCTGAGCTTGGACTGGCATTTGCATCCTACCCCTCCCCCATGCCCTTCTTCTCTCTCTCCCTTCTTCTTCGAACAACGCTAATATCTCTAACTCCTTTTCTCGCTTCTCCCTTCTTTTGCTCAATCTATCCTTGATTTTATAGTTCTTTATCATTCCCTTCTGATCCTCACACCTCTCTATGCACCAGGTGCCTTCCTCCGGCCACTGTGTATTTGTCTTACTTGTTCTTTTAGCCCATTTTTTAGAGATATGTGCTATATCCCCTTTGAGGGCTGGGAACTTATCCTCTAACATCTCCACTGGTGTTTTAGCTTTGTTTGCCATTATTCGTCTTTTCAGATTGGTATCGCAATTTTTATCACTTAATTTGTCAGAGTTTGGTATCACAGTGATTACCACCCGATGTACTGTTTTTCCAGGCTCGGTCCCCCGTTCACTTATCCCTTGCGACTCCCCTGCCAGTATTTGTAACTCTAACCGGGGTTCCGATATCCACTTCCCCGTAGCCCCCTGTCCTGGCACTATCTTTCTTTACTCCGGCGATCTCTCAGACAGATTCTTTCTTACTCTCATCTGAACATCACATCCCAGGCATCCTTTTCTAGCCTTTACACTCACTTCAAACTTCTGAGCTTCGCATAGGGGGCTACCCCTCTTAACAACTGGTCTAAGGCTGGGTGTAAAGACAGACACCTCCTTATTTGCACGTGCTCAGCTCAGACCTCTCACACACTCTCACACTCTTTCATCACAGATGAGCACCTACTGTACTTTGATTCACTCCCTTAAATTCGGTAATCTATTCCAGAGCTCCGGTTGTGGCCATTCAACCGGACCCATAAACAGATCCCAGGTTTCAGCACCAATTCTTGTAGGTAAAGATACCTCTGAGACTAATTGTGAGTCAAAGTACAGCAGTTTAATTAACTAAAGCCTGATTCAGAAAATCCAAAATAAGATTTATTTTTATCACCTTTAAATATCCTCACTAAATCAAGACCCTTGCACCTTCTTACAATTCTGGTACAATAAAACAAAACATCACTTGGAACACAGATGCACGAAGAAATACTGAAAGCATTCTAATGTGCAATCTACATGTTTAATTATTTCTACAGCTCTGCCTTTGTAACCAACACAGGCAAGTACAAAATCAAATCTACTGTGTGCCTAAATGGTTAACTCTCCTTACAACTTTAAGATGCAATGTAATGCCACCTTTCCCACTTGGCAGAATTCAAATCTCTGTCCGATCCCTGCATAATTTAGTAAACTTAAAGCAATTCACTTTTATTGGCTATACCTATTACATCACCTGAGGGTCTCAATTACACAGTTCCACCCTCTCTCTCTCTCTCTCTCTGTACCATACAGAGTCAGCCTGCTTGTCTCTTTTTTAACCCTTTACTGGTGGGAGCTCACTGGCCTCTAATAAATTTGATGGGTGTCTCATGTCGTGACAAATCCCCTTCTCTCTCAAACAGTCATATAGTCATGCACAATTCCAAATACAGAACTGCTATTAGCGTTCACCCCGCACCTCAGTAAAAACCTATGTCAGGGTTCCCAGTTCCATTGACATACTTCTCTCTACTCTTTCTGCTCCCTCATCACATAACCTCCCCTTAGTTTTAACTACCGTATTAGGTAAGAGAGCAATCTCTCACAGATCTCTCTCCCTCTCGGTTGACGTCTTTTCCCCGAGGTCCTGGGTAGGTTCGGACTGGCAGGCCTTCCTACACTTACTCTCCTTGGGCAAGTCGTAACCTGGAATCCCGCTCCAAACCGCTTGACTTAACCTAGTTGCATCGATTAGCGTTCGGTTCTTTTTTCGTCGCACTTTTTACCCATTCACAGACAACACAGTATTCGCAGCGCGCTTTGCATGCAAAACTCTACCCTTCAGATCAGACTCAGTCTCTCAAAATGTTTTTCCCCAATTTAGTTTTACCTTTGCAGGATGTTCTTTGGGTTGGGGAGATCCAGGACCAGCAGAGAGCCGGGTGCGCTGAGCCTCGAGATCCCTTTTTCCGACAACAAGGATTTACATGCAATATAAGTCTGCTCACCTTGCTGTCAGAATGCCGGCTTTGGGATGTCCAGCCCCAGTCGGACCACCGTCTCCGCTACTCCTTCCAGATGCTATTTTCTGGGCGATTTCCCACAACACCCTGCTCGCAGCGCCAATTTTGTCGTGGTTCCCCAAGACGACAACTTATTTAACCCGATTGAAACAGAGAGTCTGAGTTGTAATCCTCCAAGCAGTTGACTTTATTTTCCAGTACAAGAGAATAAAGCCGGGAGGTCCGGAACACTCCACAGAGCCCTCGGCTTACAGTCTTTTTATGCACATTTCAGCTCCATATCTCAAGATTCTTATCTCGCTTTTACAATGCGACCTCGTTTAGCCACCATTGTTTCTGTACTGACCCCTTATTTACCTTGCTTGAGATTGGTCACCCATTGTTACATCTCTTTTCCTCTCGAAACCATGGTAGTTACATCCTTTGCCCTTATCTTTACGACTCTGCTTGTACAACAATAGTGGTTTAGCTGACTTAGGCCGAATGTGAAGAAAAACATGCTCACTTTATTCTTTCTTGCTTGTTACAATCATATATTAAGCTGGACAGCTGTATAGTACCCATTGTCTCCCCAAGTGACTGCTGTTTACTTTCATTAATGGATAACTACTATACTACTTCATCGGGTTGCATGCACTGATTTCAGCAGCTATACTTGATTATGTGAAGTAACCTACTAGTCCCATCCTAAATCTATTTCAGGAAGACACTCTAATACTATCCATGATTCCATACTTCATATCCAGTTTAGGTACAATTATTCAGTACAAATTCTCTAAGTACTAACATGCTTACATATTGAGTACAAATTTCCTTACATTTGTTCCATTAGAATTCTGGGTAGTGCATTCCACAGTGAACAGTGTGTTCACTTTAAGTCGGTGGCCTTTCGTCCTTGATCACTTTCGGAGCGGGAACATTGTCTCTCTATGCACTCTTTCCAGCCCCCTCATGATTTTCAGCACATCTTTCTCATTTCCTCTTAGCATTCTTCTTTTCAAAGAGATTACAAAACCCGTCTCCAAGCTATCAGCAAATTTGAAATTACAAAATGAAAAAAAAAGTGCACATCTCGGTTTCATCCATCCTGTAATATATAGTCACTAGATTCTGCTACTTGTTTGCAAACACTATGTAACAAATATTGTCAAATGATAATATTGATCGCCCTTACATTTTTAAAATAAGGAATTAAACCACGCTGGAATTGCAACATATTGTAAGATTGTGCAGCGCTTTAGTACTTATTTGCGAGGAATTATATGCTATTCAATATCTTCTCTTTAAATTGCATTCAATAAGTAAACTATATTATTTATCGAATTGATCTAAACAATCAATTTCTAATTGGCAAATGCTCCTTATTTTCATGGGTTAATGAACAAATATGACTGGTATATGACATTTTAAAGATGAAAGTATAAAGATGCTTCACTGAATATCAGAGCCGATTATTGTTCAAACCATTAAGACTGAAAAGTCTACGTCATGTATAACAACTCACACAAGAACACTTGAAAGTGTATATTATATAACCTCATTGTGGGTGTTATTCCGTTTGGATATACAGTTTAGGGACCCAGCGACAATAGGGATTTCCAACTTTTGTTATCAGAAACATTCATGAAAGATGAAATACATAGCTACAAAGTAGAAGACTAATTGATTCGTTATCTTAGACAATTGGATTTTAATGAACGTAAGACCGAAGGGATATGCAAAAGTCTTCATTTGCTCAGGTGAATGAAACAAGTTTCATCGAAATGGCTGAATTCGTTTGCGAGTATGTGTTCTGACTTCATGACTAGAACAAAAATATGAGGATTCACGACAAGGGCACTGACTGTAACAACTTATTTCACACTAATAACTAAATACGTCATGGGATATTGATGGTTTAAAAAGTGGTGAATTCAATATTACATAACTTGAGCAGAGACTTTTGGAAATAAACAGATTCCCATGGAACAGTGAATAAGTAAAACTTCAATGAAGAATGTTTGAATGCATGTTTATTTCGGTCAGAGCACTTTGTATTTTGCTAACGGTTTTTTCTGTTCTGTGTAGCGTTTGCACATAGTTTTTACTTCAGCGGATTGACATTAACTGTTTTGGCACAGCGACCAGAGTGTGAAAAAATCACAAACATTACTGTAAAGCCAAATGTCCGAAGCAATTTAATTAAGAAAAAGGAAAATGCTGCGAGAAATATGCGTCAAACATCGAAGGTACTTTAATTTAGGCATACATAATGTATTTCTTTATTCTTGCGGGATATATAGATTGAATTTAGAGTAGAAGTTTGTCGTTTTTTTATTAGCTACATTTATTAGACTTAAATACACGTATAATGTTTAATTTTTAGACCTGAATAGATTAGTAAGCAAATGATGTAGTTATATCCTAACAGTAGTTTCAAGTAACAGAATAAACGAACCTTGATGAGCAAACATGCGATTACTTACATATTCAATCAATGTTGGAATTGTGACATATTATAAGAGCATCTTATTATTGCATATTAATTTACTGCAGTGCCACAGTATATTACTTGAGGGAATTGACTGCTATTGTAAGGAAATTTGTACTCAATATGTAAGCATGTTAGTACTTAGAGAATTTGTACTGAATAATTGTACCTAAACTGGATATGAAATATGGAATCACGGATAGTATTAGAATGTCTTCCTTGAAGTAGAATTAGGATGGGTAATCAAGTATAGCTGATTTGTAACCTAATATAATCAAGTGTAGCAAATGTGATCAAAGCAGGAGACCCAGAGAAGTAGTATAGCAGTTACTTATTAGCAAATGCAAACAATAGTCCCTTGGGGGGACAATGGACACAACCCAGCTGTCCAGCTTGAGATTGACCGTAATAAAAAGGAAATAATAAAGTAAGCATGGTGCTTGAGATTGACCGTAATAAAAAGGAAGTAATAAAGTGAGCAAGTTTTTCTTCACATTCGGCCTAAGTCAACTAAACCACTATTATTATACAAGCAGAGTCGTAAAGATAAAAGCAAGGGATGTAACCACCATGGTTTCAAGAAGAAAAGAGAGGAAACAGGGAGTGACCAATCTCAAGCAAAACAGATAAAGGGTCAGTGGGTCGTAAAAGCGAGATAAGGATCTTGAGGTATGGAGCTGAAATGTGCTTAAAAAGACTGTAAGCCGATGGCTCGTTGGAGTGTTCCGGACCTCCCGGCTTTATTCTCTTGTACTGGAAAATAAAGTCTACTGCTTGGAGGATTACAACTCAGACTCTCTGTTTCAATCGGGTTAAATAACTTGTCGTCTTGGGGAACCACGACAAAATTGGCGCTGCAAGCAGGGTGTTGTGGGAAATCGCCCAGAAAATAGCATCTGGAAGGAGCAGCGGAGACGGTGGTCCGACTGGGGCTGGACATCCCAAAGCCGGCATTCTGACAGCAAGGTAAGCAGACTTATATTGCATGTAAATCCTTGTTGTCGGAAAAAGGGATCTCGAGGCCCAGCGCACCCGGCTCTCTGCTGGTCCTGGATCTCCCCAACCTAAAGAACATCCTGCATAGGTAAAACTAAATTGGGAAAAACATTTTGAGAGACTGAGTCTGATCTGAAGGGTAGAGTTTTGCATGCAAAGCGCGCTGCGAATACTGTGTTGTCTGTGAGTGGGTAAAAAGTGCGACGCAAAAAGAACCGAACGCTAATTGATGCAACTAGGTTAAGTCAAGCGGTTTGGAGCGGGATTCCAGGTTACGACTTGCCCAAGGAGAGTAAGTGTAGGAAGGCCTGCCAGTCCGAACCTACCCAGGACCTCGGGGAAAAGACGTCAACCGAGAGGGAGAGAGATCTGTGAGACATTGCTCTCTTACCTAATACGGTAGTTAAAACTAAGGGGAGGTTATGTGATGAGGGAGCAGAAAGAGTAGAGAGAAGTATGTCAGTGGAACTGGGAACCCTGACATAGGCTTTTACTGAGGTGCGGGGTGAACGCTAATAGCAGTTATGTATTTGGAATTGTGCATGACTATATGACCGTTTGAGAGAGAAGGGGATTTGTCACGACATGAGACACCCAAATCAAACAGGTCAAATTTATTAGAGGCCAGTGAGCTCCCACCAGTAAAGGGTTAAAAAAGAGACAAGCAGGCTGACTCTGTATGGTGCAGAGAGAGAGAGAGAGAGAGAGAGAGGGTGTAACTGTGTAATTGAGACCCTCAGGTGATGTAATAGGCATAGCCAATCAAAGTGAATTGCTTTAAGTTTACTAAATTATGCAGGGATCGGACAGAGATTTGAATTCTGCCAAGTGGGAAAGGTGGCATTACATTGCATCTTAAAGTTGTAAGGAGAGTTAACCATTTAGGCACACAGTAGATTTGATTTTGTACTTGCCTGTGTTGGTTACAAAGGCAGAGCTGTAGAAATAATTAAACATGTAGATTGCACATTAGAATGCTTTCAGTATTTCTTTGTGCATCTGTGTTCCAAGTGATGTTTTGTTTTATTGTACCAGAATTGTAAGAAGGTGCAAGGGTCTTGATTTAGTGAGGATATTTAAAGGTGATAAAAATAAATCTTATTTTGGATTTTCTGAATCAGGCTTTAGTTAATTCAACTGCTGTACTTTGACTCACAATTAGTCTCAGAGGTATCTTTACCTACAAGAATTGGTGCTGAAACCTGGGATCTGTTTACGGGTCCGGTTGAATGGCCACAACCGGAGCTCCGGAATAGATTACCGAATTTAAGGGAGTGAATCAAAGTACAGTAGGTGCTCATCTGTGATGAAAGAGTGTGAGAGTGTGTGAGAGGTCTGAGCTGAGCACGTGCAGATAAGGAGGTGTCTGTCTTTACACCCAGCCTTAGACCAGTTGTTAAGAGGGGTAGCCCCCTATGCGAAGCTCAGAAGTTTGAAGTGATTGTAAAGGCTAGAAAAGGATGCCTGGGATGTGATGTTCAGATGAGAGTAAGAAAGAATCTGTCTGAGAGATCGCCGGAGTAGAAGGGAAAGCCGGCTTAATAGTGTGAGCTTAAGGGTGTAAGCCCACGAGTGTAAGCGGTGGTACGGAGGGGACTGATCACCCCTGATAGGTATCACCGGACTGTGATAAGAGCGACCTAGGGGTGGGATCCATTTCACCCACTAGATCAACAATGGAAATGATTGGGAAAAAAAGGACGGAACTAAGATAATTGGAATTCTCTTAGTTTGAATTAATTAAACAGGTTTAAACTGGATTAATTGAACACATCTCAGTCTTGGGTAAAAAAAAAATGGGCTGACGACAAGGAGAGAATTGAAACGTCAGAATCACAGATTAGAGAGTTAGAAAAGAGAAACCAAACGAAGAAAATAGCAGTATTGTTAATACATCAGTTAGCTGGACTAATTGAACAAGTAGTCACTTCCACTAAGAAGTGGAGTAGGGATAAAAAAAAATTCAGAAAATAGAAGGGTGGACATGGAAGCACCCAGAGAGAGAAAGAATAGAGGAAGGGATGGAAGGAGAGATAGAAGAAAGTAGTGAAGAGGAGGAGAGACAGTCAGTGTTAGGGGGACGAAGAAAATCAATGTGGAAAAGACACCAACCTGTAAAATATCCAGCCGAGGAACGAAGGCAGAAAGGGGTGTTCCCGGTGATTCTGAAGGGTGGCAGACTGCAATATATCCCTTGGTCAGGTCAGGACTTGCCTAATTTAGTTAACGAATTACCCAATATTTTGGACGGAGCCGGAAGGTGGATTGGACAGCTGGAGGCTGGAATGGTGGGAAAGAGGATGGCGCTGGGTGACATCAAAGCTCTCCTGACAAAAGTGCTGGGAATGGACCAAATGGCTGAAGTAATGAGACGTGCTGGCATCCCGACCGCAGCCTATGACCCGGATGTGGATGGAACACTAATGGATCCATACCGCCACGACATTTGGCAAGCACTACGGGATATGTACCCCAATCGGATGGATATAAAAACTCTGAGAGGGGAACCGTTGGGTGAGGAAGAGAATGCGGCCGTGTACATAGAAAACCAATTAAGAAGGTGGAGAAGGGACACGGAGAGGGACATTCTGACAGATCCACTAACCAACTCCCTGTTCCGAGCCGCAATCTTAGAAGGCCTGCCGACTTCAGCTAAGGCAAGACTGGAAGAAGTGGTGGGCCTGGATTCGAAAAACTACCGAGAGTTTGTGGATTATGTTGCCCATGCAGTGGAAAGACACCGCAGGGAGGAAAAAATGCAGACAAACAGTTGAAGGAGATACAACGCAAACTCCTGCAAGCCCAGCTGGAAGAAATTAAAAGTAAGGAAAAGCTGAAAGTGAAAGAAGACCCCACACCCAAGAAAATAGCACCGATGGTGGTGAACCAAAAGACGGAGGAAATACCTGCACCGATGCTAGGGAGAAACGGAGATGGAGGCCAGCCCATCATAACCTACAACATTTCTGCCTTCCCGCTGTCCATGAACCCAGGAGGCTATGGCTTAAATTATCAAAACCCTTATGCTCCACAAAATCAGACTGACTGGAATAGAAATGGGAAAGGACAAGGAGGTGGTAGGCCACCCTATCAGAATCAGAGAGGACAGGGACAGGGAAATCAGCAGTTTCCAAGGCAGGGACCGCCGCCTGGCCCTCCAGGCGTATGCTGGGGGTGCAGGGAAGCAGGACATATAAAAAGAAATTGCCCACAGAACTCTCACAGGCAGGGAGAAAACCAGTAGCAGATAGGCCAGCAAATGGCGCAAATGCCGTTGAATAACACTCCCGTGCTGCAGGGACCTGTGAATTTTCAGAGCTCCCTATAGGGGGGCCCAGAGAACCCTGAAATGGTAGGACAGTACGTACAAATAACAGATACAGCAGATCAGGAACCCATAATTAGTGTTAGAGTAGGAGGGGTTGAGGTCCCCATGATGATAGACACCGGCGCCACGTGTACGTGCATACAAACAAAATATGCGAATCACCTACCATTATCAAACCAGTTTGTGAAAACTGTGGGGTTCTCGGGGAAAATAACGTTAACTCAGATGACAACGCCGGTACCTGTCACCATTGGAAGCAAAACTACTCATGTACCTATATTAGTGTGTGATAGAATGCCATTAAATTTATTAGGAAGAGATGCAATCCTAGGTTTAGGACTAAAATTAGAATGTACAGAACAAGGAATTGATTTGATGGGAGTGTATTTACTCGGAGTACCAGGAAAGGAAGGGGTTAATGTGTACTGGTTGGGAGACATAGAGGAGCAAGTTAAAAAACAGGTATGGGAAGTTTGGGGGGAGCTGATAGATACTTGGGTTCCACAGGCCGAATGGCCAAGGACAGAACTGCACAGCACAATGATATTTGATGAAGAACAGAAACCCGAGATACAGGAGAAATGGGAAAAGGAGGCAGGACGAGAACAAGAGATAAGGTCGGAAAGTATTTTAGTTGGCCCAGAGGGAGCGGCCCTCGCGGTTGTTAGAGATGAATGGGTTAACAAATGGTTCTCTGTACCTGGAGCGGAACCACATGTTACATTAAAAGTGAATCCGGGACACAGATCAAAAGACCTAGGACCAATGGTACTGAGGGCATGGGAATTAGAATTTGTTCAGGCAGAAAACGTAGATATTTGGACGTCCAGTAATGGACAAATGTTGAAGATAATCTTGGATGTTAAAATGATCGGGAAGCCAAAACAGGTAAAAATAGAGGCAGAGATTGAGAAGCAGGAGCAGGAGAGGAGAGAGAGCTTAGAAAAGGATTTGAATTCCCTCCCACAGGAGTTGTGGTCCAGACAGGACACTGATGTGGGGAGGGTTAAAAATGCTAATCCAGTGGAGGTTAGACTAAAGACCGGACGACAAGGACCTTACAGACCACAGTATCCGATTAAGGCAGAAGCAATTGAGGGAATTAGAGGAACAATTAGGGGACTGATAGAAGCAGGGGTATTAAAGGAAACTCGGAGCAAGTGTAACACACCACTGCTACCGGTAAAAAAGGCGGATGGGGAAAAATGGAGATTGGTGCATGACTTGAGGGCAGTAAATGAGGTAGTGGAAGACATGCCAGTAGAGGTTCCCAACCCCTACACCCTGTTGACTAATATACCGCCTGAAAGCAGATGGTTCACTGTAGTAGACCTATGCACAGCATTTTTTAGCGTGCCGCTAGCCCAAGAAAGCCAGTATCTCTTTGCATTTACGTTTGAAGGGAAACGTGTTGAGGGCAGATTTGGAGGGGATACAGTTGGAGGGAACATTGATACAGTATGTGGATGATTTATTATTATGCGCAGAGACAAGAGAGCAATGCAGGAAGGACAGTTTAAAACTATTGGAAAGATTAGCAGAAGGGGGTCACAAAGTATCCAGGAAAAAGCTGCAGTTGTGCCAGAAAAAAGTAGAATACTTGGGGAGAGAGATATCAGCAGGGCAAAAGGGGATAGCTTCACAGCAAATAGAAGCAGTACTAAAAGTTCCGAAACCACAGACGGTGGGGCAAATGATGACATTTTTGGGAATGACAGGATTCAGTTCAGAATGGGTGGAAAGCTATGCAGAAAAAACACAGGCACTACGAAAGATAATGAAGGAGGCAGGGTGTGAAGAATTAAAAGCCAAACTAAAATGGGACAAAGATGCTTCAGAAGCATTTGAGAATATAAAGAAAGAAATGGCACAGGCACCAGCATTGGCTTTACCAACCTATGACAAACCTTTTGACTTATTTGTGAGTAACTGAGAAGCAGGGTTTGCTACAGCAGTGTTAATGCAGGAGAATTGCAAGGGCAGACGAAGGCAGGCTGTAGCATATTACAGCACCAAGCTAGACGACGTAGCAATGGGGTATCCTCCTTGCTATCAAGGTCTGGCAGCAGCTTGATGGGCATACGAAAAGGCAGCCACAGTCACAATGGGGTATCCGATAAACATACATGTATACCACAAGGTAGCTGAATTAATTGAAAAAGGGAAATTTGTCCTGACGCCGTCAAGAATTCATCACTTTCAAATGTTGACCACATTCCCTGACATTACGATAGTAAAGTGTAATAGGGTCAACCCAGCTGATTATATGCCATTGCCACATGAGGGAGAGGAGCATGAGTGCATAAGAGAGACAAGAGCGTATATGAAACTGAGGAAAGACCTGAAGGCAGATAGATTAGACACAGAAGGAAAGCGAACTCTGTATGTTGATGGTTCGTGCTATAGGGATCATGTAGGAAATCACGCTGGTTATGCAATAGTTGAACAGAAGGGGGAAACATTTGAGGTGATAGAGGCGAAAGAATGTGAGCAGCCATGCTCAGCTCAGTTGGCGGAGCTTAAGGCATTGACCAGAGCATGTGAGTTAGCAAACGGGGAAGCGGTGGAGATTTATACTGATTCGGCCTATGCCCACGGGGTCTGTCACCTATTTGGGGCAATATGGAGGCAAAGGGGATTTATGAAAAGCGGAGGAGGACCAATACAACACGAAGGTCAAATCAGAACATTAATACGGGCCATGATGAATCCAAGAGAACTAGCTATAATCAAGTGTCAGGCACATAAAAAGGGAACAGATAGCATTACACAGGGAAACTCCAAAGCCGATAAGGCGGCTAAAGAGGCATCAGGATGTGCCGAAACTACGATAGCTCCGGTAGAAATAGCAAGATCGCATCCAGGGCCAGGTGCGGGAAACATCGAACCCCAAATTACATTAGAAGATGTGGCCCAAGCGCAGGAAGAAGCCTCTGTGGCTGAAAAGACAATGTGGAAGGATAGGGGAGCCTTACAGGGACAGCAAGATAAAATATGGAGAAATGGGGAGGGGTTGATCATAGCACCCACACCGCTACTAACCGTACTAATCAGCGAAGCACATGGGGTTGATCACTGCGCAAGGGGGGAAGTGACCAGAAAGATCAAAAAGGAAGGATTTTGGTCCCCATATCTGCAGAACTCAATTGATTACATATTAAGTCAGTATGAGGTGTGTGCTCAGAATAATATCAGAAAGGGCATTACTGCCCCAATAGGGCACATACCCATTCCCGAAGGATCCTTCAAACACCTATGCATGGATTATGTGGATATGGGAAAGGTGGTAAGAGGGAAAAGATATATGCTGGTGATTATTGACAGATTCAGTAGATGGATAGAAGCAACGCCATCCAAAGATCAAGGATCTGGAACGGTGATTAACTTCCTGTCAAAAGAAATTATCCCAAGGTTTGGCATACCCATGCAATTAAGTTCCGACAATGGGTCTGCTTTTATCGGAAGGGTGCTGAGAGAGACTCTCTCAGCATTACGGATAAAGCAGAAGTTTGGATGTGTGCATCATCCTCAGTCCCAGGGAATGGTGGAGAGGGCAAACGGAACTCTTAAGGCTAAAATAAGTAAGATTTGCAGCGAGACAGGGAAAAACTGGATAGATGCTCTGCCATTGGCTTTAATGCAGTACAGGAGTCAGGAAAACAGAATCACACATTTGAGTCCGCACGAAATGATGACAGGAAGAGTAATGCCGGTACCAAAGATCAGGGGAGCAGGGGGCCCCACGTTGGAGTGCTTAGATCAGGACACAAGAGAGTATATACAGCAATTAACTATTATACATAGAACTATATTTGAACAGGAGAAAGCCAAGGAGGAGGAGAGTCCTTGCAGCAGAACACCAGATCAAACCTGGAGATCGAGTATACATCAGGAAGTTTCGAAGGCGTTGGAACGAACCGAGGCGAGAGGGACCGTTTGAAGTTACCAAAGTTTCTCCCACGGCGATACAAGTAGAAGGCAGTACATTGTGGTATCACTTAAACCATTGCACCAGAACGGTACCAGGGGCAGGGGAGAGAAGGGAGGTTGAAAACACCAATCATCTGGATTTGAGTAGCAGTGAGGAAGAAGCAGAACTACACGGGGGGGGGGATCTTGGGGAACAGAGACAGAGCCAAAACAGAGAAAAAGGAGCGGAGGATGGTGAAAGTGGTTCTGTGTATGAGCTGGCTGATGATGCAAGTGTCCAGCCTGGGCTTGTTAGCCAAGGCACCAAGGGAGGTGGGGAAGGGGAAGGGGCCTCTTTCCCCACCTGGGATTTGGAGACTATTTCCCTCAGGGACTTCCTTGACCCACAGTAAAGGAAAATGGAGTGTAGAGAGCATAGAGATGCAGAATCGGGGAGGTAGGCGAATAAAACATTAGATTGGCTTCTGGCGGAAAAAGGAGGAGTGTGTGTTATGTTTGGGGACCAGTGTTGCACATTTATCCCTAATAACACTGACCCAGAGGGGTCATTCACACAGGCCATGAATAAACTGAAAAATCTCAGGAGAGAGGTGAAGGAGAATGCTGGGTTCGGGCATGGGGTATGGAATTGGCTGGACAATATGTTAGGAAGATGGAGGGCCTGGTTTGCTAAAGCTGGAGTTGTGACAGCCATGACAATAACCATCCTGGGATTAATATTTTGCTGTTTTTTACCTGTCTTGAGATCCCTCCTTGCTAGATTGGCAGTGCGACAAATGGTGACACAAGTGACAAGCAACCCACGTTCGGGAGGGACAACTAAGGAATGGGGAAACATTGAACTGCCCCCGCTGGATGAATGCACAATGACCCTGGTCGAAATTGAAACCTGTCAGTTTGCGAAATAGCTGCACTAGTGGAGGATCGTTCTACAACCTCACCGATGCCTACGGAGACCAAGAGACTTAGTCTGTACACAGGAATCGGTCTTTTTCCCTTCCCTAGACAAGGGTGGGAAGGTTTTTGGCTGATGACTGTTAGGAGCAGGCAATCTGGGGGAGCAACCTAAAAATCAGGACTTTTGCTAGACAAGCCATGATAAGACTAGAATGGGGACATTGATCCCTGACCAAAGTACTTGGCTCCCCCACGTTGCCTACAAGTGTGATTAAATATGTGCATGTGAACAGGGTCAAACAAGGGGGACTATCTGAGCTGGCCTTGGTAATTGGGATGAGACTAGGGGATAGTCTCAAAGGGGGGATATGTAAGGAAATTTGTACTCAATATGTAAGCATGTTAGTACTTAGAGAATTTGTACTGAATAATTGTACCTAAACTGGATGTGAAATATGGAATCACGGATAGTATTAGAATGTCTTCCTTGAAGTAGAATTAGGATGGGTAATCAAGTATAGCTGATTTGTAACCTAATATAATCAAGTGTAGCAAATGTGATCAAAGCAGGAGACCCAGAGAAGTAGTATAGCAGTTACTTATTAGCAAATGCAAATAATAGTCCCTTGGGGGGACAATGGACACAACCCAGCTGTCCAGCTTGAGATTGACCGTAATAAAAAGGAAATAATAAAGTAAGCATGGTGCTTGAGATTGACCGTAATAAAAAGGAAGTAATAAAGTGAGCATGTTTTTCTTCACATTCGGCCTAAGTCAACTAAACCACTATTATTATACAAGCAGAGTCGTAAAGATAAAAGCAAGGGATGTAACCACCATGGTTTCAAGAAGAAAAGAGAGGAAACAGGGAGTGACCAATCTCAAGCAAAACAGATAAAGGGTCAGTGGGTCGTAAAAGCGAGATAAGGATCTTGAGGTATGGAGCTGAAATGTGCTTAAAAAGACTGTAAGCCGATGGCTCGTTGGAGTGTTCCGGACCTCCCGGCTTTATTCTCTTGTACTGGAAAATAAAGTCTACTGCTTGGAGGATTACAACTCAGACTCTCTGTTTCAATCGGGTTAAATAACTTGTCGTCTTGGGGAACCACGACACTATTCAATAACTTCTCTTTAAGTTGCATTCAGGAGGTAGACTACATTGACAACCCATTTAATAAAATTGGATTTTGGGTATCAAGACAGATCGGAATGGTAACCAATTTTTCGAGAAGTATACACATTGATACACATTGACAATGCTTACATAAGAACTAGAAGTAGGAATAGGCCATCTGACCCCTCAAGACCGCCCCGCCATTCAATAAGATCATGGCTGATTTTTTTGTTGATGCAGCTCCACTTTCCCGCCCGATCATCATAACCCTTATTTCCTTTACTGTTCAAAAATTCAACTATCCCTGGCCGTAAAAACATTCAATGACGTAGCCTCAGTTGCTTTACTGAGCAAAGAATTCCACAGGTATTCAACCCTTTGTGTGAAGAGGTTCCTCCCCATCTCATTCCTAAATCTGCTGCCCCTTATTTTAAGACTATGGCCCATAGTTCTATTTTCACCCCCAGTAGAAACAATTTCCCTGCTTCTATCTTCATAATCTTATGTTTCAATAAGATTTCCCCTCATTCTTCTGAATTCCAATGAGAATCGCCCCAGTCTATTCAGTCTCTCCTCATAAGCCAAATCTCTCAACCAAGTGAATCTCCTTTGCACCCCCTCCAGTGCCAGTACACCCTTTCTCAAGTAAGGAGATCAGAACTGTACACAGTACCATAGGTGTGGCCTCACCTGCACCTTATACAGCTGCAACATAACCTCACTATTTTTAAACTCCATCTCTCTAGAAATGAAGGACAAAATTCCATTTGCTTCTTAATTACCTGTTGCACATGCAAACCAATTTCTTGAGATTCTGGCCCAAAGACACCCAGTTCTTTCTGCACAGTAGCATGCTGCACTTTTTTTTTACCATTTAAATATTAGTCGATTTTGCTGTCATTGCTACCAAAATAGATGACGTTGCATCCATCTGCCTGACCCTGATCCCTGAGGCTTACTGTTTGTCATTGATCGCCAACCAGAAAAACACCCATTTACCCCCATTCTTTGCTTTCTGTCAGTTAACCAATCCTGTATCCATATTACTGCATTACCAGTGCACCTTTATCGTATATAGCAGTCTTTGGTGCGACACATGTCAAATGCCTTCTGGAAATCCAGACTCCCCACATCCACAAGTTCGCCATTGTCCACTGCACATGTAATGTCATCAAAGAATTCCACAAAAGTAGTCAAACATGACTCCTTCATGAACACATGCTGCATCTTACCGATGGGACAATTTATATTTAGATGTCTCGCTATTTCTTCGTTGATGATAGATTCAAGCATTTTCCCTATTACAGAAGTTAAGCTAACTGGCCTGTTGTTACTTGCCTTTTGTGTACCTCCTTTTTTTTAACAGTGCTGTCACATTTGCTGTTTTCCAATCTGTGGCAACAATCCCAGATTCCAGCGAACTTTGTAAATTACCACGAGTGCAATTGCTATTTCTCCCGCTATCGCTTTTAATATCCTGGGATGCATTTCATCAGGACCAGGAGGCTTGTCTAGCTTTAGCCCCATTTACTTGCCCAAGACTACCTCTTGCGTGATAATGATAGTTTCTAGATTCTCACCTGCCATAAGTTCTCACATGCCATACTTAATGAAATTGTAAAATGTGCGTTGCTTTTGGCAACGTGTGTCCAGGAACAATTAACATAATCAGTTTTTCTTACTGCCCATTACACTATTCTATCTCTTGTATAATATTATCCATGCATTCTTTGGCCTGGTTTAGAATAAGTTTGTTAATATTCACTACAGTGAATTAATGCTGAAAATGTAGAATTTTTGACGGACAGAATTGTGTGATGATCGGTTTATTTATGTTTTTTTCACTTCTGCTCCTGATAAAGGCTTCCTTACATTTACCTTTTCTCAAAAACAAATTGCACAATTTTCTTAAGTGCTATGTGCGTGCAAGTAACAGATTCACGTTGGTAACTGAGCACCTTCCCAATTATGCTGCATCATCACAAACATTAGCAGATCAGTAAAACGCAATAGCAATGGTAAATAACTAAGTTTGAAATGAGGGAATGAGGGCTATTCCCGTAGAATAATCAAACGCGCAGAGCAGCGAAAAAAGAAACGAAGATCTTTACAAGGAAAACATTATTTGCAAATGTTGATGAGCTGCCAGAACTGAAATTAAAAATTCGTTTTCTGCGACTTTTCAGGTAATATTTTTACAGCTACACATTGTTTTCTCCAGAATTGGATAAAGGCAAAATTTCTTCATGAATAAATACTTCTAGAAACCAAAATGTACTGTTAATTGCAAATGCAAGCGGTATCATACGACTGTGGTGCTTCCTGAAGTGGCAAATAATCCAACTGCATCATTTTTGTTCAGAAAACCTGTGTAAACACAATATACTTAAGAGAACAATTACATGAAGAGGAACATTAAATCGGTTGCCACACGACGAATCAATGTTATGAGACTCTGGTTTCGGTGTAGATAACCTCTGTTGCTCTGCTTAGCATCGTGGCACTAAGCTGAGCATTCTCTGTATTTGCCGCATAAGATTTCGATTTCCGGGTTTTCTCGAAGCCAATCAGATCAAGAGAAGCATAGGTCAGCTTGTTATCAGTGGTGACTTGCTCCATCTGTGAAGTCAACGATGGAGAATGTTGTTAGCCCATTGTTTTATTTATCTACCAGCAAAACTGCATCAATGTTCGTTCAATAAGAGTGAAAATAATATACATGGGACCATTAGAAAAGGGGCGGATCATTTAGTGCCTCACGAATCTGTCGACCTTGAATTTACACACATGGCATGCTACATTATTTCGGGGAACAATTCAAACAAAACCAATTAGCATGCTTGTAAGCAATCCCACAAAGGTTAGAATTTTTCCCTCCCTCTAGAATTTATTCCTAATTACACTCTTGAAATTTGTAGCTCTATGTTTTTCAGAAAATGTCGTCGTGTCCCTAGAATATCTCTCCAAACGGATGAAATAGCACATCTCTTCTTCCCTTTAACAGAATTACAATAACGCTTATGTTTTCGAAGTGGAGATGCTGGCTTTGGACGAAGCTGGATACAGTAAGAAGTCTCACGACACAGGTTTATTTGGCATTACGGGCTTTCGGGACACTTCTACTTCATCAGGTGTGTGACAGAGGTGGATTCACAAAGACGGCATATATAGACAGAGACTCAATTGTAAGAGAATGGTTGGAATACAAGTCTTTGCAGGCAATCAATTCTTTGCAGGAAGAAACAATGCGAGTGGAGAGAGGACTAATCACAGGTTAAAGAGATGTGAATTGTCTCAAGCCAGGCCAGTTAGTAAGATTATGCACGCCCAGGCCAAATGTTGGGGTGACAGGGAGTGTGACATATACCCAAGAGCATGGTTGAAGCCGACCTCATGCGTATGAACTTGGGTATCAGTTTCTGTTCGGCGATTCTGCTTTATCAAGTGTCTTGAAGTCTGCCTTGGAGAACGTTTAACTGAAGATGAAAACTGAATGTCTTTGGCTGCTGAAGTGTTCTCCGACAGGAAGGGAACATTCCTGTCTGGTGATTGTCGCATGGTGTCCGTTCATCCCTGTGACACTCGAGGCACACGACAATGCATAACCCCCCCAAGCCAGAAACTGATAGCCAAGTTCCACACACGTGAGGAGAAGATCCTCAGCATGGATCTTGCATTCGTGTCACACTTCATGTAACCCCCACCATTTGGCCTGAGCTTGCAAAATCCTACTAACTACCCTGGCTTCAAACAATTCACACCTCGCTTACCTGTAATTATTACTCTCCCTATTTCCATTTTCTGTACCTGTAAGGACTTGCATTCCAATCAATATCTTGCAATCGAGACACTGTCGATATATGCCGTCTTTATGAACACTCCTCCCCACTGGTGAAAGAGAAAAGCATTCCAAAAGCTTTTGATACCACATAAACCTGGACTTTAACCTGATGTTGTGAGACTTTGTACTGTCCTATATTTGTGTCATCAAGAAATTTCAATGTGTGGTGTTTTATTCCATGAAGTCCTGAATAAATGCCATGAATCTTCAAAGTCCCAACGTAGCTCTATGACAATAAACCAGTTATATCCTGGTAATCGGAGTGATTGCCTATTAATATCTGTCAACTACCATTGTTCAAATATGCATGTCATGTAAATAATTTGATTTAATGCTGCCTCACAGTGCCTGGGAGACGTGCTCGATTCCAGCCTCGGCAGATCATTTGTGTGGCTGCTTACTTTAGGTCTGAGGCATTCAAGTCAGGCAACCCGGATCTATACAAGAAAGCCAGAAACGATCAAAGGAGATCCATCAATGATGCCAAAAGACTGTACCAGACCAAGCTAGAGCCCCGGGCCAGCCACACAGGCCTCCTCCGACTATGGCAAGGTCTGCAAGACATAACAGGCTATATGATGAAGGCATGTAAAATCATGGGCTCTTACGCACCACCAACGCCACCTCCACCTCCGAGGAGCTCAATGCATTCTATGCCCGGCTTGAGCAAGACATCAGTGAGACCGTGCCCTCCACCCTTGAATTCTTGGATGAAGCGGTCACCATTGCTGCTGTCAGATCAGCTTTCTCGAAGGTCAGCTCACAGAAAGCAACTGATCCGATGGGGTACCCTGACGAGCACTTATATTCTGCGTGATCAGCTGGCAGGGATATACGCAAACATGTCCAAACTCTCTTTTCAATGATCTTAGGTCCCTATCTGCTTCACGAAAACGACCATCATCTTGAAACTAATGAAAAGCCAAGCAGTGTTCCTTAATGACTATCATCCAATGACTCTGGCATCCATCATTATGAAGTGTTTCAAACGCTAGTCTTAGCACGAATCAATTCCAGCTTCCCTGGATGCCTGGATCCACTACAGTTTGCCTAGTGCTACAACAGGTCCACAGCAGACGCTATCCCCCGGCACTTCACTCAAAACTGCAATGCCTAGACAGCAAAGACCTATGTTAGACTCCTATTTCTTGACGACAGCTCAGCTGTCAACACCATTATTCCTATGAAACTCATCTTCAAACTCCGTGGTCTGGGTCTCCGCTCTTCTCTCTGTGGCTGCGTCCTGAACAAGGATCCTGACAGCTCCTCAAAAGGAATGGGAACGGCCACAATCATTAAGGGCAGGCAACAACACCTCCTCCACGATCACCCTCAACACCAGCGCCCTCCCCCTCCCCCACAAGGTTGTGTCCTCAGCCCCCTAGTATGCCTCTTGTTTACCTATGACTGTGTAGCCAAATTCCCCTCCAACTCAATTTCAAGTTGCTGACGACACCACCAGTGTGGCTCAGATCTCAAACAATGATAAGACAGAGTACTGGAATGAGATGGAGAATCTGGTGAACTGGTGCCACGACAATAATCTTTCCCTCAATGTCAACAGAACAAAACAGATTGTCATCAACTTCAGAAAGCATAGAGGAGAATACGTCGCTGTCCACATCAATGTGGACGAAGTAGAAAGGGCCAGCAGCTTCAAATTTTCAGGTGTCCACATCACTAACAACCTGTCCTGTTCCTCCCGTGCCGACGCAAAAGTGAAGAAAGCCCAGCAACGCCTTTATTTTCTCAGAAGACTAAGGAAGACTAAGCAAATTTGGCATGTCAGCTGCAGCTGTCACCAACTTCCACAGCTTGTTCTCGCTCCTGCTCTGCCAAAGGCCACAAGAAAATACAAAAGGCTGTGAATGTAACCCAATCCAACAAGCACACCTGCCTCCCATCCATTGACTCTGTCTACACTTTCTGCCGGCTTGGCAAAGAGCACCATGCACCCCGGACTTCCTCTCTTCCTCCTTCTTCCATCGGGAAAAGATACAAAAGCCTGAGGTCACGCACTAACCGACTCAAGAACAGCTTCTTCCTTGCTGCCATCACAATTTTAAATGGTCCTCCCTTGCATTAAGTTGATCTTTCTTTACACCCTAACAATGACTGTAACTCTGCATTCTGCACTTTCTCGTTTTCTTCTCTATGAATGCTATGCTCTGTCTGCTTAGTCCACAAGGAATAATATTTTTCACTACTTATACATATGACAATAACAAATGAAATCAAATCAAATACATCGTCCCCATGTCTGTATGAGTTTCCATAGATGTTACAGTTTCCTGCTAACGGTTCTATCATGCGTGTTATGTAGAATGGTCATGTCAAATTGTCCCTGAGTGTCTCAAGATGTGTAGGTTCGATGGGTTAGTCGCAGTAAATGAGAACGGCTGTACAACGCCTTCTGTTCGGATTTTCGTGTAGACCTGATGGGTCCTCTACACTGGAGGAGGATGCCTCCTTCTACACTGTAGCAATTATGTAATTAAACGTAACTTTAATTCAATTGTCGCTAATGCCTTTTGCATCAGAAGCGTTTTGATAATCCATATAATTTCCAGCCACCGCATTCCTCTTTCTATTCATTCGACAATTTCTGGAAAAGTATCAATTACTTTGGTCAGCTATTACCTGCCATAATCCAGCAGTTTGATCCTGTTAATTTGAACATTTTCGAATTTGTGGATCACTTTATGCATAATTATACAATTGAATAATTTCCCGAAAGGAAAGAATAAGATAGCTGATATAAAATTTAGTAGAAGCACCGCACTGAATGGAACAGCGTAAAGAATAGACTTTTGACGCACGTTCATGCTATTTTTATCATCGTGCTTTGGCAAACGCTGTCCATTCCTCTAGCGGTTTAACTCTCCTGTTTATAACTAGATGCGAGTGACTGCGTATGTGGAGTTTCCACATTTTTCCGTTGTCTATGTCAGTTTCTTCCGATTGTTCCGGTTTCCTTGCACATTACAAAGATGCGTAGCTTATCTGGATTGGCCATGGTAAATTGTCCCTCAGTATTAGGGAGGTTGGGGGGATAATTATGTGGGATTAGAGGGATAACGTCTGGGTGGGATTATGGTCGTACGAGGCTTGATTAGGCGAATGACCTCTTTCCACACTGTAGGGATTATTTGATTCAAAAATAGCGGAGCTCTTCGAACCCAACGCAATTTAAACATCAGTTCATCCTCTGTTCTACCTATTAGCAGATGAGCAGATAAAATACGTTTTTAAACTGGTTTCCAAATTATATGAAAACTCGACGGAAAACTGAAACGTTGATGTCGAATTTTGACATTTTGTGACAATACGGACCGGAATATTGATATATTCTGTTTCATTTACAGGACATCTCACTTCCATTGTTGAGGAAACTGACTGATTTGTGGTTTCCATCACTTCTGATACCTCCCTCTGAAGACTTTCTTTACATTGAGCTGGGGCAGTGCAGTTTCTGGCCTGCAATCTGATATGGCGCATTCCGAGCATCCACTCATGCATTGATATTCGCAAAATCTTCAACAGAACAAACTGCACAGCTGTCTATAACTGTTTTCGAATGTTAATGATCTACGCATACACTTCACAAAAATACAGCACACACATTATCGTTGGAGCTAGAGATGTATTTCTTCAAAACACTACAGTTTCCTCGGTTTATTCATTTTAGTTAGTTCACAACTAGTCTTACATTAACACTGCAATGAAGTTACTGCGAAAATTCCCCAGTTGCCACAAGAACGATGCCTGTTCGGATATACTGAAGGAGAATTTAGCATTGCCAATGCACCGAACCAGCACGTCCTTTGGACTGTGGGATGAAATTGGACTACCCGGAGGAAACCCACTCAGACGCGAGGAGAATTGGCAGACTCTGCGCAGAGAGTGACACAAACCAAAAATGAAATCCGAGGCCTTGGCGCTGAAGCAGCAGAGCTAACCATTGTGCCACTGTGCAGACTTTTTGTCAATAATGATTACATATATTTGTGAACGTTTGTGAGTAGAAAAAGAAATGTAAAATTCAGTTGATCAACGTGGAGATTAATTGCAATGATTCAATGCCGTATCATTTCTTAATTTATTTAACATGCATGAGCAACAATAATATGAAATTACCTGCTGTTCACGAAGTTCTGAAGTATCCACATGTCGACACACTCCTAATAAGGAATTAAATTATTATTCCGCCATGAATTTCAATTGATCAACAAAATTCTACAGAAGGACAATCTGGTTGATTCCAATAAAAACGTGGGCAGTTATATCAAAATATTATTTGAAATGCAATCCTACTCCAATAAACTCCAATTCGGAGCGGCACGGTAGCACAGTTGTTAGCACTGCTGCTTCATAGCTCCAGGGTCCTGAGTTCAATTCCTGGCTCGGGTCACTCTCTGAGTGGAGTTTGCACATTCTCCTCATGTCTGCGTGGATTTCCTTCGGGCACTCTGGTTTCCTCCCACAGTCCAAAGATGTGCGGGTTAGGTTGATTGGCCATGCTAAGAAATTGTCCCTTCGTGTCCTGGGATGTGTAGGTTGGATGGATTAGTGGGGATATGGCGATAGGGGCTGGGTGGGATTGTGTTGGTTGCAGACTCTTGGGCGTAAGGGCCTCTTTCTGCACCGTTGGATTCTATGATTTTAAACAACTAAAACAGTGGGACCAGCGGCGTTTTTTTTTCAATTATATATCAAATACTATTTAAATGATAATGTAAACAACGTTCATTAGTCACACGTAAGACTGACATTAACGCTGCAATGAAGTTACTGCAAAATTCCCCTAGTCATCACAGTCCGGCGCCTGTTCGGTCAATGCGCCTAACCAACTCACCTTCCAGAACATGGGAGGGAACCAGAGCACCCACTGAAAACTCAATGCAGACACTGGGAGTACGCGCAAACTTCACACAGATAGCGACCGAAACGAGGAATCGCACCCAGGCCCCTGGCGCTGTGAAACAGCGGTGCGAACCACTGTGCAACCGTACCTCCCGTTTGGTGCTTCTATAAGGGCATCAAAACTGCAGACGCAGTTTAGGACTCAGACGACAAGAACAGTAACTGTTTCATAGTGCCTGAATTCTACTGTTCCAGGTAACTATTTTGTTTAAACTGCACCTCAAAGTGAAGCAAATATAATTAAATTAAGTTACCACTGAGCAAAACATAGAGGATACTTTACGAATTCCCCAAGGCACTAGATTTAACGAATGAACGTGAATGCATTTTACAAATCGGCTGTCATAGGTTTTTTAGCTTTTACTCAAATTATACAATTTCATACATGTGACGATCTTGAGGTTACTTTGGAATAAAAATCCCTTTTACCTTTTTTATTTTGGTGACAGTAGCTTCCGGTGATGGCGATCATCAGTAGAAATACGAATGCAACTGCAGTGCTCATATAAATAACTTGATTGTTGAACGGGAATGCAGCACCTGATTGACAACGGAAAATAATGACAGAAACCACATTAAGAAAGTAATGTTCTATCTATCTATATTATGACTGAAGTAGAACAGGTAAAGCCGTGTGACACAGTGGCACAATGGTACAATCGTTAGCACAGCTGCGAACTGCTGGAGGGATCTGGGTTCAATTTCGATCTTGGGTGACTGTGTGGCGTTTACACATTCTCCGCAAATCTCCATGGGTTTCCGTCGGTTGCTGCTGTTTCCTCCCACAGTCCGAAGGTGTACAGGTGAGATGAATTTTTAGGTATTGGATAGCTTACCCCAGAAAACTGTGCGGATTACATGGATGGTGCAATGATGAGAGCTTGGGTGAGATAATTGGTCAAAGCACCGGTGTGGACTCCGTGGGCCGAATGGCCTTTTTGCACTGTAGTGTTTCTGGAGGATTCTGAATGTCGCTCAATTAATGGCGACAGCTTCCTTGTCAGGAAACACCGATGAATCAGCAAATGTTTCGAAGTGATAGATAACGTAATGGCCAGTTCGGTGTGGTGCGGTGGCATCGTGGTTAGGACTGCTGCCTCACAGCACCTGGGACCCGGGTTTAATTCCCAACTTTGAACAGTTATTGCATGTTGTCCCCGTGTCTGTGCGGATTTATTTTGAGTGCTCCAGTTTCCTCCCACAGTCCGAAAGACGTGCCTGTTAAGTGTGTTCGCCATGCTAAATTCTCCCTCAGTGTTCCCCAGCAGGAGCCGGAGTGTGATGACTAGGGGATTTTCTCAGTAACTTCATTACAGTGTTAATGTAAACCGACTAGTGATACTAAAAATAAAAGAATAATTGTTTCATCTAGCAGCGCTAACTGAAAGCGGAACACTTGGAGACTAAATATTTCTGTAATAGATTTTGTTTTTAAAGAAGTAATGTTCGTTATTCCGGGCAATGAAAGTTTACTTATAATAGCGATATGAATGGTTACAAGCTCGAGAGATAAACAAGCGTCAGAACACACTGTTAGAAGTATTTTCAAACCCGGCTCACCTCAAATTTAAAGGTTCGGGCGATAAATATCGCACATTTAAAAGCCGTTATAACAAGGATAATGTTCTTGGGCGATTTTGATTTATGAATTAGTTCAGAAAACCCGATCGGGAAATATAGATTTCAGACCGAGTTCATGAAATGCGTTCAGTAAACAGTTCCAGAACAATATGTTGTGATGCGTTTTCGAAGCAGACTTTGCTCGATTGCTCATCGGGTAATAAATTAAATTCACGTCGGAGCCTCATTTATGTGAGTTAATGGAGAAGAGTGATGATCATATGACAAGATTTGTTATTTTGCTTGTGCGTGGATATGTTCAAAACAAGACCATTACACTTGAAGAAAATTTAACTCCGAGAAGTGGCTTTGTGTTATACTTGTGCCTGCATACGTTCAAAAGAAGATCATTATATTTGAAGAAAATTTATTTTCGAGAAGTGGCTCTCGTGCATTGGAAATTGGCAAACATAACAGTGTTCTGCGATAAAGGAAGAATGATGAAAATGTGGAACAAATTTTCAGTTAGCTTCACAGTAACGAAGTATTGATATGAAAGTGAAAGAAGGGGTTCCTGACAACTCGATTGCGGAGGTTGAGTAGTATGTTACACAGGGAAAGACTCATGGAACAAATGACTTAGAGCATTGTTTTCCTAAGGTGTCTCCAGTTCATTGAGTTGTCGAAAAACGCAGAGAAAGTGGTAGCTTTAATACATTTGCAAACAATCTATTTCAAGGAGACCGGTCTACTCTTTAGATTGCCACAGATGTCGATTTGTATGCCTGTGTTGTTCATAAAATAAATCTATAGCTTATATTCAGTGAGCAAGTGTAAGTTTTCAAGTTTTTTTTAGCACCAGGCGGATTTTTGTTTTTTTTTTGATGGTGGGGGAGCGGGGGTGGGGGCCGGGGAAGTAGTTGCAGAATAGTCGCTATGGATTCAATCAATTTAATGTCTGGGTACTAAAGTGGGCAGGTGGACCATAATATGGGAACATGTTTAATCATCGACATTGCTCAAAATGATGGAGAAGCAACAAAAGAAAAATCCACGCTAGTAAATGTTGACAATCAAACTAATTTGTGCCCATTTGCAAGAAAGAACTAGGAAGGAAACTAATGCTTTTATTTTGACGGCCACATGATTATTTTATGCATCCATGGAAGTCCTAATATTGAAAAGTCTGAAGTATGTTTGGGTTTGTCACTTAATTATATGTCGATTGAATTCGAGGGAACGCAGTGAAGAAATGGTTATATAGTTCGGAACTGAAATTAGTAGAGTGAGTCCATTACTATTTTATTAATTAATGGAGCGTAATACCCATGGCTATTCAAATTTCTTAATTTTCCATGTTTTGGGAATCATACATTATAAAATATTGTCCACAGCTGATTATTGACTCAAGTTTTGACGCTTCAATTTGATTTTAGAGAAAGGTCCAAAGAAAAATACGGTAGTTGCAATAGTAACAGAGGCCTCCGGTTAGTTGATGTGAGCAAATCTTCAAGATAATGGAGTTGTTTGCAGATAACTCCGATTAATTCGAAAGTAAAATGGTATAAAATACAAACAAAACACACTACATAAGAAACTAAGGAGGTAACATCATCCAACTGCAATGATCACTTCGGTTTCGCATTTTTGCCATTAAACGATTGAGAATCCCAGATAATTCACCAGATCCTCTTTTTTTTTAGGAACACCTATTTTATTAAGTTGCGTACAATTTCTGTCTTGAGACTGCAGCTGCAATTTCTGAAACACTCAAATATAAAGAATAATTTTATAAACGTGTTTAGAGTAACGTATTTAAGCTCCTTGGCGAATCAAACAGTAACAATAAAATGTTGCCGAATTGGGGGATTTTGCATTCACTTACGTTGGAGTTATGTAATGATTCCAAATCTACGCTACACGTTTGAAACGTATATTAAGCTAGCGTGTGCCCCACCAATGTTAAGTTACAATGTGAATACACAGTAGAGTATCTCCAGTTCATTGACTTGTTAAGGATGCCGGTACTTACCTTGCCTGGGATTCAGAAGAGTAAATTCCACTTTAGCTGGGACAGGGAGTGTGACGTGAGAAACCTGACAGGTGTAAACAGTTGTGCTTCTGACAGGTTGCATCCTCTTTAATGTACTTGAAACTTCATAAAGTCCATTTATGTTCAATGACTTCGTTGTCACTGTGCTGTTCCTGATCTCAATTCCATCTTCATACCAACTGAGATTGAGCACATTTGGGTAAAACTCACTGGTTTTGCATAGCAGATCAAGGAAAGAAGAGTCTACTTCACGTTCTTTGGGAAAAATCTTCAACGGAGTTGGTGGAACTGCAAAGAGTAGAAATAAAACAAAGAATAATAATGCGGGTTAGTTTTCTCTTGATTGCACAACTTACATTTTCTTTATCCAATGCGATCTCCATGAGCGTTAAGTAACTGCAACAAATTTGTATTCCTTGAATGGATATCATTGAACAACATATTTGTCAGTGTTTGAACATAGATTCGAGGGTTATTGGGAAACTGCAGGGAATTAGGACTAATAAATGCACTTTACAAAGAAGCAGTCCAAGCATAATTGATCCAATGTCTTCATTGTCTGTTGCATGTTTCTCTCTTTTTCGGTAAGACTTTTCAAAAAGGGCCTTGTTGAGCAAATTGAAATAGGCAATGATCAAAGATTGTTGATTCATAATATATAGTACTATGGGAACATAACTATAGTGTAAACAATATCGATCCCGGGCCATAGGCTATAGTTGAATGAATTTAGGCTCTCGTCAAATGTTGGTTATAGTTAATTGAGTTCCTTGCATAACTGAGTTTAGGCGAGGTATTATTTCATAACATAGAAGGACTGTGAAAATCCACTCTAAGCATTCCTAACTTAAAGATTTCCATAGAGTTGTAAAAAATAATTTTGTGCAGACTTCTCAGTAGCGATTAATCTTACAAGCTCATTACCAAATGTTTGGCTCGCGTTTGGTTCACACCTTTGTTAGACGGTTCAAATATTTATTGAGGGAACAATGCATTTATAAGAAATCGTGATATGGCTTTTATCCGGATAGTGCAGCTCATTCATGTTAACCCCAAAGTAGGGGCATTTTTCGATCAGTTTCCGAGGCACTTTAAATGAAATCTAGGTGTGCTGATGTAAGAACCAATAAATCATGTTAAATAAGTATGGCAATTTTCTACTGTACACCTAGAACAACGACTGTATATATCTTGGCACGACGACGTTCGATTAACTGAACCACGTTACTGCTGCCTGAAAACAAACATTACATAGATATGGATATGTCTGTTCCAATATATAAACAATTTGAATTTAAGAAATTTTGGCAACACCACATTATCTATGAGCTTTCCTTTTCCTCGTGCCAGAATGTCACGTACCAGATACTTTGATCGTTGAGCCGGTTCCATTTGCAGTCCTGTTTTCCAAGGTTTTGACACCGCAGTAATACACACCAGCATCGCGGACACTGATATTCAGGAGCTGAAATGAAGCACCCCCTTGCTTAAAGCGGAGAAATATCTTCCTGTCATCTGGACTTCTGTGCAGAAATCCGATTTCACCCAGTTTCCACCAGTAAACTTCCACATTTAATACATTTTGAAAAATAGGGAACGTGCAATAGAGGGTGACGTTTGTGCCCAAGACAGCGTTCGTGTTTTCAGGAGCTTGAGAGACTTGGAAATTAGGGCGAATGCCAGCTATTATAAAACAGAATAATAATTGTATGAAAGACACACAGTCGCAGTACAGTTCACAAGATAACAAATAGACATGGGCATTAAACAAGACAGGAAGAAATAAAACAACCTGTACAAAAGATGGTTATGATCCGCATTAAAATGCCAACACTGAGCCCAGACATATTTGAGAACAAGCAGCCACGTCTTCTCTGCCAAACAGCACGGTGATTCGCATAGAGATATAATCATTTACTCTGACGTGAACCAGAGGAAATGAGACGTAATATCGAAGAGCAGAATTGGAAATATCAAGAGAGACACGCTTAGCGTCACAGCGTCTGGCTGCGTTTTCCCAAGTCCCAGTCGAAATGAAGTATGTTTCATTTAGCTCAAAGCTCTCCAACTCATTCAACTAAGTTTCGGACTCAAATGTTATTTAATACAACGAGCTATAACGATGACAGCTATTCCGCATCGTTGTTCAATTGAACATAATAGTTCAAAGTGCGGTGCATGTTTTAAGGAATAATGGCAACTTAATTGGATGTATCAAATAAATATTGACGAAATAAGTACATACCCGCAGAATATCCAAACCAATGTTTTGCCAACACCAAGCCCTGGAGGAAATGTGTACGTCCGCGGAGTTGGTTCTGTTGGTAATACTGCGTGTGTGCGTGTGTGCACGCGCGCGCATGGGGAGGGGTGTGGCGGGGAGACAGTGGTTTAACTCGTTTAAATTTTCATCGGAAGCATAAAAATCGTCAACGGTATGATGTCGTTTCATTGTCAAATACAGCTTCATGGTTTTTCTTCCCTAATAGTCATTTAAGCTTCAATTTTGCTATGGCGTCTATTATGGCGTCCATCATTGCGAGAAAGAACATTCTGAGTGACTATGCACACAACAGGAAAAAACATACAATCGACGACAAATCTTTTCTGAAATAAGGGGCATAAAACCATCCTGCAAAAGAAGGCCTAGCTTCATAAGATCGCCGGAGTCCTATCACAAGCAAATGCGTGAATAGACTTCAGACACTCTCTTTCGACCTTAGAAAAAGTGGAAAGTTTACCAAGAAGAGTGAGGGTTCTCAAAAAAAAACACTTAAAGCTACTCGTTTCATGTTTCCAATTTGCAGTAGCAATGCAATTGATGTTCACATGTAACAAAGCGCCAAGCGAAAGATACATTTGGCCCATCAAAACAATGAATCACATTATTGCTGAATATCAGTGTCCCAGAAATTTGGACATGTAGGCTGTACGTCTCAAAGACTTGTGAGTCATATCGAACAACATAAAATGTCATTCTTCGCATGACGCAAGTCACTGACAGTGTACAAAATGTCCGTTCCTGCAAAACTCAAATCACAGTGATAAATATCAGATTTCATTTGGCGATCGGAAAACGTTTGCCTAACAATCCTGATTGCGCTAAGCTTGGAGTGCACATTCAATTCATTGTCATCAATAGAGCTTGCTTTGAGTAAAAATAAGTCCAAGAAGGTGCATACATTGATAAGCATATCCCTGTTCTTTGCAGAGAGAAGGAACATTAACATACATTGCTACGTTGGCACTGTTTTAGCTGAACAGGATAGTGATTAACTTGGGCAGTGTAACTTGGGCAACATATTGACCAATCAGAATCAACTTGCCATATTTCACTGCAGCGAGACTTGGCGTTTATCTGTCCGTCATTATTTAACAATTGCCAAAGCAACTACCTGTCACTTTCTGTTTGCAACCATTCAGTCCTCTCGTCCCGTGAAGCGCGAACTTCTATTCGCTTTGCATTCGGTATTCTGGAGAATGTCTGATGAGTGTAAGCGAAAAGCGTTGACATGGCCCTTCAGAAAATTGAAGCAGACCTTCAGACGTGATTTGCTGTTCACAGATCCATGTTAAGCATCATATTCATGGGTAGATGTTCTTCCTATGGATCATACATCTTTCCCAACCTTCATCAATCTTCGTCTACTGTCACGCGGTTACACAGTTCATCATTTCGTTCACAACTGAAGAGTGCAGAATTAAGAAACCTGCAGTCCGCAACAATCATCCAGAAATCGATAGAGGTTTGGGGGACTCGGACCAGGGCCTCTTGGAACATAAAGTTTTATTTCCTTCAGCTGATGAGTATGTAGCACGTACTTAACTGAGTTAACAATTTCCTGTCGGCGCAGCTAGCTTTTGAGTTTACCGTGTCCGATCCTCAAAGGAACTCATTTTGGCTGTGACGTTTGTAATGCCTTGTGATTCAATTAATTCACTGTTGAATATATTGCTAATTCTCAACCCACACATTAAACTGTTTAAGTAGTAGTAACACAATAAGCTCTTCATTATTATCAATACAACGTGCTAGCCAGAAAGGCAAATACCAGATGAATTCGTAACAGAGGAATTGGTACAGGAGGGAGGGTTTCAGATCCCTCGGACGCTATGCGAAGTTCTGCGGAAGTTTCCACCTGTCCAATTCGACGGACTGTAAATGTCCAAAGGGGCAAGGGGATGGGGGATTCTCCTGGTGCTGTTGGACAGTATTCAAATTAGAATGGCGGAGAGATGGGAACCTAAGCTGGGAAGCAAAGGAAGGATCAACAAGGATCGTTTCAAAACGCAAAAATATAGGAAGAAAAAGTGTAAGGCGGAATTAAAACAAGGGTATAGAAAATGGGGTTGTAGTGCAATAGAAATTCAAGACAACTATCAAAGTTTAAAAGTCAAGGCCGAGGCTTTTACCTCAGTGCACAACACATTTACACCAAATGGAAAGGAATTGACAGCACATCTAGATTTAAATTGTCGTGGTAAGCAGCAAAAGCAGAAATGTGGCGACCGGTTCAGAAATTTAGAAACTGAACATTCAGGGCTGTTCGTTATTTAGAAAGGATAGACAAAAAGGGAGAGGATGTGGGGTAGCATGGAGAGTAAAGGAGAGAATGAGAATGGGGATGAGAAAAATGTCAGCCATGATTGACTGGCGGAGCAGACTCGATGGGCCGAGTGGCCTCATTCTGCCCGAGGCCTTATGGCGTTATGGAATGAATGTAATCTTGAGGAAGGAATTTGATTCAGAAAATGAAAGTGGGGAATATGTACAGTTGGAGATCAGAATCTGCAAAACACACAACACCTTTCTACTCATTGTCAGTCGGACCCAAAACATTAGTAGAGCTGTAAGGTAATGTTTTCAAACCCAGTGATGTGTGAAACAAATGTGAAACAGTAATCCGAGGCGACATTAATTTGCACGTATATTAAACACCCCAAACTAGCAATGGTATGGTGGAGGAGAAGTTCCTGGAATTTGGGTATAATAGTTTTACTCAAATATATATAAAAGTCAAGGCCGAGGCTTTTACCTCAGTGCACAACACATTTACACCAAATGGAAAGGAATTGACAGCACATCTAGATTTAAATTGTCGTGGTAAGCAGCAAAAGCAGAAATGTGGCGACCGGTTCAGAAATTTAGAAACTGAACATTCAGGGCTGTTCGTTATTTAGAAAGGATAGACAAAAAGGGAGAGGATGTGGGGTAGCATGGATAGTAAAGGAGAGAATGAGAATGGGGATGAGAAAAATGTCAGCCATGATTGACTGGCGGAGCAGACTCGATGGGCCGAGTGGCCTCATTCTGGAACAACCAGACAGCAGGATTTTCCGGAATAGGCACTGTGCAATGAGAAAGTATTAGTTAAAGATCTTGAGGAACAGAAACCATGCAACGATATAATTTATCATTAAGCAAGTGTGTGAATTCGTCGAGTCCGAAACTGGTGTCCTGAATCTACATGAAGGGAAATACGAGGCCACCTGGTACGAATTGGTTAGGGAAGGCTGTGGAACCTCTCTGGTTCAAAAAATGAAGAAGAAAGGCGGCTCAAATTACATATTACCCATAATATTAACTCCAAAGAGGAGACATGTAAAATTGTTGGAAGAACAGAAACCCTCATTATTGGGGGTAATTTAGAATTCAGCAAAATAAGACAAACTACTTCGTCTAGAAAAGCAATGTTTAGTAAGAGAGTAAAATTGCAGGGAACATGCCGACTGTCCTTAAAAGTGCCATAAATATTTGAAGATAAAGTATTTCAAAACACAAATGGAATTTCCTTACAGCCGGAAAACAAGACAATTACAATGGCAGAAAAAAAATGAACACATGATGTCGAACTGTCTTCATAAAGGAGGGCACTAATAAACTCTGAGAACGGGCAGGCAACCAACAGTCTAGTCCGAGGTGGAATTGAAGGAAATTTGTATTCGTAAGAACATGCTGCTGCAGAAATTAACAGTGCAAATGACTAACAAATGAGGAGGACATGATAATCTCCCCCTTAACTATTACGGGATCTGAGTCTCGAAATATTGGAAGCATAGATGGTCACCTTGCAAAATCCTATAGAGTGGAACAGTTCCTACAGATTGGAGGTTGCAAACGTAACCCCGCTACTTTACAGAAGAAGGGAAAGTGAAAAAAAAGAGTTGAAAAGATCAGATGGCCAGGCATCCACAGTGTGGAAGATGCTATACTACGTAACAAATGATTCCATAACAAGATAGGGCAGACGCAACACGGTTTCATTAAAGGGAAGTCGTGTCTGACAAATTTACTGGAGTTCTATGAGGATGTGTCTAGGGCGGTGGATAGAGGAGAGCCGGTGGATGTGGTCTTTCTGGATTTTCAGAAGGCGTTTGATAAGGTACCTCACAAGAGGTTACTGCAGAAGGTCAGAGGACATGGAGTTGGGGGTAGGGTGTTAGCGTGGATAGAGGATTGGTTGTCAAATAGGAGGCAGAGAGTGGGGGTCAATGGGTGCTATTCGGATTGGCGGTTGGTGACTAGTGGGGTGCCCCAGGGGTCGGTGCTGGGGCCTCAGCTATTTACCATTTATATAGATGATCTGGAGGAGGGAACCGAGTGTAGGGTGTCGAAATTTGCTGATGACACCAAGATTGGGGGAAAGGCAAATTGTGCGGAGGGTGTGGAGAGTCTGCAGAAGGATCTAGATAGGCTGGGCGAATGGGCCAGGAAATGGCAAATGGAATTTAATGTTGGCAAGTGTGAGGTGGTCCACTTTGGTAGGAAGAATGGTAGGAAGGACTATTACTTACGGGGCGAAAAACTGCAGCAGGCGACGGTGCAGAGGGACCTCGGGGTCCTTGTGCATGAGTCGCAAAAACCCAGCCTGCAGGTGCAGCAGGTGGTCAGGAAGGCGAATGGGATGCTGGCCTTCATAGCGAGGGGGATTGAATATAAAAGTAGGGAGGTCTTGCTGCAGCTGTATAGGGCATTGGTGAGGCCGCAGCTGGAGTACTGTGTGCAGTTTTGGGCGCCGCACCTGCGCAAGGATATTTTGGCCCTGGAGGGAGTGCAGAGGAGGTTTACTAGGCTGATACCGGAGTTGAGGGGGTTGAGCTATGAGGAGAGGCTGAATAAACTAGGCTTGTACTCGTTAGAGTTTAGAAGAATGAGGGGAGATCTCATTGAGACGTATAAGATGATGAATGGGATGGATAGGATAGAGGTGGAGAGACTCTTCCCGCTCAAAAAAGACAGTAGGACTAGGGGGCACAGCCTCAAGATAAAGGGGGGGCGGTTCAGAACGGAGTTGAGGAGGAACTTCTTCACTCAAAGGGTGGTGAATCTCTGGAATTCTCTGCCCGTTGAAGTGGTGGAGGCTGCCTCGCTAAATATTTTTAAGAAGCGGGTTGATGGGTTTTTGATAAGAGAGGGGATTAAGGGTTATGGGGAGAGGGCGGGAAAGTGGAACTGAGCCACGACAGATCAGCCATGATCTTATTGAATGGCGGGGCAGGCTCGAAGGGCCAGATGGCCTACTCCTGCTCCTATTTCTTATGTTCTTATGTTCTTATGTTCTTATGTAAGATATAACAAGTAGAGTAGATAAGGGAGATCATTGTTGCGGTGTAAGTTACTTCTTGAATGTTTTTGGTAAGGTCAATCTTGAGAAGCTAATGTGCACAATTAGCACATGGGATAAGGATGCAACGTCTTGCCATGGATTCTGAATCGGTCGATTGACAGAAAAAAAAGCTTTGAAAAATACTTCTCCCCCTATGACAGGTCTTGATTAGTGGCGCAGACACAAGGATTAATGAACAGGTATCAACTGATTCCAAGTTTGAATTCACGATTCCACCATGACTCATAACTTGGTGGAAATCTAAATTGAGAAGAGGACATAAAGGGTCTTCGAGGTTAATTACTCAACTAGAGTAATGTGTAATCTCATGGCGGACGCTGTACAACGTGGTTGATTGTGAGTTGATACACCTCTGTGAGAAAATTTTAAAAAATGCTAAATTGTTGATACATTGGAAGGACTGGAGTACAAGGAGACTTAAGTGTGCCAAACCGTGAAAGTGGAGAACCATGTGCAGCAAGTAATTAGGTATCTTGGCCTTCCCTTGTAATAGGATTTGAGTTCAGAAGTAGAAATGTTTTCCAATATTTATAAAGGGCCTTGGTGAGCCAAGGTCTGGAGTACTGTATTGAGATTCAATCTTCATATCTAAGAAAGAACACACTAGCCATAGGACGAATGCAGCGAGTTTTATGAGGCTGGTAAGGGGACATGAATTCTCCCTAATCATAAACTCTCTTATGAGGAAAGATTGATGTAACCAGGCCTGAATACATTAGAGTTGAGAAAGGTGAGAAGAGATCTCATTGAAAGCTATGCAATTCCAACAGGGATGGACAATCTCGGTGAAGGAAGGCTGTTTTCCTTGTTTGGGGTCTCCCGAACCAGGAAACACACTGTCAGAATATGGAGCAAACCATTTAGGACAGAGATGAGAAAAAAATGTATTTTTCCTAAAGTTTGGTTATTCATGAAATTATGTATCAAAGACGGCTTTAAAGGTTAATTCACTGAATGTATTCAAGAAAGAGATGGAATCAATTCGATTTTAAAGCCATCAAGGGGTACGCCAAGGTACATAAAGATGGCGTTGATATAGTAGAGATCTGCGATGATCACATTTACTGATGGAGCAGGCGTAATGGGCCCTACGCCCTACTCCTGCTCATAGTTTCTATGTAATGTGACAACAACGTATCCGTTTCAATAGCTTGTGGCCTGTTTCTATGAAGCAGCAATCGGCAGTTGTTGGGTACTTTTACTTTTAAGAGATGTCACGAAATACCGACATATAACATCGTGAATATCTTCAAATAGTTTGCTAATTCAAATTGTCCGGTGTAGTTTCTAATAGTAATGAGATGTATAATACCTGACGCCTGCAGCTTACTCCATGATACGATGTCAAATTGTTAAAATGGCGGCGCGGGCTCGTTGGGCTGAAGGGCCTGTTTCCTGTGCTGCGTTGTTCATTGTTCTTTGATTATAATGTGACAAAAGACGTAAACACAATTCAACAATCTTAACATTTTAAATAGTTACACAATATTGTGGGAATGCATGCCTCACTATTAGCATTTAATATGTACTGGTTTGCTGGCAAGTTCAATATGATTTGTTCATGCCGAATTGTTAGGGCTAAGATAAAGGTTTATTCAACATTTCTGTATGCCTCGTGTATTTCGGCAAAACTGCTGTTAAGAGATAAGTTGCATGATTTTAATACAGCGACTACGACTGGACTGGAAGGTTGAAATCAGGATACTATATCGCCCGCCATATTTAGTTGCATGGTGTGGGTGAATACTTGCGTACTCCATTAACTTACTATTCTCCACATGGGCGGTAGAGCTCTCGAAATTTAAGGTGTTGCCCAAGGAACACATGGATTTGGGCCTGTGTCTGTGGGAGTTTGCACGTTCTCCCCGTGGTTGCGTGGGTTTCCTCCGGGTGCTCCGGTTTCCTCCCACATCCCCAAACATGTGCTTTTAGGCTGATTGATTGGGTACTAAATTGTCCCTAAATTGGACCTCCCTGATCCTCGCACATTAGGCGTAGACTAAAATCATGAATAGGGCACAGACAGTGGGACGGCGGCACGGGCTCGTTGGGCCGAAGGGCGTGTTTCCTGTGCTGTGTTGTTCTTTGTTCTTTGTTCTTTGAAGCTTGCTGATTTGCATCAGTGCACCTAGAAAGTGAAGTACACTTCTGGAACTGTCGATGCTGGTTGATCTTTGCAATTGTTAGGAAATTCTCGTCCAGGAAAGTGGGGAACATTCGATCACACACCGGAGTTGTGCCATATAGATTAGCTAGATATTTTGTGGAGCCAAAATTTACTCGCCTCAAACTGTTATCGAACATAAGAAATAGGAGCAGGGGTAGGCCATCTAGCCCTTCGAGCCTGCTCCGCCATTCAACCCTTCCTGGCTGATCTGAAGTTGATCAGTTCCACTTTTGGTTATTCTTTTGGTTGTACTTTTGGTTATAAAAGTTATTCTTTCGATTGTACTGGTACTGGCGGAACTTACTTTGTAACCCCATCTCATGTTCTGCTCAACGGCCACATGCCTTGCCAATGATAATTATGAGGGATTCAACGATTATAATTCCATTGAAACTTATATTGAGACGATTAATTTAACTCCAATAGAACGAATGTTTCGTGGCGGGTGGACGGAGGCGGTGATGTTAATACCATACATTATTTTAAATTCGTACTCACATGTGGCTGGGCTAGCATTTATTGCCCTGGTATTGATTGGATGTGAAGTGCTTGACTATTTCAGAGGAGACCTAAAAGTCAACTCCATGGTTGTTTTTCTGCTTTCATTTGGCTCAATTCATTAGTGTATCAGATTGGTGTTTACAAAAATATTTCCATGCTCATCCTAGCGTGCAATCGCACAATAAGTGGCACCAGCCCTTTTCCCTCATCCATCCTCACGATTCAAGGCCCAACATTCTTTTCCGCTTAATTAGACTTTCATTTGCATCTCCTTCACTTTGGTTTAATATACTCTCTGTTCCCAATGCCATGTCCTCAACATTGAGCAGGATAAACGCATACGTTTTACCGATTTTACGAACGACATGCAACACGTTCGCCCATGATTGACACTATCTTCCTTTTGCTTATTATTTCAACTCAGCACCTTGGTCTAATGGCCACACTTACCCTCCTCGGCCTGCTGCAATGCTCGATTGAAGATCACTACAAGCTGGAACAGCAGCACCTCATCTTCTGATCTGGCAAATTACAGCAAAGAAGTGATTTAGACATTAACCTTTTTCCTCCATCTCCGCATGTTTTTGTTAAATCCCAAACATGTTCTGTCTTAATTTCCCCCTCTACGTCAAACACAAACAGAGGCATGCGCGCGCGCGCGCGCACACACACACACACACACACACACACAGAGCGTTATATCTCCTGTTGTTAAATTTGCTATATGTTTGCAAAAGTGTCCTCATGCTACAATGCATTAACCAGAATATTTCCATATCCCACATTTCCCATGCAGAATTTTTTTAAAAATATTGGATGGTAGCACTTTATTGCCATCTGAAGGGACAGTTAGACTTTTTGATTTGCCCCTTTCCCCTGTGTCATATACAAACATTGGCAGCGTTAAAACAGAATAAATGTTTATAGCAGGGTTTCCAAACCCTTGCAAATCGCAGAAAAAGTAATGACCTCCCAAAACCATCGAGAACTCCAAGCATTCTTATAATGTGAATGCGCATTTCTTGCTGTGATCTGATTTCATTTGATTTGACTTATTATTGTCACTTGTATCAACATACAGTGAAAAGAATTGTTTCTTCCGCGCTATACATAAAACTTACCATTCGTAGAGAAGGAAATTAGAGAGTGCAGAATGTAGTATTACAGTCAGAGCTAGGGTATAGAGAAAGGTGAACATAGTGCAAGGTAAGTCCATTCAAAGGTCTGACAGCACCAGGGAAGAAGCTGTTCTTGAGTCAGTTTGTATGTGACCTCAGATATTTGTATTTTTTTCCCGAAGGAAACAGGTGGAAGAGAGAATGTCCGGGGTGTGTGGGGTCCTTAATTGTGCTGGCTGTTTTGCTGAGGCAGCAGGAAGAGCGGACAGAGTGGATGTGAGGCTGGTTTGCGTGATAGATTAGGCTACATTCACAACATTTTGTAGTTTCTTGCAGTCTTGGCCAGACTAGAAGCCATATCAAGCTGTGATATAACCAGAAAGATTGCTTTCTATGGTGCACCTGTCGAAGTTGCTGAGAGTCCTGGCGGTGATGCCAAATTTTCTTGGTCTTCTAAGAAAGTAGAGGTGTTGCTGAGCTTTTTTAAACTATAGTGTCAGCATGGGGTGGGGGGCGGGGGGCGGGGGGGGGGGGGCGGTTGGGATGGGGGTGGGGGGTGGGGGTGCGGACACGACAGGTTGTTGGTGATCTGGACACCTAGAAACCTGAAGCTGTCGACACCTTCTACTCCATCCCCTTTGATGTAGACAGGGACATGTTGTCCTTTGCGCTTCCTGAAGTAGATGACAATCTTCTTCGTTTTCTTGACATTGAGGGAGAGATTATTGCATCGGCACCAGTAAATCAGATTCTCAGTGGCATTCTTGTACTCTGCCTCGTCATTGTTTGAGATTCGACCAATAATGGTTGTGTCGTTCAGCAAACTTGACAATCGAAATAGGTACAAACACAGAAATCAAGTGCAAACATGATTTTTTTCTGACTGCGAGCGTTATTTTAGCACATTTTGTCTCAGTGCCGGGTGAACGTGGAACTGGGAGTGTTTCAGACTTGCTTTTTGGATGCCTTTTGAGCCCCCATATACATGCCCTGGCTGCATTTTTTTCGGCGAACCAGTTGCTTGCTGCAGAAGCCTGTGGGCGGGGCTTAAGGTGCCGAAAGTCACAGCTCCAATCGGAAGCCTTTAACTGCCCATACGCAGAAAAAATATATAAACTAACGTAGCTCCCCTGCAAGATCCCTCCCAGGTCTCATACTTTTCCTCGACCCCCACAGACATTGGACCGGCCTCCCCCCAACATTACTTACCCACTTATCCCCCAACGCTCTCCCCACCACCAAACGCAGTTAGAGTGGCAGCACCCCCACGACCGCCGCCCCCCGCATCCCCCCCCCCCACCCCCGCCGCCATGACCACCACCAATAACGGACAGAGTGGCAGCACCTCCATACTCACCCGAGTAATATACATCCAGAACCCATGCAGTAGTGACTACAGACAGTGTCGCTTGTGAAGTCCTGAGGCTTCAGCACTGCCACTTCAAAGGGTGTTCAGGACTTACCGTCAGCTGCAACAGTGCAGCATGCACTGGGACCGAGTAGAATCCCCAAGACCTCAGGTCAGAACTGTGATCCCAGCGTATGCTGAAAACCTGGTATCGAACACCATGATCGGCAACCCCCCCCGCCCCCCCAACGCTCCAAACGCTTGCCAACTCCTCCCGACTCGAAACATAACATGGCGGCCATGAAATGACCTTCTGTGAGCTATCTGATAGTAGACCCTCCCCATTAACTCTCAGTGATGGAGAGCCAGAAGCCGACTTTTAAAGTGGTGATGCTGTCCAGACGAATCCTGCTGGGGCAACTGGTAAGGATAGGTGGGCTGGTACATTGGGCCATGGAGCTCGTTAGTTGCACTGATATGAATGCAAAAATATTTAAGTTGACATAACGCACGTTTTGGGCGGGCTCCTTATCGTGATGATTTCTATCCCCTGGTAAAGTGGGAACTGGAATGAAAATGGGCACATATCATGCCAATTGGCTAACTCCCTAATTTACCACTTTTTCGCATCCGAAAACGTTCGCAAATTGATGTTAAAATTGCAGGCTATTCTCTCTAAATATATGAGAAAGAGGAAAGACACTATTTACCATTTTTGTCAAAGTGCGGGGCGGACATGAAACTAGGAGAATTTCGGATCCGTCCATTGGGCCCGTTTGTCACACATTCCCCCCTGCCCCCACCAATATACACTCTGCTTGCAAAATTGCTGGCGAGTGCGATTCTCGTTGCAGAAACCTGTGGGCGGGGTTTGACACACCCAACACCCTGCAGCTCTGATCGGAGTCTCCAAATGCGCTTGCACAAGAATAAAATAATGTTCTCCAGTGCCACATCCTACCAGGGCCAAATAATACATCCCCCTGTCTTCCATGGACATTGACCTCCCCCCACCCGCCCCCAATCTTACAGACCACCTTTTTCCACCCCACCCCCCACCACTCAGGCTAATGGCGTCCTGCTCCCCCAGACTGCAGGCAGAATGGCAATGCCCCCTCCCTACGCTGATCGCCGGCAGAGTGTCAGCACTTCTACTGATCACAGTCAGAATGGCATCAGCCCTCTGCGCCCCCAACCCCCTCCCCACGGTCCGGAGTCCTGCACAAGACCCCATCTCTCTCTAACTCCAGTCACTGTATGATGTCTCCCTCCCTCTCCCCTGTCCCCAACCAGAGAATACTCATCCCCATCGCCCCCCGTCCCTCAACATGCCTGCAATTGCTCACTTGCGCCCCCTTCATTTCTAACAAGCAAACTGCATATAACTTGCTGGCATACTCTCTCAAACTGCTTGCAACACATCTGCCATAACAACGGGCAACTCCATAAAAAGTCCAAACAGGCATCTACGCAGTGCAGGAAAAGATGTCCAAGAGACCAACGTCAAGATTCACAAAGTACAACCTCAGCAGGTTGCTGGATGCTGCAGAGGCGAGGCAGGACACCCTCAGCCTCCCAACAGAATGCAGGCCCAGAGTTGGTTATGGGCAAATGGTCTGGGAGGGATTTGCGACCTGGGTTTGTGCTGTGGTACATCCTAACACATATGTTAGGGCTCAGTTCTGCGCCCTCACATACAAACCCGTACTCAGGCACATGCTTACTTAAACACGCGCACGCACATATGCACTCATCTTCTCACAGAAGAACACACTCAATCACTCACACCTACGAATGCACACGAACTCGTCATAATATGCACACGTTCATCGCAACCACAGACACACACACACATACACATTTGTGATCACACAATCAACCTCAGACATATACCAGCACCCATGTCCTCAGAAACCCATGCCCACACATTCACTCAACCTATTATCAACGTACATACACACCCACTTGTACAAAATGACACTCAGCCTCAGACATGCTCATCTTAAAACGCACAGATTCATCCTAACACGCACTCATCCAAGTACACAAACACTCGTTTTCTCTCACACTGGTCCTCATGAATGCTGATACACAATGACACTCACACATTCGTACTCTCATTGTACCCCGCACATATACACAAATCCATGCACACACAGAAATACACAGGCACACACATAGACTCATCTGCGCACATGAATACACTCATCCTCACAGAGAAACACACGCAGTAACATCTCACCGATCTAAGACCAGAAAATACGATAGACATTGCAGTAAAGCACAGTTAGAAAATATAAATTGTAACAAGGCTTTTAACCAAGGAAACTGGGATAGATACTGGGACATTGTTCCTAACAACATACAGTTCCTAGTAAACAAACACTCCTCCTCTCACAAGCGAACACAATCTGATCGTCATGCACACACTCATCCTCACACATGTACATACACACTAATTCTTACACACTCACACTGTCATTCTAATCCATATATAAAGACAGTTCCACACACACACACACACAAAGACACTCAGCTGCACACACAAATATCGTCATTCAGGTAATCACACACACTCGCCATCCTCTGATGCAAGAGACGATTACAGACATTGCATTAAAACTCCATCGGAAAGTACAAATTGCCAGAAGTCTTTTCACCAAAGAAATTGGGGTAGATATTGGCAGAGGTTTGAGAAAGGAAATCTAGGGCTTAGCAAAGCAGCGGCCACCTAAAATGAAAAAGAAAAAAAAATGCAGCATAAACCTTAATTTGGAGGAGAGAAAACATCTCATAGGGATTGAAAATCTTCGAGGTATAGTGAGTGAGGAAACTATGACATTAGTTAAATATAAGAAAGATAAATTGAACAGCTACTCAGGTGTCAGCCGTGAGCCAATTTCAGTCTGCAAATATATTGTGGTTGGCTAATAGGGTAAAGTGTGAATTGCCAGAAACAATCTTGAGATAATGAAAATTATCACTCAATAGAGTGAATGCGCAGATTGTGGGAAATGCAGTTCAACAAAGACGAATGCGATTTCGTCCATTTTTTTTTCGATCCAAGGTGATAAATCAGAAGCAATCTTAATGTGGTAATCCAACGAACATTTAACGCCTGAAGAAATTTTGCGGGAATTGTATATGTCATATATTTGCATTCCGGTGCACAATACAAGAGGTAACATATTGGGTACAATATATACTGACCTCGGAAGGATCGAAGTACAAATCACACAAATTGATGCAGTATGCAAAGTGAAGTGTTATAACGCGATGGTGTGCATATTTGTACGACAACTTTGTAACGCAGAAACAGAGATTCTCATGGGATTCTCTGTGTTTTCAGAAGTTTTGATGATTTGGAGACAAATAAGCTTTTTTTGTTATCGTGGTGCACACCGGTACGGAAGGAAATTATGTCCAATCCGAGTTGCACATCAAGTTGTAGATTTGTGCCAGTTCATGATGCAAGATGGAACAGCTACGGTCTCAATGCATGATCATCAATTCAAGATCAGAACCATGCCACATTGAACAAGGGAACACTGAATGTGAACGGAATAGTGACACCGATGTGTCAGTATTGAACTGAACGGAGCAATATTTTCAAGATATTGGTTGGAGAAATATTTATGTAGTGGGTCATAATTTTATCTGTAATGATATTTTTATCTTTGCTATCAACCACGGTAGATATGCTAAACCGGGTGGTCTTGCCCATGACTTGCAGTAGATAGATGCCTTTGTCTCGTACCATATATTTGGATCTATCGCTCTACATCATTGAAATATCCTGCTAGTGGTAGACTCGCAACTAAAAACTGGAGTGTCCTATATTTTATCCAAATTTCACACTGCGCTGGTATTTGTTCTATAAGATCATTATAATTCTTGTGCAACAACCTACTTGCTGCAACAATGCATTCAGTCTCTGTAATGATGGGTGAGCAAACAGCGTATGGAGTTTCAGAATAATGTTTTTAACCATCGTGCTACTATCTGAAAATGATACCATTGCATCATGAATCCTTTGGTCCGATACATTTGGTCTGCTTAAGGGAAAACAATAATGGCCGGATCTTGTCAAATACAGGGCCACAGTTTTCCCCAAATACCACGGTTTTATCATCTGCACTTTCTTCATCGCAGACATAGAACATAGAACATAGAACATTACAGCGCAGAACAGGCCCTTCGGCCCACGATGTTGCGCCGACCAGTTAGAAAACAATGACCCACTAACCTAAACCAATCCCTTTTCGTCCATAAACCCATCCACGGATCTCTTAAACGCCCCCAAACTAGGCGCATTTACAACTGCAGCAGGCAGGGCATTCCAATCCCTCACCACCCTCTGGGTAAAGGACCTACCCCTGACATCCGTCCTATAACTAACCCCCTCCGCCTTAATTTAAAGCCATGCCCCCTCGTGCTAAATTTCTCCATCAGAGGAAAAAGGCTATCACTATCCACCCTATCCAAACCTCTAATCATCTTATATGTTTCAATAAGATCCCCTCTTAGCCGCCTTCTTTCCAGCGAAAACAACCCCAAATCCCTCAGCCTCTCCTCATAGGACCTCCCCTCCATACCAGGTAACATCCTGGTAAACCTCCTCTGCACCCTCTCCAAAGCCTCCACATCCTTCCTGTAATGTGGGGACCAGAACTGCACACAGTCCTCCAAGTGCGGCCGCACCAGAGTTGTGTACAGTTGCAACATAACGCTGCGACTCCTAAATTCAATCCCCCTACCAATAAACGCCAAGACACCATATGCCTTCTTAACAACCTTGTCTACTTGATTCCCAACTTTCAGGGATCTATGTACACATACACCTAGATCCCTCTGCTCATCCACACTATTCAAAGTCCTCCCGTTAGCCCTATACTCAACACATCTGTTATTCCTACCAAAGTGAATTACCTCACACTTCTCCGCATTAAACTCCATCCGCCACCTCTCGGCCCAGCTCTGCAACCTGTCTAAGTCTTCCTGCAAACTATGACACCCTTCTTTCTTAACAACAAAGACTTTCTTAACAACAAAGAAACGACATTTGTATGTAAGAATAAGTTGATTCCCGCAATCCCAAAGGGAAGTACCACGCTTTTTGACGACGTTAACCTAATGTCATCTCCAAATCTAAAACAGGTAGAACTATAATTTTGTTTGCTATCTTTCAGTCTTTCTGACCAAGAGACACCAAATAGGAATTTAGCTAATCTTTGGCAGCAGAGAGTGGACGTGCATCCAGTATGTAAAATAACACAATTGAAATAATCTATCATCAGGGCGCTCATTACAGGATTCAACTTTCCTGCCACCAAAACAATGCCTTGCTGGTCATTATCCGCATCACAGCCGGTTTCCACGTGTTGTGTATCACATGTAATTCCAAAGGACAATTTCTTCTTTTTGGTCAGTTTACTACACAGTGATATGAAGTATCACGTTGGAAATAGTGAGTTGTAATCCTGTAGCATCTCTTCGAGTTCAATGCCTTTTATCAGTTTCCCATGTGCGTCCTCTTTCCAAATCATGAAATGGGTTCTCGTCTTTATATCCGGTTTAAACACTACTTCTGTTATTAGCGTAACCGTCTCTACTTAAGGGCCGTCGTTTACCATTTGGTCCGGCATCTGGTTGAGTAATCACTGACTTCTCCATTCTGTGTGTTTTGGCAATCGAATCCAAATTGAAAAACGTTGCGGGGAACGAATGTTCCTCGAAAAACTTTTTTAATGATGATGTTATTTGATCAAAGAAAGGTTCGGTTTCCCTTAATTGCATTCCAGACATTACTAAAATAATATGCATTTGCGAAAGACACTCACAATCCAACAACTTAAAGGCCAACCTGGAATCTCCAAATTAAATTCGCATAGCCTGTTATGACCCCTATTAAATTCATGATATACTCCTTCATGGATTGGACATCTTATTTCCTAATCTTGTCAAACATCACCCATCCTAATAATTCTCCAAGAATTCGTCTTTTTGGTAAAGCTTATTTAAGTCTGGCAGCACAAGCTGTCGGCCTCCTTTTGTTTCGGACATTTGCTCTCCAATCAGAAAATGTTTTGCTCCTTATCTTGCTCTAAGCAGAAGCACAATGCCAATGGCATGCCTTGCTTTGTTTTCGGTACTGCAGTGACAAGGGTCCACATTTGCACCTATGCCTTCTATTGCTGATATAGTTCAGCATCTGAAAAGGGGTGGAGTGGGGGGAGAGCAGGGAAATCAAATCCCGTCAGTTTACTTCGACCTCCTTTCATGGTTGTAGCACTTCTTTAAAACAAACACCATGTTACAATGGGTTTCACTCTGCGACTAATGTTGATCCACGAGAAGGAACTCTTCAGCTATTGGCAAAGAGACAAACCAAGGCTTATTCCAAATCATAAATCAAAGATAACAATTTAATACAGCACTTCAGGCCTCATCCTGGCCGATTCCGAGCTCTCCCCATTCCCCAACAGATTTTTATTTATACTAAGCTCAGCTGGTCATCAGACCACCGCATCATTTTTGGCGTTGCTTACATTGTTTACTCTGTCATTTGACCCTTATAGCTTGTTAGCATTGGTCACATACAACAGGTCTAATGTTGCTATTGGTTACGTCTAACAATATACTCTCTCACTCTTGAAAAATTAAAACTCAGCCGACGTTCAGTAAGACAGCTGTGCTCTCACGCATTAGTTATTTACGTCACCTACAAGCAGGTTGTCTTCAAAAATGTCGCATCATCATTTTAAGTTTCAATGTAATGCAATGATTGAGCGAACGTGTCCACTATCAATTCAACCAGGATGTGCTGCATTCATTGAATCATTGAATTAACACATTAAAGCAACAACGAAAATGGGTTTAATGCAAAATGTTTTGAATCAGAAGAAACAATACTGCTTGCGATATTACCTGGTTGTTGTACTGCATACATAGAGCCGGTTATTTCCATTTAAAAATGACACAACTTCATCTGTTCCTCTACATTTCAGATTAGGATAATCTTACGATACCCGAGAGAATTAAGGGATACGAGGAGCAGCAGCAATTTGGAGTTGAAGCCCAATATTGACCATTTGGTATAGTGAAGAATCTCGATGGGCTGTTTGGCCTACTTCGCAGAACCATAGAATCTCGACAGTGCAGAAGGAGCTATTCGATCCATAGATTCTGTACAGACTTTCCAAAAGAGTGTCTTGCCCGATCTCAATCACAGCCACCACTCCATCCCGCATTCTTCCCACGCCGAGTGTCATTTCCCACAGGCCCATTTAACCTCGTAATCCACTGATCCTACAACTCTTTGGGCAAAAATGAGTAACTTTAGCGTGGCCCATCTGCCTAACCTGCAAATCTTGAGACTGTGGGAGGAAAGCAATGCACAGGGAGGACAACGAAGCAGATATTGAAGAACACGCAAATACCGCAGAGACAGGCAACACAGGCCGAAACTAAACCCTGATTCCAGGCACTGAAGTATATTATTTGCTAACACGTCTCTTTTTACAGAAACGTTTCAGAAGATTTGGATGCTTACATGTAAATTGGCAAAACGATTAACAAATATTAAATAGTATGCAGCTGCTAGAAAATATGCATCGTTTTGCAATTTCAGAATATTACCCCGCTATTGTTTTGGACATTTGTCCTGCACTTTGGGTTCTCGGTTATAAATGGCATAGATGCAGAACAGACATTGCAGCTTAGAACTGAACATCCAAGACGTTCTGTGGATCATTAGAACAACAGAACTACTTTCGGCAAAAAAAAGTCTATCATATAACTCATGTTCACTTTACCATCAAATCATGGGATGACCTCTGGTTCAACTAAGAATAGAAAAGAATATGCTCGCAGTAGCTTGGCAGAACTGTGCAAGATATCAATTGAATATCCAGGTAGGCAGAGAAAGGGCAAATTGAATTCGAATTTCTGACGTTTGAGCAGATGCATTTGGCAATGTCAAACCATACAATGCACAGTTGTGAGTTTTATGGGGAGTGTAAGAGAAGTGAAGGACGTTAGAGTGCCTATCAACAGATCCCAAAAGGTAGTAGGATGGGATAATGTCGTGTTTAGGAATACAAATGGAATCAGTCCATTTATAATATTTGAACAGGAAGATTATGCTGGAAGAGATGATGAGTCGACTTTATTCACTTAAGTAGAGAACTCAGTTATAACTTGAAGATCATATTTCTTCTGTTTACCAGATTGCAGAAATAAGTGCACAGTAATTGAAATTGTTGCCAGCAGATGATATTTGCAACTGTGAGGGAAAAAAATGGTGGACTGGGCTTCTCCTCCTTTGAACCAATGAATCTGAAGCGACATTTGATTTGGATTTGATTTAATGTTATCATATAATTGGGACACCGTGGAAAGCGTTGATTCTTATGTTTACAATATGCTATAAAGAGAAATATCGTTCACGGATTACAGGTGGAGAAGGAAAGAATGTTTGTTGTCGTTACAGATAGGGTGATTGAACAGATCAGCTCAATATGTATATATCTACTCAAAAACCAGACGGCAGCAAGGAAGAAGTTGTTCTTGGCTCGGTTTCTAAGTGTTTTCAGACTTTTGTGTTTTTTTTTCCTGATGGCAGAAGATGGAAAAGAGTATGTCTGGTGTGAGTGGCATCTGCGATTATGCCGGCTACTTTTCAGAGGCAGCAGAAATTGCAGACTGAGACAATGGATGTGAGGCTGCTTTGCATGTTAGATTTGGTTTTGCTCATAATCCTTTGTAGGCTCTTGTGGACTTGGACAGAGCGGGACACATTCCAAGCAGTGATGCATCTGGAGATCCGTGGATAGGTTTATGGATGGAAAGGGTTTGGTTTAGGTTAGAGGGTCATTGCTTTTTAACTGGTCGGCGCAACGTCGTGGGCCGAAGGGCCTATTCTGCGCTATAATGTTCTATGTTCTATGGCGTATCTGTGTAAACTGGTGAGTCCTACGGGAAATGTAGAATTTCCTTAGCCTTCTGATAAGTTTGAGGCATTGGTGGATTTCGTTAACTATAGCATTTGCATAAAAGGACAATGAGATATTGCTGGTAATCTGAGCACTATAAACCTTCAAGCTGCCGACTATTTCCATTTCGTCACCATTGGTGTAGACAGCGGCACGTGTTCCACCACGTTTCCTGAAGTTCATGATTATCTCGTTTGTATTATTTCCATTGAGGGAGAGATTATTTTTATCACACTATTTCATCCTTTTCTCAAACTCTTTCCTGTACTCCGTGATATCATTGTTTGAAACTACGTTGACGCTATCAACACATTTGAAAATTGAGTTGGAGCAGAGTTCGTTCATGCTTATTAAGTGTATAATGAATACAGTAGAGGGTGGAGGACACAATGTTGATGATAATCGCGGAGGAAGTGTTGTTACCTATCCTTACTGAGTGTGGTCTGTTGAGTAAGGAAGTCTAGAATCCAGTCTCTGAAGGCGAGCCAATACCTAGACCACGACGTTTGGAAATGAGTTTTTTTGGGACAATCGTGTTGCAGGTTGAACTATAGTCAATACATCCGAGCCTGGCCAAAGCGTCCTTGTTATCCAGGTGTTTCAGAGTTAGCGTAAATTGCATTTGCAATAACCCTATTGTGGCAGTGGATCCAGACAATCTAGGAGACCGAAGTTCATGCATACCATAATGAACCCTCCCTAGGACCTCATAATTACGGATGTCAAAGCTACTGCGTGCTTGTCATTAATGCACGCAGCCTCGCTTTTCTTCGGAACAGGTTGTGGACATCTTGAAGCGAATCGTGACCTTAGCTCGGAGCAAGGAGAAGATAAAGGTTGAGATGTATAACATGTTGTGGTGTCCTATTCAAGTAGGTGTGAATGGCCTATTTGCTTTAGTCGGCAATCCTATAGCTTGGAACTAGACCAATAAAGTGATCGGTAGAAAGGCTAGTGGGGAGATGAAGCAATCGCCATAAAAGACATTTGTCAAAAGAACCTGCCGCCTGAAAGGAGAGTAAAGATCAAAACCCTCAACTGTTTTAAACGATGCAGAACTCTTCACGTCCAGTTGTGCAATGTTCGAAGCAACTAACCAAAAGCTGGAGTCATAGAAGCCATGTAAATAGGCCCAGAAGTAAGCTCTTACGACAGTAGAGCCTTATTTGCTATTCCACAAAATCATGATTGATCCTTTATCTCAATGTCATACTCCTGCTCTCACCGCATATGCATTGACCCTTTAGTGGGTATAAATACACCCATTTACTTCTTTAATGTATTCAGTAATTCGGTATTCACAGTTTTCTGTGTTATACAGCACGATGTGAGTGAACAAATTTCTTCTCATCTCAATCCTAACTGTCCTACCTCATATCCTAAATTTGTTCTACACCTCACAGGGAGGAGAAAGGTTATCTTTGAACGATTTCTGTCCAGTCCTGCCTACGTTTAAAAATAATCAATGAGATTATCTCTCATTCCGCTCCAGTCCAGTGTATACAGTTGACCCAACTTCACACAAAAACTTCTCATTCCAAGAATCTGTGTGGTGCACCTTCATTGTGTGCCCTCTATGGCATGTATATACTTCATTAGGTCAGGAGACTAAAACTACACACAATGTTCCACTTGTGACCTCATCAAGATTTGTGCAGCCTCAGGAAGAAATCCTTGCCCCATATTCAAATACTCCTCAATGTAGGTCAACATGCCATTTGCCTTGTTGCATCTACTGCTTAGAATGAATGGCATACAAAGGACAGACTTTCTTCATCACAACGTCACGGTCTAACATTTTTCAGATGACATCCTGTTACTCCGTCCGAACACTGGTAACGAATACATCCGAAGTTTGGAAAAGAAATGCTAAAATGTTATGCATTTGCAAAAATGTGGATCAACTCATGGAAGAGCAGAAGAAAATGGGCGTGATCGTATTGCTATTGCGCAGATGTGGATGCAGCCTGAAAAAATGATGAGAACTGCACATCAAAGGTAATTCAACATTTAGGACGTACAGGGAAAAAGAAAACGGAATGAAATAGCAATGTTAAAAAGAAAGTGTTCAGTAATTTAACGAGAAATGTTCTTCTCTGTAAAGGTGAAATTGTCAAATGACTTTGGCTGAAGAAAGGACAAAAACAGTGTGGGAGCAAAGGTTGGCGTGACCTATGTATACGCCATACAACTGTAAAAATGAGGGTCATGGTAAAATTAGGGAATAATGCAGACATGTAATTAGGGAAGTAGGGAAAACATTGGGAAGTTCAACTCACAAGTGGATTGGATCAACACAATTAGCACAATTGCTTTAGAACGCATGTTCCTGGAATGTGTACGGCACTGTTTCCTAGAAAGTATGCTAAAGATCCAAACATAAGACCAGTGTTGATAATAAACTTGTTGCAATTAAGCGTTACGAAGTATAAGATTATTACAAAGAAAAGTGATGCAGTCCTGGCTAAGAAGACAAATTAAATGTTGTACAATGTCAAAAGAAGAGCTTATAAAATGTTCAAAGAAGAAGCAGATCTGAGGATACGACGCATTTGTGTTTTTTTAGAATTCAGCAATTGATGGCCAAGATCAAGAAACGCAAAAAATAATTTCTAGATGGAATTTGTGGCCAATCTGGTAAGAAACTAGTAATCGACTATAAAAGCTTATGTAAGTTCGGAAGGAGGGAGGTATTAGCAAATGCGAGACAATTACAGGCAGGAAGAGGAAGGCTTAAGCTGGGAAGAAGAAAGTGTACAGAAAATATATTGTGCATTTGTCTTCAAGGAGGAAAATCGATTCAAAGATACTGGAAGAAATGGGATTAATGAACAATAAGACTTAGAATTAACGAGTAAAATTAAAAGACAGCTGGGGAATTCATCTTTTTTGAAAGTTGATAAATCCACTCGAACAGATAACCTACCTCGAAGACCTTTAAGAACATAAGAAATAGGAGCAGGAGCAGGCCATTCAGGCCCTCGAGCTTGCCCCGCCATTCAGTGAGATCATGGATCAGGTCCACTAACCAGCCTGCTCCCCAGAATTCCCTTATCGATCAGAAATGTATCTACCCGTGACTTACATATATTCAACGGGGTAGCCTCCACCATTTCAATGGGCAGAGAATTGCAGAGATTCACTACCCTCGGAGAGAAGAAGTTCCTCCTCAACTCTGTTCTAAACTGCGCCCCCCCCCCCCCCGCTCTTTATTTTGAGGCTGTGCCCTCTAGTCCTGGTTTCCTTTCTAAGTGAAAATAATCTCTCTACCTCTACCCTATGTAGCCCCTTCATTATCTTAAATGTCTCTATAAGATCCCCCCTCAGCCTTCTAAACTCCAACGAGTACAGGCCCAATCTACTCAATCTCTCCTCATAAGCTAACCCTCTCACCTCCGGTACCAACCTGGTGAACCTTCTCTGTACTCCCTCTAAGGCCAATATATCCTTATATATAAGGGGACCAAAATTGCACACAGTGCTCCAGTTGCGGCTTCACCAGTGCATTGTACAGTTGCAGCAAGATCTCCCTGTTTCTATGTTTTAACCCCCTCGCGATAAAGGCCAACATTCCATTCGCCTTCTTGATCACCTGCTGCACCTGCAGACTGAATTTTTGCGATTCATGCACAAGGACCCCCAGGTCCCTCTACACAGTAACATGTTGCAGTTTTTCACCATTTTAATAATATTTCATCCTACTATTATTTCTTCCAAAGTGGATAACCTCACATTTGCCAACGTTAGACTCCATCTGCCAGATTCTTGCCCACTCACTCAGCGTATCCAAATCTCTCTGCAGACTTTTCACATCCTCCACACAATTCGCTTTTCCACTCATCTTCCTGTGATCAGCAAACTTTGTTACTCTGCACTCAACCCCACCCTCCAGATCGTCTATTTATGTGATGAACAGTTGAGGCCCCAGCACGGATCCCTGCAGCATGCCACTAGTCACCACAGGCCAACCAGGAAAACACCCCTTTATCCCAACTCTCTGCTTCCTGTTAGATAGTCAATCCTCAATCCACACTAACACTTTACCCCCAGCTCCGTGTACCCTAACCTTCCGCAGCAAACTTTTGTGAGGCGCCTTATCACACACCTTCTGGAAATCTAAAAACACCACATCCACCGGTTTCCCTCTGTCTACCGCACTCATCACATCTTCATAAAAATCCAGTAAATTTGTCAAACATGACTCTCCCTTCATGAATCCGTGCTGTGTCTGCTTGATCGAACCATCCCTTTTCAGTTGTCCTGCTATTTCTTCTTTAATGATGGATTCTAGCATTTTACCAATTCCAGACGTTAAGCTAAACAGTTTGTAGTTAGCTGCCTTTTGTCTACTACCTTTTTTAAACAGCGGCGTAATAGCAGCTGTTTTTCAATCTTCCGGCACTTCCCCAGAGTCCAGTGAATTTTGATAAGTAATTACTAATACATCTGTTATTACTTCTGCCATTTCTTTCAGTGCCCTGGGATGCATTCCATCTGGTCCCAGGGATTTGTCTACCTTCAGTCCCATTAGGCTTCCAAGCACTACTTCTTTAGTAGCAGTAATTGTGTTAAGGACCTCATCTCCTACCAACCCTCTATCATTAATATTTGGTAAGCTATTTGTGTCCTCCACCGTGAGGACCAACACAAAAAACTTATTTAAAGTCTCAGCCATTTCCTCGTTTCCCACCGTTAAATCCCCCCTCTCGTCCTTCAAGGGTCCAACATTTACTCTAGCCACTCTCTTCCTCTTTATATACTTGTAAAAACTTTAACTTTTTTTTATATTTAGAGCTAATTTAGTTTCATACTTTGTCTTTCCTTTATCGGTTTCTTAGTCATTCTTTGTTGTTTTTTAAATCTTCCCCAATCTTCTAATTCCCCACTATTTTTAGCCGCTCTGTGTGCATTGGTATTTAAGTTAATACTCTCCTTCATTTCTTTTGTTATCCACGGCTGGTTATCCCTTTTCTTACAGTCCTTCTTTATCACCAGAATATATTTTTCCTGAGTACTGAAAAAAAATCTCCTTAAAAATCTTCCACTGTTCCTCAGCTGGCTTACCAACCAGTCTGCACCCCCACCCTACATAAGCCAATTCCGCCCTCATCCTATCATACTTCCCTCTGTTCAAGCAGAGGACACTGATTTGGGACCCTACATTCTCATCCTCCATCTGTATCAGAAATTCATCCATATTGTGTTCACTCGTCTCAAGAGGTCCCTCACAAGAAGATACCTAATTCTACCTGCCTCGTTACACAATACTAGATCTAAGATAACTCGCCCCCTCGCAGGTTCTGTAACATACTGTTCAAGGAAACTATCCAGACAGCATTCTAAGGACTCTTCCTCAAGCCCACCGCATCTGTCTTGAGTCAACCAATCAATATGCAGTTTAAAATACCCCATGATTATTGCCGTCCCGTTTTTGCACGCATCAATTATTTGCTTGTTCATAGCCCGCCCCACCTCACAGTTAATAATTGGGGGCCTATAGGCCACACCCACCAGTGATTTTCTCGCTGATTCCATTGTTTGCTCCTTGGAGCCTATATCGTCGCTTCTTTAGAAGAGTTGGAAATAAAACCCTAGTACGGGAAAGGTTTTAATACACTCACATGTCTTGAGAGCTGATAAACAAACAGAAAGCAGGGAGGGGAAATTATCAGGCCGTTCAGGTTTGGGTAGCTGTGAACAGTGGCGAACAGCAACGATTAGTGTATGGACAACAGATATTCATGTGATATAAATGGTTTTGATGAGGGGATCAATTGTAAAAAGAGTTCCATGATTGCAGATGGCACAATGCTATATGGAAATGTTAGTTGCGAGCAACAAGCAGAGAGACTTCAAGAGGACTTATAGAGGTTTATTGCGTCGGCAGGAACTCGGAATTTGTAAATATTGTGGGGAGATTTGAATTTATACATTCATCATAGAACCCTACAGTGCAGAATGAGTCCCTTCAGCCCATCGAGTCTGCACTGAACACAATCCCACCCAGCCCTACCCCAACATCCCTACACATTATACCCACTAATCCCTCTCACTTAGGATTGCCTGGACTCTAAGGTACAATTCCTTAGCATGGCCAATCAACTTAAACCACACATTTTTGGACTGTGGGAGGAAACTGAAGTACCCGGAGGAAACCCACGCAGACACGAGAAGAACGTACAAAGTCCACACAGAAAGTGACCCGCACCGAGAATTGAACTCAGGACCCTGGAGCTGTGAACCAGCTGTACTCACCACTGTGCTACCCTGCCGTACCGCTTATGTAGCACAGGCGGTAATGTAAGTTCTTTCATAAATGAAGACTGAATAAAAAGTATTGATTTATAAAGGGACTTTTGTTGTATTGCTCATGAGACCGTGAAATCTAAGATGCAAGTGTTGCGACTATTTGGGACGGCAAATAACGTGTTCACATTTGTTGCGAGAGCCGGTCATTATTGGAGAAAATACTTGTTGCAATGACAGAGCTATGGTGGGATGCACCTTCAGTGCTGTGTACAGTTTTCATCCTCTTGCCTAGTAATGGGAATGCACGTCATGCAGCCAATGCAGGAAAATGTATTGAGGATTTTACTATAGGAAGAGATTGAGGTCAAAACTTTCTATTTCCAGTGCTGAGAAGAATGCGATTTTGTTGCACTCAAATATACAAATCACTTACAGGATTCAAAACTATAGATGTCGAATGTTGTTCTCCTGACTCAGGAATCTAGAGAAAAATGGGACATACTGACAGAATAATGCGTATACCATTTCTGAATGAAGTTGCAAGATATTTCTCCATTTAAAGTGCGTTGAATCTTTACACAAGAAGACTCTGGTGACTCAGTCATTGAGGACATTAAAGGAAAAGTCAGCCATTTCTTTAGACTCTAAAGGCACCTCCGGAAATTGGGATAGTACTGGAAAATGAGGTTGAGATAGAAGGTCAGCCAAGATACAGCTTTTGAGCGGCACATGCTCTTGGAGAAGAATGGTTCACTCTTGCTCCAATTTCCTACTAGCGTGTTGTTATATAAAATAAGACGTTCATAGAAATGAAGGGTTACACTGGTGAAGATTCAATACATAACAAGGTTCATGCCAAAAAGTTGAAACAGCATGTGGCATGGAGATCCAAACAATAACTGATGAATTAATTCAATAGCCATAATGTTGAAACGCTCGTCAACGGAGGTAAGGTGAAGGTTATTGCTCTCAACAGTAAGACACCATTAGACCAGGTACGACATCAAGATTTTTAGGAAAACTGGAGTAAATGAGAATCAGCAGAAAAACGTTATTGGAGTCATAACCAGAACAGAGGAGGCTGGATGCGCTGACTGGAAGTCAATCACCTTAGCTCCAGAATATCACAGCAAGAGTATGTTCACGGCCCAACCATCTTCAACTGTTTCATCAATGATGTTCCTTCCAATAAAAGGCCAGAAGTGTGGATGTCGCTGATGACTGCACAGTGTTCAGTACTATTCCTGACTAATTAGCTATAGAAGCAACCCTTGTGCAAAGACAGCAACATCTGGACAGTATCCAGGTTTGGACTGACAAGTGGAAATTTGCATTCGCAACCCACACTTTCCTGGCAATGACCATTAGCAACAAGCGTATACCTAAAACATCTTGGCATTAAAATAACAAAATTTCACTCTGTAAGCATCCTGAGGATCATCGTTGACTAGAAACTAAATTGGAAAAGCGAACTCAATATTTTCATTACCTAAGCAAATCAAAATCTAAGCAGACTCTGGTAACTAACTTAGACTTCCCAAACCTTCCCACGAGCAAGAAGTCGCAAGTCAGCAGTGTAATGCAACACTCTGCACTTGTCTGGATGAGTGCATCTCACATAACACTCAAGAAGCTTTACGTCATCCATGTCAAAACAGCCCGTTTGAGTGTTATCCCTTCATAAAGCATTTGCACCCTTTAAAAGCAATGAATATTGACAGCAGTGTATGACACCTATAAGGTGCCCTTCAGTAACTCACCAAGTCTTCCGAGGCTGCACCATTCAAGCCCAAGTCAAAAGCGACAGGTACATGGGAGCACCATCACTTAAAATTAATTTTCCGGGGATTGCTGTGGATACACATGGTAAGCCAAAGGCCCAGGCTATTAGACTCAGGGAACTCTTGTCATAAAAGAGTACATGCTTCTCTAATGCCCCGAATGATATTTAGGAAATGAAATTTGTTCTTGCTTTGGCAATATGTGACTCCAGATCCACAGTAACATGGGCGGTCCTCAAATGTCATTTGAAATCGCCTAACAAGTCACTTTGCTGTACAAAAGCTACAGAGTAATAAATGAACCCAGTCTCCTCAATGGGCAACAGAAAAGAAAGTCGCAAACGTAGAACCGTCGACCTTGCAAAACATCATATGCCAAAGTGAGGAGAGTCATCCCACAAATTAGCCAACAGCAAACTGACTATGCCATCCTGACAAACACACATTGCAAATAATTCTGCTGACACCATTTCGACTAATGTTGATTACATGCTGTACAATAATAAAACTGATCCATAGACACACGAGAGCTGACAGCAAAGTGATAATCTGTTGGGAAGAAGCTCCCATGGAAATTTTCAGCATCGGCTCGGAAGTCTTTTGGCATTAGTCAAGCATTGGCAAAGAAACATAACACTGGTTACAACTTATCACTCCCTCCCTTAGCTGAATACTCTGCCGTCTATGTTGCCGAACACTTCGAGGAAGCATCGAGTGTGACAAGGAAACAGAATGTATTCGGGAAACAGTCAAGTCCATTCCAAAGAGCGGCGCAGTAGTACCATTACTGGCTTAGTTCGCCAGCCAGCAAATGGGTCATTTCGGGGGTGTGATGAACATCGAACATAAAACACTACAGCACAAACAGGCCCTTCAGCCCACAAGTTGCGCTGATCAGATCCATGCCTACCAGGCCTATTTATCACTCTCACTCCCATTAAATCCCATGTACACATCCAGAAGTCTCTTAAAAGACTTCAGCGAGTTCGCCTCTACCACCACCGACGGCAGCTGATTCCACTCACTCACCACCCTCTGAGTGAAAAACTTACCCCTGACATCTCTTCTGTACCTGCTCCCCAGCACCTTAAATCTGCGCCCTCTCGTAGCGACCATTTCAGCCCTGGGAAATAGCCTCCGAGAATCCACCCTACCTGTACCTCTCAACACTTTTAAACCTCCATCAGGTCGCCTCTCAATCATCGTCTATCCAGGGAGAAGAGATTTGGCTCCCTCAACCTATCTTCATAAGGCATGCCTCCCAATCCAGGCAACACCCTCGTAAATCTCCTCTGCACCCTCTCAATAACCTCCACATCCTTCTTGTAGTGAGGCGACCAGAATTGCGCACAGTGCTCCAAGTGGGGTCTGACAAGGGTCTTATAAAGTTGCAGCATTACCTCCCGACTCCTAAACTCAATCCATCGATTAATGAAGGCTAGCACACCTTAGGCCTTCTTGACCACATCCTCCACCTGCGAGGCCAATTTAGGAGTCCTATGGATCTGGACGCTAAGGTTCTTCTGCTCCTTAACATTGCTAAGCGTCCTACCCTTGATATTGTACTCCTTCATCCCACTGGACCTGCCAAAATGAACCACTACACATTTATCTGGGTCGAAGTCCATCTGCCACTTCTCCGCCCAGTCTTGCATCCTATCTATGTCACGCTGCAACTTCTGACATCCCTGCAGACTATCCACAACACCACCAACTTTCGTGTCGTTGTCTATGAAATACTATTCACTTTCCTAAATGACGTCAGCTTCATCATAACTCAAGAAGCTCAATGCCATGCAGGTCAAAAGTAGTCGCTGATCAAGTTGGCATCTATCATTTCGAACGTGCCCTGAAGTGATGCCCGGAAGCAGCAGAATCTATATAATACATGCCAATAACTCGCCAAACCTCTAACGATGATAGCTTCAATATCAGGACCCATAGGGACCTAAAAGGACAAAGAGAGCAAACAAGTGAAAAGAAGCAAACTTAGGTCTAAACATGAACACCAGATAGGCAAAAAGGCCAGTATCTGTTCAAGGAGGGTACACACCACAACGTTCCCAAAATCAATAAAGATGGACAACTGACGTTGGTTTTGAATGTGTAATATGAATACGATATGAAACAGAGGGTTTATTTATAGATATATTTGACAACATTTCCAAAGCATGATGTGGACATGTCTATTTGACTTACCTTGCAAGCGATGTGAACATACCTTTTGGTTCACTTTTCGTGATTTTCTGTCCCAACACATGATTCCTTTGAGCAAAGAAAAGTTTGTACTTGTTTGCGTAATTTGAAAGCAAGCGGCAGTTGACATGCTTGTTCCTTTACATCCTGAGGACATTAAGTGGTGTTTCATAGTATCAAAGGATCATACAATATACACAGTGCAGAACGAAGCCATTCACCCTATCGACCCTGCACTGACAACCATCCAATTCAGGCCACACATCCGTGACCATGTACATTTACCCTGCCAGTCCCCCTGATACAAGAGGTAATTTTGCATGGTCAATCAAACCAACTCGCATGTCTTTGGAGTTTCTAGGTACAGTTAGATTATCGACTGGATCAAATGCAATAGCATTTATAAAGAAAGCATCAGGAACAGAGAGAGAGTAAGTGAAGAGACATGTCTCCTCACATGACATCTGAGTGAATGCGGACGACAAGATTGGGCCAACATTCGTTATACGTATACAATTGTCACAGAGGAAATTATGACATGTTGTTGCTTTAGTAAATTTGAGGGGTCTGCTCGGTAATTTGAGAAAGCAGTTTAAAATCTAAAGCACGCTGTGTGTCTGCAAAAACGCATAGGTGCACAGTCAGTAAGGATGGCATATTCCCATATTTAACACAATTCGTGAACAATGCTATTTTATGACTGTCAGGTGATCAGGCTTCTGACACTACTTCATTAATCTAGATATATGTTATTAATTGAATATGAATCCGTGAGTTACATTCAGTACGGACTTCTGAATTTTTCGTCCTGTAACATAACTGCTGTAACCGAAGCTGCTGTAGCTCTTTGCCTTATGATGAACTGTGTCTCCTTTGCCAGCTGTAGGAGTTACATTCCTTTCCTGACTTCTCGTTTCCCTGCACTGTTATAACGTGATAATTTGAATTTTTGTTTTTTCTTTTGTCTATCCGCCATTGACAAAATTCAGCCAATACGTGGTCAGAGCTGGAAACGCTCGATAACCCATATAACCGTTCATGAATGTTTAAACATCGATTGCATTAGTAGTTACGTTAAATGTGTGTTGTGTAATTTATCATATTGAGTGATTGTGTAGATATTTTAGCTTTTTTTAAAAAAAAACACAATGTCAGTTAAGTAGTTCAAACCAGGTAGTTTGAAACCGTTTATTGAGTACAAATTTAAAATTGGGCTTCAAGATTTTGCTGTTTAACCTTGAGCTCATTTTTTTTTCAAATCTCTTTCTCTCTCTGTTTCTGGTATATTAACAATAAGACATGAACATTATTAACTGATTGCAACAAGTGTTTTTTCAAATTCATATTCGTCATTACAAATGCTCCTGTGTGGGCAGTAAGCTTAGGCCATGAACTTTCCAATATGTTGACTATTTCGCAACTAATTAAGTATTGCGAAATACACCCACAATCTGACAACGAAAGGTAGCGATTTATTTTGTCGCTCGGCAGCCTGATAGCAACAAACAAAAATAGATTTTTTTTGCTGCACAACGGAAAATAAAATCTGGCACAGTTACCACGCTTCTTGCGAGGAGTCAGGCACTTGGTTACGTTAGCATTGACCTACTTGTCTTTGTTCCGCGACTTACAGCAGTAAAATACGTGCAATGAATTCATTTCCATTTGGACCATTGTTGTTACCAACATTCATCAAGTGACGCAGACCTTATTAATGGCAAAATTTCATCACATAAAATTGTCGTTTTTACGTTCATCCCGTTCCCATTGCTTTTTTAGTTCATCTTGTTTTGGAACAATTACCACCCTGTTTGAACTACTTACGTGAAACTGTGTTTGGAAAGAAAAGCTAAATTACCCATGCAATCGCCCAATAACATAAATTCACAACGCACATTCAACCTAATCACTGCGATGTTTAAAAATTCATGAACTACTTTCTGTACTGTCGAGATGTAATCGAAACCATTTTCCAAAGCATTCGAAGACCGGAAAAATAAATCTTAGAACATTATTTTAATACACAACGCATGTTACACAGAATTAGAGTCTATTATTAGGATTAATAAACGCGAGAGATTATTTTCGCTATGCAATCCAGAGTTTGAGTGTTACAAATGCTTTTTGATTGTAAACACTTTACTCACTGAACTGAAGTATTCTGTGTCTGAGCCTTTCATCATCCCATTGTCAATCGACGCCATGTTGTTTCGATTGTCATTTTCCGACTAATTCATCCTTGAAAGATGATAAAGCAATATAACTAATGTTAACATGACTTCAAAACAGCAATTATATGACTTAATTTGTAGATTTCTTGACCCATTTAGTTCTGTGAAAATGTAATTCTAATTTAGAATTGTCAGTTTTCAGGGCAAAAAAAAAATACAGCGAGATTAAAGAGCGGTTTTTTTTTAATGAGGGCTTTTGATGACGTTCATGTGTAGAATATGTTCCATCCGCAGGATCCTTGTCAATCAGAGGGTGCAGTTATATCATACCTCAATGATTAATGAAAAATCATTGAGTCCAATGACGAAATTCCGTAGGACGTGTCCGTTGTTTCCCTCTGAAGCAGGAATTTATGTATTGTCACTCTCCTGCAAATTTCCCAAGCCTCAAAGTTGGTTATCTCCAACTATTCAGTGTAGATATATATAATATCGTTCTGGTTCTCCCACAACAATAAGGATTGCGGTGCCAAATAGAATAATTTTCCAAACATAGGAATAGAGGTGTTAGAAGCAGAAGCAGACAAATTCAGCCCTGTCACCCTGCTCCGTCATTCAATCAGATAATTTCTGGTCTCTCCATTGTCTCAATTCCATCTTCACACCTGTCCCCCATAGCTTCTGATCCATTTTCTAATGGTAATATATCTATCTCCTTGTTGAAACCATTCAATGATTCAGACTACATTGTGCCATGGGGCCGCGAGTTCCAGAAATTCACCATCCTCTGTGAGAACTAGTTCCTCTTCATGCCAGCATTCAATCTACAGACTCTAAACCTTTATTGGTGACCTCCTGTTCTAGATTGCCCCATAAGGGGAAACACTTGGTTTACATTGACTTGATCAATTCCTTTAAAAAAAATACACCTCGATCAATTTCCCTCACATCCTTCTAAACTACAGGGAGTTTAATCTCCCAAACTGTTTAGTCTCTTGTCAAACGTCGACCCTTTCATCCGCGGAATCAATCTGGTGAAACTCCACTGAACTGTCTCCTATGCCACCATATCCTTCGTGAAATTGGGAGATCAAGACTAGACAGAATACTACAAATGTTGTCTCACCAAAACACTTTATATGATTGCAACAAAACATTTCTACTCTTATGCTTCAGTTCCTTTGCATCAAATGCCGACAACCCATTGGTCATTTTTGTTACATGCTGCACCTGCATACCGCTTTTTTGTGAATCATGGACACCAATGTGTTCGAAAATTTGAAACTTGGCAGTGTGGAATGTTAGTGAAAATAAACTACCTAAGCTGAGTAGCTTGACAAAGGCGAATTGTTAATTTACGCGTTCATTTTAGCTGAATAAACCACGTTAAGTTGAGTTTTAGAGGGCGCAGATTGGTTGGTAGGATGGCTGAGGAACAGTGGAGGATTTTTTAGGAGATCTTTTTCAGTACTTTGCAGAAATATATTCCGATGGTAAAGAAGGACTGTAGGAGAAGGAATAACCAGCCGTGATTATCTAAGGAAATAAAGGAGGGGATTAAATTAAAAGCTGATGCGTTCAGAGTGGCTAAAAATAGTGGGCGATTCAAAGATGGGGAAAGATTTAAAAATCAACAAAGAATGACTAAGAAGGTGATAAAGAAAGGAAAGATAGAGAATGAAGCTAAACTAGCTCTAAATATTAAAAAAAAGACAGTAAAAGTTTTTGCAAATATATAAAGAAGAAGAGGCTGGCTAGACTGAATATTGGACCTTTGGACGATGAGAGGGGGAATTTAGCAGTGGGCGATGAGGAAATGGCTGAGGCTTTAAATAAGTTCTTTTTGCCTCGGTCTTCATGGAGGAGGACAAGAATAGTTTGCCGGATATTAAAGTTAGAAGGTTGGTGGGAGATGAGGGCCTAAATGCGATTACTATTACTAGAGAGGTAGTGCTTGATAGACTAATGGGACTGAAGGTGGACAAGACCCCAGGACCAGATGGAAAGCATCCCAGGGTTCTGAAAGAAATGGCAGAGGTGATAGCGGGTGCCTTAGGAACTATTTATCAAAATTCGCTGGACTCCGGGGAAGAGCCGGAAGATTGGAAAATGGCTAATGTTACGCCGCTGTTTAAAAAAGGTAGCAGACAAAAGGCAGGGAACTATAGGCCAGTTAGTTTAACATCTGGAGTTGGAAAAATGCTAGAATCCGTCATCACAGAAGAAATAGCGAGGGACCTAGAAAAGAATGGTTTGATCGAGCAGACGCAGCACGGATTCGTTAAGGGGAAGTCGTGTTTGACAATTTATTGGACATCTATGAGGATGTGACTAGTGCAGTAGACAGAGGGGAACTGGTGGATGTGGTGTTTTTAGATTTCCAAAAGGCGTTTGATAAAGTGCCTCACAAAAGGTTGCTACAGAAGGTTAGGGTGCACGGACTTGGGGGTAAGGTGTTAGCGTGGATAGAGGATTGGCTGTCTAATAGGAAGCAGAGACTTGGAATCAATGGGTGCTATTCTGGTTGGCAGATGGTGACTAGTGGAGTTCCGCAGGGATCAGTGCTGGGGCCTCAACTGTTTACCATTTAAATAGACGATCTGGAGGAGGGGGCTGAGTGTAGGGTGACAAAATTTGCTGATGACACGAAGATGAGTGGAAAAGCCAATTGCGTGGAGGGTGTGGAAAGTCTGCAGAGATATCTGAATAGGCTGAGTGAGTGGGCGAGAACGTGGCAGATGGAGTATAATGTTAGCAAGTGTGAGGTTATGCACTTTGGCAGAAATAATAGTAGGAGGGATTATTATTTAAAAGGTGAAAAGCTGCAGCATGCTACGGTATAGAGGGACCTGGGGGTCCTTGTGCACGAGTCGCAGAAACCCAGTCTGCAGGTGCAGCAGGTGATCAAGAAGGCGAATGGAATGTTGGCCTTCATAGCGAGGAGGGTAGAATATAAAAGTAGGGAGGACACTGGTGAGGCCGCAGCTGGAGTACTATGTGCAGTTTTAGTCGCCGCACTTGCGGAAGGATACATTAGCCTTGGAGGGAGTGCAGAGGAGGTTCACTAGGCTGATGCAGGAGATGAGGGGGTTGGCCTATGAAGAGAGACTAAATAGACTGGGTCTGTACTCGTTGGAGATTAGAAGGCTGAGGGGGGAGCTTATAGAGACGTATAAGATGATGAAGGGAATGGATAGGGTAGAGGTAGAGAGATGCTTCCTGCTTAGAAAGGATAGCAGGACTAGAGGGCACAGCCTCAAGTTAAGGGGGGGGGGCAGTTTAGATCAGAGTTGAGGAGGAACTTCACTCAAAGGGTGGTCAATCTCTGGAATTCTCTGGCAGTTGAAGTGGTGGAAGCTACCTCGCTGAATGTATTTAAGTCACCGATAGATAAGTTTCTGATAGGCAGGGGAATTAAGGGTTATGGGGAGTAAGCGGGAAAGTGGAACTGATCCACTTCAGCCATGATCTTATTGAATGGCGGGGCAGGCTCGAAGGGCTAGATGGCCTATTCCTATTTCTTATGTCCTTATGTTCTTACTTATGTTTAGCATATGGTTATTCCAGTGGTGATGGTTAAAATACCTATTGGAAGATATCGAAAACTACCTAAATATGTCCTTTCAGAGGGTCGATGCACTCTCGATGAGTATGATCTCGTTCTGCACTGTAGTAATTCTAAAACGGAAGTTAATTCCCGTAAATGGAATTTCGCTTGAACCACAAAAAAACCCAGTTATTATTGGATTAGGAAGTGCAACTCGAGGAAACTGGACAAAATATTGTTGTAGTCATTGATAACCATTGGAGGATTCTGGCTCAACGACACATGGTTGTATGTCTCTATTTGCTACAATAGAAATTTGCTACAAAGGAGGACAAAAAATCGAAGATTCCTTTTTATAAAGGAACATAAGGTATTTCACTACAGGTTTAAGTCAACGGACCATGAGGAAGCTTTTAATCAAGCAAAGTTTATTTAAGAACATAGTTAAAATATAATAAAAAGTAGCATAACTTTTACCAATTGCAAGTATCAAACATGATAAGTCTAAACTTTAACAGCTAGGTAACTATGACGTTCAACTCAATCAACACCCAACAAAGATATACCTCCTTCTGGATTTGGCAAAAAAGAACAAGCAGGCTCATTTCATGTTCGATTTTGCAGCTTTTAAACCTGCTAGGGGCGGTACATTATCACAGTGGTTAGCACTGCTGCTTTATATTTCCAGCGACCCGGTTCGGGTCATCGTCTGTGTGGAGTTTGCACATTCTCCTCGTGTCTGCATGGGTTTCCTCCGAGTACTCCGGTTTCCTCCCACAGTCCAAAGATGTGCGGGTTCGGTTGATTGGCTATACTAAAGTTGCCCCTTCGCATCCTGAGATGCTTAGGTTAGAGTGATTAACGGGTAAATATTTAGGGATAAGGAGGTAGGGCCTGGGTGGGATTCTGGTCGGTGCCGACTCAATGGGCTAAATGGCCTCTTTTTGCATTGAAGGGTTTCTGTGATTCTAGTAATTGGTTGTGTGGACGTTAGATTAAAATTCTGACGCTTCCCAGTGCTGGTAATTTCTGTATGCCTCTGGAGAGAGACAGACAGGGAGTGATTGCCTGCCACCACTAGCTTCTATCTATCAACTAAATTGAAACTAAACACCTCTTTTTTTTGTGGAAGAAAACGCTCTGAGGCAACACCTAATATGCTAATCATGCTCCAGCGAATCCAAAAGACTCGTAAAACCCCAGGACACTGCATTATGCCAGAGTAAAAGTGATCGTGATGCCCATTATGTTATTTCAATATCAATTAGAGGGCGTCGGCTACAGACATTATGACATTAATGCAATAGCAGAGCCAATCTGAAAAATGTGCGACAGATATGATGGAAATACATTTCATGAAGGCACAGTATTGTTGCACGTCCCCGCTTAGGAAAGAAATGAACCACCGATATTCAAGGGTGGCATCATTCTTAAACTTCTATTAGTTTCAAACCAGTAGCTATCCATAATAGATTATGCGTACATTTTATAAAATCATAATATGCAAGCATAACAGTAATACAGGCCATTTTAGTTCTTGTCTTCCAACGTAGAACATTCCTTCTTCTCCCTTTTCTCAATATGTTGTTGCTTCTTGATTAGTAAGGGGATCTCAGGAGTTATGGAGAAAAGGCAGGAGAATAAGGATGAGAAAAATATCAGTCATGATTGAATAGCAGAGAAGACTCAATAGGCCGAGTGGCCTAATTCTTCTCCTCTGTCTTATGGACTTATGGACTAACTGCTACCTATTTTGTATTCACCTGAATACGTAAAGCTGCCAATTTCCTTATTAAGAGATAATTTTTAACTTATCTTGGGCATAAATATCGGGTGATCACCAGTGAGAGTGATGGCTATTGTGGTTGAAAGGCCAGTGGAAAGTCAAAGACTGAATTGTTAAAGGATCCATATCCTGGAATTGTACTGACTATGTAAAAAAAATCACAATGCCATAGGTTAAGACAATAAGAAAAATCAAGGAGCGACTATAAGAAGTTGAAGTGCAGTTTTCAGAAATGATTGTTGATCAGGTAGCTTGAAAAAAAACAGGACAAGTGGAGGATGAAGTGAATAATTTTGCTCCAGGAAAGTTGGCTGGTATAAATGCAGATTCACCTTCCATGTATGATTTTTGATACATAATATCTGTCTCATTTGCTTGCACCTCAGCCAACTTTCCTGGAGCAAAATTATTCACTTCATCCTCCACTTGTCCTGTTTTATTTCAAGCTACCTGATCAACAATCATTTCTGAAAACTGCACTTCAACTTCTTATAGTCGCTCCTTGATTTTTCTTATTGTCTTAACCTATAGCATTGTGATTTTTTTTTACATAGTCAGTATTCCAGGATATGGATCCTTTAACAATTCAGTCTTTGACTTTCCACTGGCCTTTCAACCACAATAGCCATCACTCTCACTGGTGATCACCCGATATTTATACCCAAGATAAGTTGTATTCTTGGACAAGATAATTTCTTTATTATTCTTATTACCCCTTCATCAGTCTTCACTGGACTCTCCAGCTTCGGCATGTACAATGGAATACTGTTCTTCTGTCCAGGTTGCCACCTTTTCTGGCACTGTTCCTTCCAAACGACATAACTCCTCATCTTTCGCCATCAAAGAATGACTTGCTCTCGTGTCTATGAAATGTTTAACTTATTTACCTACACTTCCTGCTACACATGAATAAACGTTACTCACATAAATATTTTTTAGTGATCTGACACTTTCTTATCAAACAACACCTGATCAGGTTGTACATTATTTTGCACCGCTTTAGCTTCCACTGTTTTTGGTCCACTTTAACAAACACCATTAGTTTTTCGTATATTATCATCTTTGCTTTCCCAGTGTTTTTTTCTTAAACCACAACTTTGTGTGCCCTACGTTATTATATGAAAATATCTGAGGTATTTCATTTAACATCCTACCTCATGCGTTTCCTTTTAAACTGAGGTACACCGCCTTTATTTTTCTCACAAAATGTCCCTTACTTTTGCCACTTGAGATATCTCTATTCCCAGAATCCAATGTCTCTCAGGCTGAAACTGACGTCAGAAAATAAACTTTGATTTATGAACTAATTCATAACCATCTGCCATTTCTGCTGCTAAATTCGCAGTTTAAACCCCCTGCTCTTCCATGTGAGATCTCACGTGAGCCTGCAAAGGAAGTAAATAGCTGCTTCTCTCAAAACTTCATACATGTGGTCTGTTTTCAAAAACTTCATCTTGGATGGTATGGTAGTACAGCAGTTAGCACTGCTGCCTCATTGAGCCAGGGAGCTGTGTTCGATTCACCCGCTCGGGTCACTGTCTGTGTGGAGTTTGGACGTTCTTCCCGTGTCTGCTTGGGTTTGCTGTAATTTCCTCCCACATTCTGAAAGACATGCTGGTTAGGCGCATTGACCTGAACAGGTGTCGAATTGTAGCGATGAGGAAATTTTCACAGTAGCGTCATGCCGTTATAGTGTAAGCTTTACTTGTAACTAATAAATTAACTTTATCAAAATTAATTTGTATGATGCTTTTAAATTCTATGCACCTTTGGCCAGCTTCTTTCTTTCGATGTTTTAAAGCATTGTCTGCGGGATTCTGGCATCAGTACACATGCGCTTAAGATTTTCTTTGTCAGCTCCTCGTATTCCCCAGATATCCCCTCTGATAGTGACACAAAAACATCTCACTTGCTCATAGCGTCTGCATGATCTCCCCAATGTACCACGTCTCGAAAGGATACGCTGCAAGAAGGGATGCCCTGAGGCACCGTGCATTGGGGAGACCATGCAGATGCTACAACGGATGAATGAACACTGCTCGACAATCACCAGGCAAGAGTGTTCTCTTCCTGCTGGGGAACACTTCAGCATTCATGGGCATTCGGTCTCTGGTATTTGGGTCAGCATTCTCCAAGGCGGCCTTCACGACACACGACAACGCAGAGTCACCGAGCAGAAACTGATAGCCAAGTTCTGCAAAAATGAGGACGGCCTCAACTGGAATCTTGGGTTCATGTCACATTATTTGTAACCCCCACAACTTGTCCGGGCTTGCAAAATCTCACTAACTGTCCTGGCTGGAGACAGTACACATTTTTTTAACCTGTGCTTAACCCTCTCCCCACTAACATTGTCTGTGCCTTTAAGACTTGATTACCTGTAAAGACTCGCATTATTTTGTAAATTTAGTTTGTGTCTTTATATGCCCTTTTTGTGAAGAGAACTCCCACTTACCTGATGAAGGAGCAGCGCTCCGAAAGCCAGTGGATTCTGCTACCAAATAAACCTGTTGGACTTTAATCTGGTGTGAGACTTCTTACTGTGTTTACCCCAGTCCAACGTCAGCATCTCCACGACAGGATATATCACAGCAATTTCCACCTTACCGGGCATATGCCACTGTTACACTGGTAATGAAACCATTTGGAGAATGACATTATCTGGGATATAATCTTACATTGTTGACATTTAATCAGCGTCCATTGCACTTGCCTTATCCAACGCCTTCTTGGTATCATATGCAATCAATCGAATTTACTGAAGTCTTGTTGTAAATAATGCTGACGATCTCAGGAACACTTTGGGAAGGCATGAAACAAAGAATTCCACAATTGTTTCAATATTATCTTTTGCATTAATGCGTTGTGTTCCCTTTGTTGCATAGCAAAGAAATGGGGAGTTTCTTTGTTCCTGCTCCTCCAGTCACCTCCTTATTTGCCCACCAACATTCGGCATGGATGTGACAGACAGACAGAATGCAGATCATACCCGTTGGTTGTGCAATATTCTTAGTTCTCTCTTTCTCTCACTTGTACTAACCGAATAATTGCATCTTAACTCCGGAAAATGCTACGTTTTATCGCCTTTTCCCTCACCCGCCCCCCAACACCTATTGTCTTCTTTCTATTAAAACATTCTCAATCCATGCAAATACCTTAATAGCAATTTTGTTGATTAACCCTCAGTGGAGAACCACACTGAAGGCCTTCTGAAAATGTGCATATTACAAATGCACCGTTGCTGTGCTGCAATATCCTGAAAGGCATCTAGGACATTTCTCAATCATGATTTTCCTCTTACAAACTTAGGTTCACTCTGTCCATTCATATTAATACATTATACATCCAATTATCACATCCGTTCCAATTATTTATAACAATTTACTTACAACTGACTTCAATCAAATTAGCCCACCTTTGTTAATTTGTTTCTCTCACTGACTCCCATATTAAACAGCTGAGCTATTATTGATGCTTTCAGCTCTTTAGGAACGTTACTCAGAATCTATTGACTCTTGAAAGATGACAAGCTGTGCACCTATGTCGAGTAGCACGTCATTGAAGAATCTGACCTGTATGTTGGCAGAAGAGAATTTTCGAACCTCAGTCCGAATAATTGTATATCACTATTTATTGATACTACTTCACCTCAATTCTTCATTTTGACAAGACTCATGGTTCTTCATTGGTTCAAAGAGATATGTTCTGCATATTCCTCCATGAAGACAGAGACAAAATGACTGCTTACTTTGATTTTATTCCCATATGCTCCATTGCAAATTTCCCCATTTCCACCTGTAATAGATTCATAATCGTCCTTCCTATTTTATCTTTCCTCATACCAAAATAAGTTTTATGGTTCGCCTGTAGTTTTCTCATAAGCTTGATCCACTGAGTCAAAACATCTTTCCTCATCTCCGTCACAAGTGGAAATTTCTCACATTTAATAACCTCTCAACCAAGTATTTACTGTATCCCATTTGGAATCACAAATCGTTCAAAATATTAATCTCTTGTTATCTTAAGCAACAGTGGGTATAGGACAATCGGATTAAGCCTCCCTCATAACATAATACCTCTGAAATAGGAATCAGCTTGGTGAAGTTTCTCTGACCTACATCCCATGAAATGATATAAGAACGTAAGAACTAGGAGTAGGTCATTTGGCCCCTCGAGCCTGCTCCACCATTCATAAGATTATGGTGATCGTTTAGTGGACACAGCTTCATTTACTCGCCCGCTCACAATAATCCTTAATTCTTTTACCGTTCAAAAATGTATCTATCCTTAAAAACATTCAATGAGGTTGCCTCAACTGTTTCACTGTGCAGGGAATTCCGCAGATTCACAAACTTCTGTGTGAAGAAATTCTTCCTCAACTCAGCCCTAAATCTGTTCCCTCTTATTTTGAGACTATGCTCCCAGTTCTAGTTTCACCCCTATCTTACCTATTCCCTTCATAGCCTTATGTTTCTGTAAGATCTCCCCTCATTCATCTGAATTCCAATGAGTATATCCCCAGTCTATTCAGTGTCTCCTCTTAAGCCCTGAATCAACCTAGTGAATCTCTTCTGTAGCTCCTCCAGTCCAGTGTGCCCTTTTTTCAAGTGAAGTATCAATCATTATGTAAGAAGATGATTATTTTGTAAAACACATTGGGGTCTCACCCCTTTGTTTGGTACGTTTTATCAATACGTATCTACATTTAGGTCCGAATCCTCTACCAATACCGGTCAGCGTTGCATTTGCTTTCCTAATATGCTGCGTTATGTGAAAATGCAATCACCAAGAAGAAAGGCTAAGGAACAGCTTTGAATCATTCAATCGTTGATTCAAGTGCACGCCAGGAAAGGATATCACCCTCAGTCCGAGGTAGCGCTCTGATATTACACTCAGAGCAGCAAATTACATACAAGCGAGATCGCACAAAGCTTTTATGCAATGTACAGTTTGTCGTGTCGTGTTAAGATGGTACAGTTCAGTTCCTCTACATCCTTACGATTGATCAGTTCTATTCTCAGTGGTTCAACACAGCACAATTAACTGATGTATTTGGGCTACGTTCCTCACCAACAATTTCACATTTAACGGTCACATCGCAAAGATTGTGTAGTCTAGGTTTTTTCAAAACCCAGAAATGATAATGGGGGCTCATTTACCTTGACAATTCCTCATCCTGCTATGTGTCACTGCTGAATTGCTACCAAATGTTTATTATGTTCTAGCATTCAGTCACCACTTTTGGCCTTTGGCCTAACTAAAAATTGTCGGTGATCCTCAAAATAATACATTCAATTTATTTTGCAGTCGGCCATTCATAAGAATATCCTGGAATTGAGCTTCACGTTGCAATTGCCATTGCCTGCACTGTCCGTGTGGATGAATCCTTGAGTCGGCATTAGAATCTCATAAACAGTCAGCTTTGCCACATATCGCCCCAGAAACCACTCAGGAGTATCTTTCGAAAGTCTTATTGAAGAGTACTTGGGAAGAGACTACCTCAGAAAGTCGAAGGTGTAATTCTCGTATATATTCTACATCACACAATACAACGAGAAACGTGTCATTCATAATTATGATTTCGCATTCCAGCTTGTCCTGTTGCCTTATGATTGCACAATTCGAATATCAATCCACGCTGAAAAACTTAACATTTGTCTTCGGCCACATTTCCTTAGAGAATCATAGACCTTTACAGCTTGTAAGCAGGCCCACTGGCCCAACTTGTCCATGCCGTCCAGTTTTTGCCACTAAGTTAGTCCCAATTGCGTGCGTTTTGCCCATATCCATCCATACCCATCTTACCCATGTAACTGTCTAAATGCTTTTTAAAGGACAAAATTTTACCCGCCTCCACTATTACCTAAGGCAGTTCGTTCCAGACGCTCACAACTCTCCGAACAAATATACCTCTGGATCCTTTTGTATCTCTCCCCTCTCACCTTAAACCTATGATTTTACCATCCGGTTTTACATTTCCTGGAACCCATCTGTCTGTTGTATAGTCTGGGATATTTGTCTCAGCACTTGGCTTGAATTTCTTGACAACTTTTTATCCGTTTGTATGTCACTCCTGTGCAGTATTCAATTATTTCTTAACCCCTTCATTTGCTTGTACTTTGTTGCCTTCGTCATTGTGATTTGTGGACACGAGTGTACAGGTCCTCTGCATTGAAGCATTTTGCAATCAGAATCAATTTAATAACATCCTGCTTTGCCCAATTTTCTCAACAGAAATAGACTTTTTTTTTCATTCTATGCTCTATTTCATTACTTCATAGGTTCCCTCAATTGGGGAATCAATACTGCTTGAAATTCAGCAGGAGGAAGCATTTGAGTAGTAAGTATGGCAAAAGTATTTTCTCTGAAAATCAATCATAAATCCTGGTTCAGGAGCACCTCTTCAAAATCGGGCCAAGCAATTCATGATGGGTGTGACAGTCAAAGTATGCAGCGGGCAGATTCTGAGAGAAGGAGAAAGGCTTTAGCAGGAATTCCAAGTGATTCCGTACGATTGAGCATCGCGAGTTTTTTTTTTATGCAGCTGGAATTTAGAACATCATCAATTGACCTTACTGAAATACGTAAGAATCCAAAGTCGCTTCATCGGGTGACTGCTGCCAGAATGTTTCCTTTACGAAAAGAATCTCAACCAGAAAAAGTTCATTAAAGACAGAGGTGATGGGCTATTTCTTCTCTCAGAGGAGAATTATGTACCTTGGAAAGCAGAGAAGGACTGGTCATTGAAATCATTTAATGCTACAGTTGACCTTTGATTTCAAATGAAGTCAAGGACTTCCGGGTGATGGGGATTGTGGGTCGCTGTGCAGTTAAGAAAGTGGAATGAAGTCCGCCGTCAGATTACCGATTGATCTAATTGTATGGCGCAGCCGGCTGCAATATCCAAATTGCCTATCTATGATAAGATGAATTAACTGAATGCGTTTTTAAGTTCTATTCTACGGGCAAAATACAAATTGATTTAAGTGGAGCAAACAGATCTCAAAAGCAGTAAAAGGAAATTACTCCAAAATGTCTAGTAATTAAATGCAAGCCAACTCGCATAAGTGCTGTTATTCTGGCAGCGCCTGCAAAGTGAAAACAAAACATGCACCGACACAGATGGGTGTCATATTTCTGCAATTTACACCATTTTCTCTTTTTTCAATTGCGGTGATTGGCATCACCTCCTTCTGAAAGATTTTTTGTTGTTGTTGTTGTTTTGAACAGTCAATATTAGTTCAAGAAAAACCTTAAGATATTTATTTGTCCAGCACAGCCATTTTGTCCAGCCGTGTTAAAATTCAACATAGATTTAACCGATATCCATAACATCCGGCCGATCGGTGTGATGTTTGTTTTGGTTAATACTAATGATCCTGTTCGCAATGTTTTAAAACATTCAAAATTCACAGGAACAATCACAAATTGAATTTAAGGACGTTTTTCATTACGCAGCACTTGCAAACGTGCGGTATCACACATCGTCATTTCCTATTTTACAACAGGTGATTGCGGCGTTGCCGCAATAAATTCTCCAGGTTTTTTTTTTATTCGCAGAAGACCGTTATTGTTTTGTTCAATATGAATGTTCTCGCTGTTCTTCAGAGACGGCTTACCTTGGTGACGATCGTGACAGGTATCCGCTGCATTTAACTTTTATTTTTAAAATAGTATTTATATGTATTCCAACACAACTATGAAATACTGCAATTTAGATCTGAAATGTTGAATTGATTGATAATATGTTTTTTTTTCCCTCTCTTTGAAAGTTATTTGCTATACACAGTCCCAGGTGTCGCAAAGTCCCGGACACATGATTGCTAAGATCGGTGAAAGTATTACCATTGCTTGTGCGTTCATTCCTCCGTCAGATAATTCAGAAGTGAATGTTTTCTGGTGGAGGCTTGGCGAAAATATATTTATGCAACCCGGCTCAGACAGGCGGAAACATTTTTTTAAGAGGAAAGGACAAGGCTCCTTCCAGCTCCTTAATGTCCGTTTCCAAGACGCCGGGGTTTATTGCTGCGGTGTCCAAAAAGGAAGAGCGAAAATGACTAACGGAACTGGATCAACAATTGTTGTCCACGGTAAGTGTCATTGAGGCGGAAGACATTTTTGGAATTCTCTTTGAAACATGTTTATATACACACCTTAGAAATGGAAAATAAAGAAGCACGATGGCATGTCTTATTGAAGCATGTATTGATCATTCGGCCTTTGTCACCTTAATTACCTATTTATGACTTATCACTACATACAAACACGGCAGCTAATATTTTCAATGCATGAAATATAATTATTACAAGGGATATACATTTATGTGTATACCTTTATATGTATATATATATATGTGTGTGTGTGTGTGCCTCGTATGTATATATGTATAAAGTATCATTATATATATATGTAATTTAACAATATATAAAGTTAAGTTGCTTTACTGAAAAGCCGGCAAATTATGTAGACCGCTGCATATTTTATGGTGTAATAGGGCTCGACTCCAGTTGTGCCGATATAATTTGAATACCACCAAATATTTCTTTTGCATATACGTTATTCAGAATATTATCATATTTGATACATTTTGACAACCGTAAAATGTAATGCTTAGGAGATCGAATGAAGACACACATATGCTAACTCGTTCAAACGGTATTTTCGGATGCTGCCACCTTGAAAATAACTTTTTCTATCAATGCATGAAATTTCTTGGATAATGACCTTATAATAAAAAAAAGCATAAGTATTTTAAGTTTCAATCTTAATTAGCTGTAAGGAACTTTCTGACTAAAAATTAATTAGGAGGAGATACGTTGCTCAGGCCTGCCTTTCAAATTACCGTAAATCGCTATTTAATCACTCACATTATCCAGTGAACGCCTTCATATAACAATAATACGTGTTTGTCATTGTTTATTACACGGAACTCGAGGTATTTTTTCTAATTAATTATGGGGACAATTTTGGGAGGACTCTTCGTAAAGCTATATGTCCAAAAATCGGAGAGCGCCCAAATGAAATGACGTGAACGGCAGTTCTTGTCCGATTCTTTGCGATGAACTACCCAACGTGTTTCAGTACAATCAGTTCGGTTGCGTGATTCCAGACATATTCCAAGATTGAGGAGAAATTGGACAAATTGGGGTTCTTCTGCCTGGGAAGACGGAGAATGAGGGGAGACCTAATAGAGGTGTATAACCTTATGAAGGGTATAGATAGAGTGAACAGTGGGAAGCTTTCTCCCAGGTTGGATGTGAACATCACGAGGGGTCACGGGCTTAAGGTGAGACGGGCGTGGTATAATTCAGGTGTTAGAGGGAGGTTTTTCACACAGAAGGTTGTGGGGACCTGGAATGCACTGCCAAGTAGGGTGGTGGAGGCAGACACGCTAGAGTTGTTTAAGGCTTACCTAGATCGGCACATGAATAGACTAGAGATGGAGGGATACAAAAGAATGTTCTAGTTAAGGATTAAGAGCCTCAGGACGTCCCGGGAATCAATAGATTCCTATGGGCCGTCCAGCATATTTTATGGCTCACCTGTCTCTTACGTTGGAGCTACTGGGCATCTTCCGTGAATGTCTGCATAGGCTGTTGTATGTTTATTGATTTTTTTACACCCACAGGCGATTCGGTCCGCCTTGTTGGCCAACAAGGGGCATTCACGCGGTGGGTCGTGCGAGGGCTGCTCTTGGATGTGCTTCGAGAGTTGCCTAGTGCTTCACGTTGTTAGTGTAGACTTAAGATGGACTATTTGACGGGCAACACGACAGCTCAGTGACTATCACTGTTTGCTGTGCAATTAAAGGGACCCGGGTTGGATCTCCGACTTGGGTCGGTGTCTGTGGGAGTTTGCACTTTCTCCTCGTGCTTGCGTGGGTTTTCTCCGGGTGCTCCAGTTTCCTCCCACACCCCCAAAACGTGCTTTTAGGTTGATGGTGTTAATAAATTGCCCCCGAATTGGATCTCCCTTAATCTGGCGCACATATAATTCTCTAAATCTGTACCTCTTTATTGTGGAGTCCCTGAGATGTAGACAAAAGTCGTAGCTAGAAGAAGGAGTGGAATAAGACATTCACTGAGTGTTAAAATGGGTGGCGCGGGCTTGTAGGACCGAAGGGGTTGTTTCCTGTGCTGTGTTGTTCTTCGTTCTTTGTTCTTTATTTAAAAAAATGACCTGACTGGAATGATGGTTCAACGCATAAGGATTACTATTCTACTGGACTTCAGTATGTCCGGTCAGAGTGAAGTCAATTCAAGTTGGCCTTTCTGCGGCAGAACTGCTATTGCTTTTAACGTGACAGAGAAGATCGAAATGTTAGCTATGGTGTAATGCAGATAATGTTAAAGGCGGCACCTCAATGCATCTGTTTCACTAAGCTTACAATGTTCCAAAAGAGAAATTGTCTCCCTTAAATTCACCTGCAAAATAAGTCGCACTGCCAAACAATCAGCAACCTTTTTCGAGCGGCAGCTACTATTTCGCAAAGGTGTAATTGAAGCGCAGTTCGCCAAGTATTTTGAACAACATTGCTAACGTAATTCTCAGAACTAGAAACAGGCGAGCACTTAATTTATGACGTTGTTGTGCAATGAGTACTTTGCAGACCGTAATGTTTCAACAAGTCGAAATGCACTTGAAATTGATTCATTGAATGAGGAAATCTATGTTGGTTCTGATGGTTGTGACTTCTAAAAAAGTCGATTAAATATGGCTGTTCTTAGGCAATCCAAGAAGTGCAGAGACCCCATTATATAAAATTTTCTCCAAAATAATTAAACAATACGCATGTGATTAGGTTATTCAATATACTCTAAATATTCAACACTGAAATATTATCTCTGAATCTCAATATAGCTCCTCCTCATGAACCAACGATACAATGGAAAATGTCTGACGAAAAGTCAAACACCTATCTTCATCTTGAATGCGAAACTGTTGACTTTTACCCGGCGGATATTACATTTCACTGGTACAAAAATGGAAGCAGGATTACAACCGGAATGAAAACAATAACGCGCTTGAACGAATCAGGTCTCTATGAAGCCTTCAGCATCTTGCAGGTGTCACAGCCAATACAGATAGGAACGCCTTACATTTGTTTGGTTTCTCATACGACTCTCCAAGCTCCAAAATTATCGGTTTATCTGGTATCTAGTTCTAACCCAGGTAAGATGCCAACGGATGGATTTTCTAATTATCACTCAAAATGTTATTTGATTTTGCATAGAAATAATGTTCTGCCTAAGAACAATGTTTATATAAAACAGGATTAAAACGTCATGGATATGAATTCTGGAAGGGTAAGGTAGCACTTTATGCCGCAATTTGCTCCTCAAAACGCTGCACGATAACGCTATCTCGGTTTTTGCACTTGTCTTAAAATTATGGTATTCCCTTGCCGGGTGTACGCGAGAGATATAAGAATGTATGTTGGTCAATGAGGCTTACTGAATACAATGAATGCTGGAAATTGCCAATACAAGGGTGCATCATATGCGAAATGTAAAGTAATCCAGATACCGAATTGTTCCTTTGCAACGTTTAGTGATTACTGATAAGCCAGATGTAACCATTTACAATGTAATTTTTCTCCAAATAAGTATGTCATAAGAATTGAACCCTTATTTCTTACGGATTTTGTAGATGCGAACACAGCTACGTAATCCATCATAATTAATATTTCGTCATTTGATGGACATCAGAATTGAAACCTATTGATCTGAAGTGAACCATGAATGCATAACTAGCGTCTAGATAAACAACAATTTCATAACTTTGTTAAGGAACAGTTGCGCATGCTGTTTATCTCTACTGTAGTATTTATTAACTTATCGGTCATAGATTCATAGAGTCATAGAGGTTTCCAGCATGGAAACAGGCCCTTCGACCCAACTTGTCCATGCCACTCCTTTTTGTTAAAGCTCTAAGCTAGTCCCAATTGCATGCATTGAGCCCATATCCCTCTATACCCATCTCACCCATGTAACTGTCCAAATGTTTTTTAAAAGACAAAATTGTACCCGCCTCTAATACTACTTCTCGCTGCTTTATCCAGGCACTCACCAGTCTTTGTGTGAACAAAATGTCCCTCTGGACTCTTTTGTATCTCATCCCTCTCACCTTAAGCCTGTGCCCTCTAGTTTTAGACACCCCTGTTGACTATCTAATTGACCTGTGCCCCTCATTATTTTATAGACATCGATAACATCACCCCTCAGCATTCTACGCTCCAGAGAAAACAGTTCCAGTCTATCCAGCCTCTCCTTGTAACTCAAACCATCAAGTCCTGGTAGCACACTAGTAATCCTTTTTTGCATTCTGTGTAGTTTAATAATATGTTTCTATAATTCGGTGGCCAGAACTGTACACCCTATTCCAAGTGTGGCCTGACCAATGTCTTATACAACTTCAACAAGATGCCCCAATTCCTATATTCAATGTTCTGATCAATGAAACCAAACATGCTGAATGGCTACTTCACCATTCTGTCCACCTATGACTCCACTTTCAGGGAACTGTGAACCTGTACCCCTACATGTCTTTGCTCTATAATTCCCCCAACGCCTACCATTAACTGAGTAAGTCCAGCCCTGTTCCAGTCTTCCAAAATGCACTACCTTGCATTTATCTCAATTAAACTCATTGGCCGTTTGTCAATTGATCAAGATCCCGTTGCAATATGAGATAACCTTCTTCCCTGTTCATCATGCCACCAATCTTGGTGTCATCTGTAAAATTATTAACCATTTCTCCTGAATTCTCATCCAAAGCATTAATATAAATAACAAATTATTTATTATAATTATTTATTAAAATTATTTATAATTTGTTATAAATAATGACAAATTATTTATAATTGTAACAAATAAATAATTATTAAATAAATAAATTTGTTATTATTTTTGCATGCATTTAGCACATATCCCTCTATACCCATCTCACCCATGTAACTGTCCAAATGTTTTTTAAAAGACAAAGTGGATTCAGTACTGAACCCGGAGGCACACTGCTGGTCGCAAGCGTCCAATTTGAAAAACACCCTCTACAATCACCCCCTGGCTTATGCCGTCAAACCAATTTTGTATCCATTTAGCTACTTCATCCTTGATCCTGTGAGATGTAACTTTATGCAACAGCATACCACGTGGTATTTTGTCAAAGTCCTTGCCAAAGTCCATGTAGACAACATAAACTGCATTGCCCTCACCTTGGTTACCCCTTCAAAAAAACTCAATCAAGTTTGTGTGACATGATTTTCCATTCACAAAGCCATGCTGATGTTCCTAATCAGTCCTTGCATCTCTAAATGCCAGTAGATCTTGACCTCAAAATACCTTCCAACAACTTCCCCACAACAGTTGTGAAGCTGACGAGCCTATAGTTCCCAGGTTTTTCCTTGCAGCCCTTTTTAAAGAAAGTCAAAACATTTTCCACCCTTCACTCTTCAGGCACCTCACCTGCGGCTGTCGCTGATTCAATATTTTTTCTAGAGGACTCGCAATTTCCTCCCTGACTTTCCACAATGCCCTGGGATACACTTCACCAGGTCCTGGGGATTTATCTACCTTGATGCGCTTTCAGATATCCAGCATCTCTTTCTCCCTAATATGTACACTCCTCGAGACATCACTATTTATTTCCCAAATTCCGTAACATTCATGTTTTCTCAACAGCAAATACTGATGACAAATATTAGTTAGAATCACCCATCCATAGTGGATTCGCACATAAATGACCTTTTTGATCTTTAAGAGGTCCTACTCTCTCCCATGTTACTCTTTTGCCGTTTACGTATTTGGAAAAGCTCTTTGGATTCTCCCTTGTCTTATCTGTCAGAACAATTCACGTCCCCTTTATCGCTTCCCGATTTATATCTTAACTTTATGTCTGGACCCTCTCAACTCTTCATTTGACCTCAGCTGCCTATGCATGTCATGTGCCTCCTTCCTCATCTTGACCAGGGTCTTAATATCCCGAATCATTCAGGGTTCCTTACTTTTTCCAGCCTTGCCCCTCACTCTAAGAAGGATGGGCTCACCCTGTACCCTGGCCAACACACTTTTGGAAGGCCGTCAAAGCAATTGCAAAACCCGGAGTTCAAAGAGTTCTTTATAGACACACAGAATGCATGTGAATGGCCATGATCAGAACCGCATGCTACATGTAAAGAACTGTGCCTAGTTACTTTCTGCATGTTATAAGCAACACATAGGAAAACTTGTAAAAATGAAACTAGTTTTAGAGGTACGTTGCCCAATTCAGGGATTTCAACTATTGAGTAAGAGAGGATAGTAATTTTTATTATTTTGAACGATAAACACAATTTTAGCGTTGTGAGGGTTTATAGATATGAAATTCTTGAACATATTGGTGGTGTGCTTATTTCCTGCTGAGTGAAAATTAAAATGTGATGGCCATATATATTGAGTTGATAATATATTTACATGTTTCGTAAACAGAAACTAATTACTTGTTAGCTGATTCACATGTGGATTAACTAACACAGAAAGTAAATAGAGTACGTTTGAAACAAAAAGATGGGCATGGGTATAAGAGCAATATGACGCCAACATGTACTGAAGGGTGGAGATGGGGTGGCAGGATATAAAGCAGCATTAGTTTCAGAACTGCAGAATTAACTGATTGAAGTAAGGGTACCATATGCAGATCCAGTCTGAGATCGTGTAATGAACGTTGAGAATAACGTAATACCAAACAAAAATTTATTTGGCGCCATAATTTTGAAATTGCAATTAGCAGGAACTTCGAACTTAGCAAACTGTGGGATCTGTTGCATTAGTTTTAATTGTACAAAAACCTCTGGATTTGGAGATTACATTTGACGTTTATCTATTCGTCACAAATAGGCTTGCATTAACGCTGCAATGCACTCCGGTGCCTGTTCGGCTACACTGAAGGAGAACATAACATGGGCAATGCAGCTAACCATCACGTGTTTTGGACTGTGGGGGGAAACCAGAGCACCCGGGGCTAATCCACACAGACACGGGTAGAATGTGCAGCCTCCGCATGGACAGTGACCCAAGCAGGAAATCAAACCCGGGGCTCTGGCGCGGTGAGGAAGCAGTCCTATGCACTCTGCCACCAGGGTGCCCTTATGGTTCCATTAAAATAGATAATTCCACAAAATGAAAGCTTTTATTGAAGAGGGGAGAACGACAGAAAGCAGGAAACGTCATGCCAGTTATCTTAATATCTGCCTTAGAGATAGGTTAAAAGGGATTAATAAAGATGCCATGGCAGGGAGCTTGAAAACAAAACAGTCAAACAGACAAAGCCAACACGATCCTGGGGAAGGAAAATCGTGTTTAATCAACGGGTTGGACCACTTTGAACGAATAGCGTGTGCTGTGGGTGAAGGGCATCGTGTGAAAGTAGTTTATTTGATTTCCACAAGAATCGTGCAAAGTTGTCATACCAAATTTTATTGTGGATAAACACATTTACGATGTTGTAGATAAAAAAGTAGTTAGAGAACATGAAACTTTAAATGAGGATATAGTGGTCATTTTATGATTGGTACGATGTAACCGATGGCGTACCAAAGGGATAAGTGCAGGGGACTCAACTTCATAGAATCATAAAATACCTAAAGTACTGGAGGAGGCAGTGTGATCCATTAAATCTGCACTAGCTCCTGACAGAGCATCTTTCCCATGTTCTATATCTTCCCCCCCCCCCCACCCACCCCTCACCCCCACCCCATAGTATCGTTGGATACTAAGGACCAATTTAGCGTGACGAGTTCACCTAACTCGCACAACGTTATACTGTGTGAGGAAACTAAAGCAGTCGGAGGAAACACACGAATGTATATGAATGACCTACATGAAGGGATCAAAGACAGTTTTGCTTGCCTGGAAGATATCACAAAGATATATTTGGAAGTAAATGGTGAAAAAAGAAGCTACTATCAGAATGTTGGCCATTTCAGTGTTCGGAGAGTCAGATTGATCCGTCGGCCCTCATTTATCAATTGCAAGGCATAATATGCTGTTGAAGCAAATAATTGAGGAACGCAACAAGAAGTTATAGTTTATTGCTAGCAGAATTGAATATGCAATTGAATATTCTTCGGTTGTACAAGGACACTGGTGAGACAACATTTTGAACATTATGTTCGGCTCCATTCTTAAGACAAGATCAAAATACGCTGGACGTAGTTCAGAGGAGGTTAACCAGAATTAAACCTGGGATGGGTGAGTTGTCATATGATGAATGTTGGGGGAGGCTAGAATTGCATGCAAGGAGATTAGAACAGCAGGCGGAGATTTCACCGAAACGCGTAAGATACGGTGGCGCATCGACATGATGGATGTGGAGAGGATATTTCCCCTCCTGAGAGAATCAAGAAAAAAAATCACTATTGGAAGGCAACGGAGAATTCACGTAAGATAGTCAAGAAACCAAATGTTTATCTCAGAGTGTTCTGAGCCTTTGGAACATTTTTCCTCAAAAGGCAATAGAAACAACTTATCCAAATATACTTGAGCACAGGTAGCTAGGTCCTTGATAATAGAATGGATGAATTAACATGTTGGATATGTTACAATGAGAACAGCCTAGGTCTTATTGAGTGGCCAAATAGACTTGAATGACCACAATGCCTCCAACCACAACTGTGATCATAAATTGAGCTATTACACGCGTACTTTGTTTTCCTTCAGATTTCACTTCCTATTCCTAAAATAAAGATTATTTTTTTGCCAAGCTTTTCCCCTTTCACTCATTCGGAAAGCTGCACAAAAGCCTAACTTCAATGGGACTCATAATTGAAGCAGCTAGAGAAAAAGACGCTGATTGTTTGGCAGTTCGACTTGAGTTGGCAGGTCCAGTTAATTCCCCTTTTGGTAACATTGTAAGCTTAATAAAACCAGAAATGCATTGAGGCCACGACGTTTAAAATTATCCACGTTACACTGTCGCCATCTTTTCAATCTTCTTTGTCAGGTCAAAGGCAATAACAGTTCTGCCACAGCTCCGAGAAGACCTTCCAACAATTTTGAAACGGTAAAATCCTAAGGACATCAGAAAATATGGTACATATCAAGGGAAATGTATATATGAAGAGATTTTTGCCTCCAAATTTTTTGTCCTTTCCAGGTCAGAACTTGGAAGAAAATTCAAAATGAGTTCAGAAAGTAATTTGTTCTTATGTAATTAACATTGCGTCACGGTGAACTATCAATAACTACCCAAATTATTTCCATTTGATGGTCATTGCTTAGCACCTGTGTGGCGTGAATACTTAATATTTGGGCGTGGTCTCTTCAGTGTCTCAGAATACAACACGACCGTCAAACTTTGCACAATCATTTGGAGTAAATCCCTACTTCTCACATAATATGAGAACGAATGACGCTGCTGAAGAAACTAAAATTAGCAATTCCTAGGAACTATGCTGAGGAACTCTGTGGTAATGTCCCCCAATTGTTTGACCTCCAACCAGCGCTGCCATTGCCTTTTGTGCAATATATGATTTCAACAAAAGGAAATTTAATTCTATTGGTGTCTTATGGTGCCCATTTTACTGAGATTCCTTCATGATACACTCAGTAAAGTGCTAACCAAGGAAGTGACTACTACCTCATCCATTGAGTACAGCCCTTTGGTCCGTGTTTGAATTAAAATTAAGCGTCAGTAGCTGAGTGCCAATGGAGAAACGCAAACAACCTATCAGTGATCAGGATATTATGAATGTGGTGTCGCTTATTAGCACAGTTGATCACCTGTCTTATCACTTCACATGGAGACTAAATGGATGGGGAGATAATGTGCAGGACGGATTCCGCCTTCATTGTACGTATAGGGAAAGTGGGCAATTTTGCACATTTCTGAGTGCATTCCCTTGCTGAAGCTGTACTAAAACAGGGTTGTCTACGCTGTAACCACGTTTTGGAGTACATATTTTCAGTATTGCAGGAATATTCTCAGACACCTCGCATTCGCAGCATCCATTGCCTTTATTGATATTATCCGAAGGGAATCGAATGCGTAATCCATGGCGACATCAGGAGCAGGGAGAAATGGATACTTCACTCGACATTTTTTTTCAATTAAGATGATTGTATTAGCTTCAGGCTTATTTTTTGTACTGATGCACTGGGACAGATTTTATTTTCCTGAAGAACGCTCTGTTTCTGCGACACTCAGCAAGAGCTTTTCAATGGGTTTTACACTTTTAAATGAAGGTTGCTAATGGTTGAATTAAACTTGCACAATTTATTGTGGTAGGTTTTGAAGCTTGTCTCCAGGGCTTTACCCGGGGTGCCTGAATTACTAGTCGAGTGACCATACGATTACGCCACAATCTCCTCCCTGCTAGTTTTCGGTATTGAGCCACGGTTCTCAGTAACACTGGTCGGTTTTCCCTAGTGTAATCTTTGACCTTCCGCTCCACAAAGTACAATCGGTGAACACCGACTGTTCTTCAACCGCACCAATCCCCCTTTTTAAAAGTAACATTTTGAAATCTGTTTCAAATTATAGTAATATTTCAGTGATTTGTTCCCTGATTGTCTTCCGTCCTATTGCCCTATCCATACAGCATTCTATGTTTCACTAAGTCTGTGTTTCTCTTGACTGTAAATCGCTTAAGTCGGTGGCAATTTTAAAATGTTCCCACTTGCATTAATTACAGCTCCTCTGGTTTCTGCAAGCTCTGTACCCTAACATGTGTTTTCGTATTCTGTTGCTTCCAGTACATATAAATATCCCTGAACCGCGCCATTATTGCTATTGAAAATGTGCCTTCTTGGGCCCTGTGCAGCAATGTGCCCGAAACTCTAACACGCAGGAAAATCTATAAATGCACAGTGAATAGATGTATCCGATTGGTTTACAAAATTAACTTTGATCTGTCTACTATGTGGTTTTAGAGTTGCGGCCAATCAAATCCATGTCAGGCTAAGTTTGTGTTCGGTGGCTGATTTAAGAAAAACAAAGTGATGTTCAGCTTTATGGCTAAAAGCCAACCATACAGATAGAACACAAGTTATCCAGCAATACAGATAGAAAGCCAAAATTAACATCTTTACAATATATTTTGTTGTACTTTTGACCACATTCGAGATTCTAAGTGGCTAAGTTAAATTATCATCACATAGATTCAAAAATATCTCTGACCCTATGCTCGACCTAGAACACCTAGAAAACAAAGACATATCTGTGTCTGACTCTTATTCATAGACTACAGCTAAGCATTTAACACAACTGTTCCTACGAGGCTCATCTCCAAACTTCATGGCCTGGGGCTCGGCTCCACGCTCTGCGACTGGATCCTTGACTCCCTAAACCAAAGACCGCAGTTAATATGGATAGACAATAATACCTTCTCCGTGATCATCCTCAACATCGGTGTTCCGCAAGGCTATGGCTTCAGCTCCATATTATATTTCTTATTCACCTTTGACTGTATGGACAAATTCCACCCCCCCCCCAACTCGGTTTTCAAGTTTGCTGATGACACCACGGTTTTGGGCTCGATCTCATTACTGGCGAAACACTGTGCAGGAAAGAGAGATCATCTGGCGAACTGGGTGTCACAATAATCTCTCCCTCAATGTCAATAAAACGAAGCAGGTAGTCATCAGCTTCAGAAATCGTAGTGGAGAGCATGTCCCGGTTTGCATCAAAGGGAACAAGGTAGAAATGGTGGAGAGCCTCACGTTTTTAGGTGTCCAGATCATCAACGAACTCTCCTGGTTCCTCCATGCGGACGCTATAGATAAGAAAGCCCAACAACACCGTACTTTCTCAGAAGACTAAGGAAATTTGTCATGTCCACTACTACTCTTACCAACATCTACAGATGCACCTTAGAAAACATTCTCTCTGATTGTATCACAACTTGACGTAGCTCCTGCTCTGCCCAAGACCACAAGAGACTATAAATGGATGTGGAAGAAGCCCAGTCCAGCACTCAAAGCAGCCTCCCATCTACGGGCAGTGTCTACACTTCCCGCTGCCTCGGAGAAGCAGTTAGCATAATCAATGATCCCACGGACCCCCGGCATACTCTCTTTCACCTTCTTCTGTCGGGATACAGATACCAAAGTCCGAAATAACGTGTCAACCGACTCAAGAACAGTTTTGTTTTTCCCTGCTACCCTTACGCTTTGGAACGGACCTACCTCGCATTAAGTTGATCTTTCTCTGCACCCTAGTTATGACTATAATACTATATTCTGCATTCTCTCCTTTCCTTCTCTATGAACGGTGTTCATTGTCTGTATAGTGCGCAATAACGAGTTGGAGGGGAGTTTGCCCATACAGTCAAAGGTGAATAAGAAATGTAGTATGGAGCTGATGCCATAGCCTTGCAGAGCGCTGATGTTGAGGATGATCACGGAGGAGGTGTTATTGTCTACCCTTACTGACTGTGTCTGTGGTTTAGAAACAATATTTTTCACTATGACAACAATATATCGAATCAAATCACAGTTACACTGAAAGGAAGCTAATACAATATTTTGTGCAGTTATTTTGTCACCCTTTTTGAGTAGTTTTCTCTACTCCTACATGAAGATTCATCTCAGTAACATTCATTAATCTTGCAGATACCGACATTAAATTTGTACTGTTGACAGCTGGATGCGCAGTTAGTGGACTCATCTGTCTTGTGCTTGTGACCATCATCGGGAAGCAATACGCGTTACGGACTTGCAAAGGTAAGAACAGATTTAGCATTTTACGTTTAAAATGTTAAGATACATATCGAAACTTGAGGCCGGATGAATATTTGAATAGTGCGTGCACAATTATATTTATGTACATTTATATATCAGATCTCCTGCCGCACTCGCCTAAAAACCGAAGATTCCTTCCCAGCTTCAATGGATCTTTACGTTGTCCGGCACTCCCCCACTCTTTCCCAGCACATGCCCACCTCCCCCCACCACACAGCCCCCCGGCCACCGCGCCCCCCCCCCCCCCACCACCCCGCCTCCAAACCACTCCCACGGCCCTCTAAAATTCCAGTGGCGAGAACAATGGGAGAATTCGGAACCGTTTGTTACTTCAAAGATGCAAATTGCATTTCTCACCTGCTCCATAAAACAAATAACCTAACAATTATGTTTCGATTTTTTTTCAATGCATAGTGACAGCTGGAGATGTATCGCCTCCTTTTGAAGAAACGGTATGTTTATATGTTTTGTTACGTTCAAAAATGTCCGTCTTCCGTTTCTTTATTTCTGTGCTCAAAATCTTAGATTATGTTGATCTGCTTATTCTGGCATACCGCTTTAGAAGTGGCAAACAGAACTTCCACTTTAGTTTTCCTTATCAGTTTCTACGTCGGAGAATGAAATGGAAACTACTCTGATTCTATTTTCAAGGTTAAACTCATTGAGGTTGCAGACCCTATAAGATCAACGTCAAGACAGTTAGATGTTAAACTGTACGACTGTCTTTCAAATGTTAACATCCGTATTTTACTGAGCAACATAAATTTAACGAGCAGGTTGACAAATCCGCACGCAGACCTATAACTTAATTTGGAGCTGTAATTCGACGTGAACGTCTGCACATCACAATAAAAAGAAATCGGAATCCTGAAATCGAACAATGGAGAGATGCGAAAAAAGAGGGAGAATTAAAGATATTAAGGAGATGAGATCATGACGGGAAAAATATGTTTCCAAGATGTCCATAGTGTCCTCAATTTTGTAGGAAACCCCTTCGTTGCTAATCTCACTAACAACTAACAGGAAACATTTCAAAGTAATATTCGCTAATATGCCATATTTTCCATTTTAGAGTTATCTATCGTGAATTTGTGCTTCCGTGAATATGTCAATCAATAGCACGGCACAACCACCCCCTAATAGGCAGAGTCAGGCAGACTCCAAACCAGGCACTCAAATCAGGTCATCTTATTATACTTTAAATATATTAAGTACAAAATGATATGAGGAAAACCATAGGGTCAATTCGAGGCCATATGGGCAATCTGCGGATGACCCGGAAACTACGGATACAGTCCTCAATAACATTGCAACGATCTTCACGTTGGAAAAGAGGACGCAATTGTAGGCATCAGAGTGGAAGGCTATGAAATATTGAAGAAATTTATCATAAAGAAAGAAGGTACTAGCATGCTTAACGGCCTTAAAAGTGAGCACAACTACAGACATGGATGACGTGAATCACAGGTTGCTGAGGGAGGCAAGTGAGGAGACACCTGGGGCATCGAAAGTAATTTTCAAATCCTTCTTGCCGACAGCTGAGCTGTTAGAGGGGTGGAGGACAAGGAATATTCCCCCGCAGCTCCAGGGACTCGGCTTCAATTCGGGCCTTGGGTGACTGTCTGACATTTGCACAATCGCCCCTCCACATCGCCTCCACTCGCCCTTACCCCGGTCCTCGACGCCGTATCTGCATGCGTTCCTCGACGTGCTGGTGTTTCTTCCCACAGTCAAAATGTGTGCAGGTTAGATGAATTGGCCAAACGTTTACAAAATCAAGTTTCCCGCTTTTTCTGGAAAGTGAAGTTTATTTATTAGTCACCATTAAGGCTCGCTGATGTCTTGGCAAGCAAGGGAGTTTAGGAATGTGATATGTGCATATCACACAGATTCTCTAAGGTAATAAGACCCTTCATCCAACAGGAAACCAATACGATTTCCCTCCAATATGGTCTGTTGTCTTCTTGGACTATTATTCTATCATCGATTCTCCATGCACCATCTTGAACCCTCTTTCCTCCACGTTTCCCCCCCCCCCCCCTCATTTTCTCTTTCTCTGATGCCTGTTCTTGCATTTGTTTCACATCAATGTCAGCGACTTTCCTGACTTGTGCGGCTGCCAAACCTGCTGTTTGAATTCTTTCTGGGCTGTTCCAAAAGTCTCTCACATCCTCATCAGCTTTATCCTTTGCCCTCTGAGGTTTTACTTTAAGTATTTGTTCAATCGAACAAAGATGCTACTTGTGCTGAATTAATCCCTGGGATTTGTTCTCCTGCAATCCCTGTTCCTTAGTCATTCACCACCGTCCATGTTATGTGTCGTTTACTATTGATATGCTTCCTCGCTCTATCTACATACAGATTAATCATTCCTTCCCTTGTGAATGGTTCCTCTGATAACCTTTCGTTTGCTGCTTCTGCCACTTCCACAACACATTCATGCTCTGTCCCTTGCATTGCTAACCCTCCTGCAGGGTTCTCTTTGCTGATGTCTACATGTTTGCCTCCTGGAAATATAGCAGCAAAACCGCACTGGCCTTATTCTGTCTTATTCTGCCTCCATGCTATTGCGCTTTGGCCTCAATTTACATTCTATCATCCTATTGGCATCTGTCAGTCCCAAGGCAGGTACTTTTACAAGGCCTGTTTTAAACTGAAAAAAAAACTTGGTTCTCTGCATTTCCCCCATGTTACTTTCTCACCCCTGGGTTTTCCTCCCTTTATGAGATCATGTCAAACTTTGGCAAGTAGAGCATAATATTCTACAAAATTTCTGTACTAAGTAAGATGCTCCAATATTTATCTTACTCCTTTCTGGGGAGACATCGTTGCACATAAAGCATTATCTTCTTCTGGTCCTCTGGGATTTCCACTTTTTTACTGAATCCAAATCAAAAAGACATTTTTGAAACGGAAATCAAAACTGTCGACTTGATTCCAGACAGTAATTTATTTCTACTGCTCGTTCTTTATCTTAAATGGCATACAATTATTCAGGTAGCTTGCTTACAACGCACTTTTTATGTGTCAGAATTGTCCCAAATGCAGATAAACAGTATTATGGGCTTTCAACTGTTCATAAGCGTTTATCTTATATCTGTTTTTTAAGCTTGTTCTTCCACAACAATCACCTAAACTGCGTTTTACTTTCTAAAATCTCGTTAAATGTCTCTCGTTTTTAATGACGCATTATCGTTCTGTGTATCCATCAAAGGAATCCCAGCTTTAATTCCGTTCTACTCTATTGACTATCACCTGTTTTATAATATCTCTTTTATTACCCTGACTACTTCCCATATTTCACCTGTACATCCCATACCTGTTCCTTTCTTTAATGTTAGTTTACTCCACTGGGTTACTTACCTCATCTCTGATTATACTAATCTGTGAATCATTAAACATCCACTCCCATTCTTCCATGTGTAGCCCTTCACTAAATTCTCTCCCCATACTAGATTTTGATACAAGCTAATGCATTCACTATATTTAACATCGACAAATGAATTCTGGATTGTCTTAAATCTGCTGCAAAACCTTAAAACTTAAAAAAAAATCACTCTGTCTGGGACAGAATGGGTTAACTCTCTATTTGTTTCAAAAAAGGGCAGAGTACATTTTCCTAAAAGGATATCATTAGTTCAGAATTCCATACTTGCTGAACATAATTCTAAGCTTTATCTCATTATTCATTTTTCTTAAATTTATTCATAAACAAGATTATCATAATCACTTTTAAATATTCTAATTCTCACCTATAACTGCTAAATTAAGACTGTCATATTTATTTCACTCTTTAACCCTCGTTATAGACCAATCTGAATTTGGCGTTTGCCAAATTATTACCCTTAGTTTAAGAGAAACAGGATGAAATATCATTTCTAAAGGCAACTGTCGATAAGGGACAGGCAACAGCTTTTATATCTTATCAAATTAATCCATTGCTTGAGCTGGGAACAAGGAGTGTTTCTGAGGCAGTGTATATTAATGCAGTCATTTGATAGGGTCCAACATTTCAGACCAATAAGAAAAGTAACCCGCTTGCATGAGAAGAAAAGTGACCAGTTGATTCAAAAATTAGCTCAGCAAGAATGAAAAATTGTAACGATGAAACTTCATGCCTGCATCTGGAGCGTAATTCCTAGTGGCAATCCAGAAGGCGCAATATTGGGTCCTGGATAATTGTTAGATGAGTGTAGACACGGAGACGGGATTGAATATTCTGAAGGTTACACGAACATTGACCGAGTAGTTCTTCATGAAAGACCGAGCCATTGTTAGGTGAAGTTGACAGAAAGTAGGTGAATAGAATTCAACCAGTGTAAGTGTGGAGGACAAATAAAGCATTGTGATACTCAATAAGCAGGAGGATATTGAGAGGGGTAGCAGACATGGAAGATCTTGGGGTGTATGCTCATAGGTCCCTAAAGTTGGCAGTGCAAGTGGATGAATAGGCAAGGAAACCAATGAATAATTTCATGTATTCAATATATTATAGCCGATGAATGTTGGAACAGTTCCCAACAGTGGTTTTGTTTTGGATGGAATTTTGGGTAGTGTTCTAGTCTCCAAAATACACCAAGAGGACAATGGCCCCAGAGAGAATGAAAAGGATATTTAACTGAATATTGTAGGAAATAAACATTTATGCAATGCAATGAGGAAAAAATGTAGACTGGGGCTGGTTTCCTTAGAACCAAGGAGAGCAAGTGATGTTTTTCTCATTTACTCCGCAGGTGCGTCGGTCCACCTTCTTGTCTAACGAGGGGCATGCACACGGTGGGTCGTGCGTGGGCTGCTCTTGGATGTTTCGAGAGTAGCCTAGTACTTCGCGTCGTTTGTGTATGCTTAAAACTGGACCAGCAGATGGGCACCACAACAGCTCAGTGACTATCACTGTTGGCTGTGCAGACACATGGATTTGGGCCAGTGTCTGTGCAAGTTTGCGCATTCTCCCTGTGGTTGCGTGGGTTTCCTCCGGGTGCTGCGGTTTCCTCCCACACCCCAAAGATGTGCTGTTAAGCTGATTGGTGTAACAAATTGTCCCTAAATTATTGTCCCCTTAATCTGGTTTCCAATGGGGGTACCATAAGCGTAGACATGGGTCAAGGGTGGAGGAGGAAAAACACATTCTTAAGATGGCGGCGCATGCTCGTTGGGCCGAAGGGCCTGTTTCCCGTGCTGTATTGTTCTTTGTTCTTAATTCAGTCGTATAAAATCACGAGAGGGCAGGATAACATAGACAGGAAAGTCTTAGCTGATATGTCAATTACTCAGGAACGATTTCAGGTGATGGTATGAAGGAAACTGTTTTCAACTAGTTGGTGATGGCGCCTTGGAATTCACTGTGCGAGTTGACTTTTAATGCTGAAATGAACAATGTTTTAAAAGGTACAAGGATCTGAATCTGCTGTGCTGTTACGTTACGGAATCGTGCTGGGAAACTGATTTAGAATAAGCATTTTCCTTCTCTTTTTTTTCGCAAGGCAGTAATAATGAATTGAATGTCGTTTTTTTTTTCTACAACAGTTTTTCTTTCATGATGAGGTTCTAAAAGAGTAATGGTTACTTAAACAAACAAACATGGGAACACTGCATTCCTGGTACGTTAGTTGAAAATCAATTAAACTCATGTAAATGAAGTTAAGACGTAAGGAAAGGCGCAAAAACTCACAACCACAAAATAAATTTGGGAGAACTGTTGAAATGTCTTTCTTCACAGAAATAGAGTATAACAAATTTATCTAGATGGAATGACTATGAGCAGTATTATGCAATCATTTAAGTAAATAATGAATGTGAGAATAATAATACCTGAATGCTGCACTATACCAAGCTATTAGGCAAAATAAAAGTCCAGCCTCATCGTGTGGACACTCAATTTAAATTCGTTTCCACACTATATCTGCGTGGTGCAGTGGTCATGCAAATTGAATGGGTGCAATCCCGTTGGAGTGTAGAAATGATACATATTTTTTGCAGGAACCTGAAAATCAGAATAAGGTCTACAAAATATGTTAAAGTATGAGTGAAAAGTGTCAGTATTCGAAGTGGTAAGACAGCCGAATCATGTTTTCAAATAACATCGATACAGTAAAAAGTTGTAAAAGGTGCCAAACTCTAAAATTATTTGCCACCTCTTCCAGTAATGTATTTGCAAATTACGAATTATTTACGAATAATTGAACCACATTAAAAAAAACATAATAAAAAAAGGTAGATGATTGTTCGTGGTATATTTTCTTTGCCAGAGGAGATCAAAAAAAAAATGTTTCAACCGTTCCTATTTTGATAGCTTTTTTTTTCGGGTGCCCTGCATTATTCTTTCGGCCCAAACAGTCATCTGATTCAACACATTCATCTGATACGGGAGCAAAAATGTGATAAGTGAAATTCCTGCCTCAAATGCGTTGGTAATGGGCAAAGTGGAAAAAGATGCAAGAAGTAGGGATGATGAATGCATAAGAATTAATGAATGGCAATCAAACAATCTCATCATGGATTCTCAGAGTCTGATTCTCGAGTATACGGAAAAGAGCCACAAACTAATACCTAGTGATACACCCAGAATATCATCATCATTGCATTCTCTGAAATTACAACTTCCACAGAGATTGGTTATTCAAAAATGTTTCCAACAAAGTCATAATTTGATTGCACAAAATCAACAAATTGACTCGAAGACGAATGAAAATTTGCAATTAACCATTTCCTTTCTTTTCCATCCCGGAAAATTCATCCTGTTTTCTTAAGGATAAAGTGTATCAGGAATGCACGAAATAACACAATGAGATTTGAACGTACGGAGATTGTCTCCTAATACGAATAGTTTATTGAAAGGACCTAAATGAAATTGAGAATGAAGATGAAAACTATGATTTAAGGTTGAATGAATAATTCAGATTATGCATCTTGAAATACACACATCCACGCATGTGCTATTTGATCTTTCCGTGCTCAACTTCCTTATGTTCATCTAGTATACTCTTGGAATTGGAAGCGCGAAACCAAACGACAATATCTTTCTTGATGCACAACAATTTGGCATATTTTTATTTACGTACAAAATGGGAAAATAATCATTCATAGTTCGCTGATTATAGCATATTGTGTAGAGCGATCTCAACATATCAAATAATTCTATTCCAATACCATTATCACTCAAATATCCAAAGTCAGATTTTGTAGAAGATAGGGCTGCACGTCCAAGTATTTTTTGACTAACTATCTGAAAAGGTATCGTTAAGTGTTGAATATTTTTTGTGTGTGTACAGATCCTGGAGAGAAGCGAGAATGGCAATTTGGCATATGCAGCCCTGAATACGATTGGTACGGCTAAGAGAGGAATACAGAAGCAGAAGGAAAATTGTACGGATTATGCTGCAATCAAATTAGAAACAAATGAAAGAAATTGGCATTCTTCGACAGGGACTTAATATACAAATGATTTCGGATCAGAGCACTAAACTTTGCTGGTAGATCCTTAAGCGGGTAATGTAGTTTCGCCGTGTGGAATGACTCTTGCGTTATTAGTATGACATTAGTATAGTTCCGGTTCATATATATGATGGTGTCCGATAATACTCATAGTGCTCGTTTTCCGTTGTCATGTATTTTTGCTTGAGTGCAGAATATGTGCATTTCACATTACTCCCTTCAAATAAAGTAAGTTACCATACTGGTCATTCTAAATATTTACAACACAGAACGAGCCCTTCGGCCCAGTAAGTCATATTGGTAATTATATTCCACAATCTCCAACGACACTTCGTCAGCCCTGTGCGATATCCGTTCTTTTTCTTGTCGTTTCGCCCTTAACGAATCGCCTAACTTCCAACTGAATGAGTGAACATCATAAATATTGTGTTGATTTTAATCATATTCTTCTCGTTTTCTTTTTACATCTCCAAAAGTTCGTTTTAATTGATGCAGCCCATTTTCTGCGAAATGCAATTATTCTTGCATATCAGTTGATGAGTGTCCACTCTGTCAAATACTTGAGAACATCTATCAGGCCACTACTCAAAGATCCAAGCTTTTCCGTATTTCATGAAAGCATAACATCTTAATTCTGACTCCATGCTAATTAACAAAAAATCTTGCCAGACGTTCTATTTCCTTTTTTAGTCGTGGTCAAAACCGTTCATGCTGTACTCAATGATTTATAATCTCTGCAGATGATTCCATTACATGCCCTCAGATCTGAAATCATGTATAAATAATCTTAGAAACCTACTTCGTTTCTTTCAACGTTCCCTGTAACAAACAATAAAAAAAAAGCCCGGGAAACAGGCCCTGCGGCCCAACGAGCCCGCGTCGCCACTTTAACATTACCAGTACCCCCTCCGCCCATGACCCTTATCTATTGTTTATGGCATTCAACATTGAGGGAAACTAATTTATGGACAATTTATTACCTCCAATCAGCCTAATAGCACATCCTTAGGGTGTGGGAGGAAACCGGAGCACCCCGAGAAAACCCATGCAAGCTCGGGCAGAATGTGCAAACTCCCACAGACACTGGCCCAAATCCATGTGTCTGCACAGCAAACAGTGATAGTCACTGAGCTGTCGTGTTGCCCAGCATCTGGTCCAGTTTAAACACACACTAACGACATGAAGAACTAGGCTCCTCTCGAACATTCAAGAGCAGCCCTAGTACGACCCATCGCGTGTATGCCCCTCGTTGGACAACAAGGCGGACCGACTTAAAACCTGTGAATTAAAAGAGAAATACATTAGTATCATACCACATCCTTTTACATTACCAGGGACTTCCCAATGCTAATGAACCTTATTTAAAACAATCTCCAATATCCCCCCATCTCCAACCCACTCATGTGCCTGTCTAAGTAACTCTTAAACAACTCCAGCGTGCCTGACTCCACCACCTTACTTGGCAGAGCATTCCATACCCCCACTACCCTCTGTGTGAAAAACCTCCCTCTAATATCCGTGTTATACCTTTCCCTCCTCACCCTGAGCCCGTGGCCCCTCATACTGTGTGTCTCTAACATAGGAAATAGCTTACCTCTGTTTACTCTATCTATACCCTTCGTAATCTTATATACCGCTCTTAGATCCCCCCTCAGTCGCCGTCTTTCAAGGGAAAACAGCCCCAATTGGCTCAATTTTTGCTCATAACCCAGTCCTTCCATACCAGGCAACATCCTGGTAAACCTCCTCTGCACTCTCTCCAGAGTCTCCGCGTCTTTCCAGTAGCAAGGCGACCAGAACGGGACGCAGTACTCTAATTGAGGCCTAACCAACGTTCTATACAACTGTAACATTAGACTCCAGCTCTTATACTCTATACCCCTTCCTATGAAGGCTAACATACCATAGGCTTTCTTCACAACCTTCTCCACTTGTACTGCCACCTTCAAAGACTTGCGCACTTGCACCCCCAGGTCCCGCTGCGTTTCTATGTTCTTTATCGGCTTACCCTTTATTATATAAGTCCCCTCTACATTATTCCGGCCAAAATGCATCACCTCACATTTATCAGGATTAAACTCTTTTTGTCATATATCTGCCCAATATACCAGCCTATCAATATCCCGCTGTATTGCCAGACACTGCTCCTCACTGCCCGCCAATCCAGCCACCTTAGTGTCATCTGAAAATTTGCTGATCACACCACCTACTCCCTCTTCCAAGTCATTTATATATACTATAAAGGGAAGAGGTCCCAGTACTGAGCCCTGCGGCACACCACTCGTGACGGACCTCCATCTGGAAAAGGACCCCTCCACTACTACTCTCTGTCTCCTCTTAGCAAGCCAGTTCTCAACCCATCTAGATACCTGGCCTTGTTTCCCATGAGCATAAATCGTTTCTACCAACCTGCCATGAGGGACTTTGTCAAACGCCTTACTGAAATCCATATAGACGACATCAATGACTCATCCTTCGTCAACCGTTTTTGTCACCTCCTCAAAAAATTCTAACAGATTCGTAAAGCAAGACTTCCCCTTACAAAACCATGCTGCGTATCCTTAATCAGGTCGCAACGTTCCAAGTGCTCATACATCCTATCCCTCAGAATCCTTTCCATCAACTTGCACACTTTTCATCTCTCTTCGTCGACAGATATAATATTTTAACCAATGCGCAGCCTTCTGACTCATAACTGTAAAGCCTTTTATAGGCCTAAAATGTGTTACCGGGGTATATTTATGTTAAATATTTGCGAAAGATATGCCGTTCGTACATGGTTATTTACGCAACACTCCATGCTTTCGCATTGCTGTTCTGTATTAACTAATCTCAAAGCTACACTTCATGCACACAAATTGGTCTCCTCCATATTTTTTGAAGTTGCATTTTTCACGCTGATGTTCCGTCATTTATTCGAATATTAAGCGACTAGTTCTGACGAGGATCTCCGTGCAAAATGACTGAGTATCTAGTTTTTCAGGCCTAATTCACCATATTGAATTTCGTAGCTAATTTGTTGCTCCTTCTCCTGCTTTACCTGGCGATACTTTAACTTTAACTTTAACTTTAACTGGGGGACTTTAACTTTACGAATATTGATTGGAGTTGCTATAGTTCTAGCTCGCTAGAGGGGTCAGTGTTTGTACAAAGCGTGCAGGAAGGTTTTTTGTCTCAGTATGTAGACAGGCCAACTAGAGGTGAGGCTATATTGGATTTGGTGCTGGGAAATGAGCCAGACCAGGTGCTTGACTTGGAAGTTGGTGTGCATTTTGGTGATAGTGACCACAATTCGGTTACGTTCACCTTAGTGATGGGAAGAGATGGGCATGAACCTCGGGTCAGCAATTTTAGCTGGGGTAAGGGCGATTATGAGGCTATCAGGAGTGAATTAGGAAGCATGGATTGGATTAGGGGATTACAGGGACTGGGAACGTCTGAAATGTGGAGTTTTTTCAAGGAGCAGCTACTGCGAGTCCTTGATAGGTATGTCCCTGTCAGGCATGGTGGATTTGGTAGATCTAGGGAACCGTGGTGCACTAAAAGAGTTGAGTCGATGGTTAAAAAGAAAAAGGAGGCTTATGTTCGGATGAGATTGGAGGGCTCAGATAGTGCACTAGAAAGCTTTAGATTGGCTAGGAGGGAGTTGAAGAGTGAGTTGAGAAGGGCTAAAAGAGGACATGAGAAGACTTTGGCTGATAGGATTAAGGAGAATCCTAAGGCGTTCTATAGGTATGTCAAGAACAGAAGGTTGGTCAGGGCAAGATTAGGGCCAGTTACAGACAGCAGGGGGAAGTTGTGTGTGGAACCGGAGGAGATTGGAGAAGTATTGAACCAATATTTCTCTTCGGTGTTCACGCAGGGGGACATGAATATAGCTGAGGAGGACATTGGGTTGCAGGGGTGTAAAATAGACAGTATTACGGTTGATAAAGGGGATGTGCTAGAAATTCTTGAGGGGCTGAAAATAGATAAGTCCCCTGGTCCGGATGGGATCTACCCTAGGATTCTCTGGGAGGCTAGAGAGGTGATTGCAGAGCCTCTGGCTCAGATCTTCAGGTCGTCATTGGTCTCTGGTGTAGTCCCGGAGGATTGGAGGATAGCGAATGTTGTCCCATTGTTTAAGAAGGGGAACAGAGACTTTGCCGGGAATTATAGACCGGTGAGTCTTACTTCTGTTGTGGGCAAGGTTTTAGAAAAAATTATTAGGGATAGGATTTATAGTTATTTGGAGTGTAATGAATTGATTAGAAATAGTCAGCATGGTTTTGTAGCGGGTAGGTCGTGCCTTACTAACCTTATTGAGTTTTTTGAGAAGGTGACCAAAGAGGTGGATGGGGGCAAGGCAGTTGACGTGGTATACATGGATTTTAGTAAGGCGTTCGATAAGGTTCACCATGGTAGGCTTCTTCAGAAAATGCAGATGTATGGGATTGTGGGTAATCTAGGATGTTGGATCAGGAATTGGCTATCAGATAGGAGACAGAGGGTGGTGGTGGATGGTAAATATTCATCATGGAGTACAGTTACGAGTGGTGTGCCTCAGGGATCTGTTTTGGGGCCACTGTTGTTTGTAATTTTTATTAATGATCTGGATGAGGGTATAGTTGGGTGGATTAGTAAATTTGCTGATGACACCAAAATTGGAGGTGTGGTAGATTGTGAGGAAGGGTGTCATAGTCTGCAGGGAGACTTAGATAGGTTGCAGAGCTGGGCCGAGAGGTGGCGGATGGAATTTAATGCGGAGAAGTGTGAGGTAATTCACTTTGGTAGGAGCAACAGATGTGTCGAGTATAGGGCTAACGGGAGGACTTTGAATAGTGTGGATGAACAGAGGGATCTAGGTGTGTGTGTACATAGATCCCTGAAAGTTGGGAATCAAGTAGATAAGGTAGTTAAGAAGGCGTACGGTGTCTTGGCGTTTATTGGTAGGGGGATTGAATTTAGGAGTCGCAGTGTAATGTTGCAACTGTACACTACTCTAGTGCGGCCGCACTTGGAGTACTGTGTGCAGCTCTGGTCCCCGCATTACAAGAAGGATGTGGAGGCGTTGGAGAGGGTGCAGAGGAGGTTTACTAGGATGTTGCCTGGTATGGTGGGGAGGTCCTATGAGGAGAGACTGAGGGATTTAGGGTTGTTTTCGTTGGAAAGAAGGCGGCTAAGAGGGGATCTTATTGAAACATATAAGATGATTAGAGGTTTAGATAGGGTGGATAGTGATAGCCTTTTTCCTCGGATGGAGAAAGCTAGCACGAGGGGGCATGGCTTTAAATTAAGGGGGGGTAGCTACAGGACGGATGTCAGGGGTAGGTTCTTTACCCAGCGGGTGGTGAGAGATTGGAATGCCCTGCCTGCTGCAGTTGTAAATGCGTCTAGTTTGGGGGCGTTTAAGAGATCTCTGGATAGGTTTATGGACGAAAAGGGATTGGTATAGGCTAGTGGGTCATTGTTTTTGTAACTGGTCGGCGCAACATCGTGGGCCGAAGGGCCTGTTCTGCGCTGTAATGTTCTATGTTCTATGTTCTATACATGTTGTGAACTTAGTCATCTGTCTGCAAATAATAGTCAATTGAAAGCATTTTGGAGGACCCTTACCGACTCTGTTTCAAAATGTTCAATCATGTTGGATAACCTTGAGCTTGCATTAAAGAACACGGGGTTACATTTTTTCAAGTTTTCAAATAGGGCATTATTCTCTAAGTGTTTTTGATTAATGGCCCCACTATCTATTCTGCAACTGACATTACACTAATTTGTCTAATTGCCATAAGTGTTCTCCTTGTTTGCATTATTACCGGTTTGAACAGACTTCCTGCCCGCATCCAACTCGTTTGTTCGCTCCCCCCTCCCCCCCCCCCCTTCCTCCATCCTATGTTTAACAATGACTATGTGTCTCATCTCTAACTTAGTTTAATAAGCTTCGATATAACTAATCCACGAGAGAACTATATACTATCTATATCTTATGAACGTACCGATTTTCTCTGCTGCTTCTAAGAAAAATGTTTCATGTTAGGTTTCCTAATAAAACAGTAACTTTAACATAGTAGTTTCCATGGCAATAACCGAACCAAAATAATGATTTATCATTTCGAAAATTGCCTGTGAAGTGACTGCATATTTTCCAGCGAGGTTCCTTTATGGGAGTGTTAAAAAAATTACAGTTATCTTTTACTAATTTGTGTTTATTATCAACTTTTGTATTGTAATTTACTTTTTTCTTCACCATTCTGCGCCCGTATGTTTAGCATTCTTACTGAACATGGGGCGGCCAATTGGCCTATGGAGTATGCACCGCTCCTCCAAATGAACATTTTGACCTTGTCTGTTCGCGGGACACCTACACATTGATTCTATTAAAATAACAATAAAATACCCCTTTAAATGCCTTGTTTGCGACGACATCAAACACTTTTTCAACTAATGCATGCCAGATCCGAACCGTTCGTTGTGTAACTAAAAAAAATATATACTTTTTCACATCACCTTTACTTATTTTGCGTCACAGTGTAGCCTGTGCTCCTTCGTTGTTCTGATCCTTTTAAGCATGGTAATAGTTTTTTCTACATACTCTGTCCAGCCAATGACACCTAACCACCTCCCGCCAACCCCCAAACAGCCTCCATCCACAACCCACCACCACCACCCTCCTAATAATTTGGATCATTTCTATGTCGAGGCGTTAGTGCCGTAATGATATCGTTGCTACATCAGTAACCTCCAGCGATCCAATGTGATGTCTTAGAGTCCCAGGTTCAAATCCCACCACGGGATCAAACCATTGCACATTGCCGTAAAAGCCCAACATTGTCATCAATGTCCTTGAGGGAAAAAAAATCTACCAACTTTACAAATGGCACCACAGAAATGTGGTTTGACACTCATATGGTAATTCAGTTGTAAGCAATCAGTACGAAGTGTGATGCTACTGACGTTGGGAAAGGGTTAATGGATTTTGTACCTAGTATATGTCACAAACATAACCCTTCATCATGACTGATCTTCTTTAGCTTATAGTGCTCCTGGCATTAATATAAATTATTTGTTCATGTTTTACACGCTTTAACTCTCGGTTTTATAACAGCAGATAGTTAAATGTGACTGCTATTTTGTAGAATTTGTAAATCTTACCTGTTTATATTAGTTGGACATTGTTACACAGATGGTAGTTTACGATACCGGTTTTTTTAACAGCTGCTGATGGCAGATTGGATACCGGCTTTGAACAGGAAGAGTCCTGCTGGGACAGCCACGATCGCACAAGTAACTTCAAAGTCAGGAATGTGGGTACTGCTGCAGTAGGGTTTTCCTGCGTCCTAACTGCAGGACTGTAATTCCTGATTAACTCTGGCGCTGCATCACCACTCAGGAAGGAAGAACTGGAGCTCTGGCAGGAATTGGAACTTTGAATCGTGATTCCTGCTGGAGCTCATAATGTATAAATAACAACTTGTGTCTGTGTTCTGTGAGAAGTCTGTAGTCTTACATCTCCCAAAGTTCTGGAATAAGCGCCAGAGTTTTGAAATAAAAGTCTGAGGTACTATTTTACCTACCACACTATATTCACCACTTGTGCTCATAACTGCAGACCCAACACGCAACATGTTCAGCAGCTTCCAGACCCCAAATTTGATTTGTACGGTATCGGTAACTTCAAAATTATGATCCAGTGATCATAATGCCATTAGTTTCAACCTGATCATGGATAAGGATAGATCTGGTCCTCGGGTTGAAGTTCTGAACTGGAAAATGGACAGATTTGATTAAATGAGCGAGGATCTGGGAAGTGTGGATTGGCACAGGCTGTTCTCTGGTAAGGATGCAAATGGGAAGTGGGAGTTTGTATGTTCCTGTCAGGATTAAAGACAAAGTAAATAGGGATAAAAACAAACACTGGTCTCGAGGGATATTGTGACACTGATTAAGAGGAAGAGAGAGTTGTATGAAATGTACAGGCAGCAGGGACGAGATCAGATGTTCGAGGAGTATAAAATTGCAAGAAGCTACTTAAGAGGGAAATCACGAGGGCTAAAAGAAAGCATGAGGTTGCTTTGGCAGACAGAGTAAAGGAAAACCCAAAGAACTTCTATAGGTATGTTAGGAGCAAAAGGATAGTCAGGGATAAATTTGGTCCTCTTGAAGAACAGTTTGGTAGACTGTGTATGGAGCCAAAAGAGATGGGGGAGACACTAAATTTCTTTTTTTTGCATCCGTATTTACTGAGGAAACGGGCATGGAGTCTACGGAAATTGGACAAACCGATAGGAAGGTCATGGAACCTTCAAAGGTTAAAGTAGAGGAGGTGCTGGCTGTTTTGAGGCAAATCAGAGTGGATAAATCGCCAGGGCCGGACAGGATATTCCCACGGATCTTGAGGGAGGCTAGTGTTGAACTTGCAGTGGCCCTGGCAGACATATTTAAAATGTCAATATTCACGGGGGAGGTGCCAGATGATTGGAGGGTGGCTCATGTTGTTCCGTTGTTTAAAAAAGTTCCAAAAGAAGTCCGGGAAATTACAGGCCAGTAAGTTTGACGTTGGTGGTGGGCAAGTTATTGGAAGTTGTGATAAGGGATAGGATCTATAAATATTTGGATAGACAGGGGCTTCTTCGGGAGAGACAACATAGCTTTGTGCATGGTATGTCAAGTTTGACCAATCTATTAGAGTTTTTCAAGGAGGTCACCAGGAAAGAGGATGAAGGGAAGGTAGTGGATGTTGTCTACCTGGATTTCAGCAAGGCCTTTGACAAGTTCCCTCATGGGAGGTTAGTTGGGAAGGCTCAATCACTAGGTACAGATGGAGAGGTTGTAAATTGGATGAGGCACTGGCTCAATGGAAGAAGCCAGAGAGTGGTTGTAGAGGATTGCTTCTCTGAGTGGAGGACTGTGATAGTGGAGTGTCGCAGGGAACGGTGTTGGGTCCATGGTTGTTTTTCATCTATATCAATGATCTGGATGATAATGTGGTAATATGGATCAGCAAATTTGCTGATGATACAAAGATTGGAGGTGAAGTGGACAGTGAGGAAGGTTTTCAAAGTTTGCAGAGGGACTTGGACCAACTAGAAAAATGGGCTGGAAAATGGCAAATAGAATTTAACGCAGACAAGTGTGATGTATTGCACTTTGGAAGGACAAACCAAAGTAGAACGTACAGGCTAAATGGTAGGGCTCTGAAGAGTGCAGTTGAACAGAGGGATCTGGGAATACAGGTGCACAATTCCCTAAAAGTGACGTCACAGGTGGACAGGGTGGTAAAGAGTGCTTTTGGTACATTGGCCTTTATAAATCGGAGTATTGAGTAAGAAAGTTGGAGTGTTATGGTAAGGTTATATAAGGCATTGGTGAGACCAAATTTAGAGTGTTGTGTACAGTTTTGGTCACCTAGTTACAGGAAGGATGCAAATAAGGTTGAAAGCGTGCAGAGAAGGTTCACAGGGATGTTGTTGGGACTTCAGAAGCTGAGTTACAGACAGAGATTGAATAGGTTAGGACTTTATTCCCTGGAATGTAGAAGAATGAGGGGAGATTTGATAGAGGTGTATAAGATTTTGATGGGTATAGATAATGAATGAAAGCAGGCTTTTTTCGCTGAGGCTAGGGGAGAAAATAAACAGAGGGCATGGGTTAAGACGAAAGAAAAGTTTAAAGGGAACATGGGGGGGGGGTGCTTCTTCGTGCGGAGAGTGGTGGGAGTGTGGAATGAGCTGCCGGATAAAGTGATAAACGTGGGGTCACTTCTAACACTTAAGAAAAACTTGGACGGGTTTATGGATGAAAGGGGTGTGGAGGGCTATGGTCCAAGTGCAGGTCAGTGCGACTAGGCAAAAAAGTGGTTCGGCACAGACAAGAAGGGCCAAAAGGCCTGTTTCTGAGATGTAATTGTCTATGGTTCTATGTACCACCTATCAGGTGGACTGCAATAACACACCAATACTCTTTAGGCAGTAAATCCTAACCCAATGAGAAGTCGCTCCCTACCTTTGAGGTGCAGAATGGAAGCAGATGTCACCACCTGAATGTCCTACGTGAAGTCAGTCACCATCCTGACTTGGAAATATATCTCAGCTCCTTCAGTGACTCTGGGTCAAAATCCTGGAACTCTCTCCACAGCAACATTGTGGGTGTACCTTCATCACATGTACTTCAGCTGTTCAAGAATGCAGCTCACCACCATTTCTATTGCGAATAGAAAGGAACAGCAAATGCAGGCCTCGACAGCGGCGCCCATATCATGTAAGTTAAATTAAAAAAAAACTTCTCCGGGCGTTTTGATCTTCAAGGAGAAAACTCTTAAGCCCTTCAATCTATCCCCTCAACTGACAATTCGCATTCCTAGAACCACTTTTGCAATCCTCTTCTACATCGTTCTGTAGTGCGCCATACAGAATTGTGTGCAATACTATGGCTGAGGTATAACTGTTTTCCTGTGTAAATTCAGCACAACTTTCGTACTTCATTCCCAGAATACCATGCTTTTTAATTGCTCTCTCCATCTGTACCACCATCTCTAATGAACAATGCCTATATACAGCCAGGTCTCTCTGGCATTACATCCCGGTAATATGTTCACGCCTTATTGCATTTAGTCGCTCTGTGTTCTTCCTACAAACTTACATTATCCCACACGTCTCTGCATTGAACATGATCTGCTATCTGCCTGCCAATGTTGCATCATCTGTTGCCCTCTTAGCATTGAGATACGTAGTTCGCTTTCATCTGAGTTGTGCCACTCTTTCTTCGACGATTCTACACACTTAGTATTCGTTATTCTTTCTTATTGATGCGTCAATTATTAAATATTACCCCGCCTTTTGTTGATAATTAATTCTATTATTTCCATCTGTTTTTGTTTATGCTTCCTGTAAGTCATTTTTGTGAGTCACTTCACGAGTTTATTTTCATCTCCATTACACCATTCTTCCTTCCGTCCCCCTCCCCGCTTTTGCCGCAAATTTCGGAGCTTTGCGTTTTCTCTCACGCGAACCTCCGAGTGAGGAGTGTTCCGACTGGGAATGTTTAGTGGAGGAAACGGGTCCACTATGACCAACAGGGGGAAGCATTCCACCTACCACCGAACCCCCATCCCAGAGCGTAATGGCAGCCCCCATTAAAATTGAGTGTGTCCCCGGGGGGCAAGGGGGAGACGGGCGAGGGCGATCTGCCCAGGCTCGGATAAAGATGACATATGTATCCCTTACCCCGGGGGACACCATGAAACTGCTGGACAAACTCCCGACCCTCCAGCCCAGACACAGTAACGCGATCTTCTGGCAAAAACTTAAGGAGATGCAAATATATCACAATTTACATAATCGGGTTATAGCAGGGCTCGTAAGAGCTAAAATGCCGGAGAGTTATTGGGCCCGTCTTCAGGTAGAGCACCAGAACGGGACCTGGTGTGTGAACCTGAACGACAGCCGCAGAGAGCAAGACCAAGCTTTGACTGATTTTAAAGATGATATTACCCAAACCATGGGGCGAGTCCCCGTGAGCTGGAATGCAATCGTAGGGGTAGTGCAGGGTAAGGAGGAAGGAGCTCAGGATACGGGCGACGGAAATTTGACGCCTTTCTGGCCCATGGGGGAATGCCCGATGCCGACAGACAGAATCCCGCATTCCTCCAGCTTTATAAGGACGGGCTGAGCCCAGCGCACCAAGCAATCCTAAAGACTGGGTTGCTAAAGTTCAACACCTTTGACGAGCTAGAGAACTATTACTGTAGACAACCAACAGAGAAAGATCCAAAGCGCTAGGGCAGGGGTATCTTCCCTGGGAACTGACAAAGAAACAAAGAACAAAGAACAAAATCAGCCCGGGAAACATGCCCTTCGGCCCAACGAGCCCGCATCGCCATCTCAACACCACCAGTCCCCCTTTCCACCCTAGACCCCTGTCTAATGTTTTATGGCCATCCAGATTGAGGGAATCTGATTTAGGGACAATTTATTCCTGCCAATCAGCTTAACAGCACATCTTTGGGGTGTGGGAGGAAACCGGAGCACCCAGAGAAAACCCACGCAAGCACGGGGAGAATGTGCAAACTCCCACGGACACCGGCCCAAATCCATGTGTCTGCACAGCAATCAGCGATAGTCACAGAGCTGTCGTCTTGCCCAGTATCTTGTCCAGTTTAGGCACACACTAATGACATGAAGCACTAGGCCAATCTTGAACAACCAAGAGCAGCCCCAGTACAACCCATCGTGTGTATGCCCCCCATTGGACACAAGGTGGACCGACTTAAAACCTGTTGAATGAAAAGAGAAAAAAACATTATTATCGTACCATATCCATTTACATTACCAGGGATGCCCCAATGCTAATGACCCTTATTTAAAACAATCTCCTATATCCACCCATCTCCAACCCAGTCATGTGCCTGTCTAAGTTACTCTTAAATGACTCTAGTGTGTTTGCCTCCACCACCTTACTTGGCAGAGCATTCCATACCCCCACTACCCTCTGTGTGAAAAACCTCCCTCTAATATCTGTGTTGTACCTCTCCCCCCTCACCTTAAGTCCATGGCCCCTTGTCCTACGTGTCTCTAACATAGGAAATAGCTTACCTCTGTTTACTCTATCTATACCCTTCATAATCTTATATAACTCAATTAGATCCCCCCTCAGTCAGCGTCTTTCAAGGAAAAAGAGCCCCAATTTCTTCAATCTTTCCTCATACCCCAGTCCTTCCATACCAGGCAACATCCTGGTAAACCTCCTCTGCACTCTCTCCAGAGTCTCCAAGTCCTTCCGGTAGTAAGGTCACCAGAACTGGACGCAGTAGTCCAAATGCGGCCTAACGAACGTTCTGTACAACTGCAACATTAGACTCCAGCTCTTATATTCTTTACTCCTTCCTATAAAGGCTAACATACCATAGGTTTTCTTCACAACCTTCTCCACTTGCACTGCCACCTTCAAAGACTTGTGCACTTGCACCCCCAGGTCTCGCTGTGATTCCATACTCCTTACTGGCTTACCCTTTACCATATAACTCCCCCCACATTATTCCGGCCAAAATGCATCACCTCACATTTATCCGGATTAAATTCCATTTGCCATGTATCTGCCCAATATACCAGCCTATCAATATCCCGCTGTATTGCCAGACACTGCTCCTCACTGCCCGCCAATCCAGCCATCTTGCTGTCGTCAGCAAATTTGCTGATCACACCACCTACTCCCTCTTCCAAATCATTTATATACACTACAAAGAGAAGAGGCCCCAGTACCGAGCCCTGCAGCACACCACTAGTGACAGACCTCCAGCTAGAAAAAGACCCCTCCACTACTACTCTCTGACTCCTCTTTGCAAGCCAGTTCTCTACCCATCTGGATACCTGACCACATATCCCATGAGCTTTAATCTTCTGTACCAACCTACCATGAGGGACTTTGTCAAACGCCTTACTGAAATCCATATAGACGACATCAACAGCTCATCCTTCGTTGACCATTTTTGTCACCTCCTCAAAGAATTCCTCAAAGAATTGTACCAGATTTGTAAGGCAAGACTTCCCCTTGGCAAAGCCATGCTACGTATCCTTAATCAGTTCGCAATGCTCTAAGTACGCATATATCCTATCCCTAAGAATCCTCTCCATCAACTTACCTACCACTGACGTTAAGCTCACCGGCCTATTGTTACCCGGTCTATCCCTCCTACCCTTTTTAAACAACGGTACCACGTTTGCTATCCTCCAGTCCTCTGGGACCTCACCTGTGTCCAAAGAAGAGTCAAAGATTTGCGTCAGAGGCCCAGCAATCTCATCCCTCGCCTCTCTAAGCTGCCTAGGATTAATGCAATCGGGCCCAGGAGATTTATTGGTTTTAATGCCATCTGAAAGCCCTAACACTTCTTCCCTCATAATCAATAGATCTTTCAATTTGTCTACCGCTCCCTCGATGACCGTACCAGACATCAAGCCCCTCTCCTTCGTGAATACCGATGCAAAGTATTCATTCAGGATCCCCCCTATTCCTCTGCCTCTAAGTACAATTCCCCACGTCTGTCCCTGAGAGGACTGATTTTACCCCTAGCCAACCTTTTGTTCTTAAGAGGAAAACACCTTTGGATTCTCCTTAACTCTACCTGCCAAAGCCATCTCATGCCCCCTCTTTGCTCACCTAACTCCCTGTTTGAGATTCCTCCTACTCGCTCTGTATTCCTCCAACACTCTCTCCGTTCCCAGCTGCTTAGATCTGACATACGCCTCTCGTTTCTTCCTAACCAGGTCTTCTATATCTCTAGTAATCCACTGACTGAGGGGTCTGCTACAGGTGTGGGAAACCTGCTCATTATAGAAAGGACTGCCGAGTCCAGACGCCCCAACCCGCCCAAATATGCCACAATTGTGGCAGGACTGGACACAACGAGTCAGCTTGCCGTAGCAGGAGGTTCCCAAGGAGAGAGAGAGAGCCCCCCAGGTACAACCAAACCCCGGCAAGCGCCCCCGACCTGAAAGAGAACAAAGTCATTTCTGACACTGCACACCTCAGCCACCAGCAGCTGCTGGATATTATACAGACTCTGGCGGTGCAAAAGAGCGCATGAATTGCGTCGGCCCCCACCCCGGGAGTTGACCCCCGCATCTGGGTTAACGCATCATTAGGGGGCCGGCGATGCAAAATATTAATAGATACGAGGGCCGCGATATCCCTCACCAACATAGCACTTCCTACAACCCGCCGGTCCATCGTAGTAGTGGGGGTAGGGGGAAATAGAACTACAGCTTACCAGGGCAAGACAGTCCAACTAGAGATTGAGAACATCTTACTCCCAGTACACTTCTGGGTATGCCCGAATCAGGAGGGAACAATCTTGGGAATAGACCTCCTGGGGGAGTTAGGGGCGGTGGTGGATGCCTTTAACAAGCGCCTGCGGTGAACTGCAAGAAAGGAACACAAAAGTGGGATTCGGGGATAGTGGGTCCCGAACAAAAACGTGGCTGCAGTCCGGGCAGGAGACCACACATACACAGCCTGAGACTGGGGAGAGGGAGGGACAGTAGGGCTTCTATGCCAATCATTATCCCAAGTCTGGGCAGCAGGGAAACAAGACTGCGGCCTCGTAAAAATCCCTCCCCTCCACACACATGGGCCGATCCACACCCCTCACAAACAATACCCCATAAAGCCTGAGGCGCTACAGGCCACTGAGAAAATCATTCAGGCTCTGGTTGCCCAGGGTATTTTGAGACCTACAGTGTCTAACACCAACTCCCCGATATGGCCAGTCCATAAGCCAGACGGAAGTTACCGACTGACCATAGACTGCACTGCCCTAAACAAAATAACCCCGAAAGAACACCCCATTGTCGCGAGTCCATCCACTATTTTTAACGGACTCCGACCTGAACATGGTATTTTCTCTGTGTTAGACATAGCAAACGGATTCTGGTTCATCCCGCTTCACACGGACTCCCAGGAAAGGTTCGCCTTTACCTGTGGAGGGAAGCAGTACACATGGACACGCCTCCCCCAAGGGTTCCACAACAGTCCCAACATTTTCCGCCGAGTTATGAGTGAGGCCCTTGAGGGCTGCGATCTGTCCCCATATAGAAGTATCTTCCTCCAATGTGTGGACAACATCCTTATTGCCTCCACCAACCTCACAAGACATATAGGACCCCTGTCCACAATCCTACGCGCCTTGCAGGCTGCGGGGTTTAAAATCAACCCAACCAAGGCACAGATTGCACAACAGGAGATCCGGTATTTAGGGCACAACATAAGTCAAGGAAAGAGAGCCCTCCCCTCCGATTGGAAGACTGCGATTATAAATATGCCCCGTCCAAACACAGTTAAAGGGGTGCATAGAGTTGTGGGACTTTTTAACTACTGCCGGAATTTCATTGACCAGTTCGCATCCCTGGCTGAACCAATTCAGCGGCTGATCAAAGGCGGAAAGCCAGGAGCAGGAATGATCAATTGGGGACTCGAACAGGAGGTAGCATACACATACCTAAAATCAGAACTATTAGCAGCTCCAGCCCTACGCCCGCCTGACATAATCAAATCCTTCCACCTCTTCTATGACGCAGAGGAGGGATTTTATAGCTCCATGGTAACCCAAGAATACAGGAGTACCATGCGACCGGTGGCATATTATTCCAACCGACAATCTCCAGTAGCCCAGGGACTGCACAAGTGTGTGGTGGCTCTAGATTGTGCCGCCTGGGCAGTCAGGGTATGTGAACCGATCACTATGTCAGGACAAATCATTTTACACGCGAACACACCATTGTGTAGACCATCACCAGGAGTGATGGTCGACACCTGAATCAGAGGGGAACCAATATCTTGGGGGGAAAATTTGCTAAGGCTATGCAGGGGGGTTTAAACTGATTGAGAGGGGGGGTGGGGTCTTGAGTAGCAGGGGTGAAAGTGAGGGGGGGGGGGTGGCGGGGTGGGGGGAGGGGAGACAGGACAGACTGACTGTAAAGACAAGAGTAGTCCGTCGACATAAACGGGCCACGCATCGACCCATAACTAACCGCCTCTATCCACACAGGGGAGATCGAATTAACAACCTTCATCTCTAGGACAGAGGAGAGCCACACATCAGCCATGGTTCGAATATGTGTATATATGTATATAGATGTAGAGGCATGCCTAAGTAGATTAGTTTATAGAGATTAGTTAATATTAAGATTCTAATACCTGGCGGCCACCAGGCCTTGTTACCCTTCCTACTCCTCTCCAGGATGGTAACCACTTTGAGGATGGCCCTATCCGTGATCTTCTTGTCAAGGTTCGCCATCCAGGGATCCACCACCTATCAACATTCCCACGGAATAATATTTAATAAGTCTGAGGCGTTGTGCGTGCTGGCAGCACCATTCCCCGACAACAACAGAATGTATCCCAAGGCACGGCTACAAGCCCACTCAGGTCTCGATGTGACCTGCTTCACCTGCACATTGGATAAGACCCAAACATGTATCCAACGGCCAGACTTGCTGAGCGACTCTGGCTGCACCTTTGGGACCATCTGCGCCCTCCCCGAGGATCCACGGATCAAGCCACAAAGAGACATTTTGAAACCGGACACTGATATTTGCGGGCACTATGGACTAGTTGAACATAAGAACATAAGAAATAGGAGCAGGAGGAGGGCATCCAGCCCCTCGAACCTACCCCGCCATTCAATAAGATCATGGCTGATCTGAAACGGCTCAGTTCCACTTTCCTGCTTTCTCCCCATAACCCTTAATTCCCTTGCCTACCAAAAACCTATCCACCCCTGTCTTAAATATATTTAGCGAGGTAGCCTCCACCACTTCAACGGGCAGGGAATTCCAGAGATTCGCCACCCTTTGAGTGAAGAAGTTCCTCCTCAACTCTGATCTAAACTGCTCCCCCCTTATCTTGAGGCTGTGCCCTCTGCTGTCCTTTCTGAGTGGGAAGAATCTCTCTACCTCTACCCTATCCATCCCCTTCATTACCTTATACGTCTCTATAACATCCCCCCTCATCCTTCTAAACTCCAACGAGTACAGACCCAGTCTATTCAGCCTCTCTTCATAGTCCAACCCCCTCATCTCCGGTATCAGCCTAGTGAACCTCTTCAGCACTCCCTCCAAGGCCAAAATTGTAAATGACAATGTGAAACACAAAATCGTGCCTGTTCTGATCGATATCTCATGGATCCAGGTACCGGGATACTGTTCAGAACAGACACGAGACATGCACCAAATGCTGGGCAGGGAAACTATAAAGTGGGCTATCAATGCAATGGGAGCAACACACTACAGAGACAACACACACACAAACAAAAGCAAAAGGGGCATAGTCAATGACATCCTCACACTGATAAACACCGGATCCAGCGTGGTTAACTCAATTGACATCCAGGGACTCAATAATAAGATAGAACAGTTAAAGGAAGTGATGAAAGATATCATGCAACGGTCACTAGCCCAACAAGCCGAGCAGGCTCTTTTGGGGGAGAGGGGTGCCCATACTCAACTAGATAGAATCACAATATTAGAAACACACGCCCGTACCATTAATCACCTTATAGATAGAGAGAGAGAAAAAACACTGCCCGGGTACAACAGGGACAGCTGTGCTATGCGTACGGTCAGTGGATGATAGGCCAGTTAAGGCATAATTTAGACCAGGTACACAGGGAGGAGGTGCCCGATTGGATTGACAGCACCCAGCTAGCACAACTCTCAGATCAGAAGGGGATGCTGGATAGCCGAACCTTGAAAGGAATGACGCAGGTATATCCAGTGATCCCCGACTGCGAGAGTACAGGAGTAAGGATGGTCCTATTGATTTCAATAGTTACACCAGACTCGGGACCATTCCCTATCTTCCAGATTGAAAACATCAGTGTTGTTAGAGGCAATACCTCCCTCCGCCACCATATAGCAGAAGTTACGGCCATCTCAAGGCATGGCGTGATGTTCAGTACCTCCCTGTCGGGATGCAAACAAAGGGGAGAGATAATCATCTGCCGTCACCCACTGAGACAAGGAGAGGCAGCGGAATGCAGGTTTAACTAAACGCAGGGCTGTACCCTAGAAATTACACCCACCGATCCACACTTTGCCCAGGCAGGATATGGAGGACGAGGCAGGTATTATGTAGCCACAACAAGAACATCCTTCATATACAACGGGCTGACATGCCCGATCCCCAGCCCAAACTTCCGCTTCACCCCTCGTCGACCGGTCACTATTGGCCATGTCCACATCACCAACATCTGAAGTAGACAGACCTTGACACTTAATGCCACGGACCCATTGAGAGACAACCTCAAATATTACCGAGAGCCAGAACAGGCCCCAATCCCACACTTAGCAGAAGCACTGAGAGAGGTCCATCTCAAAGTGGGACACTCTGTTCGATTATACCACCAGCTACAATCACATATCAAAACCCTAGAGCATGACACAGAGTCAGTCTTACAGTGCCAAACATGGGTTCAGAGGGCGTGGGACTAGGGTCTAAGTGTAGACATTCACCCCTGGATCCGGATAATCTCGCACATACTGGTTGCCATCCAACTCATACTGGCAATATCCTGGGGGGTCAGAATGTGCTATACATACCGCCAGCGCAAGAAAACCAAAACCATGAGGGAACTAATCAGAATGATTCGCAATATGGGACAATTAACAATTCGGGAAGATTTCTCCCGCATACACCTAATTTGACAAATCCGGGGCTCCCCTAAACTGTACGACTGCAGCGTGCAAATGCAGGGAGCACCGGACATAAAGTTTGTTAAGAAAATCGGTCTGAGGGAGGCAGAACAAGCCCTCTCCCGACCCACAGGGGGGAACTGTTATCGGACAACAAATTTTATGAAATTGGGCACACAAAATGGAAGCAAACTAAAGCTATCCTCAGAGCTCTCCACTAAAATCACAAAGTAACAGACACTGATCAGTAGGCAACAGGATGTTTTAGAATGCAAATGAGGGCTAGCACATAAGGGAAATTGGACAGGATGGCACCCACAGGAACTAATTTGAAGAACACATCCCCACCCCATCAAAATCAGCACTTCTAAACCAGTCAAACAACCCATGGAGACACCTGAAATTAACACAGTTAAGGAAGGGTCCCTGGCCCTAAAGACTCTTGAGATCAATAACACACCTATGGTTCAAACCCCAGAGATTATTGACCATTGATAACCAACCTGACAAAAACGATTAACACACACTTAAAACAAATGCTCCATCACTCGAAAACATCGAAACAGGATGCTGAAGTCAAATACTGTAAATAAAGGATTAGCATTTAAATCGGGAAGTTCAGGTATAACTGTAGCCCGTTGTGGGGGAGTCTTTAGAGCGCTTTTGGGACAGTCCGATTTTACGCCCTGACTGCGCTTCTCCGTCGCCGTAAAAAGAAAATAAAGCTGTGCCGTTATTGAAGTTCACCCTGAGTCCGTAGTGGTCGTTTCGCCCACTCGCGTTAACACCCATTGACTCCAGTTTTGCAACGCTTCCTTAATATGATGCTCAGTCAAATGCCACAGTGATATCAAGGGCAATTGCTATCAGCTCACCTCTGGCTTTCAGCACTTTTGTCCGTTTTCGATCCAAGTATGTAATAACGACAGGGGAACAAAAACTGACCGTCCGTGAGTACATTATTGTTGAGGAAATGCGGTTTGACAGTTTTGTTAATGGCCCATTCTGTCATTTTAACCATGAACGAGAGAGGATGAATGGCATGGCAATTGGCCCGGTTGTGTGGAGGACAATCGTTCACAATGCCAGGCGCATGGCAGTGATATAGCTGTACCGGCAAAATATCTTACTTCACTGACAGCGCTTCTTCACATTGAAATGATAGGGTGCGGTTAAAGTCCTTGGAAAATAACTGAGGGAAGATGATTGAGATGTGTATCATTATGAGGCGCACAGAGAGAGTAGGCAGAATGAATTTTTTTTTGGAGAGATCGATGACTAGGGGAAATCGATTTGAGGTGACAGGCAGGAGCTTTAGAGGGATGTTTCACCCAAAGAGTTTTTTTTGTAGGCCTTAACTACTGTCAGAAAAGATGGTGAAGGCAACGATCCTCATAGCATTTAAAAAGTAGTTAGATGTGTCCTTGCCAAGTACAAGGCTATGGGAGAGTGCTTGGAAATGGGATTAGAATAGTTAATTGAATTGTCTTTGACCCGGACAGACACAATAGGTCGAATGACCTTTTTTTGTGGTGTATACCTCTTTACATTTTTATCCAATAATGGATATTGGTCAAGGCTTAATTTACCGTTTAAGCTGGAGTCACATTTCGCAGTTTTCCAAGGTGTATCTTGACACCATTCTGTTTCTTTCCTTTCGGAAAGAGTGGGGGAAATAGTAGAAAGATTTCGAGCTATTGGCCTATTGAAACGTGTAATGAAAACTCCATGCGGAACATATTGTCCAAGCTGTCGCCACCACCATGCTCTTCCCCTGGATTGCACGCTCAGGCCGCGGATTTGCAGGAATAGCACACCCCACTGTGCCGTACGACTTCCTATACACAAGACATTGTAAGGAATGAGAGAGTAGTAAGAACAGAAATGTGGTTTAAAGTGACGAGGGTTGGGTCTTAAAATGTTCAGAGTTCAGGAAAGATAGAGAAGTGGCACAGTGATGGGTAGTAATCCTGATAAAATCGAATGACATTATGTTGAGAAAGGATGCCCTTGGAGGAACATGGGAGAATCTATTCCTGAGAGTAGGACAGCAAGAAAGAGAAGGTAGCACTTCTCGGGGTATGGTCTTACTAACAGACCAACCCTGGAACACGTTTGCTGGAAATTCAGAACAAATCGTGCAGAATTGTATGGTGGAGTTTATTTACCCAAATATCGATTGGGATGATGGTTCAGGAATAAAACTTAAAGACGGGATGGAATTTCAGTTTAAGAAGATTTCCTGAGCAGTGTGGTTTATGCCCGCTAGAAAAGTGTGCTACTGGAGCTGGCCCTGCAAACTTAAATGAAGCAATTGGACTGATTTGGGAGGAAACTATCATTGTAATTTAAGTTTCAGATTTGCAATGGGAACGTGTAAGGAAAGCACAGAAGATATTTTGTTTAATTTCAGTGGTGGGCAGCGTTTTCTAAATTCATTTTCTCGTAAAGCAATGAACTTATAGAGTTTTGTGTTAACTAAAGAAAAGGAGCTAGGTTTCATAAAAGGTAGACCGCTCTTTAATAATGAATACAGTTTAAGTATTAAAGCAATAAGGAAATTCAATTAAGGGAATAGCCTGCATTATCTATAATTGAAAGAATGAAACCTTCATGAAGCGGGAACATTAGAAACTATTTAAGAGCAAGTTATTTTAATCAAGATGCCCATTGCGCAGATGGGTAAAAGAAAATGACTTAAAAGGCCACATGCCACTATGAATAGTAAATCGATGCTATTCGGGCAAGAGAAAATGAAAATCTGTTGACATGGTACGAATTACCATGAAAGACCATGTTTAGGCTAAGTAAAGAAGAGGTGATGGCGCAGTGAGGTTGTCACTGGACTAATGACGCACGGGCCGGCATAATGTCCTGCGGGTATTGTATTCATCCAATCCCAGTATATAAATGTGTGCAATTGGAATTATATTAACGGGATCCACAATAATGGCGAAGGCGTTGTTGTAAAAAAAATAATCTACTCCACTGATGCCATTTAGGAGAAGAAATCTTCGGGCAAAGTAGTGCTGCCGACCCATGACATTGCGGTTGACTTTGAAACGGCCGACAGAGATCTGAAATTAAATGACCAACACGGATGCCACAGGTAATGCAATTGACTATATATATTAAATAACCTTTCAGGTTATCATATTGATAGCTTGACAAATTGACATCATGATATATCCAAACTCACCAAATCATACCTTATAGGAAATATCCCAAGTATCAGCAACTCCTGGCTATTCCATATCCCACCGCCAGATTCAGGATTGGTGGAAAATCTGTGATTTATTGTTGATTCCCTGGTGGGTAACATCGCATAATACCTCAGTAAATCTGTTCGTCTATCCCACTGTTCATGGCGTTTGCAACACCTCAACTGGCGAAGCAGTAGCCGCACCCCCTAACTCCACACCTTACCAAACCCAGTGATGAAAAAATGCATCAGACTGCAAAGATGGGATGCTCACAGAATGTGCACGGTGTTGGGACTTCAATGTTCTTCAGCAAATTCTGATTGATAATGCCAGTATTGACAGACCTCGACGAGTCAAAATATGTGACAGCTTGTGCAATTTTGTGAAGGAACAAATAACATGGAAAAGCTGGCTTGATGCGGAAATCTATCTGCCAGGGGTGGATTGGTACATCGCTGCGTTAGTATTAGTGACCTCTGCACCTAAACTTGTGGGGAGGATGCCTCTGGTTCACTTTGGGCATATAATTCCACGTGGTGTCTGGCCCTTTCACTAAGCTAAATAGGATAGATTTGGAGCATATAGAACTAAAAATAGGTTAACGAAAACAGACAGCTAAATTGCATTCAATAGTACGTGTTCCAGATTCTTTTATCACCTACATGGGTCGAGATTGAATACTAAGGATGTTCAAGGCAATTTCCTCATCATGTTTACAATTCTGTCCATTCATAGCCCTGGAAATCCCAATATCTACTGTTACGTTAAATCGGAGAGATCATCACTAGTTCAACAGAAAAGTGCAGGAAAACTTGCCGTCAAAACCACAGGATGTAGCAAAAATGCTGTATCAACCTGGTAAAACTAAAAACATTGGGAGGAAGAGAAACAACCAATGAATCATATCAAAGACTTGCAGTCCGGCCGGCCAAATCGAGCCGTATACCAACGTTAACATGCAGTCCCTCCGCCACAAACGCATCGTGGGAGCAGTGCAATATCTACCGGATGCATGCAACAAAATCGACAAGACGTCCTGGACAGTGTTTTCCAAGCTTGACACGTCTATGTGGTAGGAGGACACAGAAATACTGCACTGAAATGTCACGTTCTGTAAGTTGTTCTCAAAGCTACACACCAATCTTGCTCGGAATTATTTTTCTGTTCCTTTACGTTCACTGGGTCTATATTGTAGAAATTCCTTAACTAACCACACTGCAGATGTACCATCCACAGGGGCTTTACGGTTCATTCAAATGGCTCGGAACAACCTTCTCAATGACAATCCCGAATAAATGACGCACTCTGGTCTCGCCAGTGACGCTTGCATCCCTTGAAGTAGTAAATGCATAATCAAGAAGATTCTTCTATTGTTTCCTGTCTATGCATTTGAAGCACAGGTGCACCATGGTAACTGGACCGTTTCCATTCCATTATAATTGTATTTTTATCCACAAGGAAATTTCCACCATCTTGATACTAGGCAGGCGAGATCGCTTTTGAGAGTTTTATTATCGGCTGCAGCAAACAGCGTACCAATCTGTAATGCGGCGTTCACGTGTTACCAAAGCATTATTTTTTCTTCCCCCAACTTGAATGGCTACCCGTTCCATGGTACTGTGGTCAGTTTGCTCATGCTGCCAATTGCAAGTTTTCGAGTGTGCACAGGCTGCAAAACCTCAAAGCTGTTGGACACGTGCGCAGATTGTGGTCGCTCCACCTTCTACATTACTTTATAAGCCTTGCACATACTCGCTCCCCCCTGGAAGAAATATAGAGCACGTATGGAATGTCTCGCTTAACGAAAGTGGTTGTTTCCAGGAAAACCTCCAGGTAACATTTTCCATTGCCAATTCAGGACAGTGTCCAATGATCTGGCTTCAGCTCGTAAAATATGAGCAGCGTTTTCTCCAATATCTCCAACACATTCAAGGACATTGGATTTCGATGAGTTGATGTCGGTTCCATGAGCAAATGGCCTTCTCGTGCACTGTAGGGAATGTACGGCCCATCGAGTCTCCGACAGCGTGTGAAATAACTTAGATCGCAGCTACTCCCATTTACCAGTACGTCGTTCATAGCCTTGAATTTTACTCCATGACAAATACATGGCACATACGTTTTGAAGGATATGATGCAAATTGCCTCTACCATCCTCTCAAGCACTGCATTCCAAACTGTCAAAACCCTCCAGGTTAAAAGGTGTTTTCTCACAGCCCTCTTAAACTCCCTCCCCTCGACTTGAACTTGCATTCGTTGGTGACTGACTCTTCAATGAATGGGAATGGCTACTCCTTATCTACTCTGCCATGTCCTTCACAATCCTGTACACGGCGATCAGGTCGCTATTCAGTTATCTCTGCTTCAGCGAAAACTGTCAATGCTTATCGAACCTCTCTCCATAAATTAAACGCTGCACCCCAGGCAACAGCCTGTAAATTGTCCTCTGCACGCTCTGCAGTGTACTTACATCCCTCCGGTATTGTGTCTATCAGAACTGCACACAGTACTCTAGCTGTGGCCTCAACCAAGTTCTATGCAACTGTAATCTGTGCCTGGATTGTTATATGATTTTTACAGCATCCTACTAACACGCCCTTCTGTATTCAGAGACCTATTGATAAATACACCAACGCCACTTTGTTTCAACATAATTTCTTGATGTTATGCCGTTTAATAAATATTTCCTTCTCAAATTGATTCTTCCAAAGTATATCACCTCGCACTTTGCAACGTTGAATTCCATCTGCTAATTGTCTGGCTATTTGACCAAAGCATCAACCCCTTCCTGCAGTCCAAGACTCTCATCCTCACTGTTAACAACTCAGATTATCTTTGTGTCATCTTCAAATTTATTAATTCTATCGCCCACATAGTCATCTATGTCATTTAGTTAAACGATGAATAATAGGGAACCAAACACATATCCCTACGTTACACCACTGACACCGATTTCCAGTCACAAAAATAACATTCTGTCATCACAATCCATGTATTACAACTAAACCAATTTTGAATCAACTTTATTAAATTACCCTGCATCACATATTCATATCCTTTTTTATACGTCTTCTATGAGAGGCAATGTCAAACTTATTTTGCTGAAATCCATATAAATTACATTAACAGCACTACCCTCCTCTACACACCTGGTCACATCCTCAAAAACTGACTCAAATTTATTAGGCATGACCTCTGATGAAGCCATGCCGACTATCCCTAATCAAGGCCTGCGTCTTCAAGTGGAGATAGACGTGGAATTTTATCCAATCGTTTCCCTAACACTGATGTCAGAACTACTGATCTGTAGTTACCTAGATTATCACTACAACTCTTCTTCAATAGCAAAACAACATTGGGAGTTCTCCAGCACTACCCCTGTGGCAGAAAGAAATTGCAACTTTGTTTCTGATCCTGTGCGAACTATCCCCTTGCCTGCCACAGTAGCCTGGGACATAATTTATCTGGACTTGGAGATTTGTCAAATTGTCAGCCTGCCAATACTTCTAATACGAAGTCCTTCCCTATCTCAATTTACTCAAGTACTTCGTAGTCTTTCTCTTTGAATTCCATACCTTCATTCTCATTCTTGGGTGATAATGGAAGTGAAGCATTTGTTCATCAATCTACCAATGCCCTCTTCCTTGGTCTCGAAAAGGCCTATTCTTTCACCAGTTTGGCCATTCTCATAGATCAGTGAAAATTTTGGGATTGTCCCTACTTTTACCAGCCAGAGTTTTCTCATGTCCCTTCTTTATATTTATAGCTGCTTTCTTAAGCTTCAGCCTGTGCTTCCTGTACTGCACCAGTGTCTCCGCTGATCGACTCCCCTTGTATCTGAAAAACACCTTTTCTTTGTCATCTTACATTTGATATCTCTGGTCGTCCATGGTTCTCTGGCCTTGTTCCTCCATCTTATCAGCCAGAGATCATACCATTTTGATTTCCTATTCATAAGAATATAAGAAATAGGAGCAGGAATAAGCCATCTAGCCCTTCGAGCCTGCCCCACCATTCATCAAGGTCTTGGCTGATCTGAAGTGGATCAGTTCCACTTTCCCGCTTTCTCCGCATAACCCTTAATTCCCTTGTCTATCAGAAACCTATCTACCCGTGACTTAAATATATTCAGCGAGGTAGCCTCCACCACTTCAATAGGCAGAGAATTCCAGAGACTCACCACCCTTTGAGTGAAGAAGTTCCTCAAGTGCTCTTTCCCCACCAGTAGCTGTTGCCAATCTACCTTGGCAGGTCTTTATTTTATTATATTACGTGTTTTTTTTTGCAACTTGTCTAAATCCTTGCTCAAAATGCTCTAATTGTACCATGTTATGATTGTTATCACTGAAAGTGCTTCCCAACCACTACCTCGACCGCCTGTCATTTTCATTCCCCAGAGTTAGGTCCAGTACAGCTCGTTCCCCTGTTGGACTCAGCATGTTGGATTAAAATGTTCTCCTGCATGCATATAAGTAAATCCACTTCAGTCAGAACCTTAACATTACGTCCATCCCAGATAATACCGGGAATGTTGAAATCACCTATTTTAATTATACGATTGTTATTATTTCTACACTCCTACACCAATTGTGCACATATTCATCTTCAATTCCCTGCTGTCTGTGTAGCGGTCTATAATAAACACCTAGTAAAGTGTCTGCTATTTTTGAAGCTCTATCACTAATCTTCATTAGATTCTACCTCCAAGATACCGTCTATTCTATCTGAACTGACTCCGTAAATAATAACACAATACCTCCTCTTCTTTTATCCCTTCTTCTGTCTCTGAAGATTCACATGGTTTAGTTGCAGATGTGATTTAAAGTAGATGTGATTGGTGTAGGTCAAACTATCTCCATCAGATCCCACATGATCCAACTGTAGCATATCAAATTTCTTCTCAGCGATGTTTTTTTTAAATTCTGGTTAATTGAATAACTGTGAAACATTTGCCCCTTGCATCTCTTTTAACGCCCCCCCCCCCTCAATTTGAACCTATGACCTCGAGCAATTGACCCTTCGGCCTTGAGACAAATACTTTGACTATCTATCCCATCCAAGCCTGTCATAATATTGTAAACCCCTATCAGCGACGTCCCTCCACCCCTTCCGCACTCTCCTTATCCTACGACACTCTACTGAAAACAATACAAGCTTGTTCAAACTTTCTGCATAGTCCGTATACTGCACATCGTCCTGATCAATCTCTTCTGCACCCTTTCAATGCATCAACATCCTTCCAGTGGTTCGGTGAACAGAATTGTACTTGATACTCCAAATTTGGCCTGGCCAAAGTCTTATTCAGCTGCAAAATAATTGAGTTCCCTATATATGCTTCCTGCTTGTAAAATATCTTCTCTTCCTGCCAGTCCTTTTACTTCTCAGACGCAATGAATTAATCTTAATTCCGTGATCCATAACTCAGTGCATTCATGAGGCCACACCACACCTTAGCCACTGCCGTCGAAACAGCACCATCAAAAAATAATGTGTCCAAAAGGAATTTGCATTGGACAGATTTTTTTTAAAGAATGATCATAACCGTGTGTTACATTAGGTAAATTCTTACGGTCCAAATTTTCAGCTTGTGGCGCTCGCCCCTCCTTATTTCGATGTCGGATGGATTACATGGAACTCAAATTACTTGATTGCTAAAAGTTGACTGACCACTTCGTCATCTTTCATGAGAGAAATCAGAAATGCTGCAGGAAACCAGTTCGTAGGACTTTTACGGCCATTATTGGAGAACTAATTTTAGGAAGATATGGAAAATATAAAAACAAAAGACTCCTGGGCTTCATGTTGTTTTGTGATAGAAATCTTGTTTGGAAACAAAGATCGCGGACAGAGAGGTTAGATTTTAACAAAGATTGCAGAGAGCAAGGCGGAGTTGTCAAGTTAAAAATGCAGGACTGGAGTTGCGGGGAAAGAGTTCATCATAAACAATCGTGAAAAAATAGCGTCATCACAAGGAAACCGGAAGTCCGTTAGTTGCTGAGTAACTGCGAATTGGAATTACCTGTTTTCAGTTCCTCCCAAGCTGACAGCAAAGAGGGAAAATGTTTTGGTTGGAAACTTAATACGAGTGGAAAATTCAAAAAAAAGCCGCAGTTTGTTAACTGTCGGAGTCACGTGAACTATGTAGTGTGCTTTTATTGGAAGAACGGATTAACTGAGGGGGAAAAAAAGCACAAGTAAGTGAATGTCAGTGTCATCATAGTTAAGTAATATAAACGAGAAAAGTAGCGTAAGGAAAGGAAAGTTAGCGTAAGGGACGGAGGTTAATAACATTCGTACGAAAGCGTATTTTTTGTTCACAACGGAAATAATGTGTTTACGGGTCGTCAGAAACCCGACCTCGAATCCGCCATATTCTCATTCTGTGCGATGTCACAAATCATGGAAACTTCAGAGCTCCCCGCCGATCACGTGTGCAGGAAATGTGTTCAGCTGAAACCATTGGCCAGCCGCATTTGGAAGTTGATGCCAGTGGATTCACCGACACTTAGCCATCGGGTAGTATGTCCACTAAGGCGGTCACAAATGCTGACGACTCAACAGGCAGAAAGCACATGGATGACCACCAGACAGAGTAGAGGAAGGCAGCTAGTGCAGGAATCTCTTATGCCATCCTTCTTTCCAAAAGGTGTACAGTTTTGGATACTGTTGGGTGAGATGATTGTGCAGGGAAAAAACAGTGGCAGCCAACTTCATTGTGGGTCTGCTTCACAAGAAATGGGGAGGAAGAATGGCAGAACTATAGTGCTGAATTGTAAGAGAGTAGGTCTTTCTGCAGTCTCAAAAGAGGCTCGCCAATTGCGTGTTTTCTTTCAAGTACGAGGGTCAGGCAGGTACCTAAACGGCTTCAGCACTTTCCGAAGCGGGAGGGCAAACAGACAGAAATCGTGGTAATTACTGAAACTGCCAATCTAGGTAGAAAAAAAGGACGTGGTCCTGTAGCGACCTCAACAGAGGGAGCAGAGGAACATTCTGGGAAAAAGCGGCTCAGTCACAACCGAAAAGTGGATTGCAGACGAACCCGAATAGTAAACCCCAAATAATACATTAACGGAATGTTGCCATTCTTGCCTCTTCCAGAAACCAAAAGAGCAGGAAGATTGAAAGACGCTGTTTCGAAAAAAAAAGTTATAGCCTAGAAGGTCATAAAGTCATAGAGGCTTAAAGCATGGAAACAGGCCCTTCGGCCCAACTTGCCCCCGCCGCCCTTTTTTAAACCCCTAAGCTAATCTCAATTACCCTTATTTGGCCCAGATCACTCTATACCTATCGTACCCATGTAACTATCTAAATGTTTTTTAAAAGATAAAATTGTCCATGCCACCCTTTTTTAAAAATCCCTAAGCTAATCCCAATTGCCCACAGTTGGACCGTACCCCTCTATACCGTTTGTATCCATGTAACTATCTAAATGCTGTTAAAAAGATAAAATTGTACCCGTCTCTACTACTATCTCTGGCAGCTTGTTCCAGACAGTCACCACCCTCTGTGTGAAAAAACAACAAATGCCCCTCTGGACACTTCTATATCTCTCCCTTCTCACCTTAAACCTATGCCCTCTACTTTTAGACTCTCCTACCTTTGGGAAAAGATATTTCCCTCATTATTTTATAGGCCTCTATAAGGTCACCCCTCAGCCTCTTACGCTTCAGAGAAAAAAAAAGTCCCAGTCGATTCAACGTCTCCTTATAACTCAATCCGTCAAGTCCCGTTAGCATCCTAGTAAATCTTTTCTGAACTCTTTCTAATTTAATAATGCACTTTTTATAATAGGATGACCGGAATTGCACGCAGTATTCCAAGTGTGGCCTTACCAATGTCTTGTACAACTTCAACAAGATGTCCCAACTCCTGTGTTCAATGTTCTGACCGACGAAGCTAAGCGTGGCAATGCCTTCTTCACCACTTTGTCCACCTGTGACTCCACTTTCAAGGAGCTATGAGCAGGTAGTTGGACTGTGTGTAAAGTTTGCACTGTAATTTAAGTAACGAGTTAATTAGTAATTGCCAAAAAAAATATTTTGAGAGGGCTGTGTGGTGGTAGTATTGCTGGTTTGTGTAAGTGTGGGCGTGGGTGATACCGAGCTACGTTGAGAAAGGCGAGCAAGGTAAATGGAAGGTAAGATTATTTTCTGCTTCTTAGTGTAACGAGGCAGAGATGATAGTTAGGACAGTGGTTTGATCCTCATGCCAGATGTGGGAGGTCAGGGAACAGCCTGCAGGAAATGTGACGGTCTGCAGCTTCTCACAAACGACATGATGCGGCTGGAGCGGCAGTTGGACACATTGAGAAGCACACAGGGGACAGAGAGTGAGATAGATACAGGGAGATGATTACGTGGCAAGTTCAGCCATGTAGAAGGGTGACAGCCAAGAGAGACAAACAGGTAGTGCAGGAGTCTTCTGTGGCCATTCCCCTTTCCAACAAGTAAAACGTTTTGGATACTGTTTAAGGGAAATAGCCTCCCTGGGGAGCATAACGGCAGCATCCAGACCTGTGGCACTACAGCTGGCTCTGCTGTAGAGCAGGGTGGGACAAAGCAGAAGCAAGCAATAGTGGTAGTAGTGTTGTTTTGTAGGGGCACAGATAGACGTTTCACTGGCCATGTTCCAGAACCCAGGACGACATATTCACCCCTTGTTGCCAGGATGAAGGTCGTATCTCAGTGGAATTCCTTAAGGTGGAGAGTGAGCAGCAACATGGGTTGAAAATGGGAGCAAGTCTCGCAAAGTGAGTATTGGGAGCTAGGGAAGAGTCTGAAAGCATGACTTCCAGGGTAGCAATCTCGAGATTACTGCAAGTGGCATGTGCCAACGAGGCAAGGAATAGTAAGCTAGGACAGATGAATGCGTGGCTAAGGGGATGGTGCAGGGACAGTGTTTTAGCTTTATGGATTTTTGTGATCTTTTCTTGGGCAGAGGGAGAAGAGGGAAGGGTTGCATCTAAACTGTAGGGGTACCAAAATTCTTCTAGGGAGGATCGCTAGTGTTACGTGGAACTGGTTAAACTAGAGTGGCAGGGGGCTAGGAACCAAAGCAACAGATCAGCAAGCAGAGGGATTGAGGAGAAGATAAATGTTAGGACCAGTAAGTCTGAAAGGAAGGACAGGCAGATACACGTTAATAGACACAGTGGGACTGAACGGCTGACGTGCTTATTTCACTGCACTGAATAATACGAGTAAGGCAGATGTACTTGCAGAAAGATCAGTACATGGGTTTATGGTGTTGTGGTCATTTCAGATGCCTACTTGAGAGAGGAACAAAATCTGCTGCTCAACGTTCCAGGGCTTTGATGTTTATGAACGAGATAGAGAGGCAGGCAAAACAGGTAGAGGAGTTTAATTATGAGTGACGCCACATCTGCACTCAGAGATCACATGATGGAGGGCTCCTTCACTCAGACAATATGGTGGAGCTAATAAATAAGAAGGGTGAATTCACTCTTATGGGGCGAGATTATTTCCGCCCCCCCCCCCCCACCCCAAGCCCTCCAACAGCCACCCAGACATTAAGGAACACATATGTAGGCAGAATATGGAAAGATGCAATAATAGCAGAGTTGTCATAGTGGATGACTAACTTTCCCAATATTGCTTGGGAATTCCTTAGATAAAGAGGCTGAGATGGGTGACAATTTCTCAGCTGCATACAAGAGAGTTTCTTGAAACAGTATGTGGGTCGTTTCCCGAGATTAGGGACCATACGGGATAATGTATTGGCAAATAAGCATGGCCAGGTGACTCACTTTTCAGTGGGAAAGCATTTTGAAAGCAGAGATCATAACCCCTATGCTAATATGCAAGGGGATTTGGAGCTCAAGATGGAAGTCTTATTGGATTTATGGAAAACCATTAAATAGACAATTCCCCAGAAACTGATGGGATCCATTATAGAACGTACAAAAGAGGAAATTTATGGGGCACTGATAACAAATCTTTGTATCGTTGAAAACTACTGGAGATGTCCCACAGGACTGATAAGTAGCTAGTTTTGTCTCTGGTAAGTAGCTAGTTTGTTTATTCATTACAAATAAATAATCCAAGACATTATAGGCCAGTCAGTCTCACATCAATGGTTGGAAAGCTATTGGCAAGGACTCATAGGAATGTGATTTACACACATTTGGAAAAGCATGGTCTAGTTAGGGAAAAGCTGCATGGCTTTGAGTGGGGCAGGTCATGGCTTACTAACTTGACTGATTTATTCAATGGGATGACAAAATTGATCGTGGCGGGTAGAGCAGTGGATGTTACCTACAACGATTTTAGTAAGGGTTTTGACAAGGTCCAGTCGGGTAGACTGATCCAAAAGATTTGGATGCATGGGATTCACAATGAGTTGGTTACTTGGATTCAGAATTAGTTTGCCCATAGAAGCCAGAGAGTAATGGTGGAAGAGAGTTTTTCTGGATGGAAATCCATTAGTAAGTTTGCAGTTGACACAAATGTAGATGGAGTTGTGGACTGTGTAGAAGGTTGTCAAAAGATACTGCAAGATACAGATCAATTGCAGATTTTGGCAGAGAAATAGCAAATGGAGTATAATCCAGGCAAGTGTGAGGTGCTGCACTTTGGAAGATCAAATGTTAAGGGTAAATGTATGGTTAATGGCAAGACCCTGAAAACAGATCTTGGGGTTCAAGTCCATAGCTCCTTGCAAATCCCCACACAAGTAGAGAGGGTGGTAAAGAAGGCTTATAGAATGCTTCCATTTCCTGGTGAAAGCATTAAGTACGAGAATCAATATGTTATGTTGCAACTTATAAAACTTTGGTTAAGCCACACTTAAGAGTGTGGTACTCAATTCTGGTTGCCACATTACAGAAAGGATGTAGAGGCTTTAGAGGGTGGGAGAGGCTCACAAGGATGCTGCCTAGATTAGAGGATATGAGCTATAAGGAGTGATTGGACAAACTAGTGTTGTTTTCTCTGCGGCAGTGGAGGCTGAATGGAGACCTATTAGAAGTCTCTAAAATTATGGGAAGTATTGAGAGTCAGAATTTTTTTTTTCCCAGAGTTGAAATGTGGAATACTCAGCGGTATGCACTTAAGATGAAAGGGGGGGGGGGGGGGGGGGGGGGCTGCAGTTCAAAGGACATGTCGGGGGCAAATGTTTTACAGAGTGTGGTAACTGTTAGGAACACGCTGCCAGGGGCAGTGGTGCACACAGATACGATCGAGATGTTTGTTTAACGGACAATTAGATAAGCACCTGAAAAGACAAGGAATAGAGGAATATAAGCCAAGGACAGGCAGATGGGGTGTGTTTAATTTGGCAGAATACATGGGCCAAAGGGCCTCTTGCTTTGCGATACTGTTCTATGCCCTATGTCAAGTAGAAGTTAGGGATCTGAGAAGCAGATTAAAAATAAACAGTATGCTGAAGTTATAATCTCTGGATGACTTTTGATGCCCCGGGATAGTGAGTATAAAAAATAGGAGGGTAGTCTAGTTGAACGTGTGGCTGGAGAGGTAATGCTGGACTGATGGATTTAGCCGGTTTGGGACATTTTTTGTCGGTGATGGGATCTGCTCAAGGAGGATGCACCTGAGCTGAAATGGGAGCAGAAACCTCATAGGGATGTTAGTGTTCTTGATGTAGGTTTATACTACTTGATGTACTACATTTGATGTAAGTTTATACTAAGTTGGGAAGGGGATGGAGACTTGACTGAATTCTCAGTAGGGACAGATGCACAGAAAGAATTAGAAAACATGGTAAGTCAGTAAGGAATGCATAGATGTTTTAGATGTTTTAGAGGGGGTGAGTGTCTGGAACAAGCTGCCAGAGGTATGGTAGAGGCAAGTACAATTTTGTCTTTTAAAAAGCATTTAGATATTTACGTGAGTACGATGTGTACAGAGAGCTATGGGCCAAAGGCAGGCAATTGGGATTAGAACATAGAACATAGCTTAGGGTTTTTTTAAAAAAAACGGCATGGAGAAGTTGGGACATTGGGCCTGTTCCTGTGCTGTGAGCCTCTTTGACTCTATAACTAATTCGGGCAAAAAGTAGATTGGCAAGATTGGATGGTATATATTTCAATGAATTGAGTCTGACGAACAATGAACAATCAGGACACAAATTAAAACATGTGGGTATTTTTCATTGCTGACGTTGGGAAATGATACAGAGATGGGTGGTATTGCCAGGCCAATATTGCAATGATATAGTAACGTATTGTGAGGCAGCAAAGGATATCAAAGAGAAGGTTGTGCCACGATTTTGATCAGCGGATCAATTACAACAGCCTTTTGCCAAGCCCTCAAACAGTGTGAAAGAAATAGAAGAGCAGACATGGAGGGAAATTCCAGAGAAGTGTAAAAACAATACGATATTGATAGTGGGGGATTTCAACTGCCGAAGCATGATCTGGAGCAGCCATATTATGAATTATTCAGATGGAGCAGAATTATTCAAATACATGCAGCGTAACTTTTTAAGCCAGTACCTAGAAGGGCCTGCAAGAGAGGGTTCTGGACTTCATTTTAAATTTAACAAAAACCGAGGAAGTGGCTGAAGTATCAGTCAGGAGCATTTTGCAGACAGCGATCATAACTCTGTTCGATTTAAAATCGTTATGACAAATGAGAATCATGGGCCTGAAATCAAAGTACTTAGCTGGATAAGAGAAATTTTAGTAAGATCAATTACGCTTCAACAAAATCAGTTACGTTCAGCAGACACGCTGAATAGCTGGGAGCAAACACCATTAGGCAAAGCTGCCGCAAAACAGTCGGGTGCATTCAAATGACATAGAAACATGTCAACGTGTTTCAACAAGGAGAAATGGTCGTGACTCATAAATCCATCGAAGCCTGGATATGGAGGGAAATGCAGCACTGGATAAAGGGAGAAAGGGAGACTTATCGAAGATTGAGAGGGCTCACAATAACTTAATCTCTGGAGGCTTATAAATATGCATCTTGATTGTCCTCAGCGATGGTCACTAAATGCTGGTCCAACCAGAGGTGTCCAAACTCCATGAACAGTTCAGACAAAACATGCTGTTTGAGAACTATGCAATAAGATTGTTCAGTCCGGATAACCACTCTGTATATATTCCAGGAATTGTTTCTTTATGTTTTTTGGAATAATCTGATTTTATAGAAATTACAGTCACCTTGAATTACAGATGTTCCTTTATCACATGTGTCTCTAATTTTCTATTAAATGTCATGCGAAACATCAGCACTGCAGCCCTACTGAATGTTTTTGCCGCTTATTCTTTCTCACGTTACTCACACAGATTCCCCATCGACAGAGTTAATACATTTCATCATTTGACGTTGCGAAATGTTCTTCAATAATTGATACATTGTTTGGATGGTTGCCGCTCTTGACAGTTAGGAAACGCAGCAGCCAACGCGTTACGCAAGTAACGCCACACATAACAACATAATTAAAACATTAAACGTATGTGTTTGTGCATTTTTGTGTGCATGTGTGTACATGTTTGTGCATGCGTATGTTTGTGAAAATGATTGAAACGCAACTTGTATGAAGGATACCAGATCTAACTCTCCTGATCTTCAAATTGGTGCTTTGGACTACTAGCAAAGAATAAAGAATAGTTCAGCACAGGAACAAGCCCTTCGACCCACAAAGCCTGCGGAGACACATGATGCCTTTCAATGTTAAGAAATGTTGGCTCTATATGGTATGCATTTCTCTCTATCCTGCCTATCCATGTAACTGTCAAGATTTCTCTTAATCGTTAGTATCGTCTCTGCATTTACCGCATCTGCTGGCAGTACATTCTTGGCACTTACCACCCTTGGTACAAAAAGAAAACTACCTCCAACATCCCTTTCAAACTTTCGCCTTCTTTCCTTAAACCTCCGTGTGCCAGGAACTGACAAAAAATGAACTTTGAACTTTTAACACTTCGAGACTAGGAAAAATTCTCCTTATCCAGACGTCTTCCAATTTTGTAAACTTCCATCAGGTCGCCCCTCACTCGCCAGCGTCCCAATTGAACACAGACCACGTTTGTCCGATATGTTCTTGTGGCGATTACTCTCCAAAATAGGCCACATCCTAGTTAACGGTTTTGTACTCTCTCCAAAGTCTCCACATCCTTCTGGTGGTGTGTTGTTCACAACTGCAGGCAATATTCCAAATGTTCTCTAACTAAAGTTTTTTTTATTGAGCTGCAACATGGCTTGACGATGTTCATACTCCTTGCCCTCAGTCGACACGGTGGCACAATGGTGAACAGTGCTGCCTCACAACGCCAGAAACCCTAATTCAGTACCTTGGATGACTGTTCGTATGGCACTCGCATGTTTTTCCCATGTCTGCGAGGGTTTGCCCTGGGTGCTCTGGTTCCTTCCACAACACAAAGATGTACAGGATATTTGAATTGACCGTTCAAAATTGCCCCTTATTGTCCCAAGGTATTTAGTTTTGATGGGTTAGCCACACGAAATGTGTGTGGTTACGAGCGTAGGGTGAAGGAGAGGAGATGGATAGCGGACTGTGTCTGAGAATCGGTGGAGATTCGATGGCCTCATTGCACTGAAGTGATTGTGTGATTGAATAACTGACGAAGCCTAACACGTCACGTGCTTCCTGACAATCTTATTCACTTGTATTGAATCTGTCATAGAACTGTAGACCTCTACGTCTAGATCTTTCTGCACGTTAATGCTGCTAAGCTTTAATGTTTAAACCTCCATGCAGAAGAGAGGCATGCCCTTAGAAGCATTAACGTACAGAGAGGTCTAGGCGTAGAGATCCACAGTTCCATGAAAGTATCAACACAAGTGAATAAGATTGCCAGGACGCGTATGACGCGCTAGGCTTCATCAGTCATACAAAAGTATCTCCAGGCATTTGCCTGGATTTCATTGCATCTATTGTTTCTCCGCCCAAGTGATCTTACAGAGGTCTATAAAATAATGAAGGGCACAGATCAGCTAGGTGGTCAATATCATTTCCCAAAGATAGGGGAGTCTAAAACTATAGGGCATAGATTTAAGGTGAGAGGGGAGAGATACAAAAGTGTCCAGAGGGGCATTTTTTTTTCACACACAGGCTGGTGAGCGTCTGGAACAAGCTGCTGCAAGTAGTAGTAGAGGCGGGTACAATTTTGTCTTTTATAATGCATTTAGATAGTTACATGGGTAGGATGGGGATGGAGTGACATGGGACAAATTTGGGCAGATGGGATTACCCGAGGGGTTTACAAAGAAAAGGGCAGCATGGACAAGTTGGGCCGAAGGGCCTATTTAAGGCAGAGAGTGGTTGTGGATGGGTCTTTTTCGGCATGGAGGTCAGTCACCGGTGGAGTGCCCCAGGGATCTGTTCTCGGACCCTTGCTGTTTTTCATTTTCATAAATGACCTAGATGAGGAAGTGGAGGGATGGGTAAGTAAGTTCGCTGATGGCACGAAGGTCGGTGGTGTTGTGGATGGTCTGGAAGGATGTCAAAAGTTGCAGCAGGACATAAATAGGATGCACGGCTGGGCGGAGAAGTGGCAGATCGACTTTAACGCGGATAAATGTGTAGTCGTCCATTTTGGCAGAACCAACGGGATGAACGAGTACACTATCAAGGGCAGGAGTTTTAGTAGTGTTGAAGAGCAGAAGGATCTTGGGGTCCGGGTCCACAGGACTCTTAAATCGGCCTCGCAGGTGGAGGATGTGGTCAAGAAGGCGTATGGTGTACTGGCCTTCATTAATCGAGGGATTGAGTTTAGGGATCGGGAGGTAATGCTGCAACTTTATAAGACCCTTGTCAGGTCTCATTTGGAGTACTGTGCGCAGTTCTGGTCGCCTCACTATAGGAAGGACGTAGAAGCTATTGAAAGGGTACAGAGGAGATTTACAAGGGTGTTGCCTGGACTGGGAGGCATGCCTTATGAAGTTAGGTTGAGGGAGCTGGGACTCCTTTCCCTGGAGAGACGAAGGTTGAGAGGCGACCTGATAGAAGTTTATAGAATGTTGAGAGGAATAGATAGGGTGGATTCTCAGATGCTATTTCCCCGGGTTGAAATGGTCGCTACGAGAGGACACAGATTTAAGGTGCGGGGAGGAAAGTACAGAAGTGATGTTAGGGGTAAGTTTTACACTCAGAGGGTGGTGAGTGAATGGAATCGGCTGCTGTCAGTGGTGGTGGAGGCGAACTCGCTGGGGTCTTTTAAAAGACTTCTGGATGAGTATATGGGGTTTAATGGGATTGGGGGTTATAGATAGGTCTATAGATTGGTAGGTGTTGATGTGATCGGCGCAACTCGTGGGCCGAAGGGCCTGTTTGTGCTGTAGTGTTCTATGTTCTATGTTCTACTTCCATGCTGTAAACCTCGCTAACTCTATGATTCTAAGTGTCCAGCCTTTCTACGCCCTGCAGCAAAGGCAGGCAATTCACATCCATAGGGGTCCAGCGCTGATACATGTGGAACACCACTGGTCACAGATCACCAGTCTGAAAAAGCAGCCCTCCACTGCTACTCTATGCCTTCTGTTACCAAGCCAGCTCTGTATTCATCTCACCAGCTCACTATGGATATTACTTAATTACGCCTTCTGCATTAGGCTGACTTGAGTAACCTTATCAAAGGCCTTGCTAAAGTTTATGTAAACAACATCCACTTCCCTCCCATCATCAATTATCTTCATCACTTTCTCAAAAAAGCTCAATCAAGTTAATAGAACACAACCTCCCCTAAAACCTTGCATAAGACGAGGCATTTGTTTACTTGATGTCGCATATAACCTCAAAGTTGAAGCGTTTGACAGGCCAAAGCTCACTTAATAATTGTGCTAGCTTGATTATTGGTCTCACGCCCTGTTGTGGTGCCTGAAAACGAAATGTGCCACTCAGAGGCGCTCCCCCACCCCCCCCCACCCCCCTCCCACACACCCCCCCACCCCCCCCACCCCCCACCCACACACCCCCCACCCCCCCACCCCCCTCCCACACACCCCCCCAACCCCCCCACCCCCCACACACCCCCCCACCCCCCCACCCACAGCCCCCCCACCCCCCTCCCACACACCCCCCCACACACACCCCCACCCCCCTCCCACTCACACCCCCACCCCCCCCACACACCCCCCCACCCCCCCACACACACCCCCACCCCCTACCCCCCCACCCCCCCTACCCCCTCCCAATTGCATTACAATAAAAACTAGATAGGAGCTTTGTGTTGAATGTTCTTAAAACAGAAGCCTCACCACTTAATTGTATGTGCTGCCTTATCCCCTGCAAAACACCATGACAGCGAGATGATTCTTGACCAAACAATGTATATTTAAGTGTACCCACATTTACATGGCACTTTCTTTACTTTGCCTGTGTAATATTTTTCAACAATCACAATTCACATGGCAAAGAAATAGTTAATTTGGCCCACCATAACCGCACAGTCCAAAAGTTAACCCTGGCTTATTTCCATTTATTTTCCTATTCCCCGTACCCATGCATATTGCTCCTATCTGAATAGTCATCTAATGTCATTTTGGGTGCAGCAATCGAAAGGCCTCAAACAGAATTCCAATTAATGCACTCCAAAACCGAAATACTGGTTGTTTGAAAATGTTTTTCCTCGTAATACATTTGCTTCTATTGAAAATCATTTTCAATATTTCACACTCGTCCTTGATCACCTTATGAGCGGAGACAGTTCAGCCTATCTTGTATGTTCAGCCCAATATGATATTGAAAATCTCTATGCAATGTCCTCTTAGCCACCTTTCTCCAAGGAGAACATCCTCAATGTCTCAAATCTATCCTCATAACTGTCCTTCCCCATTCTTGGAATAATTATTGTAAACCCCACCAGCACTCTCCTTCCTTTAATGTGGCGCCCATTAACGACACCGTACGCCAGCTGAGGTGTAACTAGTGTTTTGTATAAATTCTGCATATCCACCTTTCTCTTGTACTCCGTGTTCCTATTAATAAAGCCTACAATGCAATGTACCTTATTAATTGATCTCTCAATTATGTATGCACAAAAAAGACCGAGGGGAAAATGACCGTTGGACTGCTTTCAATTATTTAACCAATTGTGTAACCACGTTGAGACTATCATTTTATTTCATGAATTTTAAATTTTCTCACAATTCTGTTGTGTGAAATTTCAACTAGTGCCTTTTCATGTCCCCTTAAATCACCTTAAAAACATTACTCTAATGGATTATTTCTGCTACATCATAAAGGCATCACAGCAAGTTGGTTAATCAGGATTGTTCCTATAGTAATCCAAGGTACCTCTTCCAATATGACTCATATTATTTTCCAGTGACTACTATTTCTATCGCGAATAAATGTTTCTGGGAGCTTGCCAACATTGTTGTCAAACTGACGAGTCTGTAACTGTTGGTGCTATTATTACCATTGTATTATTAACAGGGTTTACACCTGATTAGGACTGAGGCAGATGCCCTTGGGGATGTGCGTTGGGTTGGCGGGGGAGGGGAGTGGGTGGGGAGGGGGAGGGGGCGATTACTTGGTGAGTGTTAGCGAGGGTTTAACTAATACGGCTGAGTGCGGATGTCTAACTTTTCAGAGCAAGTAGAATTAGGAACAAGAGGAAAGCACAGAAAGGAGAATAAAAAAGTGATAAGTGGAAAAATCAGGGGCCAGAATCAAATAAGGACGAAATTTAAAAAAAAGAAACGGGACAAGGAACGTTAAAAAGACTAGCCTTTGGGTTTTGTTGAAATGCATGGAGCATTCAAAAATAAAACAGAAGAATTAGTTGTACATGTAGGTGTAAAGTAACATGATATAGTTGGGATTACGGGGAAATACCTTTAGGATAAACAAGGATTGTAAGTCAATACTGAGGGCTGTTTAGTGTTATTCAGGACAGACAGAGAGGAAAAGGTGTTGGAGCTGCACTGTTGATTAAATGAGATATCGATGGAAGTATTAAGGCAGACGATATAGAATCTGTATGTGTCGCGTTAAGAAACACAAAGGGGCATAAAACATTCGTGGAGATGGTTTACAGATACAAATTTCCGTGGTAATGTTGGGAATAGCATTAGGCAGTAAAGAAGAACACAAACGACAAAAGAACATTTCATTTGATTTGACTTATTCTTGCCACATGTATTTGAATACAGTGAAAATTATTGTTCCAGGCGCCATAGACGGACAAACCATACCACTGAGAGAGTAAACAAGAGAAGGAAAAAAGAGAGTACAGTCGAAGTTTCAGTCAGAGCTAGGCTTTAGAGAAAAATCAACTTAATATGTGGTCGGTCCATACAAAAGTCTGCTGCAGGAAGGAACAAAGTGTTCTTAAGTCAGTTGGTACGTGTTCTCAGAATTTTTGAAAATCATTTTCCCGACAGAAGAAGTTACAAGAGAGTATGTCCGGGGTGCGTGGGGTCCTTAATTATGCTGTTAGATTTTCTGTGGCAACAGGAAGTGTAGCCAGAACCAATGGATGGGAGACTGGTTTGCTTGATGGACCGGGCTACGTTCACAACCCTTTATCGTTTCTTGCGGTCTTGGTCAGAGCAGGAAACCTAGCAACCTGTGATATATCCGGAAAGGACGTTTTCTATTGTGCATCTGTAAAAATTGGAGAATATCTTAGGCATACAAGGAATGAACAGGTGAACCCCAAAAATTGTGTACTTCCATTTTGCGCGAGGGTACAAATGGAACGCGGTCGCAAGAAAATTAGAGATTATTTTATGTTCAAATAACATACTTAAAAAATCGCAAGACAAAACAGCTAGGCTTGCGCATTGAGAGTAGTTTAAAAATTCAACAAAGGCGGACCAAGGAATTGATCAAGAGGAAGAAAATATAAATGAAAGCAAGCTAATGGTGAGCACAAAACCCGAATGTAAACTAGTTTTAATGTATGCAAAAAAAAATAAACAAAAACGAATGTAGATCCTTTGCATTCAGAAAGGGGGAAATTCATAAGTGGAACAATAAATTGGCTGAAGAAATAAATGTGTACTTTGCTTCTGTTTGCACAAAGGAAGACAGGATTAATGTATTGGAAGTTTTTTGCAACACCAATTTTAGTGAGATGCTGGAGAAAATCAGTATTAATAGAGAAATAGTTTTGAGGAAATTTATGGGACTGAAGGCGGAAAAATCTCCAGCGCTGGATACTCATCAGTTCAGAATGCTTAAGGAATTAGCACTTTAAATAGAAATCCATTTTAGTCGTTTTACAAAATTCTTTGGATTCTGGCATCGTTCGTCCAGGCCGGAGGCTAGATAATGTTTAACCAATCTATTCAAGAAGAGAGTTAGAGAGAATCCAAAACAGGGAATTATAGATAAGTGAGGATAACGTTGGTAGTATATATATCACAACGGACTCAAGATATAGTATGTTATATATATAGGAGATATCAGGGGTAAGTTTTTCACTCAGAGGGTGGTTGGTGAGTGGAAACGGCTGCCGTCGGTGGTGGTAGAGGCAAATTCGATAGCGTCTTTCAAGAGACTTCTGGATGAGTACATGAAACTTAACAGAATTGAGGGTTATAGGTAAACCGCGTGGGTATGGATATCATCCGCGCAACTTATGGGCTGAAGGGCCTGTTTGTGCTGTAGTTTTTCTATGTTCCATGTTCTACTATCAGGGATTTCATAGCACAGCATTTGGAAATCAGTGATGTTATCAAGCAAACATGGTAGCATTATGGTTAACACTGCTGCCTCACAGCGCCAGGGACAGGAGTTTGATTCCGGCCTAGGCCACTGTCTGTGTGGAGTTTGCACATTCTCCCTGTGTGGGTTTCCTCCGGGGGCTCTGTTTTTTCTGCCACAGTCCAAAGATATGCAGGTTATTTGAACTGTCCATGCTAAATTCTCCCTCAGTGTACAGGAGCCAGCGTGTGGCGTCGAGCGGATTTTCACAGTAACTTTATTGCAGTGCGAATGCAAGCCTACTTTTGACTAATGAATAAACCTTACTTGAATCGATGAAGGGAAATCATACTTGACAAATCTACCGGAATCCTTCAAAGATGGAACGAGTAGAATTGGAGGAGAACTGGTGGGTGTGGCTTATTTACATTTTCAGAGATCTTGTTACAAGGTCACACATAGCAGACTACAATATAAAGTTGAGATGCTTAGGATTGTGTATAGTGTCTTAAGATGCATGGAAAGCAGTTTGGTAGAAAGAAATCAAAGATTTGGAACAAATGGGTCGCTTGGCAGTGATTGGTGGGGCTGTGACTGGTGGGTCCTTAACTGCACACATTGCGGATGAATGATCTGGGCTTGGGAAATAAATGCAATATATCGAAATTCGCAGATGATCATTTCCAGGTGAAAAGGTGAGCTTTGTGGAGCATACAATGATGTTTCAGTGTGATTTGGACAGACTGATAGAGTTGGCATATACATACACATGCAGTTTAATGTGGATACATTCCTTCCATTCATCTACAGGATGAAGGCATTGCTTGCTGGGCCAGCAATTATTGCCAACCATAAGGCCATTTAAGAGTCAACCAAATTGATGTGGGTTTGGAGTCACATGTCAGCCAGTCCAGTCAAAGATGGCAGTTTTTCTTCCCTAATGAACATTAGTGAACCAGATGATTTTTTAAAAATAACAATTGACAATGGCCTTATGGTCATCATTAGACTGTTAATGACTTGGAAGTGGGAACTAATCTGGGTTGATTCGATTTGCATTGATTCATTATTGTCTCGTGTTATTAGTACACAGTGAAAATTACTGTTTCTTGTGGGCTAAACAGACAAAGAGAAGGAAAGGAGATGGCCCAGGATGTAATTTTCCACTCGTCGGTAAGGTGTAGAGAAAGATCAAGTTAGTACCAGGTAGATCTATTCAAGTGTTTAATGGCAGAAGGGAAGAAACTGTTCTTGAGTCGGTTGGCACATGAACACAGACTTTTATATCTTTCTTCCCCATAGAAAGAGGTGGAAGAAAGTATGTCGGGGTGGGTGGGCTCCTTGATTATGCCGGCTGCTTTTCCAAGTCAGCAGGAAGTGTAGACGGCGTCAATGGATGAAAGGTTACTTGGCAATATGGGCTTGGCGTCATTGACGGCTATTTGTAGTTTCTTGCAGCCTTGAATAGAGCAAAAGCCATTCCAAGCTGTGAAACAACCAGAAAAAAATGTTTCCCATGGTGAATTCTAAAAGTTGTTGAGAGTCTGAACAGATATGTCATATTTATTTAGCCTCTTGAGAGAGTAGAGGCATTGTTGCACTTTCTTAGCTACAGCATGGACGCGGAGGGACTAGGACGATTTTTTGGTTATCTGGACACCTAAAAATTTGAAGCTTTCGACCATTTGCACTTCATCTCGCTTGATATAGGTCGGGATATGTCCACCACTGCGCTTGCTGAAGTCGATGACTGTCTCTTTCGATGTTTTTGACATTGAAGGAGAGATCCCTGCCATCGCATCAATTCTTCAATATCTTTATGTCTTTCCCATTATCCATCACATCATTGTTGGAGATCCGACCCACTACGTTGGTACTATCAATAAACTTGAAAGTCGAGTCGAAGAGGAATTTGGTCACACAGTAATAGGTTTATAAGAAGCATAGTAAGCGAAGCGGCTGAGGACACCGATGTTGCAATCTGTGCGTTAGAAATTCTAAGATCGAGTCACAGAAGGAGGAGATGAACCCCAGACTATGGAGCTTGGAGATGAATTTTGTAGGAATAATGGCGTGGAAGACTGAGCTGTGGTCAGTAAACAGGAGTCTGATATAGGCGCATTTATTGCGCTGGTGTTCCAATTTGATTGTCGCACTATGGTGATGGCCTCTGCTGTGAACCGTTGCAGCGAAAGGTGAACTGTAATGGATCTGGGTAATCTGGGAGGCTGGAATTGATTTGTGGCATGATGAACTTCCAAAGAACTTAATAATTTATGAATGTTAGAGGCACCGGATGGCAATCATTAAGGTAGGCGGCCTGGTTTTTGTTTGGTTAAGCAATGATGGTCGTCTTCTTGAAGCAGATTTGGACGTCAGATTAGTGGAAAAAGAGGTTAAGCATGTCTGGGAATAATCCGCCAGCTGGTCTGCGCAGGATCTGAGTGCTCATCCGGGTTTCCAATTCAGATGAATTGCTTTCCGAGGGTAGACTTTCGAGAATGTTGATCGGAAGTGTGTGATGTTGTACTCGGATATCAGTTTGGCCGAGTCTTCTGGAGTAGAAGGCATGCTCTCGCTGGTGTCTTGCTCAATATGGGCATAAGATACACTGAGCTAATTGGGGAGGGGTCCATTTGTATTGGCTGTTCTAATTGCATTATCTCAAAATTTGTAGGTAATGCAATGTTGGATTCGACTGATGTATCAGACTGAAAGTAGAGATACTTCAATGTGATTTGAACAGATTGAGTGAACAGATGAATGGCAGGTGCAGTATAATATGGATAAATATGAGTTTACCCTTTAGCGGAAATAAGAGGAAGACATGTTATTATTTGTCAGGGGGTCAGTTGAGAGAGGTGGATAATCACGGAGACATTTTCGGACTACAAAGCTGTGCTCTTGCTCCTGGCTTACTGAAATGGGGGAATCCGTCAACGAAAGCCGAGTATTGTTTCTCTCAGAAATTGGATGACCTCCTCTGGGACAGTGTACAGTCAGAAGACTGGTCAGTATCTTAAAACTCTGCGACCTGCCTCAACGATTACCTCACTGCGGTAACTCACTTTGTTCCTAAATGTCTGGAAGACTGTGTGCCAAAAAAACAAATCGCATGTTTCCCAAGCGGAATGTATGGGTGAACAGCGAAATCCACGGCTTGCTGAAGTCCAGATCTGAAGTACTTAAGTCAGGCAATCCTGACCTACACAACAAAGTCAAATATGACCGAAGGAGATCAAGCAATGATGTCAAAAGCCAGTACCGGACTAAAGTAAGTCCGAGGCTTGCAAAACGACTCCCCTCGACTATGGCAAGGTCTGCAAGACATACAAGATGAAGGCATGTAAAATTGTCATGACCAATGCACCTCTTCCCGATGAGCTCACTGCAGTGTATGCCACGCTGTCGAACCCAGAAGCTTTGAAACGCACTTGTATGCGAGGTCACCATTGCAGACGTCAAGCAGCCTTCCCAAAAAAAGCAGTCTGCATAATTAAGTACCCCATGCGCTCCGGACAGGCTGTCTTCGGCAAAAAGACGCAAAAATCTGTGAGCACTATCAGTCAACGGAAAAATAGCTTCTACTCCGGACTTTCGAATGGACCAATCTCGCATAAAGTTGATCTTTATCTGCACCCTGGCTATGACTGTAACATTACATTTGGCACTCTGTCCTTTCCTTCTCTATGCAGCATGTTTTGTCTATGTAGCGCAGAAGAAACAATACCTTTCACTGAATGCAAAAGATCTGACAATAATAAATCAAATCAAATCAAATTGTGCATTAATCACTAAATGTAAACGTTTTGCTAAAGCAGGCAGTTCAGAAGACAAAATGTATTATGGACTTCACAGCAAAAGTATAGAACTAAGGAGGGATGTGTTGCTGCAATTGTATTTGACTTTGCTGAGGCCACATCTGGAGTATTCTGTACAATTTTGGCCTCCTTATCGGAGGAAGGATTTTTTTTCTGTGGAAGAGGTCAGAGAAGCTTTCGAAGCTGTTTTCTGGAATGCGGGACTGCCATATATGAAAAGCATCAGTCGGATATGATTGCATCCATTGAACTTTAAAAGAATGACAGAGGATCTCCCAGAAACCTATAAAATTCAAGCAGGAATAGATAAAGTTGCTGCAGAAATATTGTTCTCGATGGTGGAAATGTTCAGAACGAGAGTCCATAGTGTGAGAATAATGGGTAAATCTGTTGAGGATGAATAAAGCAACATTTCTTCACGCAGGAAGTGGTAAATCTTCGGAAATAACTTCCACAATAAGTAGTTGAGATCAATATGCTGTGTGATTTCAAGAAGGAATTAGAGAATGCTCTTAGGACTAGACGGATCAGTAAACATGCGGGAAGGCGAGATTAAGGATAATGATCAGCCTTGATCACAATGAACAGCTGAACAGGCTCGAAAGGCCGAATGGCCAACTCCTGCTTCTAAGTTTCTATAAAGCCATTTGTATGTTTTGATTTAACGTTCGCCCCTCTCTTTAATAGGTGCATGAAATGTTATGAATACTCAGCAGATCTTGTCTTATATTTGGAGAGAATCTAAGATTCAGGCCTTAGAATCGTTATTGAGACAACAGAGACTAAATAACATTTCGTGCATTCGAATTGTTTAATTCAAAGCCCTGGATTTTGTTTTTTAAACTCAGGGCAGGAAAACGTCTGACTGGAAACGTTAGTTCTGTTTCATTCTCCGCAGATGGTTCCAGCCGTGGTGAACATTTACATAATTTTGTATTTGTGGTTTATATTTTCAGCACTTTCGGCACTTTGTTTTATTTAACTTTGCATCTACCCAAGAGCATATCTGTTAATCTGTGGGCCCTATTTTATTATTTACTTGCGCCCGTTTTCTGGGTCGAAAATATGGTAAATTGGGGTGAGAGGTCATTATCACTACCTGCACACAAGTCCACGCAGATTGCCACTTTACTGAAACACGGGAATGGTGGCGATCCACTTCGCTCCCAAAACGGGCACAATGGCGATTTAAATACATTTGCATGCATTTCAATTAAATTAATGAACTGCCCGCCCAACTTTACCAGCATTCCCCCCTTTGCCACCGTGTTTGCCAAACCGGAACCGCGCCGTAATGGACTGACTAATTAAAAGTCTGAATTAGGCGCTTCATCAATCAGGGTAGACGAGGAGGAAAGCGCATGACATCCAAAGGCTCCCCGCTACTCACGGGTTTCCTGTTGTTGTGACCATTTCGCTGTCTCAGGTAGGTGGCGGCTCTGCCAGTGTTTGGGGGGAGGGGGGTTGCTGTTGCTGTGAAGAATCTCTAATGTGTGTTCGGCAGCACGGACCTTGATCTCAGCACTCACCTCGGGTCTTGCACTGCTGCTGGATACTAGCACCACAGCACACTTCAGGCTGAAGGACGTGCACAAAGCCCTTGCTGATAGCAAAGCTGCAGCCCCCCAATTTAACCAGGGGCTGTTATTGTGTGAACCATGTGGCTGGGGGGATTGCAGGGCATGGGGCGGGGTGGGGAGGGGGTTCGGTGGGGCTGACGCTGTGATTGTGTGGAGCATATGGCTAAGGGGATTGGTGGGCATGGGGGGCTGTGATTGTGTGGTGCAGGTGGCTGGGGGGGATTAGGGGACAGGGATGGCTGATTTTCGACGTGTTAGGGGCAAGCAGCATTGCATGACTTCCACATTTGTACGCGTCCACCTCCCCGCAACCCACCTCCCCCGCCCCCCACCAACACCCTGCCCCGCCTCTCCCCCCCCGCACCACCACCTTTCAGAGTGGCGAGATGCCGTTTGCAATGCAACCAATCGAACTTGCTGCTCTCTTGGTTGTTGCTGGAGCCAAGGAGGAGGACCTGGAGGAAGAATTGCGGGCCCAGGAATGCCAGGCTGTACCACCTGCAGGATCGGAGGGCGACAACTGTCAGAGGCAGGAGGTGGCCACCCATTCACCCAGAGCGGGAGGGAGCAGAAACACCAGCAGTTCCGTGCACGTGTCCTCTGAGGAGCTGTCAGACACCATATGCTGCCAATGTCTCTGATTCCGGAAAGGATAATGTGCGACACCTGTGCAACCTGTTACAAACCTGGCATCTAGCGTTGGGAAGGGGAACCCAATCTCAATGGTTGTCAGATTAACGGCTGCTCTGGACTTCAATGCAACTGGCTCCTTCCACAGCCCGAGCAGAGATGCCTGTGGCATCTCCCAGTCTTCAGTTCACACCTGTGTCAAGCAGGTCACTGAAGCCTTGTATGCCTGGCTGGGCAGTACATCAAATTCAACCTGGACCAGGTCCATCAGGAAGCCTACTCTGTGGTGTCTGTTGCAATTGCAGGGATGCTGAATGTGCAGGAGGTGGTCGACTGCACTCATGTCACCCTCACAGTCCCTCTACTGAATCCACAATGATTTGTTAAGAGGAAGGGGTTCCACGCCCTGAATATATGAATCATGTGTGACCACAATATGACCATCATGCACATCGGCACCAGACATCCAGGCAGCGTGCATGACAGCTTCATTGTAAGGAGCTCGGACATCCCGCAAGCATTTGAGGAGGAGTCCAGTCTACATGGGTTGCTCCTGGGGGATATGGTTACCCACTTCAGACATGGCTGATGACGCCTGTGCGGAGGCCTGTAACTGAGGTGGAGGCCCGCTACAATGAGGCCCATGTAGCCACACACGTGCAGTAGAGAGGTGCATTGGGCCCCTCAAGACGCGATTCCGATGCAAACTGGAGGGGCCCGGCAGTACAGCCCCCGATCTCCTCCCACATAGTGGTGGTGTGCTGTGCCTTGCACAATCTGGCTCTGAAGCGAGGTGACCTCTTGGAGGAGGAAGAGGATGACCAGCTGGACATCACTGGAGAGGATGACCAGCAGGATGATGGGGATAAGGAGGAGGAGGAAAGGGAGGATGAGAACACCTTGGAACACCAGCCAAGTGGTGGAGCCCTGGCATCTCAGCTGAGGCATGTAAGAGTATCAAGGGAGGCTCTGATAACCAGGCAGTTCAGTCACTTGGGGATAGTGATTGTGGGTTCCATTCCCCCCGCCTCCCCCCCCCCCCCCCCCGCCCTTCCAACTCCCAAAAATGCCTTCATTTATCCTGCACATTGTCACACCAGAGTGTTGGGCCCGGGTACTCTGTGTTTGTCATTTTTTTTTCCAGGCAGGAGGGTGATGACGACTCGCTAACCACAATTCTGATGATGCCCTGGTGCAAACCAGTCTGATTGCAGCCTGAGATCCACATGCACTCTAGAACCTGGGCCCACACCTGTCTAGTGGGTAAGGGCTCCGAAACCCACAAAAAAGGACACTGGGGCAGGTGGTTTGGGGGTGGGAGGCGATCACTCATTGGGTATGAGAGACCAATGGCTTCCTTTTCTCAGTGACACCGCATTGAGGTGTCACCCCCATGAGGTGTCCATTGGGTGATCGTTAATGGGGCAGGAATCCTATTCGAAACAATCTCTTTGCAGGTGGTTGTGGAGAAAAAAAAACATTTCTTTACAATAAAGACATCCAGCAGGTGAAACACTGAAACTAGTGAAAAGAAAACACTAAGGTGCCTACAGTCCTTTCAATCGAGTGCACCCCTTCACCCGTGCCATCTCAGTGCAACTACAACTTCCTAAACTTAAGCTGCCACAGACTACGCCTCAGAGACACTTCAGAATGTACATCAAAAGTGGAGGGGGTCAGCTGCCAACCTTACTCCGTGGGCTGTGATGCACATGGCCGGTGTCCTCTGGAGACCCTGGACCTTGAGGATGTCTGGGATGTTTCCATGACATCCTCTTCATCCCACTACCCCTGAGATGACCCAGTGTCAGGAAGGGGGGAATCGGAAGGTGTTGCCATACCCACAGTCTCCAGGCTAGAAGGCCCCGGCATGGGCTTGCATCCTTCCTCCTCCCTTGGGATCTCTTTTGGCCCTGGGTCATTCCATGGGACATTACTGCTTCCGCAGTGAGCTCCAGAAGCTCTTGTGTCACCTGGCATTGGCAGTCCTGGAGGACCACCTGTGTCCTACTCATGGTGGTCGACTCCTCCGCAATGGCCACTGGAGTTGTGGGCCATCTCTCAATGGCTGCAACAAGTGCCCTCTGAGGCTGGGCCATGCTCTGCAAGCCCTCAGCCGTGGCACTCTGAGGCTGGGTCACCTTCTCGAGGGTTGCTGACATTGCCTGCTATGTCTCATGCTGTCCATCTGGGTGTCCTGCAAGATCCCAAGCCTCTCAGCCATGGTCTGCAGAATCTCAAGAAGCCTGCTCAATCTCTCTGCTGTGACCTGCTGAGACTCAGCCATTTCTTGGAGCCTGCCACCCATAGTGTGGAGACTCTGCCCCAGGCTCTCTATTGCAGATGCCATGAGGTAGAAGCTGACAGATAAACGGTGCCATTCTCGGCAATCCCCCCACCCATATCCTCCGAGGACATGGCCGCACGATTGTTCCTAGGATGAATGAGCCCTGTAACCAGGGCCTGTGGTCCAGAAGGCTGTAGGGCATCAGGATGTGCCCCTGAAACATTGGACATAAGGTTATGTGCAAGGGAGGGAGAGGAATCTGGGATGGCAAATACGTGCATCACATGGCTCCTTTGAACATAGAACACTGAAGCCAGACAAATACATCACAGGAACAGGCCCTTTAGCCCTCCAACCCTGTAGCGACTAGGCTGCCCATCTGATTTGTTTGCTCCCATATGCCTCTGTTCCCATCCCACTCAGATAGCTATAGAGATGTCCTTTAAATGTCCCTGTAGTTTCTGCTTCCATGACCCTCTCGGACAGTGAGTTCCAGGCACCCACTATTCTCTCAATGCAAATAAAATGGCCCATACACCTCCTTGCCCTTTGCACCCGAAACTCATGCCCCTAAGAAGTTGCCTCAAAGTGAGTGTAGGAATGACAGGTGCCAGCATCTGGACGGCAGACCGACCGTGCGTACACTGACAGCCCTTGTCTCCCCTTCTCTGGTGAGCTCCAGTGCCTGCTGCTCGGACAGGATGAGGACCTGGATTCTTATTCACCATGCCCTGTCTTCACCCTTTCACGAGTGTTGTGTTCGGTTTTCTTGTGAGGAGACAGAAGGAACGATGAAATAAATGGTGGCATGACTCATGCAGAGAATCAGGTGGTGACCCTCAGAGAGCAAATACAGTGGGGCTTATTGGGGGGAAAGGAAGGAGGTGCTTGGGGGTCAGAAGCATGCAGGGTGCTGAGAATAGGAGGATCTGGGGGGGCGGGATGTGAGGGAGCATGCTGGATGGGGTTCAGCATTCACCCTTGCTGTGTGGGTGAGGTCATGATTTTTATTTTCAGCACCACCTTGCAGCTCCAGGGGCCATTGCCCTGCACTGACCAAGGCGGTGACTGCCTCCCAGGCCGCATGGCCATCAGCACCTCCCCCCCACCTCCCCGGGGTTTGCATCCCCCTGGGAGTAAGAGGACGGCCTACCTCATCTCAGCTGCATCCAAAAGTCTCCCCAAGTCGTCCTCAGAAAATTGGGGGGCTGGTCATGCGCACATTGTCCTGACTGCCTGCTTGTCCATTCTGGAGTTTTTTTTATGGAGCTGCCCTTCCTTAGGACAGATCAGCCGCAGGCAGTTTGACAGAGCATTCCAGCAAGTTCCATGCAGTTTGCATGTTAGCATAATGAGGAAGAAAGTGAGCACTTGCAGGTGTGCGGCTGGGGAGGCGGGGGCAAGGGGGTGGTGGTGGTGGTGGTGGATGAATGCCTCAATTATTTAGTGACAAGGGAGAGAGAGTGAGGTATCACACAGCCATCGGAGTGTAGGTGGGATGGGGCCTTTTGCGGGAGGGTCCGAGCTGAGAGTAAGGGGGATCACTCTGCCTGATATCTGTAGGGTGGAGGGGGGATCTATCTGCCTCAAATCAGTGAGGGAAAGGGGAAGGTCCGATGCCACTCTACCTGAGATAGGTGGGGGGAGGTGGGAGGGATTCTCGATTGTTCTGGTTGGTGGAGAGTGGGGGCATAAGTGGGTCTGTAATGCTGTGTGGGTGGGACCATGTCTGTGGGGCTAGGGGGAGGCATTATCCATCCGGGGAGTGATGTGTGCAGGCATGCTTTTTCAATGTTTTTTCCAGCTGCACATGCGCAGTTCAGAGCTCCAATTGTTTCGGCCACGCTACGCCACGCCCATACTGTGAATGAGACTGGAGATGGCTGATAGTGTATGGGGGCACCTGAAACCAGATTTTTAAGTTGAATCTGCATTATGCCCAGATTCGTCACTTAGAATGAAAATGGTAAAATCAGACCCGATAAGTTTACCTTCTTCTCCCTCTCTTTGTGAAGTTGCTTTGTTTGTGTGTGTCTTTGTTTATATCCAAGGGCATTGTTACCTGTGCGTGACTGTCATGGCAAAACAATGTCGCTGGCATAAGCAAATATTGATGACCACCCTCAACTGAGCTTAATACGGTGCAAAAAGTGTCTTTGAGCTGCGGCACTCCATATAGCATCTGGAACACTCGGTGAGTATGCTTTCCTAGAATTTTACACAAGATGATAGCAGAAAGGGACATATTTCCACATCAGAATGTTTTGGTGCGGGGGGGGGGAAATCATTATCTGGTGGGGGAAGGCCCAATCATTCTCTGGTGAGGGCGATGCCCGATCATTCTCTGGTGGGAGGGAGGCCAGATGAATCTCTGCAGGGGGGAGGGGAGGTGTCATGTAGGGGGAGGGGTCTGCTGACACTCTGTGAGCAATCGGTGGGGATGGAAGGGGGCAGGGGGCCACGGTCTGTCTGGGTAGTGGAGGGGGGGGGCGTGGTTGGGTGTATATGGGAGATAGCCATGTTGCGGGGGTGGGGTGATCTCTGTGGGGGCCATCATTCGCGCTTTTCACTCCCCGGCTGCTTTATCCGCTTTTTGCAGCGTGGGAGCGATGTGACAGGGACACATTTTTCAAATTGTTTTCTCACTGTGCATGCTCAATTCAAAGTTCCCATCCTAGCTGCAGTGTTTAGGAGCAATAAGCCCCATCCACAACACAATTAAGACTCGCGACTTTCTTTCAGGGTAAGTGGCTATAGGGTCTCCTGAGAGCACTTTTACAGTTCCAATCTGAATTGCACCCAAATTCGGCACGTAGAATCAAAATGTTAAAATTGGGCCCCGTAGGAGATCTGTTCCAGGCGCCCCTTAGCACGTAACCTGAAAAGAAAAGCTTGAATCGCGAGCGGGGCTCCGTGCGCCAGAAACGCTGTTGCAAGGATCGCAGCTTTGAAATGCGCAGTGAGAAAAAGAAACACGTCCCTGTCACATCGCTCCCAGGCCGCAAAAAGCGGACAAAGCGGTCCAGTAGTGGAAAGTGGGCGCCCACAGGAATCACCCCGACCCCACGACATAACTGTCTTCCTTATCGACCCATCCCCCTCCCAACCAGGTCGATGGCGACCCTCCGTCCCACTTCCCCCAACTGACCGCCCGCAGATTAGCAGAGGAACCTCCCGCCCGCCAACGCCCAACTCCACCCTGCTCCATCTCCCACCCCCCCCCCCCCCACCCCCCAACCAGGGAATGATCGTGTCTCCCTCCTCCCCTCCTCCAGACAACAATCTGACCTCCCTCTGCCTCCCCCTCCCCAACCACCAGATAACAATCTGGCGTCCCTGTGCCTTTCCACCCCCTCCCCACAGACAACAATCTGCCCTCCCTCTGCCTCCCTCTCCCTACCTCCCATCCAAACACGATGGAGCCTTTTTTCGTCTCCCCATCCACCAAAGAACGATCTGTCCTCCCTCCTCTCCCCCTCACCAGAGAATAATCTGTCCCAACTCGTTCCACCACCCCTCCCCCACGCCCACCCCCCCACTCCCACCACACCCACCCCAGCACTGATCTGAGTCAGATGGCCGTTGGAAGATCTGAACTTATCTCTTCAGAAGCTGGAGCTCCCGAAACAGACCTTTGCTGGGCATGTCTGCTTCGCGCCTTATCTGGACTTAAGAACGCTTCGGTAAAGGGGAAAATGCTGATAAACATGGGTGAGCAGCCCATTAATTCAATTTAAATGCATGCAAATTCTTTTAAATCGCCACTGTGCCCCTTTCAGGCACGACTTGGATCGGCCACTTTCTGGCCTTGGTAAAGTGGGCATATGCGCAGACACGGATCGCGTTAATGCCTCACGCCCGAATTTACCACGTTTTTGCGTCCGAAGATTGCGTCCGTTTTTGCGCGACGCAATGGTAAGATCGGGCCCCATAAGTCGAATCCTGCTGGCGTAACACTTAGAGATTGATGTAACATCCTGATGCTCTGTTGATTAGATTGCTGTCAACGAAAGTGCAGGTGCACATCAGCTGCCAAAGAACTGGATATCCATTCGTGGTAATATTAATATTTGATACATAAAACACTAATGCTGTCCATTTTTGCGGCAGTAGCTTATGGTTTGCAATGGCTATTGGTCCTTTGTACGAACTTTGAAAGAATCGCTTACCGACGCTGTCACATTGGCAGAAGAAACGAAAGAAGGCTTCTGCCGAACATGATGAATATCTTGAAATTCTTTTCCCTGTAACAAAACGGGCTTACTTGCAGCAGAATTATTATAGCATTCAAGAAAGCGACCACGGCGATCTTTTCAAAAGGAAATATGAATGGGCAACAGTGACCTTATGGCAGCTTCTCCCATATTCCACGAGAAACGTTTTGCAAAGATTTTTGCTTTACTGTGCTGCTACTCAGGAATATCTGTTCATAAAATGTTTGTTTTTGTTTAATTTGCATTTAGTTTTGAAATGCGATTTATTTAGCTCCGCATTTGCCACCAGAAGTTAAAATCCGCTTACTTTACGTACTTCTCTTCAACGAGAATGTGTTCAATCGCCCATGGAAAATTTAATATGGATGACACTTGTAACAGAACGATAAGATGATGGACCTGATCCAAAAACAATTTTTAATTTCGGGGAGTTTTACCCTTGTAGAATCGGTACCCCAACAGTTTCTTATCTATCTTAATTCATGGGATGGTGGTGTGGTTTACATTGTCTGAATCTCATACCCTTCCGTAATTCTTCTTGAACTGAATTCGCATTGCTGAGACTTACTGCTACCACGCAGATATTTTGGCAGTGTATTGTACGTTACAAAACTGCACGCCGCATGCCACAAGTGCCTTTGTTTGCTAACTTCAGAAGACAATTAGTAACTAATAATATTTCTGCCGGTGTGCAATCACTTGTGTGTTAGACAATGCAAAGATGGCAGAATTATTTGCCGGAAACCTTTGGTGATCCAGGAGCTGTGTGCAAAACAATCATATTTTTAAAAATTATGGTCAACTTTAATAAGACTACCTTTCAATTGCAAATCATTTCGAGTTAATTAAATTTCCAGTGGTTCCCACGATGACATTTAACAAATGTTCCCAAACCATTACCCCGAGTCGCTGAATTATCAGCTCTCCAACGAGGAAAGCAAGCTATGTAACCAATTTAGAAAAAAACAATGCAGCAAATTTTGCAAAAAAAAAACAATAATGCGAAACATACGCCAACGTGTATAACGTGGAGAGTATTAAATTAAAAGTTGATTCGTTTAGAGTGGCTAAAAGTAATGGGCGAGTAGAAGGTTTGGAGAGGTTTAAAAATTAACAAAGATTGACTAAGAAGTTAATAAAGAAAGGAAGGATAGACTATAAAGCTAAACTAGCACTAAATATAAAAAAGGACAGTGAGAATTTTTATAAACATATAAACGGGAGGAGGCTGGCTAGACTGAATGTTGGACCCTTAGAGGGTGACAGGGGGGAATTAGTGGTGGGGGATGAGGAAATGGCTGAGGCCTTAAATAACTTCTTTGCCTCGGTCTTCACGGAGGAGGATGTGAATAGTTTGCCGGGTATTAAAGATAGAAGGATGGTAGGATTTGAGGGCCTGAATGCGATTACTGTCACTGGAGAGGTCGTGCTTGATCGACTAGCGGGACTGATGGTGGACAAGTCCCCAGGACCGGATGGAATGCATCCCAGGGTTCTGAAGGAAATGGCAGGGGTGATAGTAGATTTCTTAGTGATTATTTACCAAACTTCGTTGAATTCCAGGGAATTGCTGGAAGATTGGAAAACGGCTAACGTTATGCTGCTGTTTAAAAAAGGTAGCAGTCAAAAGGCAGGGAATTATAGGCCCGTTAGTTTAACTTCTGTTGTTGGAAAAATGCTTGAATCCGTCATCAAAGAAGAAATAGAGAGGCACCTTGAGAAGAATTCTTTGATAGAGCAGACGCAGCACGGATTTGTTAAGAGGAAATCGTGTCTGACAAATTTATTGGAGTTCTATGAGGATGTGACTACTGCGGTAGACAGAAGGGAAATGGTGGATTTGGTGATTCTCGATTTTCAAAAGACGTTTGATAAGGTGCCGCACAAAAGGTTGCTTCAGAAGGTTAGGGGGCATGGAGTTGGGGGTAAGGTGTTAGCGTGGATAGAAGATTGGTTGTCTAATAGGAGGCAGAGAGTTGGTATCAATGGGTGCTATTCTGATTGGCGGTTGGTGACTAGTGGAGTGCCGCAGGGGTCGGTGCTGGGGCCTCAGCTATTTACCATTTATATAGATGATCTGGAGGAGGGGGTTGAGTGTAGGGTGTCGAAATTTGCTGATGACACGAAGATAAGTGGAAAAGCAAATTGTGCGGAGGGTGTGGAAAGCCTGCAGAGGGATCTAGATAGGCTGAGCGAGCGGGCAAGGACCTGGCAGATGGAGTACAATGTTAGCAAGTGTGAGGTTATCCACTTTGGCAGGAATAATAGTAGGAGGGATTACTATTTAAAGAGCGAAAAGCTGCAGCATGCTACGGTGCAGAGGGTCCTGAGGGTTCTTGTGCATGAGTCGCAAAAGCCCAGTCTGCAGGTGCAGCAGGTGATCAAGAAGGCGAATGGAATGCTGGCCTTTATAGCGAGGGGGATAGAATATAAAAGCAGGGAGGTCTTGCTGCAACTGCAGTAAAATTCTGACAACACCAGGTTTCCGTCCAACCGGTTTATTTGATAGTAAACTCACCAGCTTCTGGGTTAGCCCCTTCGTCAGGTGAATAGAGAGTTCACTCCATTCACCTGACGAAGGGGCTAACCCGAAAGCTAGTGAGTTTACTATCAAATAAATCGGGTGGACTGAAACCTGGTGTTGTCAGACTTTTTACTGTGTTTACCCCAGTCCAACGCCGGCATAGCAACATCATTGCTGCAACTGTACAGGGCATTGGTGAGGCCGCAGCTTAAGTACTGTGTGCAGTTTTGGTCACCACACTTGTGCAAGGATATTTTGGCCATTGAGGGAGTGCAGAGGAGGTTCACTAGGCTGATACCGGAGATGAAGGGGTTGGATTATGAAGAGAGGCTGAGTAGACTGGGTCTGTACTCGTTGGAGTTTAGAAGGATGAGGGGGGGAACTTATAGCGACTTATAAGACAATGAAGAGGATGGATAGGGTAGAGGTAGAGAGATTCTTCCCGCTCAGAAAGGACAGCAGGACTAGAGGGCACAACCTCAAGATAAGGGGGGAGCAGTTTAGAACGGAGTTGAGGAGGAACTTCTTCACTCAAAGGGTGGTGAATCTCTGGAATTCCCTGCCTGTTGATGTGGTGGAGGCTACCTCGCTAAATATATTTAAGACACGTGTGGATAGGCTTTTGGTAGGCAAGGCAATTAAGGGTTATGGGGAGAAAACGGGAAAGTGGAACTGAGCCACTTCAGATCAGCCATGATCTTATTGAATGGCGAAGGGCTAGATGGCCTCCTCCTGCTCCTATTTCTTATGTTCTTATGTTCTTATGTGTTCACAATTGTACTGCTTGAACAATCGTGTTTTATTTTATTACATTGTAACTTTTCTGCCCATGGCCCTGATGATCAGCCATAACAAAAGGTTGATGACGGGATATTCGATCAACAGTTACAACTGCAGAATTGCTTAGCGAATATTGTCCTGTTTTTGCAATGGCAGGAACATTTATAGTTTTACTGTGTGAGGTTAGTACGTCTTTAAGAGATTTTTTTTAATGATTTCATGCTCACAGCCTTCGGTGATGTCATTGTTCGGTGGAGAAAAAAGCTATGGGTAGGTCTGGTTGCAGTGTTAGAAGCAGTCTTAGAAGCACTCGAGAAAAGAAATTTCTTTCTCTCCCCGTTTTGCTTTGAAAATTTTACCAGTTTAATGAAAGAAAGGCTTGCAGCTATGCTGCCGTAATTAATCTGGGGTTTGGTGTTTTGCGGAGCTGATGTCAAAGCTGGTTGCTCTGAGTTTTCAAGATCATTCGACATCAGAATTCAACCCAGGGAACTGGATTCTAGTATCATGTGAGGTTCTGTTCGAAGAATTTTATTGGATTTTGGTTTTGATTGGAACATTATTATACATATGCACAAGGGTTAAATACTGGCTGTTTTGCTCTTGTTTGTAATTGATAAATGTTCATGAATTTTCTCCCTGTACATTTTGATTAAATTATTAAATATATTTTGTTTGATAAAAGCTCTCTAGTGGCTCACTTGAATAATACCTAGAATGAAACATCTCGTGATAATCGTAGCTATGTTAAAGATGCAAAACATGGCTCAGGAGGGCCTTACAAAACACTTCGGAGTTTCTAACCTGAAGCATATCTGCATGAGGTGCATAAATTATAAAGGTTTGTTTGCATATCTGAGACTTACTAGCACAATACAGACATTTTGGCGGTGTATTTTACATTATGCAACTACATACCACACGCTGGGAGTTTCATTCTTTTTCAGTCCTATTTTGTTGTGGACGATTACACAACTAACAGAATGAAGAGAGAGTGCCTTTATCAATGGATTCTGCAAAGTTGAATGTAAATAACAAGGTTTCAAAGTTGGCAACAGCGTTCCTCTGGAAATGACAAGAGATGGACGTCTGCCCATAGTGGTGACTCTGCATGGTAGATGTCAACATTCATGCAGTTCGATTGAATCAATGAGATATTAACTAACGGAGAACACACAGGAGGCAGCAGAGAATTTGAACACTGATACAACTCCCGGTTTCGTGCTTGGGTCATCTGCTTTAAAACTCGACACTTATAATGTCCATATTTAGGTAGCGTGCTCAGTTCAGCGCAGATAATCTTTCCTCACCAAGCTCGTGTGCACCCTGGGGATTAATTCAAATTACGTTTCTTATTTATCAATTGCGAATCTTTTTTTTTCAAAATATGTATTTCTGCACAGGTGTCTCCATTTTAGTAGTCGGCTCAAATTATTAATCGCTTTCCTTAAAGTATTACACATTTGGTACGCATCAGGCCTTAAAACAGACGTTCGAATCCGGTGTCCGTACTCTTTTAATGACAATTACAAAACCTTTCCCCAATGTATAAAATTAAAGACCTTCTGACTTAATGCCATTACCAAAGAGGTTTTGAAAGATTAAAGACTTCACTAGTTCCTCACATGTTTTATGTTCCACAAGAAGAACAGTCCAGCTGAATGGATCACCACTTTTATTGCTCACAATACTCCAATGCATTCCGTAACGGCATGAATGTATGGTGCGTAATTGGGTAGCCGGTGTGGCCTGCATAGCACCAAATATGATTCAATTCACTAACAGAGTCGCTTATTTTTTATTTACTCGAGGGACATGGGAGTCGCTGACTGGCTAGTGTTCATTGCCCATTCCTGATTGCACTTGAGAAGATGGCGGTAAGCTGCCTTCTTGAATCGCTGCATTCCATGTGATGTGGGTTGACACACAATGCCGTAAGGGAGGAAATTCCAGGATTTTCACCTGGTAATGTGCATATTTTGACAATGAATAACACACAATGCCCGTCTGTTTACTTTAATGGTATACTTTATTTCTTGGGTTTCAAGTTGTGTACTCACCCTAATCTACGAAATATGTTCCGGATCAAGAAGCGTCATCTCATAATCATGAATGCATCTCCGTAGTCAAATTCGATTTTGAGAGATAAACTGAAAACAAACGGAAACAAAAACAATAATTAAATTCTTACACCAGTAACACGATTAAATACAATACCTTTGTGATTTTCTTCAAATGTAACTGCCCCTTTGTATTTTTTCTCGCAAAAAAACAATCCACCGGATGAGCTTTTGGTTCTACTGACATAAGGTAACCACGGGAACATCAGAATGTCGGTTTATTGCGAAACACGTCCTTTCAGCCGCACATTTCAGCAAACAGATAGATTTTCTAGCTGACATATGGCAATGACATTCATTCTTGTTTGTATATAACTTTTACATTTTTACTGCTACGCATTTTTTTTTTAATTTTCCAAGCCGGTGTTTGAAACATTCCGTTTTAATCTATCTGCATATATTATGGTTGAACTGCAGAATCACGGGCGGTCTTTTCAAAACAGGGCGGATTCTTCTTATTCTAAGGCGCAAGATTCACGTCCTTTCTCAGAAATTAACTATTCGCCTATTGTTCTAGTCTAGATCATCAACAACGAAATGGGAGACATGGTCGACAATGCTATCAGCAGCACTTTGATGACAATAACCAGATCGCTGGTGTCCATTTTGTTTCCCACCAGAAACATTTATATCCTAACCTCATTATAGACTTGCTATATATATGGATATAATAGATTCATTCGAGACACGCGGCGAAAGTGAATGCCTTTGGCATCAAGGCAACATTTCTGCGAGTGTATTGTCAATAGCTCTATCGAAACTGAGTTAAGAGGAATTGAGAGGTTGGGAGTTGGGGGGTGGGGTTCACTGTCACGCTCACATCCAACAGAATGTTATCAGGCTGGAGTTGTGGGGGGGTGGCAGTCTTCTGTTCCAACCATCTCCAGATGTTTCATCAATGACGTTTCCTCCAATTTAAGTGAGTGGTTCAAATATTCTCCGCTGATTGCGGCAGCTCAGCACTATTCCTGCCTCATCAACTATTCGGATACTGAAGCTTTTCGTGCCCATATGCAAAATTTATGGGGTAACTTTTAGATTAAGCCTGATTAATGGCAAGGAATTCGAGCACCATAGCAATGCCAAGCCATGTCCATCTCCGACAAAAAATAACCCAACAATCTCACCTTCACTTACAACAGCCTGGCTGCGCCCCACTACCAACATCCAAAGAGGTATAATTTACCGCAAACTGACTAAAGAAGCCATATAATTACTGTGGCTACAGTTGCAGTTGTTGTGGATACTTCGTCAGTAACTCGCATTGTCATTCTGCAAATGTAGTCCAAAACCAGCACCAACCAAAGCAGGAGTGTGATGCGATGGAATACCCTTAACACGCCTGAATGAGTTCAGTTCCAATGACTGCGACTTGAACGTTTCCCTGTAACCACAAGCCATGCTATCATGGAACATTGCCATTCACAATCTGGGACTCTCTCCCTGCCAGCGCTATAGGTGCACCTGCAGGATATGTACTGTGGCATTATAAGAAAATGGGTCACTACCATGTTTGAAAGGACAATCAGAGATTGATAACCGAACTCAGACTAGCCAGTGGCGCCCGAATAACGTGAAATAATGAAACAAATGCATGAAAGTAATGAATTTGAAAGACATCACAGCAAAAAAAAACACATGACCACGCTAATCATGAAATTTCAAGAAGACAACAAAATGGCCCAGATAATTATAACACGCGGCATTTAAACCTAGTAAACTTATTTTGCGAACACGATATACTTCTGATATTCACTTAGCTTGGACATGTTAATTGAATACTGTCCTCAAGTCACTCCTTTAGATCGGTTTCTTAGATATTATCTTTTTTCTGAAGTCGATTACCACCGTTTTTATGACATTAAGGGTGAGGTGATGGTCGTTGCACCATTTCACCAAATTCTATATCTCTTTCCTGCCCTCCGCTTCCCATCACTGTCAGAAAAAAGAAGGAGCTAGACAGCGACTTCTGGAAAGTAGTGGAAGATATACCCCTGCCGACATCAACGATGATGAAGCGGTGATAGGCGAGAGCTTCAGGTGTCGAGGTGGTCTGACCATCAACAATCTGTCCTGGTCCCTCAGCCAACGATATATTTAAGGAAGCTCAGCAACTTTCTCATACGCTTAACGAAATTTGATAACTCCACTACGACGTTTACCAATTTTTAGAGATACACCATAGAAAGTATCCTTTCCGGTTGTTTCTTAGCTTGTTATGGCTTCTGCTCTGTCCAAGACCACAAGAAACTACAGAGGACTGTGACCCTAGCCTAGCCAACAACGCAAATAATTTTCATGTCCATTGATTCCCTGTATACTTCGCTCTGCCTCGGGAAGGAAGCCACACACAATAGACAAATTCTTTTTCACCTCTCTCCGTCGGAAAAAAATGGATACAAATGCCTGAAAGCACATAGGAACAGAATCATCAACTGTTGAATGGCCCATCATTTATTAAGGTGATTTTTTTCTTCACCCTACCTGTAATACAACAATATATTCTACCCCCATTACTCCTTTTTTCTGCGGTCTATTTTATGAATGGTATGTTCTGCCAAAACAGGACACAAGGAACAAAAATGTTCACGATACCCCGGTTCAATTGACAATAATAATTCAAATCAAATTAAATCAAATAAAGTGCTGGATCACACTGAAGATTATTGCTAATTAAAAATGACATTTTTTTACGTTTTGTATGACTGCCTGATGTTTCAATATTGATAAATTCATGTGTGCATGAAATATTCGTAATTAAGGCGGGAGGATGGAAGGACCGCTACCAAGCCACCTGGGCAATTGACGAGCAAAATCGTTCAATCAACAGATTTTCTCCGATATTATTTCGACAAACAACCTCACCAGTTACGATCAAGACAAATACTACTTTATTTTAGCCTCCAGGAGATTCGTCCAAAATTGCGGATAGGTATTGTTAAGTTTAAATTTGCTACACCTACCAGTTATTCAAAAGCTACTGGAGCTTCATAAATCTTTTTTGTAAGTTTACACGATCTGGGAATATTCAGCAACTCCACGATTGATTGTCCCTCTTTATTGCCCTTCAGAATATGGGACTTAATATCTTTATTGAACTGTTGTAGTCCATGTGATGCATTTACAGGCACGGTACGGTTATGGAGGGAGTTCTTGGATTTTGACCCAGCGACAGTGAGGGGACGGTGATGTAGTCCCACTTCAGGATGGTGAGTGACTTGAAGGGAAACTGCTCGATGGTGATGTTTCCATATTCCTTCTACCCTTGTCCTTCCAGATCGGAGCAGTGATTAGCTTGGAACGTGCTATCTCAGAGACTCTGCGAATTTACAGCAGTGCATATTTTGCATGGTACAGATTGCTGCATTGTCTGTCCATGTTAGAAGGATGAAATATTTGTGAACAGAAGCGGCAGTTCATTTCTGAATCCGATGAGCTTATTTAGCAATATTTGAGCTGCATTCATCCAGACCATAGAAGATACGCCATCACATAACGTATACCTTTTTGATGGCGGGCAGGTGTTCTGGATTCAGGCGACGAGTAACTCGCTGCAGCATCCTTAGCCTCTGAATTGTTCTTGTAGCCAACATATTTATATGGATGGTCTACGTAAGTTTCCATTAAATCGTAACCATATAGGATATTGACAGTGTAAGATTCATTAATGGAAATTACTCTGCATGTGAAGTCACAATAGTTAGATTCCTTCTTAGTGTACCCAGTCATTGTTTCACGCTAACGTCAGCCGCATTCTCTGTTCAAGATTAGATATTGTCCAGGGCCTGTATCGTTTAAATATTAGGTGCCTGAAAGTCAAGTACAAGTAATTTTGAATCTTTTGCAAACATCAAAAAGCATTCTCATTTCTTATCCTATGATGGAAGACAGGTCATTGGTGAAACAGTTTACCTGTGAACGCGGCCCTGCGGAATTCCTGCAGTGATGTTCTGGAAATTAGATGACTGACCAATTGCAACCGCATCCATATTACTTTGAGCTGTGTGTTACTGCAAATAATGATCACTTTTAGTTTCCAGATTTTCATGCAACTGCCTATGTTATTACACATAATTGAGCCTTGTACAAATTTTGTCTGAACTAACTGGTGTCAAAATTACGGTGAGCTGATGGAGCTGGTAAAACAATAAGCAATGCAATTTGGGGCATATTCGTTCAATGTTATTTCAAGTACACAACGACCGAGGTTAGGTGTGCATACATCCATCAACATTTCGTGCTAGCATTGAAGACCATGTGTCAGTTTGTAACTTAACTTACGTTTTCTGGACATTGATAGTTAGGCCAACATTTACTGATCATCCCTAGTTGCCCTTCAAAGTCACTTGGCAATTTTCTAAGTTACAAGTACACCAACAGCGCCGTTGGGGGCTGGGGAAGATGAAAGATCCAGGATTTTGACCATATGGCAATATATTTCCAAGTCTGCATGATGAATGATGAGAGGAACTTCCAGGATGTGATTATGAATGTGCTGAGCTTCATTCATCCAGGTCATAGAGGACATTCCAAAACACTGCTTCATTAATCGGAGGACATTGCCTGCAGAATTTCTGCAGTGATATCCAAGAGATTAGATTATTTACCTCCTGCAACCACAACGATATTGCTTTGTGCACAGTATGACTTCAAATTACGGGCCCTTTATTTTACAAATTTCATGTACATACCAACGTATTTATATGGATGATTTACTTCAGTATCAGGTAAATGATAACCCTTCGGATGTTGGTATTGTGATTTTCAGTGAGGAGAATGACATTGAATGTCAAGAATCAGTGGTTGGATCCTTTTGCATTGTAGATGATCATTGTTTAGTTCTTGTGTGTTGTCAAAGTCACTTGGCAATTTTCTGTTCCTGCATATATCTGCAACTCATGTCTTCTCGATGACACTACAACCTCAGGAACATTTTTCATTTTGTAGTGCAGTGGATTTCACATTAACTGCACAAGGCTGCAAGTATTCGTTGGTGGTGCTCAGATTAAATGACGCGAAGCGGAGAGCAATCAAGCGAATTGCTTTCTCCTGAACAGTGCGGAACGTACTGAATGTTGATGCGAGTGCACTCATCCAGACAAGCGGTATGTCTTCCATCACACTCCAGACCTGCGCCTTATAAATGAAGGACAAGCATTGAGGAACCAGAAACAGAGTTTCTCGCCACAGGATTCGTAGCCTTTGAACTGCCGCGTAAGCCACTCTTGTATGTGGCTAGACCGGTTTAAAATCTATTCTATGGTAATCCCTAGGATGTTGACAGTGGAGGGCTCAGTCATGTTAACGTCATGCACCTTTAAGAGGCTGAGTTATCTCTTCTTTGTGATATTCGGCACTTGTGTGGCGTGAATGTTTTTTTTCTGTTGTTTTCAGCTAATTCCTGGATATTGTACAGGCCTTGTTTTTTTTTCTCTATAGACTGCTTCAATATCTGATAAGTTGTAAATTCTTGTCAATGTTCAGCAGTCACCTGAAAACAAATCCACACTCCCGTCCTTATGATGGAAGCAAGGTCATCGAAGAAACAGCTGAAAATGTTTGGGTCCAGGACATCACACCGAATAACTCCTGCATTGCTGTCCTGGAACTGAGATAATTGACATAAATTCACCAAAACCATCCTTTGTTGTCCCAGGTATGCGGTATGGTTCCAGTCAGCGGAGAGTTTTCCCTCTTATTCCCATTTACGCCAGTTAAGTTAGAGCTCCTTGACACTCGGTCAAATGCCACTTTGGCGTCGTTGGTTGTGACTTTCACTTGATACCTGATGTTCATATCTATAGTCCATGCTAAGATCAATTTCTTGTTAGTGGTGGTATTCGAATTTTTCCAGAGGAAATACTGCATACCAGCAAAAATGTTTTAAATTGATTGATTTTTTTGACAAGTGCACACCTCGTTTTTTTAACTCAGCAATTTGTAAATTGTCCCGGGTTTATTCTTACTCGTAGGATACTTGGAGAAAAGGGTCCTAAACCGACGCAGCAGGTCTACAGTTGGAAATGAAGATAGCTTGAAACGTAACTGGCGAGGCGTAAACCAAGCTGGGCCCGAGCCCCAACTGTGTGCATCACTCAATAAACCTCTGGTCTACGCTCCACGCAGAAAAATAGCAAAAACTACTTGAAGTCAAATGCGAAAATTTCCGCAGCTATTACATTACCTGGAAATTACCTCATCTTCCACAATCTGATTTTGCATCAATCGATATAAGTAATATTTATCCGACAGGCTCGGTGCACTTCTCATCTTCTTGCTGCCTGAATCAACCAGAAGGTTCGATCCTATGGAACGTTAAACGATCAACATAGGTCCTCAGTAAATCCCACACAAATATTTGGGGGACCTATATTATGAAGACATAAAATATTATTCCCCCACAAAATGGCGATACATGGACTTGACATGTCAAATACAATATGTTCATCGATACCGGCCCGGACCAGTCCCATTCACCACGCCCCAAACTCACCAATCAGTTTTGATATAATTGCCTTCTGTTTCCAATTACTGTTTCAGCTCATTAACATGCCGGAATATCTTGTTCGAAAAGACATGCATTTGTTTCATGCGGCGCAATCTTGTCATTTGCTTTCTGACACCATGGGTCAGTAGTCGTTTATAGTCAAATGGGAGCCGCCCATTCGACGCATATCCGTCTGTTCGGTATATAATCTCAGCGTATTGTCTCTGCGTCCATATGCTCATGGGTTCGTCGCTTTGGGGCAAATGTTTTTTGGTGATTTTCCTTCCAGGTAGATTTCTATATTCTGTTTTAATTTTGTTTTGTATGACTGTTCGCAAGCAAGATGCAACAGTAAGTTGATCTCATATTTGGCGGAAAAGTGAACGTCTTCATTTGTTTTTAAATTTGTGTTGATTGCCATGTCACGTGTTCCGAGTGGTCGGAAGGTTCTGGGTGAGTAAAACATACTTATAAATCTCAAGTCAAAATACAAATGCTGGAAGTCGAGAGAAACTCTAACAGTGAGGTACATTAAATCGTTACGGTATACGTGGACTGAATGGATGATGTTATTTTCGGAGTATATATCAACTTTTATTGCAAATGTATGATTTAGCATGTGTGTGTTCATTTTTCTTTTGATAGTTGCTATGGGCACATCGGATATTGAACTAATAAAGGCGCTGAGATTCACAAACGTAACTTTGCGATGCCCTTTCCCTTTCCATACCGACGTTATAAACGCAACGGCGTTCTGGTGGAAAGATGATAATAAGGGGGTTTTGAAGGAGGACAGCGGAAAACGCTTCCAGATAAGAAAAGGAAGAGCGTACCTTCATCTCCTGAATGTCGATATACCGGATGCCGGAACATACCACTGTGCAGTCAAAATTCAGAGTCTGTCGATAGTGGACGATATTGCTGTGCAAGTTCTCATATATGGTGAGTTGAAATATGTCATGTTTAGTAGATGGAGCCAATCAAAGATGGTTAATAGAGCACTAAAATAAATAAATGCAAAACGCAGAAAACACCTTCACTTGATTGGAAACACAAATGTTCAACAAAGAGGAAAACTTGCAGTAGCAGCGACACTGCAAAGTTGATCAACTCCCTACCTTTAAAAAAATGCGGCTTGAATTGAAGTTTGCCAAGCAAAGTACAAGCAAAACGAATAATATAAACTCGTTTTCAATATGGGAACGTTGTAAATGGATAAAAAATCTTGTAGTCGCGAGCAATATTTACATTTTCAATGCTCTTTCGCTGATTATAAGAGGGCAGGGCTCACAATCCAAAATTTTGGAGGCTTACGAAAACCTATGAAAAACACCACGCAGCAATATAAAAGTACCGATTATTAAATTAAATTGCTTGCCAGGAAGTAGCTGTGCGTAATTAATAAAATTACATTTTTTTCAAGCAATAGTTCACTTTTTCAATTTATTTGTATTGTTATCTTGAATTTAGCTCCACCGGCTCCCCTGAAAATTGTGTCCTTATCATCCGAAGAGATCTCATCTGCTACTCCTGGACTCCAGTGCAAAACTGCAGCTTTTTACCCGAAAGAATTTAACCTCACTTGGTATAAAAACGGTGTTCAAATCGTCAGCGGATTTCAAAATGAACAACAAGCAAATTCCGAGGGGCTTTTTGAAGTCGTCAGCAGCCTTAAACAGCAGGCGATCGAACAAGTCACAGTTTATATCTGTCAAGTATATCACGTTTCCAGCTCAATACCAGCAAATGCCAGCTATACCTTTTTTCGTGAAGGTAATCTTACATGAACGATAATAGTTTAGACTTTTGCCCTTCACAAAATGCATGAAAAACGATAATGCATAGGAGCTTGATGCTCATATATTGATCAATCTTACTGTATTCTTTGGGTGAAGATTTCCAATTTTTTGGTTTTAAAATAGGATATGTTGTAGACTACATCATGCAACCTTATCGCTAATGGGGTTGAGTCTTCAGTATTGCTCTCATAAGTCAGATTAACCGCATAACATTGCAACTCAGAAAATAATACAGCATTGATGTTCAATCGAGGCAATGAAAAGTAATGGATCCCTGAGCTGTGGAATCGAACAATTGAGTCTTTTCATATTGCTGCAGATACAAACTAGAACAACTTGATTCCTCATTTATAAAGTTGTTGCGAAGTAGTAATACTATAAAAATAGGATCACAGGTAATTGTGATAAGATGAGTAAACAGTCCGTAATAAATCTTTCCTTGAAAGATGAGCTGAAGCGATGTTTTGGACATATTCTGCGGGTGGTGCAATGAAACTTGGAACGACATTTTACCTGCTTTTTGGTTGGCACAATAAGTTGAAAACGATTGCATGTTGTATAGTCATGAATGGGAATGTGCACATTCAATGGACATCTTATTCAACATTGCTAGTATTTCTCCAACAGGGTTGCACAGGGGTTAGCACTGCTGTCTCATAGTACGAGGGACCAGGGTTCAATTCGGGCTTCGGATGACTCTGTGGAGTTTGCACATTCTGCGTGCGAAAGAGCGGGTTTCCTCATGGTGCTTCAATTCCCTCCCGTACTCCAAAGATGTGTGTTAGGTGAACCATGTTCAATTGTGCTATGGTGTCAGGGGCCTTAGAAGCGTAAATACGCGGAGTTGCGGGGATAGTGCCTGCATGGGAATTGTGTCGATGCAGGCTCGATGGCTTCCTTCAGCACTGTTGGGATTCTACGACTGTAGGATTCTGTGATTTACATGTTTCAATCACGTTTTTTTGAACGATACGTAAAACAGCTGCATAAATATCGATAATTACCGAGGGTTCTGAAAGAAATGGCGGAGGTTATAGTGGATGCCTTGGTGGTTATTTTCCAGACGTCGCTGGATTCCGGGGAAGTGCCAGAAGATTGGAAAACGGCTAATGTTACGCCGTTGTTTAAGAAGGGTGCCAGGCAAAAGGCGGGGAATTATAGGCCGGTTAGTTTAACGTCTGTGGTAGGTAAAATGTTAGAATCCGTCATTAAGGAGGAAATTGCGAGGCATCTTGAAGGGAATTGCTTGATAAAACAGACGCAGCACGGTTTCATTAAAGGGAAGTCGTGTCTGACAAATTTACTGGCGTTCTATGAGAATGTGTCTAGGGCGGTGGATAGAGGAGAGCCGGTGGATGTGGTCTTTCTGGATTTTCAGAAGGCGTTTGACAAAGTACCTCACAAGAGCTTATTGCAGAAGGTCAAGGGACTTGGAGTTGGGGGTAGGGTGTTAGCGTGGATAGAGGATTGGTTGTCAAATAGGAGGCAGAGAGTGGGGGTCAATGGGTGCTATTCGGATTGGCGGATGGTGACTAGTGGAGTGCCCCAGGGGTCGGTGCTGGGGCCTTAGCTTTTTACCATTTATATAGATGATCTGGAGGAGGGAACCGAGTGTAGGGTGTCGAAATTTGCGGATGACACCAAGACTGGGGGAACGGCAAATTGTGCGGAGGGTGTGGAGAGTCTGCAGAAGGATCTAGATAGGCTGGGCGAATGGGCCAGGAAATGGCAAATGGAATTTAATGTTGGCAAGTGTGAGGTGGTCCACTTTGGTAGGAAGAATGTAGGAAGGACTATTACTTACATGGCGAAAAACTGCAGCAGGCGACGGTGCAGAGGGACCTCGGGGTCCTTGTGCATGAGTCGCAAAAACCCAGCTTGCAGGTGCAGCAGGTGGTCAGGAAGGCGAATGGGATGCTGGCCTTCATAGCGAGGGGGATTGAATATAAAAGTAGGGAGGTCTTGCTGCAGCTGTCTAGGGCATTGGTGAGGCCGCATCTGGAGTACTGTGTGCAGTTTTGGGCGCCGCACCTGCGCAAAGATATTTTGGCCTTGGAGGGAGTGCAGAGGAGGTTTACTAGGCTGATACCGGAGTTGAAGGGGTTGAGCTATGAGGAGAGGCTGGATAAACTAGGCTTGTACTCGTTGGAGTTTAGAACAATGAGGGGAGATCTCATTGAGACGTATAAGATGATGAATGGGATAGAACATAGAACATAGAACATTACAGCGCAGAACAGGCCCTTCGGCCCACGATGTTGCGCCGACCAGTTACAAAACAATGACCCACTAACCTAAACCAATCCCTTCTCGTCCATAAACCTATCCACGGATCTCTTAAACGCCCCCAAACTAGGCGCATTTACAACTGCAGCAGGCAGGGCATTCCAATCCCTCACCACCCTCTGGGTAAAGAACCTACCCCTGACATGGATGGATGGATAGGATAGAGGTGGAGAGACTCTTCCCGCTCAAAATAGACAGTAAGACTAGGGGGCACAGCCTCAAGATAAAGGGGGGGGTGCGTTTTAGAACGGAGTTGAGGAGGAACTTCTTCACTCAAAGGGTGGTGAATCTTTGGAATTCTCTGCCCGTTGAAGTGGTGGAGGCTACCTCGCTAAATATTTTCAAGAAGCGGGTTGATGGGTTTTTGATAAGAGAAGGGATTAAGGGTTATGGGGAGAGGGTCGGAAAGTGGAACTGAGCCACGACAGATCAGCCATGATCTTATTGAATGGCGGGGCAGGCTCGAAGGGCCAGATGGCCTACTCCTGCTCCTATTTCTTATGTTCTTATGTTCTTAATTAAAATGATTACTGAAGTTTCATATTTTTTATCATGATGTTCGGTTCACAGAGCAATTGGAAATTATGCATTTGATATTGAGTGCTATGTGCATATGGCTTACAGGACATTTTCTCATTTTGATAGCTAATCCCTCTAAAGTCAATGTTCTTATTCTCGGTGGATGGTCCGGTGGTGCACTTGCAATTCTATTTTTGACCCTAATGATACTGATCGGAGCCATGAAGTGCAAAGGTATGAATGAGAATTTTCACACTGAAAGAAATAATTTACTCGCAGGCGAAATCTTAAAATATTCGATTCGAGCAACTATGAGCGGGAGCAAAACTGCTTATTGGTATAATTCGCAGAACTAACTGACGGGAAAATACCATCACACTTAAATGTTGCTTCAACTCATGAATTACATGAACATCTGACAATATAATGCTCTCAGCTTCATTTTCCGAACTGCAGTCTAAAGATCTAACCATAAAAATGTAAATAGTTCAATGGTGTCTGCGTAGCTTAAATACAGAAACGATAGCGAAACAAAGTCGTTTGGTTTGAACATTTTGAGATATATTACGAAATTAGCGAATCGCCATAACTTGCTAGAATGAATAGCATTTGACTTAATTGACATAGAGTCAAGTGAAAATATGCCCCATATTTTTACGTTGCCCTTTTTGAACTTCACCAGGTGCAAGGAAACAGTCAAGAAATACTACACAGCGTACAGATGAGGTAAGAACATTTTATCATTAATCCTGAACTTTCGTTCTCAAGTTCAGGTGAAAGATTGATACATCACATTAAATAAATCTTTTTTAAACATGTGGGGAATTGGACTTGACTTTTCCTCTTTTCTGTAAAAGCACAACTTTATGTATATGTATAAACAAGTAAAATTAGAAAAATGGTAAATGCGTTTGCAAACTCTGCCAGCTATTTGAATAGTTCAAAACAATTTTAACTTTTCATCTATATTAGGTAATATGACATGCCTTTTTCGGCTACAAAAGATAGTTAGGATAAGATTCGCAGATTTGCATTTCTTGTTTGGCAAACCAAGCTGCAGCATGGTGAAAACCTGCCACTGCATTTATATTACAGATAGAATTCAAATTTCTAATCTCAGCGTAGAATCGGTAACGAAAATAGAGAGCACTATTATTGCCTCTCCTCTTTACACTGTTTAAACTCAGATCACCCGTTTTACTTTGCTTAAGAATGTTTTTTTGTTATATCTACTAGGCTATTCAGAAAAAAAATGACTATTCATACAGTTCGGGCAGCCCTTCTTTCTCTTTCGCAAGCTGATATTTCGGCTTGGAGGGCCGAAGGACCTGTTTCTGTGCTGTAATGGTCTCTGAACTTTGCTACTTTCATGGTCGATCTTTTGTTATTGTAAAATGCTGCGGTGGCATGGTTGACAAGAGGTCAGAGCTTCTGACGAAGGGTGACCTCGACTTGGTTCTATTTTCTCTCTACAGATGCTCTCAATCTGCTAAGATTTTCTCGCATTTTCTGTTGTTATCCCAGCATCCACAACTGTTGTGCTTTTATCAGACATTTAAGGAGATGTTTTCTAATTCTCAGTCGTTTGGTTCAGAAAGAGAAGAAATCTCGAGGGGATGGACATATCATTCGAGGGTAATTAAGGAAGTTATCAATAAGATCAAATTGAAATAAACAAAATCAAATCCCTGAAGATTACTGGCAGGTTAGACGAACAAGTTGCACAAATTACAGCGAATAGTGGCTAAAAATGAAGTGAAACATCAAAGCAGGACAGATCGTTAGCTATGAATATGCAGCACACTTTGGACCAGTTTCCACGGGTGTTGTAAAAGCAACTACTTACAAAGTGCTGCTCCTCCAAAGAGTGAGTCCGACGAATTAATAATGTCAATCAAGGGAAAGCAGAATCAATGGAACAGATATCGCTGTAGAGGATCCAGAAGACATACCAGAAATAATTTGATATCTCGATGCGAAACGGAAGCAAGAACGTGAAACGATTACTTTCAGCAGTATGGTGCTGCTGAAAAAATAACATAACAAAAAATCTGAAAATTCCAAAGCATGATGCAACTGTCGCGAGGGTCTTACAGTAAGTAACTGCTGAGATAATGGATGACTTGGATTTAAATTTTCAAAATTTCCTTGATTCTGGCAGCGACAAATTGGAGTTGAATAAAACAGCCAATGTAGCTCCTTTGTTCAAGAATGTAAGGAAACAGTTCCAGGACTACAGGAAAATTAGCTTAACATCTGCCATTGAAAAAATGCTGAATCTATTAATAAAGGAGTTGTAACAGGGCACTTGGAAAATCTGATGGAGGTTAGCAGTGTAAACATGGGGTTGTGATCTGGATTTTTTTTTTGTATTACATAATGTATGAGTTATTTGAGGAAGTAACAAGCAAAGTGAATAAAACGCAACGTGTGGAGTTACTGTATCTGGATTTCAAATAGACATTACATAATGGTCCACATCAAAGGTTACACAAAGGAAGATCACATGACACAGATGATAGCATCTACCAAGGACTACCTAGCTGCCAGGAAACATAGAGTAGGCACATTTTGGCCTTTTATCGGGTTGAAAAAAAAATGTAGTGTCAACTGTAGTGTCATGCGTCCTCAATTATTTACAGTTGATATCAACGACTTGGATTGACACCATATGCATTGTTGCTAATGATGTTGATGAAAGAAAGTAGATGGGTGAGTAAGTGGCAAGGAGAAAATATGGGTCACGGATAGGTAAAGAGTGTGCAAAAATGACAGGTGGAATATCACGTGAGAAATCGTGAATTTGTCCATTTTATCAGTCTGAATAATAAAAAAAACTTTTTTTTGTGCGGAGATATTTTAGGCTCTGATGTACTATCCCACTCGAAGCCATAGGAGGAAGCCATCCACCGAGTAGTGACCGTCCCCGGAATCTATTTGGGCGTGTCGGTAAAATTCATGCCCAAAAGTATTGGACGCAGCTTTGGTCCTTCATTTAGAAATAAAATAACTTCAGTTCAAATAATTTAGAGAAGTTTCACCACATTGATTGCTAAGATGAACGTGTTACTTAATGAGGACGTTTTTAACAGATTGGGCCCGTACACTCTTCACTCTAGAAGACGAAGTGATGTTTTGAAAGTAAAAAATGCTGAGTTGTCTTGACAGGATGGAAGTTGCAAGAATGTGATACTTTGTAACAAAGGGACTGCGCGATGCCGTTTGGAAAAAAACATCATTTACCATTTAAGACAATGATGAGAAGATCAAATCTCCCTCAGCGGGCCACGCATCTGCAGAACTGATTTCATTAGAGAGTGGTGAAGCCATATTCATTCACCTACTTCAAGATTGATTATTTTTGATTGACAAGTGAGAAAACTGAATAGAAAAACACTAATGCTGATTTTCTTTTTTTTCAAAGTAAAGGATTACTGTGAATAATGGCTGGGAAATGCCAAGGAACTGTAGGAGTTTAGAGGGAAACGGGGAAATTTGTAGATGCTTGTGAAGCTTAATGAATTAGGACAGTTTACAAGGCTTGAAGATTCAAGGCGTAGAAAGGACAGTGAAACTGAGGACACACGGAGATCAAACATGTTTTAAGGAATAGCAAAATGGTTTTAGAGGTTGAGAGGCCTGCTTCTGCTTCTAATTTCTATGTGTGTATGCAAGATGAAACTTACTGAATAGTAAACATTGAATCCCTAGAAGGAACAAAATTCAGCCGAAGGCAAGTTGATGTATGCTGCTCTTCATCTGACCGATTCCAAGCGAGACGAAATGCCGAAACAACACAGAGAACACACGGTATATGCAGAGGTAATTCTCAGCTCGCACTTGGAAACTTTAACACTGTCTGCTGTAATTTGCTTTTGAGATTATATTGAAAACAAACTTGATGCAATTTCGATACAATTAAATTTAATAAATCGTAAAATACTCCCTGTCGTTGATTTACAGACCGTTCAGAACACCGCTGAGAGCAAACTGACTTACGTTGCTCTGAATCTGGCAGATTCCAGGTCATCGTCGAAAACAACATTCCGTGAAACAGGATTAACATACGCAGCGGTGAAAACGAATGGCTAAATTAGGCAAACAAGGAAGTGTTGCGCGATGAGTGCATAAACGATGTATTCACCTTGTGTTTATCTTTTCCTCGATCAAGCCTTTGACATTTTCGAAAAGCGCAGATGGATTTTTCTACAAATATTAATTGTGGATTTTCTGTTTGCCTTGAAACTCACTCCAGGCATGAATCTCCATCGCGCTTTTGACCATACTCCTCCGTCGTCGGATTTTCGAGTTCCAGTCATTCCACATTTATGGATAACATGAAAGGAAAGCAATTCTCTGCGTCATTTTCTACATTTATTGACTATTAATTTTAATAGATTGGCTAATCTTTGCTCTACACAATATGCAGACGTGATACGCTTGATTGTCTTCTTAATTTGCTAAGGTTTCATCACACTTTCTCATCTGAATTTGAATTCACACGATTATCATTCCAGGAATAGTTCAAATCTCTGTTCGTGCTATCATTGTCACCACCACCCTCCTCTCCCACCTCATCCTTTGATATGTGATGTGAAAATATCCATGTATGTTTCATTTTTCAAATTACAACATTTTCAAGAAATCGTCGCCTTCTGCCCTCACAGTTTTTTTTTGTTTTCAGTTTTCCATCCTTGATCCTTCTAGCGCCCAGCTTGTGACATCGTTGCGAAACGATTTAGCACGTCTGGAGCAGGTGCCATATCATTTCAGGACTGAGCCCAATAATTTCTTCCAAAGCGGTTCACGCATCGTGGATATTCCCAAATGGCGAATCAGCAGTCTGCGAATTCGTCAGAAATAATTATTTCCTCATACCTTTCCTTTGTCCAGATATTGTTCCAATTTTATGCTCGTATAAGTAATCGTCTAGAAATATCCAACTTTTAAATTGACTGCCAGCCAAACTGAATGCCAAGTCTCATTGTCTTTGGCTCACTCAATCTGCCTATTTCAGCATCTTATATCGCCATTGTTCACATTGTCCTCCTACAAGCGCAGTTCACCTCCAACGCCCTCCTGGATATTCTGCCACTATATTAATGGATGAAAATCTGATATCACAGCTTTCTATTGTTAAGCATGACCATTGCCACGCCTAGTTTAAATGTCCATTAACTTCAAATTCTTCAAATTCCAGAGCCTAGAGTTCGATCACCCGATAGCCTTGGCAAGGGTTTAACGGGACAAATGCATCAGATGGTTCCGTTTCACTGATGGAGATCCTGAAAGGGTAATGATATGGTGTTACCTTTGGGAATATCAAGCTTCTGGGAAATGATCGTTTCACTTGAGATAGTGGCTAAAGGTGCAATGACGTCTAAAATTCGGCGGGACATTCCGAACTAACGTCTTAGCACATCTCGCGTTGGGTCCTACCCCACTATTTCCAGTCCACTTTCCTCAAAGGGAGTGAAGACCCGAAGCTTCTGAGGGAGTGGTTAAAAGGCATTTGTGGACCAGCCTGCTTTAAATCAGCGCCAGGTTTAAAAGGAGGCCTGGTGTAGACAGCGGGCAGCGTCTGAGCGGGCAGCGGAGTGAGTGGGAAGCAGAGTGAGTTAATAGGCCTTAATATCAAAAAGGGCTTGAAGGAAAAAGGCCAGGTGAGTTTGTTTGAAAAAACAAGGAAAAAAAATTTTTTTCAAAACTACTACAGCAGGAAACAAGGAATTTTTTTTTTCCCCATAAAAAATTACAGTGAATAATGGAGGGGCATGTGATGTGTGGTTTCTGTATGATGTGGGAACTGGTGGACCCCAGGGTCCTTCCCAGTGACCATGTCTGTAGTAAGTGCAGGTTGCTGGAGGAGCTCCAGCTCAAGGTGGATGAGCTGGCCTCTGAGCTACAGACACTGAGGCTCATCAGGGGGAGAGAGGGTGCCATTGCCAATGGGGTGCAAGTGACATCCACCCCCCCTAGACTGGCTAAATCTAAGGGTCAGGGACAAAAGGGGGCTGCTGGGAGGAGGAAGGGGGGTGAGGAGCGGAGGCCTCAGCCTCTTAATCTGCATAACAGGTTTGAGGTTCTTGCTTCCAGTCTGGAAGAGGACGAGGCAGGTGAGGTTGGTGAGCAAACTGCACACGGTACAGTGATGCAGCAGGACATAGGCAAAGAGAAGGGGAAAAGGAACGTAGTAGTGATTGGGGATAGTGGGGTGAAGGGTATTGACACTGTCCTTTGTCACAATGACAAAGTGCACAGAAGGGTGTGTTGTCTGCCTGGTGCTCGGGTGCAGGATGTCGCAGCTGGGCTGCAGAGGAATCTGGAGTGGGAGGGTGAGAATCCGGTCGTTGTGGTACCGGCGACGTAGGCAAAGTGCGGACTGAGGATCTGGGGAGGGAGTATGAGAAGCTGGGAATGGAATTAAAAAGTAGAACCGACAAGGTGGTCGTCTCTGGGCTACTGCCTGAACTGAGTGCAGACGGGCGTAGGGTTGACAGGATTAAGGAAGTGAATGGGTGGCTCAGGGATTGGTGTGGGAGGAATGGGTTCGAATTTATGGGGCATTGGCACCAGTATTGGGGTAGGTGGGACTTGTTCGGGCGGGATGGGGTTGGTCTGAACCGTGCTGGGACCAGAGTGTTGGCGAATAGAGTAAAGAGGACTGTAGACAGGGCTTTAAACTAATTGGGGGGGGGGGGGGGGGGGGGGCGGGGAGGGCGCGAGGGTAGGTGACGCTACGAGGTCTAAAGTTAAGGATAGGGTACAGGTAAGGGAAGAGGCCGAGGATGTCCCAATTGGTGGCGTTACGGCAAATAGGGTCCAGGTGAAGGCTGGGATGAAAGCGCTTTATCTGAATGCACGAAGCATTCGGAATAAAGTGGATGAGCTGGTGGCGCAGATCGTCACAAATGGATACGATCTGGTGGCCATTACAGAGACGTGGCTGCAAGGTGACAGGGACTGGGAGATGAATGTATAGGGCTATCAAGTGTTTAGGAAGGATAGGCAGGAGGAAAGAGGGGGTGGCGTAGCTCTGCTGATTAAGGATAGCATCAAGGTGGTAGCAAGGGATGATATCGGAGCCAAAGAGCAGAAAGTGGAATCGTTGTGGGTGGAGATTAGGAACAGCAAAGGGAGGAAGACGCTGGTGGGTGTCGTCTATAGGCCCCCAAATAATGATCTGGAGGTGGGGCGGGCTGTTAACGCGCAAATAAGTGCGGCGTGCAGGAATGGGACGGCAGTAGTTATGGGAGATTTCAATCTGCATATTGATTGGTCGACCCATGTTGGACGAGGTGGGCTCGAGGAGGAGTTCTTGGAATGCTGCCGGGATAATTTCCTTGAACAGTGTATGTTGGAGCCGACGAGGGAGCGAGCTATCTTGGATCTGGTGCTATGTAATGAGGCGGGTAGAATTAGGGACCTTGCGGTGAAGGATCCTCTTCGAGAGAGTGATCATCGCATGGTGGAGTTTCTGTTGCAGATGGAGGAGGAGAAAGTGGGTTCCCGGACACGCGTCCTTTGTTTGAATAGAGGGGAGTATGGTAGGATGAGAGAAGAATTGGCGAATGTGGACTGGGGGAGCGCGTTGGAAGGTAGGTCTGCTGAGGAGCAGTGGAGGATCTTTACGGAGATCTTTCTTGGTGCTCAGCAGAAATTTATTCCGATGGTCAAAAAGGCCAGTAGGAGGAGAGGTAATAAGCCGTGGATAACGAAGGAGGTGAAGGAAAGTGTTAAATTAAAAGCGGAGGATTTTAGAGTAGCTAAGAGCAGTGGGCGAGAAGAGGATTGGGAAAGGTTTAAATGTCAACAAAGATTGACAAAGAAGTTGATAAAGGAGGGTAGGAGAAGCTATGAAGCTGGGCTAGCACTTAATATAAAAAAGGATAGCAAGAGTTTTTATAAATATATAAAAAGGAAGAGGCTGGCTAGGGCGAACGTTGGTCCTTTAGAGGATGAGAAAGGGGAGCTAGTGGTAGGGGATGGGGATATGGCTAAGGTCTTGAATAACTTTTTTGTTTCTGTCTTCACGGAGGAGGACGTGAATAATTTGCCGGGCGTTAGCGATGGAAAGGTGGTAGGACTGGAGGGTCTTAATGACATTACTGTTACTAGAGAGGCGGTGCTCGACAGACTGGAAGGGCTGATTGTGGACAAGTCCCCAGGACCGGATGGAATGCATCCGAGGGTTCTGAAAGAAATGGCGGAGGTTATAGTGGATGCCTTGGTGGTTATTTTCCAGACGTCGCTGGATTCCGGGGAAGTGCCGGAAGATTGGAAAACGGCTAATGTTACGCCGTTGTTTAAGAAGGGTGCCAGGCAAAAGGCGGGGAATTATAGGCCGGTTAGTTTAACGTCTGTGGTAGGTAAAATGTTAGAATCCGTCATTAAGGAGGAAATTGCGAGGCATCTTGAAGGGAATTGCTTGATAGGGCAGACGCAACACGGTTCCATTAAAGGGAAGTCGTGTCTGACAAATTTACTGGAGTTCTATGAGGATGTGCCTAGGGCAGTGGATAGAGGAGAGCTGGTGGATGTGGTCTTTCTGGATTTTCAGAAGGCGTTTGACAAAGTACCTCACAAGAGGTTATTGCAGAAGGTCAGGGGACATGGAGTTGGGGGCAGGGTGTTAGCGTGGATAGAGGATTGGTTGTCAAATAGGAGACAGAGAGTGGGGGTCAATGGGTGCTATTCGGATTGGCTGTTGGTGACTAGTGGGGTGCCCCAGGGGTCGGTGCTGGGGCCTCAGCTATTTACCATTTATATAGATGATCTGGAGGAGGGAACCGAGTGCAGGGTGTCGAAATTTGCTGATGACACCAAGATTGGGGGAAAGGCAAATTGTGCGGAGGGTGTGGAGAGTCTGCAGAAGGATCTAGATAGGCTGGGCGAATGGGCCAGGAAATGGCAAATGGAATTTAATGTTGGCAAGTGTGAGGTGGTCCACTTTGGTAGGAAGAATGGTAGGAAGGACTATTACTTACGTGGCGAAAAACTGCAGCAGGCGACGGTGCAGAGGGACCTCGGGGTCCTTGTGCATGAGTCGCAAAAACCCAGCTTGCAGGTGCAGCAGGTGGTCAGGAAGGCGAATGGGATGCTGGCCTTCATAGCGAGGGGGATTGAATATAAAAGTAGGGAGGTCTTGCTGCAGCTGTCTAGGGCATTGGTGAGGCCGCATCTGGAGTACTGTGTGCAGTTTTGGGCGCCGCACCTGCGCAAGGATATTTTGGCCCTGGAGGGAGTGCAGAGGAGGTTTACTAGGCTGATACCGGAGTTGAGGGGATTGAGCTATGAGGAGAGGCTGAATGAACTAGGCTTGTACTCGTTAGAGTTTAGAAGAATGAGGGGAGATCTCATTGAGACGTATAAGATGATGAATGGGATGGATAGGATAGAGGTGGAGAGACTCTTCCAGCTCAAAAAAGACAGTAGGACTAGGGGGCACAGCCTCAAGATAAAGGGGAGGCGGTTTAGAACGGAGCTGAGGAGGAACTTCTTCACTCAAAGGGTGGTGAATCTCTGGAATTCTCTGCCCGTTGAAGTGGTGGAGGCTGCCTCGCTAAATATTTTGAAGAAGCGGGTTGATGGGTTCTTGATAAGAGAGGGGATTAAGGGTTATGGGGAGAGGGCGGGAAAGTGGAACTGAGCCACGACAGATCAGCCATGATCTTATTGAATGGCGGGGCAGGCTCGAAGGGCTAGATGGCCTACTCCTGCTCCTATTTCTTATGTTCTTATGTTCTTAAGACCCATCTCTTGTGTTCCTTGCAGCTGCGGAAATCTTAGCTGATGGAGACACGATAACGACATTATAGAATTGCGGTATGGCGAGGATATCAAGGCAGGCAGGTGATGGCATACATGTATGAGCACTGCGCCGATCCTTTAAGGGTGTTTTGATGGGGATTTTTTGGCAGGAGTCTGAGGGAGAGGAATGGAGTTCGTGTGTTTTATGTTTTTTAGAGATTTAAGGTGAATTGTCAAAGGTTACCGATGGGAGTGATGCCAGCAGCAGGCAGGTGGGTACTAACCACAGTCGGAGGAGGGCATTCATCTACCTGTGGCATTTGTAAGGTCCGCCTGTTCATGAAGCTTACTTCCTCTGCCTTATCATCACAGGCTTCTGCTAGAACATGAACTAGTCATGGCATGACCTTTGCAAAGAGGGTAGCCCTCTTCTCCTCCACGCTTTGGAACATCATCCAAGGAATTTGGGGCAGCTTTTCTGAAAACAAAACACTGGTGCTTGCTGAAATTATGTTGGGTGCTGATGGGCGGGCTTAAAATGATGTTCCCTCTTATTTGGTCTCAGTGCTAATTCCCGCCAACAGCAAATCAGGCGCCGCTGGGACCGGAATGTAATCGGCATAGGGAGGGAGAGGGGTTTCCACCATTTGCATAGACTGAAAGGAGCCTGACAAGCGTTGCGTTTGCCTCCGGGAAACATTCCTGTTTCTCGATGGTATGCACAGCTTGAAGAGTTTCAAAGAGATAATGGCAAGCGCCTGATTCAATACCGATCAAATGAGATTTGAAACTACCAGCTCAATATATCTATCATGGTGGCATGGCCAGAAATGTGCTCTATCCTGAATAAATTGCCAAGGAAGTAGCCAAGAAACTTTATTTCATCTGAACAGAAATGATGAAAGTGACAAAGACAAAAGGAGAGGGATGATCCAGCAAGCAATTGACAACATAATTGATCCGTCAGGGGAAACTTGGAAATCATATCAGCGGATGACCATCAAACTCGAGAAGCCCATTAGAAATTGATCATACCGGTTTGGACTCACACAGTGATCACACAATCCCTCAACCAATTACGAATTAGCATCGCCTCATTAACACCAATTGAAGTACAACGATATCAAGAGTCACTTGCGGATTGTGGTTTCGAATAAGTGATTAAGTAAAACCTCTCGCTGATCAATTTGTGCAGCAGGAGTTACTGAAAGAGGACAGACATCTCGGCTGGGAGTCCCCAACTGCATCGGCGGCTGGGACTATCAGGTGCTAATGCTGTGAATGGAGTTCAGCCAAACCTCCATTCACTTGCAGAAGGAGACTTCGAGCCGATCAAAAACTTTTCCAAGTCCGAGTTAGATTATTCCAGAAGATTTTTTTCGTAGGGATTCTGGGAGTGCGAAAGAGCCCGAAAACCGGCCAGTGAGCTGGCCCGCTCAACAGACCGAGGGCAGGCAAATATTTATGGGTGGGGCTAAGGGGTGATCATATAACAGAGCTGTGTATCTCTTCTGGTGGCTGAATAGCAACCAAGCCGACACAAAAAAATACGCAAAAATTAGAACGCTATCTGCAAGAGCTGGAGGATTGTCTGGACTCCGCTATTATTATTGTTTTGATGGGACTCTGACTACACGTTCATAATTAGAAGGGAAATCTGGTAATTATGAACTCAGTAAAAAGTCTGACAACACCAGGTTTTAGTCCAACCGATTTATTTGATAATACTCACAAGCTTTCGAGGTTTCCCTCTTCGTCAGGTGAACTCAGCATGTTTTACTCTACGCTCACATTCAGCAGGAGCATTTTCGATATCATGCGACCATCATTATACCTATGGTGTAAGCGTTCAGTACATTGAAATGGCAGTCTATTCCCCAACACTGAAACTGACATGGATCTTTAACTGGCCGGTCATTTCCTTAGTAACCGTTCTGTCTTTGAGAGGAAGAAAATACATAAATGATCAATTTCATCACGTGCTGTGTTACCGCCAAAGAACATAAGAACAGAAGAAATGAGAGCAGGAGTAGGCCATCTAGCCCTTCGAGCCTGCCCCGCCATTCAGCAAGATGATGGCTGATCTGAAGTGGATCAGTTCCACTTTCCCGCTTTGTCCCCTTAACCCTTAATTCCCCTGTCTGTCAGAAATCTAGCTACCCGTGACTTAAACATATTCAACGAGGTAGCCTCCACCACTTCAATGGACAGAGAATTTCAGAGATTCAGCACCCTTTGAGCGAAGAAGTTCCTCCTAAACCCCGTTCTAAACTTCCCCCCACCCCTTTTATTTTGTTCCGTTTTCTTTTCTAAGTGGAAAGAATCTCTCTATCTCTACCCTATGGGGCCCTTCATTATCTTGTAACTCTCTATAAGATCCCCCCTCACCTTGTAAACTCCAACGAGTACAGGCCCAGTCTATTTAATCTCTCCTCTTGAACTAACTCCCTCATCCCTGGTATCAGCCTGGCGAACCTTCTCTGTACTCCCTCCAAGGCCAATACATCCTTTCGCAAGTAAGGGGACCAAAACTGCACACAGTACTCCAGTTGCGACCTCACCAGTGCCTTCTACAGTTTCAGCAAGACCTCCCTGTTTTTTTTTTATATTCTATCCCCCTCACGATGAAGGCCAACATTCCATTCGCCTTCTTGATCACCTGCTGCATCTGCAGACTGAGGTTTTGCGATTCGTGCACAAGGACTCCCAGATCCCTCTGCACAGTAGCATGTTGCAGCTTTTCACCCTTTAAGTATTATTGCTTCCGACTATTATTTCTACCAAAGTGGATAACCTCACATTTGCGAACGTTATACTCCATCTGCCAGGTCCTCCCCCACTCACTCAGCCTATCCAGATCTCTCTGCAGACTTTTCACATCCTCCACGTAATTCGCTTTTCCACTCATCTTTGCGTCATCAGCAAATTTTGTTACCCTACACTCAGCCCGTTCCTCCAGATCGTCTATGTATATGGTAAACAGTTGAGGTCCCAGCACCGATCCCTGCGGCACCCCACTAGTCACCAACTGCCAACCGGAAAAGAATCCATTGATTCCAACTCCCTGCTTCCTGGTAGATAACCAATCCTCAATCCATGCTAACACTTTACCCCCAACTCCGTGTACCCTAATCTTCTGCAGCAACCTTTTGTGAGGCGCCTTATCAAACGCCTTCTGGAAGTCTAAAAACACCACATCCACTGCGCCCCCCCCCCCCCACCGTCTACTGCACTAGTCGCATCTTCACAAAAAGACAGTAAATTTGTTAAACACGTCTTCCCCTTCACGAACCAATGCTGTGTCTGCTTGAACAAACCGTTCTTTTCTAGGTGTCCTGCTATTTCTTCTTTGATGATGGATTCTAGCATTTTTCCAACTACGGACGTTAAGCTAACCAGCCGATAGTTCCCTGCCTTTTGTCTGCTACCTTTTTTAAACAGCAGCTGTTTTCCAATCCACCGGCACTTCCCCAGAGTCCGGCAAATTTTGATAAATAATTATTAAGGCATCTGCTATTACTTCTGCCATTTCTTTCAAAACCCTGGGATGCATTCCATCTGGTCCCTGGGACTTGTCTACCTTCAGTCCCATTAGTCTACCAAGCACTATCTCTCGACTAACAGTAATTGTATTACGGACCTCATCCCCTACCAACCTGCTATCTTTAATATTCAGTAAGCTATTTGTGTCCTCCTCCATGAAGACCGACACAAGAAACTTATTTAAAGTCTCAGCCATTTCCTCATTACCTACCGTTAAATCTCCTGTCTCATCCTCCAAGGGTCCAACACTCACTCTAGCCAGTCTCTTCTTCTTTATATATTTGTAAAAACTTTCACTATGATATATTACACTTAGATCTAGTTTAGCGTTATACACTATTTTTCCTTTCTTTTTTGCTTTCTTAGTCATTCTTTATTGTTTTTTTTAATGTTTCCCAACCTTCTGATTCCCCATTATTTACAGCCGCTCTGTATGCGTCGGTTTTTAATTTAATGCTCTCCAATATTTCCTTCGATATCCACAGCTGGTTACCCCTTTTCTGACAGTCCTTCTTTATTATTGGAATATATTTCTGCTGAGTACCGAAAAAGATCTCCTGAAAAATCCTTCACTGTTCCTCAGCTGTCCTACCAACCAATCTGCACCCCCAATCTACATTATCCAATTCTGCCCTCATCTTATCATACTTCCCTCTTTTGAAGCAGAGGACACTGGTTTGGGACCCTACATTCTCACCCTCCATCTGCATCAGAAATTCAACCAAATTGTGATCACTCATCCAAATAGGATCCCTCACAAGACAATCCCTAATTCTACCTGCCTCGTTACATAGTAACAGATCTAAGATAACTCGCTCCCTCGTACGTTCTGTAACATACTGTTCAAGGAAACTATCCTGACAGCATTCCAAGAACTCTTCCTCAAGCCCACTGTGCCCGACTTGAGTTAACAAATCAATATGCAGTTTAAAATCCCCCATAATTATCGTCATTCTGTTTTTGCATGCATCAATTATTTGCTTGTTTATAGCCCGCCCCACCTCAAAATTATTATTTGGGGGCCTATAGACCACACCCACAGCGACTTTCTCCCCTTACTATTTCTTATCTCCACCCACAACGATTCCACCTTTTGCTCTTTGGACCCTATATCTGATCTTTCTACTGCCCTGATATTATCCTTTGTTAACACAGCTACCCCAAATCATTTTTCCTCCTGTCTATCCTTCCTAAACGTCTGATACCCCTGGCTATTCAGTTCCCAGTCCGGGTCACCCTGCAACCACGTTTCCATAATGGCCACTAGACCATATCCATTTGTGCTGATTTGTGCCATCAACTCATTCACTTTGTTTCGAATACTTCGTGCATTCAGGTAAAACATCTTTATGCCAGCCTTTATCTGGACCCCATTTGTTGAAACCCGACTATCCTCTCCCGTGCCACCTATTCCTTTAATGAGTGGAATGTCCTCAACATTAACCTGCACTCGTACCCTCTCCTCTACTTTAGGCTTTGTAATTCCCACTACCCCTGCAGCCTCCCCCCTCCCCCCTGCCCCCACTAATTCGTTTAAAGCCCTATCTACAGCCCTAGTTACACGATTTGCCAGGACTCTGGTCCCAGCACGATTCAGACAAAGCCCATCCTATCTGAACAGGTCTCATCTGTCCCAATACTGGTGCCAATGCCCCATAAATTCCAACCCATTCCTCCCACAACAGTCCTTGAGCCACGCATTCACCTCCATAATCCTATTTACCCTGTACCAATTTGCACGTGGTTCAGGTAGTAATCCAGATATAACCACCTTGTTGGTTCTGCTTTTTAATTTGGTTCCCAGCTTTTCATGCTCCCTCTGCAGATCCCAAGTTCCTATTTTGCCTGTGCCATTGGCGCCTACATGAACCACAACAACTGGATACTTAGCCTCCCACTCCAGGTTCCTCTGCAGCCCAGATCAGGCATCCTGGACCCGCGCACAAGGCAGGCAACACAACCTTCGGGATTTGTTATCCTTGTCACAAAGGACAGTGTCTCTACCCCTGACTACACGATCCCCAATTACCATTACATTTCTCTTTACTTCTTCTGCTTCGAACGCTCCCTGCACCGTTTGCAGTTTGCTCATCCACCTTGCAGTTCTCGTTCTTGTCCACACTGGGAGCAAGAATCTCAAACCTGTTTGGCAGATTCAGGGGCTGAAGCTTTTGGGACTCCCCTCCTTCCTCTTCCTACTCCCCTCCTTCCTCCCCCCACTCCCCTCATTCCTCCCCCAACTCCCTTTCTTCCTCCACCTACTCCCCTCCTTCTTCCCCTTTGACAGCAATTGACAACCAAAATTGTTCAATAAAATGATATTCTCCGAACTACTGCAACAAACAACGTCACCAGTTACGATCAATGCAAATACTATTTTATTTTAGCATCCAGGAAATTGTCCAAAACTGAGGATAAGTATTGTTAAGTTTAAATTTGCTATATCTACCAGTTATTCAAAAGCTCTATGAACTTCATAAATCTTGTTCATAAGTTTACACGATGTGGGAATATTTGGCAAGTCCAGGATTTATTGTCCATCTTTATTGCCCTTCAGAATATGGGACTTAATGTCTTTCTTGAACTGTTGTAGTCCATGCGGTGCATTTACAGGCATGGTACGGTTATGGAGGGACTTCTTGGATTTTGACCCAGCGACAGTGAGGGAACGGTGATGTCGCCCCACGTAAGGATGGTGAGTGACTTGGAGGAAAACTGTTCGATGGTGATGTTTCCATATTCCTGCTTCCCTTGTCCTTCCAGATCGGAGCAGTGATTAGCTTGGAACGTGCTGTCTCCGAACTTACAGAAGTGCATCTTTTGCATGGTACAGATTGCTGCATTGTCCGTTCATGTTAGAAGGATGGAATATTTGTGAATGTGATGCAAATTAAGCGGCAGTTCATTTCTGAATCTGATGAGCTTATTGAGCAGCATTTGAGCTGCATTTTTCCAGACCATAGAAGATACTCCATCACATAACGTATACCTTTTTGATGGCGGACAGGTGTTCTGGACTCAGCGGACGAGTAACACGCTGCAGCATCCCTCGCCTCTGAATTGTTCTTGTAGCCAACATATTTATATGGATCGTCTACGTAAGTTTCCAATGAATCGTAATCCTCGAGGATATTGATAGTGTGAGATTAATGAATGGAAATTACTCTGCATGTGAAGTCACAATAGTAAGATTCCTTCTTGGTGTCGTCGGCCATTGTTTCACACGTGGGTATTGCCAACGTCAGCTGGCACTTCTCTGTTCGAGTTGGATATTGTCCAGGGCCTATTCCGTTTAAATATTAGGTGCTTCAAACTCAAGTACAAGTAATTTTGAATCTTTTGCAAACATCAAAAAACTTCCCTATTTCTTATCATATGACGGAAGACAGGTCATTGATGAAGCAGTTCATCTGCGAACGCGGTCCTGCAGAATTCCTGCGGTGATGCTCTGGAAATTAGATGACTGACCTATTGCAACCGCACCCGTATAACTTTGTGTTGGGAATTACTGCAAAGCATGAACACTTTTAGTTTCCAGATTTTCATGTAATTGCCTATGTTATAACATATAATTGAGCCTTGTACAAAGATTGTCTGAACTAACTGGTGTCAAAATTACGGTGAGCTGATGGAATTGGTAAAACAATAAACAATGCAATTTGGGGCATCTTCAGTCAATGTTGTTTCAAGTATACAACGACCGAGGTTAGGTGTGCGTTGTCGAGAAGCATACATCCATCAACATTTCGTGCTGCATTGAAGACCATATGTCAGTTTGTAATTTAACTTACATTTTGTGGACATTGATATTTAGGCCAACATTTACTGACCATCCCTATTTGCCTTTCAAAGTCAGTTGACAATTTTCTAAGTTACACATACACCAAGAGCGCCGTTGGGGGCTGGGGGAGATGAAAGATCCTGGATTTCGACCGAATGGCAACATATTTCCAAGTCTGCATGGTGACTGATGAGGGGAACTTCCAAGATGTGATTATGAATGTGCTGAGCTTCATTCATGCAGGTCGTAGAGGATATTCCATCACACTGCTTCATTAATCAGAGGACATTACCCTGTGGAATTTCTGTAGTGATATCCAAGAGATTACATTATTTACCCCCAGCAACCACACCATATTACTTTGTGCACGCTTTGGCTTCAGGTTACGAACTCTTTATTTTACAGATTTCATGTACATGCCAACGTATTTATATGGATGATTAGTATCAGGTAAATGATAACCCTTCGGATGCTGGTATTGTGATTTTCAGTGAGGAGAATGACATTGAATGTCAAGAATCAGTGGTTGGATTCTTTTGCATCGTAGATGGCCACTGTTTCGTTCTTGTGTGTTATCAAAGTCACTTGGCAATTTTCTGTTCCAGCATATATCTGCAACTCTTGTCTTCTCGATGACACTACAACCTCAGGTACATTTTTTCATTTTGTAGTACAGTGCATTTTATATTAACTGCATAAGGCTGTAAGTATTCGTTGGTGCTCATCGGATTAAATGATGCGAAGGGGAGAGCAATCAAGCGAGATACTTTGTCCTGCATAGTGTGGAACTTACTGAATGTTGTCGCGTGTGCACTCATCCAGAGAAGCGGCATGTCTTCCATCACACTCCAGACCTGCGCCTTATAAATGAAGGACAAGCATTGGGGAACCAGAAACAGAGTTTCTCGCCGCAAGATACGTAGCCTTTGAATTGCCGCGTAAGCCACTCTTTTATGTGGCGAGACCAGTTTAAATTCTATTCTATGGTAACCCCCAGGATGTTGACAGTGGAGGACTCAGTGATGTTAACGTCATGCACCGTTAACAGGCTAAGTAATCTCTTTGAGATGATCGGCACTTGAGTGGCGTGAACGTTTTTTTTCTATTGTTTTCAGCTAATGCCTGGATATTGTAGAGGCCTTCTTTCCACCCACCCCCCCCGGCTCCCTGCACCCCCCCCCCTCCCCCGCCCACGCCACCCCTCTGTAGACTGCTTCTGAATCTGATGAGTTGCAAATTCTTGTCAATATTCAGCAGTCACCTGACAACACATCCACACTTCCGGCCTTATGATGGAAGCAAGGTCATCGAAAAAGCAGCTGAAAATGTTTGGGTCCAGGACATCACACCGAATAACTCCTGCATTGCTGTCCTGGAACTGAGATAATTGACATAAATTCACCAAAAACATCCTTTGTTGTCCCATGTATGCGGTATGGTTCCATTCAGCAGAGCGTTTTCCCTCGCATTCCCGTTGATGTCAGTTAAGTTAGAGCTCCTTGACACTCGGTCAAATGCTACTTTGGTGTCGACTTTCACCTGATGCCTGATTTTCATATCTATAGTCCATGTTAAGATCAATTTCTTATTAGTGATGGCGTTGGAATTTTTCCAAAGGACACACAACGTATCAGCAAAATGTATTAAGTTGATTGATCTGTGATAAGTCGACAGCTCGTTTTTAACTCAGCAGTTTGTATATTGTCCCGGGTTTATTCTTATTCGTAGGATACTTGGAGAAGAGTGTCTTAAACCGACGCTGCAAGTCTACTGTTGGAAATGAAGATAGCTTAAAATGTAACTGGCGAGGTGTAAACCAAGCTGGGCCCGAGCTCCGAGTGTGCGCATAATTCAATAAACCTCTAGTCTACACTCCGCGTAAAATATAGCAAAAATCACTAGAAGTCAAATTCGGAAATTTCCACAGATATTCCATTACCAGGAAATTACCTCATCTCCCACAATTTGATTGTGCATCAAGTAATATTTATCCGACAGGATCTGTGCACTTCTCATCAGATTGCTGCCTGAATCAACCAGAAGGTTCGAAACTATGGAACTTTAAACTATCAATAAGCCCACAGTGAATCCAACACAAATATTTGGGGGACCTATATTATGAAGACATGAAATATTATTTCCGCGTGGCGGCTGACAAAATGGCGATTCATGGACTTGACGTGTCAAATACCATATGCTCATCGATACCATCCATCACGTCCCACACTCACCAGTCTGTTTGGATATAACTACCTTCTGTTTCCAATTGCTATTTCAGCTCACTAACATGCCGGAATATCTTGTTTGAAAAGACATGCATTTGTTTCATTCAGCACTATGTTGTCATTTGCTTTCTGATACCATGGGTCAGTAATCGTTTATAATCAAATCGGAGCCGCCCATTCGACGGATATCCGTCTGTTCGATATATAATCTCAGCGTATTGTCTCTGCGTCCGTACGCTCATGGGTTCGCCGCTTTGGGGCAAATGTCTTTTCGTGATTTTCCTCCCAGGTAGATACAAATGCTGGAACCCGAGAGTAACTCTAGCAGTGAGGCACATTAAATCGTTACGGTATATGTGGACTGAATGGGTGATGTTATTTTCGGAGTATATATCAACTTTTATTGCAAATGCATGATTTAGCATGTGTGTGTTCATTTTTCTTTTGACAGTTGCTTTGGGCACATCGGATATTGAAATAATAAAGGCGCTCAGATTCACAAACGTAACCTTGCGATGTCCTTTCCCTTTCCATACCGACGTTACAAATGCAACGGCGTTCTGGTGGAAAGATGGTAATAAGGGGTTTCTGCAGGAGGACAGCGGAAAACGTTTCCAGATAATGAAAGGTGGAGCGTACCTTCATCTCCTGAATGTCGGCATACCGGATGCCGGAAAATATCACTGTGCAGTCAAAATTCAGCCTCGGACGATTGTGAACGATATTGCTGCGCAAGTTCTCATATATGGTGAGTTGAAATATGTAATGTTTAGTAGATAGTGTCAATCAAAGACGATTAATTGCACATTAAAATAAATAAATGCAAAACGTAGAAAGCGCCTTCACTTGATTGGAAGCACAAATGTACAACAAAGAGGAAAACTTGCAGTAGCAGCGACACTGCCAAGCTTATCAACTCCCTATCTTTAAAAACAAAAGGCGACTTGAAGTGAAGCTTGTCAAGCAAAGGACAAGCAAAACTAATAATTAAAACTCGTTTTCAATATGGGAACGTTGTAACTGGATGAATAATCTTGTAGTCGCAAGCAATATTTACATTTTCAATGCCCTTTGGCTAATTATAAGAGAGCGGGGCTCACAATCCTAACTTTTGGAGGCTTATGAAAACCTATGAAAAACACCACGCAGCAATATAAAAATACTGATTATTCTCGTTAGAGTTTAGAAGAATGAGGGGAGATCTCATTGAGACGTATAAGATGATGAATGGGATGGATAGGATAGAGGTGGAGAGACTCTTCCCGCTCAAAAAAGACAGTAGGACTAGGGGGCACAGCCTCAAGATAAAGGGGAGGCGGTTTAGAACGGAGTTGAGGAGGAACTTCTTCACTCAAAGGGTGGTGAATCTCTGGAATTCTCTGCCCGTTGAAGTGGTGGAGGCTGCCTCGCTAAATATTTTTAAGAAGCGGGTTGATGGGTTCTTGATAAGAGAGGGGATTAAGGGTTATGGGGAGAGGGCGGGAAAGTGGAACTGAGCTACAACAGATCAGCCATGATCTTATTGAATGGCGGGGCAGGCTCGAAGGGCTAGATGGCCTACTCCTGCTCCTATTTCTTATGTTCTTATGTTCTTATAAATCAACTTGCTTGCCCGGAAGTAGCTGTGCGTAATTAATAAAACTACAAATTTTTACAGCAGAAGCTCAATTTTTCAATTTATTTGTTTTGTTATCTTGAATTTAGCTCCACCGGTTCCCCTGAAAATTATGTCCTTATCATCCGAAGAAATCTCATCTGCTACTGTTAGACTCCAGTGCAAAACTGCGGCTTTTTACCCGAAAGAATTTAACCTCACTTGGTATAAAAACGGTGTTCAAATTGTCAGCGGATTTCAAAATGAACAACAAGCAAATTCCGAGGAGCTTTTTGAAGTTGTCAGCAGCCTGAAACAGCAGGCGATCGAACAAGACACAGTTTATATCTGTCAAGTATATCACGTTTCCAGCTCCATGTCAGCAAATGCCAGCTATACTTTTTTCATGAAGGTAATTTTGGATGAACCATAATAGTTTAGTCTTTCGCCCTTCACTAAAATGCATGAAAAACGATAATGCATCGGAAATTATTACTAGAGCAGCTTGATACTCATATATTGATCAATCCTATTGTATTCTTTGGGTGAAGGTTTCAAATCTTTTGGTTTTAAAATAGGATATGTTGCAGACTGCATCATCCAACCTTATCACTAATGGGGTTGAGTCTTCAGTATTGCTCCCATAAATCAGATTAACCGCAAAGCATTACAACTCAGAAAATAGTACAGCATTGTTGTTCAATCGAGGCACTGAAAAATAATGGATCTCCGAGCTATGGAATCGAAGAATGGAGTCTTTTCATAAAGCTGCAGATACAAACTAGGTCAACTTGATTCTTCATTTATAAAGTTGTTGCTTACTGATAAAGCTATAAAAATAGGATCACAGGTAATTGTGATAAGATGATTAAACAGACGGTAATAAATCTTTCCTTGAAAGATGACCCCAAACGATTTTTTGGACATACTCTGCGGGTGGTGCAATGAAACTTGGAAGGGCATTTTACCTGCTTTTTCGTTGGCACAATATGTTGAAAACGACTGCATTTTGTACAGTCATGAATGGGAATGTGCCCATTCAATGGACATTTTATTCAACATTGCTGGTATGTCTCCAACAGGCTTGCACAGGGGTTAGCACTGCTGTCTCATAGTACGAGGGACCCGGGTTCAATTCGGGCTTCGGATGACTCTGTGGAGTTTGCACATTCTGCCTGCAAAAGAGTGGGTTTCTTCATGGTGCGCCTTTCCCTCCCATCCTCCAAAGATGTGTGTTAGGTGAACCATGCTAAATTGTACCTTGGTGTCAGGGGCATTAGAAGAGTAAATACGTGGAGTTGCGGGGATAGTGCCTGCATGGGAATTTTGTCGATGCAGGCTCCATGGCTTCTTTCTGCACTGTAGGGATTCTACGATTCTAGGATTCTATGGTCTATATCTTTCAATCATGTTTTTTTTCCCCAACGATACGTAAAACAGCTGCATAAATATCGATAATTAAAATGATTACTGAAGTTTTATATTTTGTATCACGATGTTCTGTTTACAGTGCGATTGAAAAGTATGCATTTGATATTGATAGCAGTGTGCAGATGGCTGACAAGACATTTTCTCATTTTGATAGCTAATCCCTCTAAAATGAATGTTTTTATGGTCGGTGGCTGGTCCCGTGGTGCGCTTGCAATTCTATTTTTGTCCCTAATGATACTGATCGGAGTCATCGAGTGCAAAGGTGCTAATGAGAATTTTCACACTAAAAAAAATTTACTCGTAGGCGAAATATTAAAATATCCGATTCGAGCAACTATAAGCGTGACAAAGCTGCTTGTTGGTATAATTCGCATAATTAACTGACGAAAAATACCTTCACACTTACATGTTGCTTCAACTCAAGTGTTACATGAACACGTGACATTATAATGCTCACAGCTTCATTTTCTGAACTGCATTAGAAAGATCTAACCATAAAATGTGGGTTAAATAGTTCAATGGTGTCTGCGTAGCCTTAATGCAGAAATGATAGTGAAACAAAATCATTTGGTTTGAACATTTTGAGGTATATTACAAAGTCAGCGTATCGCTTTAACTTGCTGGCATAAATTGCATTTGACTCAACTGACATAGGGTCAAATGCAAATGTGCCCTGTATGTTTACGTTATCCTTTTTGAATTTCACCACATGCAAAGAATAAATCAACAAGTACTTCACGGCGTATAGATGAGGTAAGAACATTTTATTATCAATCCTGAACTTGTGTTCTCAATTTCAGATGAATGATTCATACATCACATTAAATAAATCTATTTTAAACATGTGGGGATTTGGACTTGACTTTTTCCCTTTTCTGTAAAAGCACAACCTTATGTCTAAACAAGTAAAATTCGAAAAATGGTCGAAGCGGTTGCAAACTCTGCCAACTATTTGAGTAGTGCAATATAGTTTTAACTTCTCATCTATATTAGCTAAAATGGCATGCCTTTTTCGGCTACTAAAGTTAGTTAGAATAAGATTCGCAGATTTGTATTCCTTGCACTGCAAACTAAGCTGCAACATTGTGAAGACGTGCCACGGCATTTATTTACAAATAAAATTCAAATTTCTCATCTCAGAGTAGAATCGGTGACGAGAATAGAGAGCAGTATTATTGTCTGTCCTTTTTACACGGTTTGAAATGAGATCGCCCGTTATTCTTTGCTTAAAAATAAAACTTTTTGTCCACCAAGGCGATTCAGAAAAAACAAGTCCTTTTACTGTTCAGGCAACCCGTCTTTCTCTTTCGCAAGCTGACATTTCAGTTTGGAGGGCCGAAGGACCTGTTTCGGTGCTGTAGTGGTCTCTGATCTTTGCTATTTCCAGACTCGATCCTCTGTTAGCGCAAAATGCTGCAGTGGCATTGGATCTGACGAAGCTCTGACGAAGGGTGATCTAGACTTGGTTCTATTTTCTCTCTACAGATGCTGCCAACCTGCTAAGATTTTCAGGGTTTTTTTATTGTTATTCCAGCTGTTATGCTTTTATCAGACATTTAAGGAGATGTGTTCTAATTCTCAGTCATTTAAGTCAGAAAGAAAAAAAATCTGGAGGGGATGGACATATCATTCGAGGCTAATTAAGGAAGTTATCAATAGGATCAAATTGAAATAAACAAAATCAATTCCCTGAAGATTACTGGTAGGTTAGACGAACAAGTTGCATAAATTACAGCGTATCGTGGCTAAAAATGAAGTGAAACATCAGAGGAGGGCCGATCGTTAGCTATGAATATGCAGCACACATTGGAAGAGTTTCCACGGGTGTGGTAAAAGCAATTACTTATAAAGTGCTGCTCCTCCAAAGGGCGAATCTGACAAATTGATAATGCCAATCGAGGGAAAGCAGAATCAATGGAACAGATATAGTTGTAGTGGATATAAAGGACATACCGGAATAGTTGGATATCGCGATGCGAAACAGAAGCAAGAATATAAAACGATTACTTTCTGCAGGATGATGCTGCTGAAAAATTAATATAACAACAATCTGAAAATTCCCAAGAATCATACAACTATTGCGACCGTCTTACAATAAGTAACTGCTGAAATAATGGATGGCTTGGATTTAATTTTTCAAAATTTCCTAGATTCTGGCAGTGACAAATTGGAGTTGAATAAAACAGCGAATGCAGCTCCTTTGCTCAAGAAAAGAGGGAAACAAAATTCCAGAAAATACATGGCAATTAGCTGAACATCCGCCATAGAAAAAACAATGCTGAAATCTATTCATAAAGGACTTGTAACAGGGCATTTTGAAAATCTGATTGGGGGTTAGCAGCTGTAATCCGGAAATTTTTATTGCATTATGTATGAGTTATTTGAGGAAGTAGCAAGAAAAGTGAATAAAACCGAACCTGTGGATTATTGTATCTGGATTTCAAAAAGACATTCCATAATGCTCCACATCAAAGGTTACCACACATAGCAAGATCACATGACAGAGGTGATAGCATCTATTGAGGCCTACCTCGCTTTCAGGAAACATAGAGTCGGCGCATTTTGGCCTTTTATCTGGTTGAAAAAATATGCCAATTGTGGTGTCATGTGTCCTCAATTATGTACAATTGATGTCAATGGCTTGGATGGTGACACCATTTGCATGCTTGCGAAAGTTGTTGACGAAACAAAGTAGATGGCTGAGTCAGTGGCAAGGAGAAAACATGGATTCTACAGAGTCAGGGATTGGTAAAGAGTGTGCAAAAATGACGGATGGAATATAACGTGAGAAATCGTGAATTTGTCCATTTTAGCAGTCAGAATCAAAAACATATATCGTGTTTTTATGCGGAGATATTTTAGATTCTGATGTACAGAGACATACGAATGTTCTGGTACATGAAATAGAACACAATAATATGAACCGAAATATATGGTAGAGAAGGCGCATAATGGAGTGTTACCGTTCATTGCAAGGGGAATTGATCATAAAGTATAGTGCTGCAGCTAAGCATTGATGCCGAGGGAGGAATTTGGCCGGCATCTCTTGCAGAGGTCCGTACTATCCCACTCGAAGCCATCGGAGGAAGCCGTCCGCCCAGTCGCGGCCGCGCCCGGAATCGGGTTGGGCGTGCCGGTAAAATTCCAGCCCAAGTACGCAGCTTTGGTTCTTCACTAAGAAATAAAATAATTTCAGTTCAAGTAGTTAAGAGAAGTTTCATCAGATTGATTGCTGGGATGAGCGTTTTATTTACTGAGGACATGTTAACGGATTGGACTGGTACACGCTTCACTTCAGAAGACTAAGTGAACTTTTGAAAAGTAGAAAATTCTGAGTCGTCTTGACAGCATGGACGTTGCAAGAATGTGACACTTTGTAGCAAAGGTTAAAACTACGCAACACCGTTTGGCAAAAAAAAACACCATTTACTATTTAAGACAATGGTGAGGAGATTTGATCTGTTTCTCTCTCAGCCCGCCACGCATCTGCAGAACTGATTTAATTAGAGAGCCGTGAAGGCATATTCATTCAATTACTTCAAGGTTAATTTCGATTTTTTTTTGATTGACAAGAGAGAAAACTGGGCGGGGGGGGGGGGGGGGGAAACATTAATGCTGATTTGCCATTTTTTCAAAGTAAAGGACCACTGTGAATCATGGCTGGGAAATGCCAAGGAACTGTAGGAGGTTAGAGGGAAACGGAAATTTGTAGATGCTTGTGAAGCTTACTGAATTAGGGCAGTTTGCAAGGCTTGAAGATTCAGGGCGTAGAAAGGACAGTGAAATCGAGGCCACACAGAGATCAAACATGTCTTAAGGAATAGCAAAATGGTTTTAGAGGTTGCGCGGCCTGCTTCTGCTTCTAATTTGTATGTATGTATGCAGGATCTTGCGTCCGAAAGATGAAACTTACTGAATAGTAAATATTGAATTCCTAGAAGGAACTAAATTCAGCCGAAGGCAAACTAATTTACGCTGTTCTTTATCTTACCGATTCCAAGGGAGGCGAAATGCCGAAACAACACAGAGAACTGACGGTATAAACAGAGGTAAATCTCAGTTCGCAAGTGGAAACTTTAATCTTGTCTGCTATAATTTGCTTTTGAGATTATATTGAAAATCAACTTGATGCAATTTCGGTACAATTAAATTTAATAAATAGTAAAATGCTCCCCTGTCATTGATTTACTGACCATACAGATCACCGCTGAGAGCAAATTGACTTGCGTTGCTCTGAATCTCGCAGGTTCCAAGTCATCGTCGAAAACAACATTCCAAGAAACAAGGTTAACATTCGCAGCGGTGAAAACGAGCAGCTAAATTAAGCAAATAAGGAAGTGTTCCGCGATGAATGCATAATCGATGTATTCACCTTGGGTACATCTTTTCCTCGGTCAACTTCTGACATTTTCGAAAAGCGCAGATGGATTTTCTCTACAAATATTAATTGCGCATTATCTGTTTGCCCTCAAACTCACTCCATGCATGGCTCTCCATTGTTTTTGACCATGCTCGACGGCGTCGGATTTTCGAGTTCTAGCCATTCCACATTTATGGATAACATGAGAGGAAAATAATTTTCTGCGTCATTTTCTACTCTTACTTACTTTTACTTTTAGTAGTTTGTCTAATCTTTGCTCTAACCAATATCCAGACATGATACGCTTGATTCGCTCCTTAATTTGCTAATATTTCATCGTATTTTCTCACCTGAATTTGGATTTCACTCGATTATCATTCCAGGAATAGTTTAAATCTCTGTGCTAAAATTGCCACCAACACCCGCGTCTACCCACCTCCTCCTTTGATATGTGATGTGAAAATATACATGTATATTTCATTTTTTCAAATTGCAATATGTTCAATAAATAGTCCCCTTCTGCCCTCACGGGCATTTTTTTGTTGGTTTTCCATCCTTGATCCTTCTCGTGTTCAGCTTGCGATATCGTTACGAAACGATTTAGCACGTCTGTGACACATGTCACATCATTTGGCGACTGAGCCCAACAATTTCCTCCAAAGCGGTTCACTCATTCTGGATATTCCGAAATAGCGAATCAGCCGTCTGCTAGTTCGTCAGAAATAATGATTTCCTCTTACCTTTCCTGCGTCCAGATATGGTTCCAAATTTATGTCCGTACAAGTAATCACCTAAAAATATTTAGTTTTCAAATTGACTGCCAGCCAAACTAAATGCAAAATCTCATTGTTTTTGGCTCACTGAATCACTTATCTGCCTATCTCAGCATCTTAAATTTCCATCATTCACACTGTCCTTCTACAACCACAATTCACCTCTAACGCCCTCCTGGATATTCTGCCTCTATTTTATTGGATGAAAATCTGATATCACAGCTTTCTATTGTGAAGCATGATCATTGTCACGCCTAGTTTAAATGTCCATTAACTTCAAATTCTTCAACTTCTGGAGTCAACAATTCGATCGGCAGATAGGCATAGCACGGTTTTAACGGGACAAATACATCAGATGATTCTGTGTCAAAGAACAAAGAACAAAAACAGCCCGGGAAACTGGCCCTTCGGCCCAACGAACCGCGCCGCCATTTTAACATTTCCAGTACCCCCCCCTCCGCCCATGACCCTTAACTATGCATATGGAATTCCACATTGAGGGAAACTAATTAAGGACAATTTATTACCTCCAATCAGCCTAATAGCACATCTTTGGGGTGTCGGAGGAAACCAGAGCACCCGGAGAAAACCCACGCAAGCACGGGGGAAATGCGCAAACGCCCACAGACACTCGCCCAAATCCATGTGTCTGCGCAGCAAACAGTGATAGCCACTGAGCTGTCGTGTTGCCCAGCATCTTGTCCAGTTCAAGCACACACTAAGGACATGAAGCACAAGGCTATTCTTGAACATCCAAGAGCAGCACTCGTACGACCCATCGCATGTATGCCCCACGTTGGACGACAAGGCGGACCGACATAAAACCTGTGAATTAAAAAAGAAAAACATTAGTATCACTCCACGTCGTTTTACATTACCAGGGACGTCCCAATGCTAATGAACCTTATTGAAAACAATCTCCAATATCCTCCCATCTCCAACCCACTCATGTGCCTGTCTCAGTAACTCTTAAACAACTCCAGCGTGCCCGCCTCCACCACCTTACTTGGCAGAGCATTCCGTACCCCCACTACCCTCTGTGTGAAAAACCTCCCTCTAATATCCATGTTATACCTCTCCCCCCCTCACCCTAAGCCCCTGGCCCCTCGTACTGTGTGTCTCTAACGTAGGAAATAGCTTACCTCTGTCTGTACCCTTCATAATCTTATATACCTGTGTTAGATCCCCCCTCAGTCGCTGTCTTTCAAGAGAAAGCAACCCTAATTTGCTCATTCTTTCCTCATAACCCAGTCCTTCCATACCAGGCAGCATCCTGGTAAACTTCTTCTGCACTCTCTCCAGAGTCTCCATGTCCTTCCGGTAGTAAGGTGACCAGAACTGGACACAGTACTCCAAATGCGGCCTAACCAACGTTCTATACAACTGCAACATTAGACTCCAGTTCTTATACTCAATACCCCTTCCTATAAAGGCTAACATACCATAGGCTTGCTTTACAACCTTCTCTACTTGTACTGCCACCTTCAAAGACTTGTGCCCTTGCACCCCTAGGTCACACTGTGTTTCTATACTCTTTATAGGCTTACCCTTTATCACAGAACTTCCCCTGACATTATTCCGGCCAAAATGCATCCCCTCACATTTATCAGGATTAAACTCCATTTGCCATATATCTGCCCAACATACCAGCCTATCTATATGCCGTTGCATTGTCAGACACTGCTCCTCACTGCCGCCAATCCAGCCATCTTAGTGTCATCTGCAAATTTGCTGATCACACCACTTACTCCCTCTTACAAGTCATTTATATCTACTACAAAGAGAAGAGGTCCCAGTACTGAGCCCTGCGGCACACCACTAGTGACAGACCTCAAGCTAGAAAAGGACCCTTCCACTACTACTCTGTGTCACGTCTTAGCAAGCCAGTTCTCAACCCATCTAGACACCTGGTCTTGTATCCCATAAGCCTTAATCTTTTCTACCAGCCTACCATGAGGGACTTTGTCAAACGCCTTACTGAAATCCAGATAGACGACATCAACGGCTCGTCCTTCGTCGACCGTTTTTGTCACCTCCTCAAAAAATTCTACCAGATTCGTAAGGCAAGACTTCCCCTTTACATAGCCATGCTGCGTATCCTTAATCATTTCGCAAAGCTCTAAGTGCTCATACATCCTATCCCTATGAATCCTCTCCATCAACTTGCCTACCACTGACGTCAAACTCGCCAGCCTATAGTTACCAGGGTTATCCCTCCTACACTTTTTAAACAACGGTACCACGTTCGCTATCCTCCAGCCCTCTGGGACCTCACCTGTGTCCAAAGAAGAGACAAAGATTTGCGTCAGAGACCCAGCAATTTCAGCTCTCGCCTCCCTAAGCAGCCTAGGATAAATCCTGTGTCACTGATGGAGATCCTGGAAGAGTAAGGACAAGGTGTTGACTTTGGCGAATATAAAGTTTCTGAGAAATGATAGATTCACTTGAGATAGCGGATAAAGGTGCATTGAAGTCTAAAATTCGGCAGGGCATTCCGAACTAACGTCTTACCACATCTCGCTTTGGGCACTACCCCACTATTTCCAGGCCCCTTTCCTCAAAGGGAGTGAGGACCCGAAGGACAGCCATGTCAATACCCGTCTCCTATGTTCCTTGCAGCTGCGGAATATCTTAGCTGATGGAGACACACTCACGGCATTATCAGATTGTGGTGTGGCGAGGATAGTAAGGTAGGCAGGTGATGGCATACATGTGTGAGGACTGCGCCGAACGTTTCAGGCTATCTTGATGGGGATTTCTTGGCAGGAGTCTGGAGGAGAGGAGTGGACGTCGTGCGTTTGATGTTTTTAGGGATTTAAGGTGAAATGTCAAAGCTTACCGATGGGAGTAATGCCTGCAGCCGGCAGGTGGGTACTAACCACAGTCGGAGGAGGGCATTCATCTACTTGTGGCATTTGTAAGGTCCACCTGTTAATGATGTTAGAGCTTAATTCCTCTGCCATGTCATCATAGGCTTCTGCTGGGATACGAACGAGTCATGGCATGAACTTTGCAAAGAGGGTAGCCCTCTTCTCCTCCACGGTTTCGAACATCGTCCAAGAAACATAGGGCAGCTCTCCGGAAAAAAAAATGGTGCTTGCTGAAATTATGTTGGGTGCTGGTGGGCGGACTTAAAATGATGTTCCCTCTTAGTTGGTCTGAGTGCTAATTCCCGACAACAGCGAATCAGGCGCCGCTGGGACCTGAATGTAAGCGACATTTCCATGGGGAGGGAGAGGGGTTTTCCACCATTCGCATAGACTGAAGGGGGCCTGAGGAGCGCTGTGTTTGCCTACGGAAACATTCCTGTTTTCCCGATGGTGTGCACACTTTGAAGAGATTCAAAAGATTCAAAGAGATAATGGCGAGCGCCTGATTCAATACCGATCAAATGAGATTTGAAACTACCACCTCAACATATCTAACATGGTCGCATGGCCAGAAATGTGCTCTATCCTGAATAAGTTGCCAAGGAAGTAGCCAAGAAACTTTCTTTCATCCTAACAGAGATGATGGAAGTGACAAAAACATACAATAAGGAGACGGATGATCCAGCAAGCAATTGACAACATTGATCAGTCAGGGGAAATTTGGAAATAATACCAGCGGATGACAATCAGACTCGAGAAGCCCATTAGAAATTGATCGTACGAGCTAATATTGTGAATGGAGCTCAGCCAATCCTCCATTCACTTGCAAAAGGAGACTTCGAGCCGATCAAAAACTTTTCCAGGACCGAGTTGGATTATTTCAGAAGATTTTTTTTTCGTAGGGATTCTGGGAGTGCGAAGGAGCCCGAAAACCGGCCAGTGAGCTGGCCCGGTCAACATACCGAGGGCAGGCAAAGATTTATGTGTGGGGCTATGGGGTGATCGTATAACAGAGCTGTGTATCTCTTCTGGTGACTGAATAGCTACCGAACCGACACAAAAAAAAACGCAAAAATTAAAACGCTATCTGCAAGAGCTGGAGGATTGTCTGGACTCCGCTATTGTTGTTTTGATGGGACCCTGACTACACGTTCATAATTAGAAGGGAAATCCGGAAATTATGAACTCAGCATGTTTTACTCTGCGTTCACATTCAGCAGGAACATTTTCTATATCATAAGACTATTATTACACCTATGGTGTAAGCGTTCAGTACATTGAAATGGCAGTCTATTCCCCAACACGGAACTGACATGGCTCTTTAACTGGCCGGCCATTTCCTTAGTAGCCGTTCTGTCTTTTACCACGTGCGATGTTTCCGCCAATAAATACCCAACGATGAAGCAAAATGGCAGATGATGGGCATTAAAAATGTAACATGCGGTTCTACTTGTGCAAGAAAAGGGATAATTTTTAGAAGACAACACGTTGCCTATTACTCGCGAATGTTAAGTACTGCGGCTGCTGGAATTGTGAAATAAAAGCAGAAATTGCAGAAAATACTCAACGGGTCAAGCATTATATAAGGAGATCAAAACTGAGTTATCTTTCCTGGTCTGACACAAAGTCATGTGTCTCAAGCATCACCTGTACAGAAAATGCTGGAAAACCTCAGCAAGTCTGGCGATATCTGACAGACTGTCAAAAAGATGCGATCAGGCCTGCTGAGATCTTCCAGCATTTTCTGTTTTGTTTTGTTTCCGATTTCAGCATAGGCACGAATTTTCTTTTACCTAAAACATTAATCCTCTTTGTCTTTATATCCACAAATACTATCTGAGCGTTGACCATCGCCAGCACGTTCGGATTCTGTGTTCTCCTGTTAAATTTATATTCCCTGTTTGCGATCTCTGCCCCGTAGTCGCCGCGCCTCCCTGCGAAGTCAAATGTTCGCAGCGGGTAATTTACAGAATTCACATCATGCCTTTTGTCATCGCCGGAAACAAAATAAGTTGAGTTTAAAATTCATACTTGGTGATGCTATTCTGGTATGTCTTTCCAGTTTAGATTCTGTACTCGCTTCAACACTGGGTCCGAGAACGACAACACTCTCAGTGCAATCAAAATTGCTCTGAACATCTTGATCCCAGCTTACACATTAATACTCATTCTGCCACAGCGTATCTAGACATTAGAACTCAGTTCTGAATCAGGACCTCTAATGTCTTACCATCAGATTCATCTATTTCTCATCGTTTGACCAGAATCTTCCTATTATCGTCATCGCTGTAATTATGAGCACAAACTTTGCAGTACCAGCGACCGGGCCAAAGGGAAAAGCTCCACCCTGTTTATCGGCAGGAGACCAAGATGAATGTTACCATTTTAAGGGGCAGATGATGCTAAATAATGAATTAACGTTTGTTAACAAGCCGCACTGACTTACCAAATTCATTTCTCTCGTCGAGGTCCCACTTTTCATTAACAGCGAGGGCCCTGAGTAACTGTATTAAACTATTAAAATACGACGCAGATTAAAACTGTAGATACTATCCATTTGTAGTAACATCGCTCTTTATTCAATCACTATATACCTTCTTTCATGACGTGTACGTCCTCGTGAGAATCACAGCTTCCCTATCTTTGTTCCCCCGAATCTCTCAAGCAGGTTACACTAAATCCTGAACCAATTAAAGAAAATTGCATTACTGAAAGAAATGCTGGCAGAATTTAAGAAACGAATTCCAGTAGATGAAATTGGCCAGTAAATGCATCACGTTAGGTCTCATCTGCTTTTGGTACTCAAGGGTATTTTACCCAAAGATCTTTTGGGTTTCCCGGTCTGGTGTTCAATGCAGTGCTGCATTGGAAATGGCTTTAGTGGTTTTCATGAATGCAGACATGACACAGTTGTTTAAAAACGTGAGAAAGCTAGAGGCAGCGTCTGTCTCGGTTAAAGTAGCGTGGAAAAAATTGAAAAAGAATCAGGCAAATGTTGGGCTTTGGGAAAAATTAAATGGAAGTAAATTTGGTAGGTTGAAGGCTAACTTAACAGAGTTGGCAAAATATCTGAAAGGGTCGATGATTGATTTTCATCATATCTTCTTGCAGATAGCATTTCATCAAGTGCTGCATGTTGAACATTGTTGAACTTAACATCAATTCCATTAAAGGAACAATCATTAGAAATTCATTATGAACTGTAATGATTTTTGAAGTGAGGAGGCATCCAACTTTGTTCTTGAACGTTTGGATTAGGGAAACTGATTTTTGGTTACAAATCAGTGATGCGGACAGGGGTAAAAGAGGCATAATTTCAATATTATCAGCCTGTTAAAAAGCCCAGAAACGTGCAAGCAATGAAGATGGTCGATACCAAATGCTGCCGGTTACAGACAGAATGGTAGACTCAGTAGACACCATTTGCTTGTTGTTCATGGCATGCCCTCTTGCTCTCTTCATTGAACCATGATGATCTCTAAGCTTCGTAACAGTGGTTGAGTGGCGATTATGTTGGCCATGAGATTGCAGATTCTGGTTGAGTACCATTCTGTTGTTGCGAGTGGCGCACATGGATGCGACGACTTGAGTTTAAAATCTCGTCCATTAACCATGGCAATCGTGTCAAACAACACGATAGAGGGTAGCTTCAATGTGAGGGCTGGACTTCGTAGACACAGGTAGCATGCCGTTATCATCCCTACAAATATTTTTGACAAATGCATGTGCAGCCGTCAGGTTGGTGAGGATGGAATCAAGTATGTTTTCGTCTTTTTAGCTCCCTCAACAGTTGCTGCAGCGTGGGCTGCGATGCTGCTACAGAGCCACTGTTCGTGACGAACATTGAAGTCCTCCACCTGATTAGGTTCAGTGCCCTAGCCAACTTCAGTCCTTCTGATAAATGGTATTCAACATAGTGAAGTACTAATTCATCAGACGAGATGGTATCGTGGAAGGTAGATTGGGTTGCTGAACGTGTTGCAGTACATGGTAATAGGTCAGAGGTTTTGTGGTCAATCTTCTACCTGAATCCGTGAGATCGCTTAGCGTATAATGTCGATGGTGAGGATTTCTTAGACAACACAACGCCACCCCGCCCGCCCCTTTCCCCCCTCTCCCACCTTCATATCACTGTGCTGCCGCGTCTGCAGAGGCTGTCCTGTTGGTGAAGCAGGATGATGATGTTAATGTCTGGAATTTCATCAGTAAGCCTCGTTTCCATGAGTATGAAATGCCTTTTGCATTGCCTTTCTGCAACGCAGCTCTTCTGCAGATCGGACCCCCTTACGGGTACGTCCAAACATAAACAAAATGGTGCGGATGCTGGGATCCAAACAAAACAGCGAATGACAGAAGAGTTAAGCTAGTCTGCCAGTCCCTGGAGGAAGAACAAGCAGAGTTAATGTCTAGAGTTCGTTTGACTCTCATTCGGAACTAAAGAGAAGGAATATGTGTATGATACTATAATATATCTGGAACAGATTGCAACGGAAATGTAGCAAAGCTGAGAACGAGAGGCTGATGGCTCAGTGTTGAAGGGTGGGCGGGGGGTTGGAAGGGGGCGTTTGCATTGAGACAAAACTTGACAGGGATATAAAAGAGAGATTGACGATAGAGGAGAAAGATCACAAGCTGAAGTTGTTTAAATTAATGCTGAGGATGGTAAATACCTCATTGAAAGAGTAGATTCTGCTGGGTTTCTGCTTGTCCGCTGAGTGAAGATGTTTCACAAAGCAGTCACACTGTCTGAATGTAGCCGCCCAATGTAGAGGGGACTGTATTGGGAGCAGCGAAGGAAGCACACAAAACTGAACGCTAAACTTAAAAAATAAGTTTGGGGCTTGAATGGAGAGGGGGGACGAAGTAAAAAAGGGTACGTGTTGATCCTTCTGTGAGATGCCAAAGGAAGTGAGTAAAGATTTGGACGCGACGGAGCAGTGGAACAGTTTTCACAAAAAAGTGCGTACCGCAAAATGCTGTCAGAGTTGGGGTGGGGGGGGGGGGGGGGGGGAGCGGGGACGGGAATGCTATGAGTCGGGGTTTGCGGATGAGGGGAAGATGCGTTTTGTGGTTACATTTTGCTTGAGTTGGTGAATAAGGAATACGAATAATGCATTATTATAAGCATCTGGAATCGATTACAACAGAAATGTGCTCAGTGTTGAAGAGTGGGTGGGGGAGTGGAAGGGAACATTTGCATTGAGGCAAAACATGACAGGGATATAAAAGAGGGATTCACGATAGAGGAGAAAGATCATAATCTGAAGTTCCCTAAATTGACGTTGAGGTCGGTAACATGACTAATTAAAAGATTAAATTCTGCTGGGTTGATATGGTGAGGGCAAGGGGGCCCTATCAGGGCTGTCAGAGGCAAGGGAAGGGGAAAGGTGAGGGCAAACGTGGGGCAAAGGATCGAACATGGTTGAATTCCTTATCAATAGAAATACTAAAGAAAGGGGTATTGAAGGTTTTGAAAAACATTAGGGTGGACCAGATCTTAGGGCCAGATGGTGGCTATCCCAGAATACTGAGGGAGGCAGGGGGAGAATCACTGAGGGCTTGGTTCAAAATTTTTTGGGAGAGGTTTAAATGTCAACAAAGATTGACAAAGAAGTTGATTAAGGAGGGTAGGAGAAACTATGAAGCTGGGCTAGCGCTTAATATGAAAAAGGATAGCAAGAGTTTTTATAAATATATAAAAAGGAAGAGGCTGGCTAGGGTGAATATTGGTCCTTTAGAGGATGAGGAAGGGGACCTAGTGGTAGGGGATGGGGATATGGCTAAGGTATTGAATAACTTCTTTGTTTCTGTCTTCACGGAGGAGGACGTGAATAATTTGCCGGGTGTTAGCGATGGAAAGGTGGTAGGACTGGAGGGTCTTAATGACATTACTGTTACTAGAGAGGCGGTGCTCGACAGACTGGAGGGGCTGATTGTGGACAAGTCCCCAGGACCGGATGGAATGCATCCGAGGGTTCTGAAAGAAATGGCGGGGGTTATAGTGGATGGCTTGGTGGTTATTTTCCAGACATCGCTGGATTCCGGGGAAGTGCCGGAAGATTGGAAAACGGCTAATGTTACGCCGTTGTTTAAGAAGGGCGGCAGGCAAAAGGCGGGGAATTATAGGCCGGTTAGTTTAAAGTCTGTGGTAGGTAAAATGGTAGAATCCGTCATTAAGGAGGAAATTGCGAGGCATCTTGAAGGGAATTAGTGACTAGTGGAGTGCCCCAGGGGTCGGTGCTGGGGCCTCAGCTTTTTACCATTTATATAGATGATCTGGAGGAGGGAACCGAGTGTAGGGTGTCGAAATTTGCGGATGACACCAAGACTGGGGGAACGGCAAATTGTGTGGAGGGTGTGGAGAGTCTGCAGAAGGATCTAGATAGGCTGGGCGAATGGGCCAGGAAATGGCAAATGGAATTTAATGTTGGCAAGTGTGAGGTGGTCCACTTTGGTAGGCAGAATGGTAGGAAGGACTATTACTTACGGGGCGAAAAATTGCAGCAGGCGACGGTGCAGAGGGACCTCGGGGTGCTTGTGCATGAGTCGCAAAAACCCAGCTTGCAGGTGCAGCAGGTGGTCAGGAAGGCGAATGGGATGCTGGCCTTCATAGCGAAGGGGATTGAATATAAAAGTAGGGAGGTCTTGCTGCAGCTGTATAGGGCATTGGTGAGGCCGCATCTGGAGTACTGTGTGCTGTTTTGGGCGCCGCACCTGCGCAAAGATATTTTGGCCTTGGAGGGAGTGCAGAGGAGGTTTACTAAGCTTATACCGGAGTTGAGGGGGTTGAACTATGAGGAGAGGCTGAATAAACTAGGCTTGTACTCGTTGAAGTTTAGAAGAATGAGGGGAGATCTCATTGAGACGTATAAGATGATGAATGGGATGGATAGGATAGAGGTGGAGAGACTATTCCCGCTCAAAAAAGACAGTAGGACTAGGGGGCACAGTCTCAAGATAAAGGGGGAGCGTTTTAGAACGGAGATGAGGAGGAACTTCTTCACTCAAAGGGTGGTGAATCTCTGGAATTCTCTACCCGTTGAAGTGGTGGAGGCTGCCTCGCTAAATATTTTCAAGAAGCGGTTGATGGGTTTTTGATAAGAGAGGGGATTAAGGGTTATGGGGAGAGGGCCGGAAAGTGGAACTGAGCCACGTCAGATCAGCCATGATCTTATTGAATGGCGGGGCAGGCTCGAAGGGCCAGATGGCCTACTCCTGCTCCTATTTCTTATGTTCTTATGTTTCTTATGTTCTTATGGAATTGCTTGATAGAGCAGACGCAGCACGGTTTCATTAAAGGGAGGTGGTGTCTGACAAATTTACTGGAGTTCTATGAGGATGTGTCTAGGGCAGTGGATAGAGGAGAGCCGGTGGATGTGGTCTTTCTGGATTTTCAGAAGGCGTTTGACAAAGTACCTCATAAGAGGTTATTGCAGAAGGTCAGGGGACTTGGAGTTGGGGGTAGGGTGTTTGCGTGGATAGAGGATTGGTTATCAAATAGGAGGCAGGGAGTGGGGGTCAACGGGTGCTATTCGGATTGGTGGATGGTGACTAGTGGAGTGCCCCAGGGGTCGGTGCTGGGGCCTCAGCTTTTTACCATTTATATAGATGATCTGGAGGAGGGAACCGAGTGTAGGGTGTCGAAATTTGCGGATGACACCAAGATTGGGGGAACGGCAAATTGTGCGGAGGGTGTGGAGAGTCTGCAGAAGGATCTAGATAGGCTGGGCGAATGGGCCAGGAAATGGCAAATGGAATTTAATGTTGGCAAGTGTGAGGTGGTCCACTTTGGTAGGAAGAATGGTAGGAAGGACTATTACTTACGGGGCGAAAAACTGCAGCAGGCGACGGTGCAGAGGGACCTCGGGGTGCTTGTGCATGAGTCGCAAAAACCCAGCTTGCAGGTGCAGCAGGTGGTCAGGAAGGCGAATGGGATGCTGGCCTTCATAGCGAAGGGGATTGAATATAAAAGTAGGGAGGTCTTGCTGCAGCTGTATAGGGCATTGGTGAGGCCGCATCTGGAGTACTGTGTGCTGTTTTGGGCGCCGCACCTGCGCAAAGATATCTTGGCCTTGGAGGGAGTGCAGAGGAGGTTTACTAGGTTGATACCGGAGTTGAGGGGGTTGAGCTATGAGGAGAGGTTGAATAAACTAGGCTTGTACTCGTTGGAGTTTAGAAGAATGAGGGGAGATCTCATTGAGACGTATAAGATGATGAATGCGATGGATAGGATAGAGGTGGAGAGACTCTTCCCGCTCAAAAAAGACAGTAGGACTAGGGGGCACAGCCTCAAGATAAAGGGGGGGGGGGGGGCGCGGTTTAGAACAGTGTTGAGGAGGGACTTCTTCACTCAAAGGGTGGTGAATCTCTGGAATTCTCTGCCCGTTGAAGTGGTGGAGGCTGCCTCGCTAAATATTTTCAAGAAGCGGGTTGATGGGTTTTTGATAAGAGAGGGGATTAAGGATTATGGGGAGAGGGCCGGAAAGTGGAACTGAGCCACGACAGATCAGCCATGATCTTATTGAATGGCGGGGCAGGCTCGAAGGGCCAGATGGCCTACTCCTGCTCTTATTTCTTATGTTCTTATGTTCTTTAGCCACGGGCGAGACACCAGAGGATTCGAGTGTAGCTAACAATGTTCCTCTGTTTAAAAATTACAAATGAGACAGTCACAGCATTTACAGGCCTGTGAGCCTTATGTCGGTCGTGAGGAAATTATTGGAGAAGGCTCTTCGGGACAGGATGTCGTCATGTCTGGAACAGAATGGGCTCGTTAGAGATAGGTTTTGTGAAGGGGAGGTCACGTCGCACAAACTTGATTGAGTTATTTGTCGAAGTGACAAAGAATGACAGGTCAGGGCAGTTGATGTTGCATCCATGGGTTTCAGTAAAGCCTTCGATAAGGTTCCTCATGGCAGGCTAATACAGAAGATGAAGTCAAATGAGATCCGACGTGAGTTGGTAAGATAGACACAAAACTGGCTTGGGCATAGAAAGCAAAGAGTAATAGTAGAAGGGTATTTTTTTTTTCTTACTGGAAGTCTGTGACAAGCTGTGTTGCACAAGGATCAGTGTTGAGGCCTCTTTTGACGTAATACACATAAATGATGTGGAGGTAAATGTCGGTCTGTTTAGTAAATTCGCGGATGATACAAAAATGGAGTTGCCAATAGGTTGGAGGATTGTCAGAGAATATAACAGGATATAAATCACCTGAAGAACTGGGCCAAAATATGGCAGATGGAATACAACCCAGACAAATCGTATTTGATGTGATTCCGTGCGGGTCCACAGTTCCCCGAAGGTGGCAACTAAAGTGGACAAGGTACTTAAATCGGCGCATGGATTGTTTTCATTAAAGCATCGGAGGATGAAAAGGGAGGGGGGAGTGATAGAGGTTTTCAGACTGTGACAGGCTTGGATAGAATGGATCATCAAAGTTTTCTTCCGAGGGCAGGAGTGTCAATTACCCGGGGGCATAGGTTGACTGTGAGAGGGAGACCGTTTAAAAACGATGCAAGGGATGAGTTTTTCACAAAGCGGGTGACGAATGCCTGGAACATGCTGCCAGAGGAGTTGGTGGAAGTAGATTCTGTACAACGTTCAAGAGGGATCTGGATAGATACATGAATAGGCAGGAAATAAAGGGATATGGACCGTGTAGAGGAAAGACAATATGAGATTAGGGAGGAAGCTGTGTCGGCACAGATTTGGTGGGTCGAAGGTTTGTTTTTATGTTTACTGTTCTTTGTTCTGTCAACAATGAGGGGTGTGATGTGCATGGTGAACCTCAGTTAATGAAAAATGCAGACACCACAGCATCGTCATTTTTGAACATTTGGCACAATCGGAACAGATGTGATAGATGGAGAGAAATGAGAAGAATGACAGAGACCTTACAAGAATCAAGAGATGATAACCCGTAGTCAAGGAATCTGTGGGAGTCGGTGGGTTTCAGTGAATATTGGTTGTCTGTTCATCACGGGAAATAGAGACAGAGAATTGGAGGAATGTGTCGGTACTGAACCATCTGAAGGTGAGGGAGGGATAGCAACGGAAAGCAAAATGCCCCCCCACCAAACACCCTCCCCCCCCCCTCCACCCCAGCCCCCGCGCGCACGCACACACACACACACACACACACAGGAGAAGATGAGCATATAAAGCGGCACCGGTACATGTCCATCATATATATAGCAAAAAAAAATAGTGCGGACTGAGCAGCATTGGATTAAGGAATGTTCTATATGACCCACAAAAAGACGCGCATACCTGGGTCCCATTCGTGTACCTATCACCACACTTTTTTTTCTTTTCAACAAATGAGACCAACGAAAGGAAAACTTGTGAAATGACAATGCAAGTCATTCAGGCGGAGGAGAGTGTTTTTCGGCGGGTGTGGTCATGGTTCAAGAGGAAGGAAGAGGCAATTATGGACAATCCGTTTCGCGGTTGATTGTTCCTACAAAATCAGCAACCATTCTCTGTGTACGAGATTAAGACTGTTCCTTTTGGCGAACACTTCCAGCGGTCACGGGCATTCGGCCTCTGATCTTCGGGTAAATGTTCTCCAAGGCGGCCTTCACGACAGACAATAGCGCAGAGTTGCTGAGCAGAAACCGATAGCCAAGTTCCGCAAACATGAAGACGGCTTCAACGGGGATCTTAAGTTCATGCCACACTATTTGTAACCCCCATGACTTGCCTGGGCTTGCAACATCTCGCTTACCGTCCTGTCTGGAGACAATACACATCGCTTTAACCTGTGCTTCATGCTATCTCCACGCACATTGTCGGCGCCTTTAAGACTTGCTGACCTGTAAAGACTCGCATTCTAATCAACAATTTGAAAACTGAGTGCTTTTATCTGCTCTGTTTGTGATCAGGATTCCCCACTTACCTGACAAAGGGGCAGAACCCCGAAAGCTAGTGGCGTCTGCGACCAAATAAACCTGTCGGACTTTAACCTGGTGTTGTGAGACTTCTTACTACGAGATTAAAACCATTTATCTGCTTTAGACATGTTCTATCCTCGAATTTTCAACCACTCGAAACGAGTCCATTACATATTTGCACTCGGCAACCTCTTTCTGGTGTAGCAATGAACACATTAACGTCCTTCATCTCATTCACTTAATGAGGTTCTGCTGAAGAATTTGGACAGCTAGCAAAGAACCAATGGGTCTTTAAATCCGACAAGGCGTAATTCAGGTGAGTAATTTTGGGATCTTACCCTGATCGTGAAATGTGCAACTGTGGTTGGCTCGGGTCACGAGAGAAATATAAGAAACAGGGTAGGTATAAACCAACCAGATATCCACAGGCTTGAGGGAGCTGGAAATCTGCTAAAGTCTCTCCTCGTTCCGTCTTTCTGTAGGGTTTATTCCAATTCTAATGTTGGCGCCATTTTCGTACCAAATTAAACTGTTTGGGGAAGAAAGAAGCTGTTGTCCAGAGCAGTGCGAGGGGTCGAGAGAACAGGAGAGTTATCGTCACAGGTGCTGGAGGCACTGGGAGTGAATTAAACGACATTAATCAAAATCGCTATTCGACCATCACATTCTGGATAAAAACAGAGGAAACAATGACTTCCTAGAAACGAGAACATGTAGCAGCTGAAGCATGGATGTCTTAACACCAGAATAAGTTGTTTTGCTTGAAGCAGTAAATGGAATATTTATGTAATTACTGTCTTCAGTCAACATGGTTAGGGGAGGCTCACTCTCTGTGCACTGAAATAAAAATAAGTTCCAATTATGCTGAACCAGGTAGTGCGATGTCTCAGTTCTCCATGGAAGCGTTTCGGCACAGTTATCTATCGATAATCGGCACAGATTAGATATACAGAATACAAGATCAGACAAGCCAAGGAAGCAGCAAAAAACCTGTTATCCCAACATTGCACTTCTATACATATCCCTGTCTGTGATTCCTCAAGAATTGGTTCAATTCCCGAGTCTTATCCCCTGGTCACTGAAACTGGCAACGCAGGTGGAGAAGGTAGTCAAGAAGGCATACGACATGCTTGCCTCCATCGACCGGGGCATTGAGCTTAAGAATTGGCAAGTTATATTGTAGCTTTATAAAACCTTAGTTCGGTCGCGCTTGGTATATAGTGTTCAATTCTGATCACCACACTCAGAAGGATGTGGAGGATTTGGAGAGGGTACAGAAAAGATTTGCCAGGATATTGCCTGATATGGAGGGCATCAGCTATGAGGAGAGGATGGAGAAGCTTGGTTTGTGCGCAGTGGAACGACGGGGGTTGAATGACGACATGATACAGATCAACAAAATTATGAAGGAGGCGCACAGTCAGAAGCTTTGTCGTAGGATGCAAAACACAACTACTTGGTGGTGGGAGTGTGGGTGGTGGTGGGGGGGGCGGGGGGAGTGGTACAGGTTTAAGGGAAAAGGGGCAAGGTTTAAAGGAGAGGTACGACGCAAGTTTTTTTTTCCCATAAGGGGTGATAGGTGCCTGGAACTCGCTAGCAGGGGAGGTAGTGGAAGCAGATATAAGAGTGAGTTTTAAAGTGCGGCTGGACAAATACATGAATGAATGGAAATAAAGAGATATGGTCCCTGGAAGGAGAGAGGATTTAGTTAAGTCGGGCAGCATGGCCAGTGCAGGCTTGGAGGACTGTAATTTTCTTTGTTATTTGTTCTTTGTTGGTAAAAATCTTGACAATCTAATGCCATTTTTGTTTCGTGTCTTACCTGTGACTAGATCTCGAGAATACTGCCACTTAATCTGACGGGCACATTGATCCTCGTCCATGTTTTTGGAGAAGATTAATACATTTCCAGCCGCAGTCCAGGAGCTCGACCACCATCGATTCTTTGCCTCCCCCGCATTATTTTATATTCCCCCACAATGTGAAGCTGATTTACTCTAGATCCCTGCGTTTGATGTTGTTCAATGGTCCATATGTTTGTCTCTGCATCGCTCCCATCAAATGTCATAAGAACGTAAGAACATAAGAAATAGGAGCAGGAGTAGGCCATCTGGCCCTTCGAGCCTGCCCCGCCATTCAATAAGATCATGGCTGATCTGTCGTGGCTCAGTTCCACTTTCCGGCCCTCTCCCCATAATCCTTAATCCCCTCTCTTATCAAAAACCCATCAACCCGCTTCTTCAAAATATTTAGCGAGGCAGCCTCCATCACTTCAACGGGTAGAGAATTCCAGAGATTCACCACCCTTTGAGTGAAGAAGTTCCTCCTCAACTCCGTTCTAAACCGCCCCCCCCCCCTTTATCTTGAGGCTGTGCCCCCTAGTCCTACTGTCTTTTTTGAGCGGGAAGAGTCTCTCCACCTCTATCCTATCCATCCCATTCATCATCTTATACGTCTCAATGAGATCTCCCCTCATTCTTCTAAACTCCAACGAGTACAAGCCTAGTTAATTCAGCCTCTCCTCATAGCTCAACTCCCTCAACTCTGGTATCAGCCTAGTAAACCTCCTCTGCACTCCCTCCAAGGCCAAAATATCTTTGCGCAGGTGCGGCGCCCAAAACTGCACACAGTACTCCAGATGCGGCCTCACCAATGCCCTATACAGCTGCAGCAAGACCTCCCTACTTTTATATTCAATCCCCCTCGCTATGAAGGCCAGCATCCCATTCGCCTTCCTGACCACCTGCTGCACCTGCAAGCTGGGCTTTTGCGACTTGTACACAAGGACCCCGAGGTCCCTCTGCACCGTCGCCTGCTGCAGTTTTTCGCCACGTAAGTAATAGTCCTTCCTACCATTCTTCCTACCAAAGTGGACCACCTCACACTTGCCAACATTAAATTCCATTTGCCATTTCCTGGCCCATTCGCCCAGCCTATCTAGATCCTTCTGCAGACTCTCCACACCCTCCGCACAATTTGCCGTTCCCCCAATCTTGGTGTCATCCGCAAATTTCGACACCCTACACTCGGTTCCCTCCTCCAGATCATCTATATAAATGGTAAAAAGCTGAGGCCCCAGCACCGACCCCTGGGGCACTCCACTAGTCACCATCTGCCAATCCGAATAACACCCGTTGACCCCCACTCTCTGCCTCCTATTTGACAACCAATCCTCTATCCACGCTAACACCCTACCCCCAACTCCATGTCCCCTGACCTTCTGCAATAACCTCTTATGAGGTACTTTGTCAAACGCCTTCTGAAAATCCAGAAAGACCACATCCACCGGCTCTCCTCTATCCACCGCCCTAGACACATCCTCATAGAACTCCAGTAAATTTGTCAGAAACCACCTCCCTTTCATGAAACCGTGCTGCGTCTGCTCTATCAAGCAATTCCCTTCAAGATGCCTCGCAATTTCCTCCTTAATGACGGATTCTAACATTTTACCTACCACAGACGTTAAACTAACCGGCCTATAATTCCCCGCATTTTGCCTGCCACCATTCTTAAACAACGGCGTAACATTAGCCGTTTTCCAATCTTCCGGCACTTCCCCGGAATCCAGCGACGTCTGGAAAATAACCACCAAGGCATCCACTATAACCTCCGCCATGTCTTTCAGAACCCTCGGATGCATTCCATCCGGTCCTGGGGACTTGTCCACAATCAGCCCTTCCAGTTTGTCGAGCACCGCCTCTCCAGTAACAGTAATGTCATTAAGACCCTCCAGTCCTACCACCTTTCCATCGCTAACACCCGGCAAATTATTCACGTCCTCCTCCGTGAAGACAGAAACAAAGAAGTTATTCAATACCTTAGCCATATCCCCATCCCCTACCACTAGGTCCCCTTCCTCATCCTCTAAAGGACCAACGTTCACCCTAGCCAGCCTCTTCCTTTTTATATATTTATAAAAACTCTTGCTATCTCTTTTATATAAAGTGCTAGCCCAGCTTCATAGTTTCTCCTACCCTCCTTTATCAACTTCTTTGTCAATCTTTGTTGACATTTAAACCTCTCCCAATCCTCTTCTCACCCACTATTCTTAGCTACTCTAAATTCCTCGTCTTTTAATTTAACACTTTCCTTCACCTCCTTCGTTATCCACGGCTTATTACCTCTCCTCCGACAGTCCTTTTTGACCATCGGAATAAATTTCTGCTGAGCACCAAGAAAGATCTCCTTAAAGATCCGCCACTGCTCCTCAGCAGACCCTCCCTCCAATGCACTCCCCCAGTCCACATTCGCCAATTCTTCTCTCATCCTGCCGTACTCCCCTCTATTCAAACAAAGGACGCGTGTCCGGGAACCCACTTTCTCCTCCTCCATCTGCACCAGAAACTCCACCATACAATGATCACTGTCTCCAAGAGGATCCTTCACCGCAAGGTCCCTAATTCTACCTGCCTCATTACATAGCACCAGATCAAAGATAGCTCGCTCCCTCGTCGGCTCCAACACACACTGTTCAAGGAAATTATCCCGGCAGCATTCCAAGAACTCCTCCTCGAGCCCACCGTGTCCAACATGGGTCGACCAATCAATACGCAGATTGAAATCCCCCATAACTATGGCCGTCCCATTCCTGCACGCCGCACTTATTTGCGCGTTAACAGCCCGCCCCACCTCCAGATCATTATTCGGGGGCCTATAGACGACACCCACCAGCGTCTTCCTCCCTTTGCTGTTCCTAATCTCCACCCACAACGATTCCACGTTCTGCTCCTTGGCTCCAATATCATCCCTTGCTACCACCTTGATGCTATCCTTAATCAGCAGAGCTACGCCCCCCGCCCCCCTCTTTCCTCCTGCCTATCCTTCCTAAACACTTGATACCCCTGGACATTCAGCTCCTAGTCCCTGTCACCTTGCAGCCACGTCTCTGTAATGGCCACCAGATCGTATCCATTTGTGTTGATCTGCGCCACCAGCTCATCCACTTTATTCCGAATGCTTCGTGCATTCAGATAAAGCGCCTTCATCCCAGCCTTCACCTGGACCCTATTTGCCGTAACGCCACCAACCATACTCACGCCCCCTACTCCCTATGTCATCTTCAAACACCCACTTTATGAGTGTGCGGGATGTTTCATTGATGCGTTGTTCCCCCCGCCAGAAGGCGTTCAAACATTTATACTGGTGAACTCTTTAATTAGCTTTGATCTCCAAGTTAGAGGCCTAATGTCACTAAGTAGATGTTGCAACTCCTCATTTTCATTATTATGGCCCCTGAAATATAGGCGCGTTTCGAACTGTAATCTGTCTAATGATTTTTAAATGGCATAAGTGCAATACTTCTACTCATTATATCACCAGGCTGAGCTACTGTCTGGCAAGGTAAAAAGGTCAATCTCTCTCTGTACTCAACACTGAGAGCTGCTTAGATGTGAAGAATATTAGTTCCGCTATTCTCGCCAAGAGAACAATTCTCATTTTACAATAATCCCGTCTCCTTTCCAGCTCCTGCATTAAACAGTTCCGCTTCAAGGCAACGGCATAGGACAGAGCTTTAAACGATTCACTGAAACTTGTCCAGAGGAATAACTACTGGGACTTAACTGTTGCCAACCTCGGTCATCCAAAGTTCTTCCTTTCCGCAGGCTGCAGGCACTTTGTGGTGCAGGTTTCCACAATCTGCTTCTTTCCTCTTCACTTACTTTGAATATTTGATGAAATGTTTTCGATACCATTCCAATCTCCATCCGATCGACGAGGCCTTAGATTGAAACAAGAATTCTCCCAAACACGTGATGGTGGTCCCGTACCTGATCTAGCATGAACCCTGCTTCCGCTTCATTCAGACACCCATTTTTGTATCCAATAAACACATTGACTCTCCCGTAAGAATGTCATCACCAGGTGATCTGAAGATGTTTACAAACTGTCGTGACAGTAATGTTTATTCATGAAATTTCCTCAATGAATTCTCCTCTATTCTGCCATCTCCTTTTTGAAAGTTGTCTATAGGAAAATGTTTGGTTTCGTCAATGCGATCCTGCTGGAGTCTCAAGCGGAGTTGACACAGGAGACATTCTGCATCCGGGTACCACAGTGTGAGTCTGAGATCTGTTTTGTGGAAATATTCCCCATCCAGCTGTGAAGATCTAAAATCTGCAGTATTCATAAATCGATCTAAAAATGGAATTAATCTAGACATCTACAAACGAAACCCATTACGTTTATCTTAAATCCAGTTCTAACATCCTGTTAGTGTTAGGAAAGTATCCATTGCATGCTGCATCTCAACTGTGATACAATGACTAATAACAATTTGTTGGTACTTGAACTTAAATTCAATCCTACAAATGCAGTGGGCAACAGAAGTAAATTGATGATTCTTGATAAGCTAACTTCTATAAATATCAATAAATATGTTGTCAGTAGATGTGCTCATTTTTCATTGCATTAACTATGCAGAAAAATGCAATTAGATATCATGTTGTTTCCACTTTCTTCCGCCACCCATTTCCATCTGCTGCTGCCACGTTACTCTATCGTCCATGTTCAATTCCTGTACATATTCTTTGACGGTTAATGACAATCTCATTGTTGTATCCCAGATTTGATTCAACAGGCAACACGCCTGATTGTTAGTGCTCTTCACGTTTATGTTGAAGAACTGAACGAACTGATTCCAACAGGAATGTATTTAGCGACTGTATTTCACCGTTTTTATTTTGTGCATGTATATCAATACATTAAAGCAGATATCTTGATATCTTGCTCTATTACTGTCGAGGATACTGAAGCAGTTTCGGGGCTAGATATTCTACATTGAATGATGGAACTATTGCTTCGACAACGTACCCCTGCAACTTTCAAGACTGGAATTTGCTGGGATGCTGGGATTTGTCCAGGTGAGAATAGCTGCAAAATACCGCCATAACCCCGAAAACTGCACCTGGCGTAAAGCAATGCATTTAATGAAACAACGATCACCCTCACGATTTGTGCACCGTGCTTGCAGTGCGTGCTATCTAAAAAATGTACAGGATCACTCGCCAAGGAGGCTGCTGCATCACCTGACAAATTCATGAGCTGCGTTACATAATATGTGAAGGGCGTCAGCCACATAAGATGAGCATCATCTCCAACTTGTCAACAAATGAGATATCATTCTGACATGATGACATTTCACCGTTTGTTCCTTGCTACGGGGATCAACCACGTGGAATTTTAGACGATGAGGGAGCACCTTCAAAGTGTCGGCCACAGACATTAAAGAAAATAGTCCGGCAACCAAAGAGAAATACAGAATAGGAATTTTTAAAATGGCGTCTGTGCGAATGTGACGTTTATTCCTAAAATTGGAAAATGGAATGACATATCTTGAAATTCACGAGTAGGGGCTCCTTCTGCATTATTGGAATTCCATGCTTCACAATGAATGTCTATTTACTGATAGTCTAATTTTCACAGACCGGTAAACGCTGCTGTGAACACAGAACGTTTACTGCAAATATTGGAAAATGCCAACGCAAATCAGGTCTGAGTGAAAATTCCGCCAAGTTGGTCAGTTACATATTCTCTAATATTCACCTGCAGAATTTTACGCTGGTCCGTTTCTCCCTCAATGCACTCTCCAATAACCAGAAGCTCAGTTCACTGCTTTTGGAGATTGACTCTTCCTTACCGCTGCAATAATAGATTCCAGAGACCTGGAGACTCAAATTGAACAGGTCTAACTCGGAAAATCCTCGATTGTAAGTTAGGTGCATTTTGCTTTTCTCGGCAGCTGGATTCAACATCAACTTCTGGCTGCCTTCCCACCAGGAAACACAAATGATAGCCCTGGAACGAGAAAACTGGAAAGAGCAATTCATGGTAACAGTTGTGCCTTTCATCTGGGGCGCACATTTGGGCATCTGAACTATTCAAAGAACGGCCCCGAAAGTAGCTCTCAGAAATCAACACAATCAAAGGTAGGCAAAAGTAGTGATCAACATGTTTCAAATAAAATGAAAGAAAATGTAAACTGCGATATACATTGGCGAGGAATATGCTTGAAATTATATCGCCTTCCCTATTTAATCAAACCACGATAAATATGTGCACTTGTCTAAATAATGCCCAGCAGGTGGAATACAGACATTCTGTGCAAAGGCAATGACTCCGTTCTGAAAAGCAGCGAGAATCACTGACAGGCGCGGGCAATCGAGAGATTTGAAGATAACTGGGCATTAGTGGTGTTGTGATATGACGCAGCTGAGGAGAGCAGAAATGGCAACATCAATGTATTGGTTATACCCTCGGGTCAGAGGTGAGAGCACTCGTGATAGTTGAGACCTCCCACACCTCACTTTTTTTCAATGAAGTATGGAACCTTTTGATATCACGTGAATGTTTGCGTATTGATGGATAATACGGAAAAAGGTTAGGAAACATTTATTCAAGCAAAACGGATTTTTAGTTCTCTCCAAAGGATGGCTAATTCGTTTCTGAAACTGGAGTGCTGCCTGTACTTGAAATATGCTGCCGACGGTCACGACTAATCTTGTTGCAGCTGGTGTCTGTATAATTATGTATCCAGATACGATCTAAGAAGGTCCATCAAATATGCTAAAAGATTGCACCGGACCAAGCTAGAGCCTAGGCTAGCCACACCGACCCCCGCCGACTATGGCAAGGTCAGCAAGACATAACAGGCTACAAGATAAAGGCATGTAAAATCTCCGGATCCCTGATGAGCTCAATGCATACTATATCTGTTTTGAGCAAGAGGTCAGCGAGAGCTTATCCTCTCCCCTGAAAGCCCTGGATGAACCTCTATCTGGCGCCACCATTGCAGATGTCAGAGCAGCCTTCTGGAACGCCAACCCATAGAAAGCGACTGGTACCTGGACGAGCACTCAGATCCTGCGCGGATCAGTTGGCAGCAGTATTCACAGATATCTTCAACCTCTCATTACAACAATCTGAGGTCCCTATCTGCTTCAAGAAGACGACCATCATCCCTGTACCTAAGAAAAACCAAGAAGCGTGCTTTAATGACTATTGACCAGTGGCTCTGCCATCCATCACTCTAAAGTGTTTCAAAAGGCTAGTCATGGCACGAATCAATTCCAGCCTCCCAGAATACTGGATTCACTACAGTTTGCCTACCACTGCAATGGAGTTGAGTCCTGCACTCAACCCTGGAACACCCAGAAGACAAGGACACCTATCTCAGACTCCTATTCATTGATTATAGTTCAGACTTCAACACTATTATTTCCACAAAATTCTTCTCCAAACTCCATAGCCTGTGTCTCAGCACCTCTCTCTGTGACTGGATCCTGAACTTCCTAACTCACAGACCACAATCAGTAAGGAAAGGGAGCAACATCTCCTCCAAAACATCCTCAATACTGGCATCCCACAAGGCTGTGTTCTCAGCCCGCTACTGTCCCTCTTATATCCCTATGATTGTGCGGCAAATTCCACTCCAATTCGATTATCAAGTTTGCTGACGACACCACCGTAATGGATCGGACGTCAAACAATGATGAGACGGAGGACAGGAATGAGATAGAGAGTCTGGTGAACTGGTGCAGCAATAATAAGCTCTCCCTCAATATCAACAAAATGAAGGAGATTGTCATCAACATCAGGAAGCATAAAAGAGAACATGCCGACATAAATGGGATGAAGTAGGAAGGGTCGAGAGCTTCAAGTTTCAAGATCACCAACAATCTGTCCTGGTTCCACCGCCTCCCCGCCACCCCCACCCCCACCCCCCGGCCCCCCCGACCCATGCCAACACTATAGTTAAGGAAGCCCCCCTACGCCTTTACTTTCTCAGCAGACTAAGGAAATTTGGCATGCCAGCTACGACTCTCACCAACTTTTATAGATGCACAATAGAAAGCATTCTTTCTGGTTGCATCACAGTTTGGTATGGCTCATGCTCTGCCCAAGACCACAAGGAACAATGTTCGCCCAATCCATCAAGCAAACCAGCCTCCCGTCCATTGACTCTGTCTAAACTTGCCCCTGGTTTGGCAAAGCAGCCAGCATAATTAAGGACTGCGTGCAACCTGGACATCCTCTCTTCCACCTTTTTCCATCGGGATAAAGATACAAAAGTCTAAGGTTGTGCACCAATCAACTCAAGAGCAGCTTCTTTCCTGCTGCTGTCAGATGTCTGAAGGGACTTACCTTGCTAATGATCTTCCTGTACACCCTCGCTATGACTGTCACATTACATTCTGCATGAAATTGATTTTTCTGTACACTCTAGCTATGACTGTCACATTACATTCCACACTGTCGTTTCCTTCTCTATGAATGGTATGTTTTGTCTGTATAGCGTGCAAGAAACAATACTTTTCATTGTATGTAAATATATGTGACAATAATAAATCAAATCAAATCAAATCTGGTGTTTTTTCCATTATGTTATTGCTGTTAGGGCCCTGGAGCAGACTCCCAAGTTACATTAGGAATCCAGAATATATGACAACGTGTTTTTTTTTGTTTTGGCACAAATTAAGGATAGAATGCTTCACTCCAGTAGTAATTCCACTGACAAATTCAGAATTTGTATTGTAAATCATATTTTATTTCATAACACAGTTTAAGTATAACTTTGATAAAATTAGTGGCTTAATTAGTACCTGTATTAATAATAAAGCATGTAAGAAAGAACTCTAAATTCTACCTTATCACTTTCATCTCCAAATAATCAACATTCTTCTTACAGACTCAAAAAATTCTTCAAATAAAGTTAGCAGCCCAAGGCATACCTGCCATAAACTGGGGTAACAGCCTTAACTTCTTCAGAGAGGTTTTGATTTACAGAACAGTTTGCAGACTTCTGCCTTTAAACATTCCAACCTGAAACTGAACTGAAAGCTTATTTTGTCTCTTCTAAAAAAGTAACTCTTCCCATTAACCTCATTAATACATGGCCATGTGTACATAATCTCACCTGCCATTCCTTTCATCAAAAATCTCAGGGGGCTTTTTCTTTTGTAAACAAATGTCCATTAACTCCTTCCTAAACTAATAGCACATGGTTAAAATGATGTGGAGGTGCTGACGTTGGGCTGGGGTGGGCACAATAAGAGGCGTCACAGCACCAGGTTAAAGTTCAACAGGTTTATTGGGTAGTGTGAGCTTTTAGAACACTGCTCCTTCATCAGGTAAGTGGAGAGTTGGGTTCAGAAACACAACATGTACAGACGGACACTCGGGTAATCAAGCCATCATAGGTGCAGGCAATGAGAGTGGAGAGAAGGATAATCCCAGGTTAAAGGGGTGTGAATTGTCTCAAGCCAGGACAGTTAGGAAGATTTTGAAAGTCCAAGCCAAATTATCCATGTTTTTCCCCCAGACAAGTTCAAAACGTTTAATTCTTCAACAACAAACTTATTTTCAGTACTGACGTGAATGATTACGATTAACGTAGACGTTTAAATAAAAATAAATGCGATCTAAAGAGAGGGACAATAAAATGAATTGTGAGTTTTATATCATTGTGGGAAGCTGTCCATTTGCAACTAATAAATTAAATATTTAATGTCGCTGTGGGTGTTTAGCGGGAATAGAACAGAATGAGACTTTATTTCAATGCAAAAGTGGCAAATAGTGGAACTTATGAGGTGAGCACGCTGTTACAAACCCACTACACCTCCTTCAACAATATGTAATGTATTCGTCGATTTGTACAGTGAAAAAAATATAGATTTAACCTGTATTCCATAGATCACAGCTTTAAATTCCTTTTTTTTTGCACTATTCATTTAGCACTCCTTCCCCCAGTTTATTTTCAATAGTTCGACTATTACTCACTGCAAACAGGCTGTGTTTATAATTGATCACTTTGGTAGTTGTGCTGTTTGCGTTCATAAAAGTCTGTGTTACCACTTAATATATTATGACCACTGCTGCATTGTGTTATAGTTTTCGTCTTGTCTTGTCTGTGTCATTTCCCATTACTGTATATCTCTCTTTGGGAGATTTATGTACAATGCAGCAGAGAATAGGTGCACATTGCAAAATGCACCAGTTACTTTCATAATTTCAGTAAACTGCTGAAGCTTTTTTGCTTATCCCAGGCAATGCCGCTATCAATCAGAGTCCATTGGCAACAAATCAGCACTTTCACTTCCTGCAGTATAAGTTGGTGCAGGGCGGCAGACAGACCTCCAAACTGGAATGGTAATGTTGGGAAAAGCATTAGACAGGAAATTACAGATGCATGTTTTATAGGATCACCTGTGATTAATCTGCGTATAGATTGGGAAACTTAAATTCGTCAGAGTCCAATTGAGGAGGAATTTCTGGAGTACATTAGGAATGATTTGCTTCAGTAATAGATTGAGAAATCAAAAAGGGAACAGGCTATTTTGGACTGGATGTTGAGTCTTGAGAAAGGATTAGGTGGCAATCTAGTTGTGAGAAAACCGTTGGGGACGAGTGACAATCATATATTAGAATTCTTTGCCAATAGTAATTCTTTGTGGATAGTAAAGTTGTTGGTTTTGAGACCAAGATCCTAAAGCTCAGGAAAGGTAACTGTGACGGTATAAGACATGAACTGGCCATGATGGACTGGGAAACATTATTGGAAGGAAAGACTGTGGATAGGCAATGGCAGGCATTTAAAGAATGAACAGCTGAAGTCCAGAAATCGTTTATTCCTGTTTGGTGCAAGAGTGGTAAGAGAATTGTTGCCAAACTTGGCTTACAAGAGAAACTAGAAATAGTACCAGATTCAAGGAAGAAGCATACACATTGTAAAGAAAAAGTAATAAAGTCTGAGGAATGGAAGCAGTTTAAAATGAACAATGGAGGACCAAGGGATTGATTAGGAATGGAAAAAATATACTATGAAATTAAGCTATCGGGGAAGATAAAAACTGACTTTAAAGTTTCTGTAGAGATGCAACGTGAAAAAGGTTGACAAAAACAAATGTAAGCACCTTATAGACAAAAACGGGAGAATTCGTAAGTGGGAATGAAGAAATGGTCGAGCATTTAAATTCATACTTTGCTTCAGTTTTCATATTGGAAGACATGAATAATGTAACAAAACTTCTGAGAAAAACAACTTTTAGTAAGGCACTGAAGGAAATCAGTGTTCGTGCAGAAACGATTGTGGGGAAATAGGTGGTGTTCTAGGTGGATAAATCTCCAGATTCTGATAATATTCATTCCAGAGTATTTAAGGAAATCGCCCTGGAAATAATAGATCCATTGGGAGTTATTTTCCAAAATCTGAACTGTTTTCTCCAGATTTGAAGGTAGCTAATGTATAAGACCAGTATTCAAAAAGGGAGGAAGAAAGAAAGCAGGGGACTATAGACTAGTGAGCTTAATGTCTGTACTGGGAAATTGCTGGAGTTCATTATCAAAGATTTCATAACTCAGCATTTGGAAGGCAGTGAGTGGTATAATCAAATGAAATCAGCATAAATTTGCAGAATGGAATTCAGGCTTGATGGATCTATTGAAATTCTATGAGGATGCAACTAGCAGAGTTGGCCAAAGGGAGTTCGTGGATCTGGCTTATTTAGACTTTCAGAAGGTTTTTAATAAGGTCTCACATAACAAACTAGTATGTAAAGTTAAAACACGTGGGATTGCAGGTAATGACATGAGATAGATAGAAAGATGGTTAGTACATAGGAAGCAAAGAGTTGACATAAATGGGTCTTTTTCTGATTGGCAGTCAGTAACGAGTGAGCTTCTGCAGGCAACTGTGCCCAGGTCCCAGCAGTTAACATTATAAATTAATGATTTGGAAGGGAAATTGAATGTATTATCTCCAAATTTGAAAATAAAACAAAGTTGGGTGGGAGGGTGAGCTGTGAGGTGGATGCAGTGATGTTTCAGTGTAATTTGGGTAGACTGAGTGTGTGGGCATATGTGTAATGTAGATACATATGAGATTATCCACTTTGGTAGCAATAACAGGAAGACAAATTATTACTTGAAAGGGTATAAACTGAGACAGCTGGATACTCAGCAAGGCTTGGTGTCCTCGTGCATTAGTCGCTGAAAAGAAGCAGGTACAGCAGGCTTGAAAGAAGGCAAGTTTTGTTGGACAGGTAATTCATGGCGAATGGGTTTGCGTATAGGGGTAAAAATGTTTTGTAGCAATTTTATAGGACGTTGGTGAAGCCTCACCTGGAGTATTGTGTGCCGTTTTGATGTCCTTACTTGAAAAATGTTGGCTATAGATGGAGTACAGCTAAGGTTTACCAGAATCATTCCTGGGTTGGCAGCTCTGTCATTTGAGGGAAGACTAAGGTGTTAGGATTTTATTCACTGGAGTTTAGAAGAGCGAGAGGAGAATGCATTGAAACTTTAAAAATTCTAGCATGGTTAGACAGAGTAGATACAGAAAGAATGTTCCCAGTGGTGGGGGGTCCAGAACTAGGAGTCATAGCTTGAGAATAAGGAGTAAATCTTTTAGAACTGAGGTGAGAAGAAATTTCTTCACCTCGAGTGTGTTGAATCTGTGGAACTCAAAGAGCAAAGAACAAAGACAACACAGCACGGGAAACAGCCCCTTCGGCCCAACGAGCCCACGCTGCCATTTTAACATTGTGAGTTCCCTCTTCCACCCATGACCCTTGTCTACGCTTATGGCACTCCACATTGGAAACCAGATTAAGGGGAGATTAATTTAGGGACAATTTGTTACACCAATCAGCCTAAGAGCACATCTTTGGGGTGTGGGAGGAAAGCGGAGCACCCGGAGAAAACCCACGCAAGCACAGGGAGAATGCGCAAACTCCCACAGATACTGCCCCAAATCCATGTATCTGCACAGCAAACAGTGATTGTCAGTGAGCTGTTGTGTTGCCCATCAGCTGGTCCAGTTTAAGCATACACTAATGACGTGAAGCACAAGGCTACTCTCGAAAATTCCAAGGGCAGCCATCGCACGACCCACTGCGTGTATGCCCCTTCTTGGACAACAAGGCAGACCAAAGGAAAACAGCCTCAATTTGCCCAATCTTTCCTCATAACCCAATCCTTCCATACCAGGCAGCATTCTGGTAAACCTCCTCTGCACTCTCTCCAGGGTCTCCACTTCCTTCTGGTAGTAAGGCGACCATTTCTGGATGCAGTACTCCAAATGCGGTCTAACCAACGCCCTATACAACTGCAGCATTCGACGCCAGTTCTTGTACTCTGTACCCCTTCCTATAAAGGCTAGCATACCATAGGCATTCTTCACACCTGTACTGCCACCTTCAAAGACTTGTGCATTTGCACCCCCAGGTCCATCTGCTTTTCTATACTCTTAATGGGTCTACCCTTTATCATGTAACTCCCCCCTACATTATTTCTTCCAAAATGCATCACCTCAGATGGATTAAATTCCATCTGCCATTTCTCTGCCCAATGTACCAGCCTATCTATATGCTGCTGTATTGCCTGACACTCCTCCTCACTGTCCGCCAGTCCAGCCATCTTCGTGTCATCTGCAAACTTGCTGGTCACATCACTTACTCCCTCTTCCAAGTCACTTATGCATATTACTAATAGAAGAGGTCCCAGTACTGAGCCCTGCAGCACACCACTACTGACAGACCTCCAGCTACAAAAAGACTCTTCCACTACTACTCTCTGTCTCCTATTACCAAGCCAGTTATCAATCCATCAAGATACTTGTCCTTGTATTCCATGAGCCTTAACCTTTTCAACCAACCTACCATGAGGGGCTTTGTCAAACGCCTTGCTGAAATCCATATAGACAACATCATCGGCTCGTTCTTCGTTGACCGTTTTTGTCACCTCCTCAAAAAATTCTACCAGATTCGTAAGGCACGACCTCCCCTTAACAGATTCATTACCACAGGAAGTAATTGAGACCGAAACGTTGTCTTATTTCAAGAAGAAATTAGATAGAGCTCTTGGGGCTAAAGGGGTCAAGTGATATTTAAATCGATTATCAGCTATGATCAAAATGAATGGCGGAGCAGGCTCGAAGGGCCGAATGACCTACTCCTGAATCTAATTTCTATGTGTTTCTATTCGTTTCTCTTTACATTTATTGTTCTTGTGAATGGGCTAATTAATCGTTTTACTAATGCTGAACATATATCATTAATTAGTACAGCTGCCCATATATTCATTCCCTGATTTTATGTTTTTGCTATAACTTGTATATTTTTTGCCATTTCCCATTCTTAGTACACTCATGCTTCAGTAACTCCTAACCATCATTCTCAAACATTTACCCGCACAAATAACGTCAAGCTTTGGTTAGCAACCAGCAGTTCCCATTCGTTGCGGAGATGTGAACGCTGCTAGCTCCTTAATTGCCCTTCAACTGTGTGGTTGCCAGGCCATTTCTGTGAGCATTTACAAGTCAGCCATATTGCCTGGGTCTGTAGTCACTTGCAAACCAGGAAAGAGTGACAGATTTCTATTTGTCGACAACGGCCTCATGGTCATCGTTAGACTTTGATTATTCTTGAATTCAAATTTCTCAATAAACCCTGATGGAATTTGAATTCTGGTCCCCGGAGCATTATCCAGGGTAACCTGGATTACTAATCTATGGACATTGCCATTATGTCACCGCAGATGCATCAACCAGTCACCTAAAATATTACATACAACAAAAGTTAATCGTAAGCATCGTTGCAAAAGCAAAATTGTAATTATACTTAGTAAAACTCCAGCATTGTTCAGTTACGAGCCTGAGTCCTGAGTCATATCCATCTGTCTCCCGTCTCAACCATAATCATTTCGTGACCAGTAGCATTAAGAACTCCATTATCCAGTCATTAATACAATCACCAGCAAAGGTGATCGGTCACCAACAGTAACAAGTATTCAGCTGAATAACAGTCTTTCATTAGCAGCATAACTTCGACTCCAACGGAAAATATTTGTCCGCATTGACGCCTCATTCACAAGCAGATCTATACCTTCCATAACGTCTCTACCTTTCAGCCAAGATCAAGACTCTGATCAAGCCCAAGATCAGCTGCAATGCCTTTTCTTTTCAACTTCAGTCATGCATGCCTTTCTTGTATGGACCATGAATTTGGATTCAATTCGATTTTTTTTTTAGAACGACCCAATTTCGCGTAATGGCTTTCTAACTTTAAGAATGCAGTAAACTATAAAAAACAACATTCATTCACCCAGACAACAATATTTACTCCAGAGCCACAGCAATGGGTTAACTCTTAACTGCCTGCCGGCAACTAGGATTTATGGGCAATAAATGCAGGCCAGTACAGATTGCTGATTGTGCTCACCCCAGTCCAACGCTGGCATCTCCACATCATAGCCAGCGACGCCCATGTCTAATGAATAAAAAGAAACTGCGACCTGTACCACCGAGAAGGACAAGGGCAGCAGATACTTGAGAACATCACTACATGGTCGTTCCCTTCAAAGTTATTCGCCGTCGTGACCTGGAAATATATCACCATTCCCTCACAGTCACCTGTGTCCAAATCCAGGAATTAATCCCCGAACAACACTGAAGATGTGCACACACCTGAGAATGCAGCGGTTGAAGAATGCAGCTTATTACCACTTTCTCAAAGGCAAATAGTGATGGATAATAAACGCTAGCCTAACGTGCAACGCCTGAATCCCGTAAATCATTTTTAAGCCGCAACATCAACAGTGGCAGCGATCGTCAACAGCATGTTTCAAAAAAAGGCTGCAATGCGGTGTCAGCAACGATATAAACCAATCAGAATTAGTTATCTTTTGGATAAAAATTAAAATCCATTTTGCCAAGGAAAGAACACATCCTGTCTAAAGTTTTTTTTGAGGGCAGCGTAAATTAATTCGGACCGAGGTATAATTCTATCATTTCTATCTTTTTGATGTCAGAAAGGCCAATCAATTTCACTGAGTCCCATCTGAAGTGTTGTTTTCAGGTCGGAATCTATAAAAAAGGACATGCTGATAAACAGCACCAAGGCCACAGCCGCCCCGCTGACTGACACAGTGGCCCCAAGAAATTGAATGAAAGATGCTGAAAATAGAAGCGGACAGTATTGGCCGCACAATGGTACTTGTAACCATTAGGTCACATCTTTAATTAGATAAAATCAGCACCAATACGGAAACTTTCATGTGATACCGAAATGTTCCATATTCTCTCGAAAAACATTGGTATGTGTGGTTTCAACTACCACGGTGTGATCTCAGCTCTGACGTTAAGGCAAAACAAGTACATTGACGTGCAATTCTGTTATCCTCCGCTGCTTGATATTACAACACATCTAACGTCTGGTACTCTTCAAATCTTTCCATTTCTCGCACCCGTCAGTGTTCTCGCTGACTTTCAGAATAGATTCATCGGCTTTGCACAGAATGTCTGCATTCCACTTGCTGCATTACCTTTTGGCGCTGGGCATTATTAACACAGGTGTATATTTTTTTTATCATGGTTTGATTAAATAGGGAAGGCAATATAGTATATTGTTTATTACCTTTATTTTGCATTATCATTGAAAGCATGGATACCATTACCTCTGCCCATAATCCTGTTGGCGTTCATTTCTGACAGCTACGCTCAAGGCCGCTCTCTCGGTGGTTCAGATGCCCAAACGTGCGACTCAGATAAAAGGTACAAATATTACCATGAATTGCTCTGTGCAGCTTTTAGATGACAATGCAATAATTCATGCTTCTTGGTGGAAAGGCGGCCAAAACATGATGTTGGATCCGGCTACCGAGAAAAGCAACTTGAACCTGACTCACGGTCAAGGATTTTCCGAATTGCACCTTCTGAATGTGAGTTTCCAGGACTCTGGTTTCTATTATTGCAGCGTTAAACATGGACCTATCTCCAATGGCAGTGGGACTGAGCTTATTGTACACGGTGAGTGATAATGAGGGAGAAACGGGCTGGCGTAAAATTCTGCAGGTGAATATCAGAAAAATGACTGAGCAATCTGACGGAACTTTCGCTCAGGTCTGATTTGTGTTGTTACTTTGCAGTCTTTGCAGTGAAAGTTGCGTGTTCCCGCGCGACGAACAGCAACACTTACCCAACAGTGAAAATTAGATTGTCAATGATTTTTGTCTTCTCCTTTTCGATATCCCATAATACCATAGAATCACTACAGTTCACGGGAATCCGGATCTGGAGATTTTTATTATCTGTCATTTGCCTCAATTAATTCACGTTAACACAAGCACCATTATTTTCTTACTCATATTCTACATTCCCCTTTGGTCGCTGGAGGGTTTTCTTCAATGGCTGTAGTCGATGTTTTGAAATGGGAATTTCAGGTTTTTGATCCAGTGACAAGGAACAAACGGTGATATATGACCAGGTCAGGATGCTGTTTATCTTGATAAAAAAAAACTCCTCGTCCCATGTGGCTAACGCCCTTGAAGTGTTTTGTCACACAGCCTCCTTGGAGAGTGATGCATCTTTTAGGCAGCACACACTGAGTTGAAACAGGACAAATTCCCATCCAGTATTACAAAAATCCATTTCCTAGCTGTAAAGATCTAAAATTTATCAATTGATCTAAAAATAGAACTAATCGAGAGCGCTGTAAATGAAATCTATTGACTTTACATTACATCTAATTCTAACCTCCTTTTTGGGCTAGAAAATTGCATGCACCGTCTCAACTTTAAATGCAACCTATAAAAAACAATGCCATATATCTGTATTTGAAATAAAATGTAATCCTAAAATACAACGGATAATATAAGCAAATAAATGGTTCTTGATAAGCTAACTTCCAACAGCATTGTTAAAACATGTTGTTAGCAAATCTGGTCATTACTCCATTATATTAATTATGCATAGTGTCATGCAATACTAATTACTGTTTATATTGATATCGCTGTCCCGCGGCATGTCCCGCCATCTCCTGCCGCCACATCCCCCTTTCCACTCTGTATACTTCCTGCAGCTATTTTCTGACAGTGATGAAAATCTCTTTGTTAAACTAGATTAGATTCACCGGGCAACTCATTCCTGTGTGCTGGTGCTGTCGTCAGGTCTGTGTTAAAGGGGTGAATTAAATGTTGACAATAGTAATTTATTTGGAGACTTCAGTTCGTCTTCCTTATTTTGTACATGTTTAGAAACAAATTAAAGCAGATACCTTGACACTTCCTATGTTTAACAACATGTTATTACTGTTGATGTTACCGAGCAGGTTCGAGACTGGATATTCTGCAACAAATGATGAAACTATTGGTTGCACAATGTATCCCCGCATCTGCAAAAGCAGGATTCTGCTGGAATAATCTCCATTTGTCTGGATGAGAATAGCTGTAGAACGCGCGCGCGCCAAATCCCGAAAAAAAAAACCTCAGGTAAATCAATCCATGACAGTGAAGGTAATGGTTGTTTCAGTCACGGATTGATTTACCTTAGGTGTTTTTTTCGGGATTTGGCGCGCGCGCGTTCTACAGCTATTCTCATCCAGACAAATGGAGATTATTCCAGCAGAATCCTGCTTTTGCAGATGCGGGGATACATTGTGCAACCAATAGTTTCATCATTTGTTGCAGAATATCCAGTCTCGAACCTGCTCGGTAACATCAACAGTAATAACATGTTGTTAAACATAGGAAGTGTCAAGGTATCTGCTTTAATTTGTTTCTAAACATGTACAAAATAAGGAAGACGAACTGAAGTCTCCAAATAAATTACTATTGTCAACATTTAATTCACCCCTTTAACACAGACCTGACGACAGCACCAGCACACAGGAATGAGTTGCCCGGTGAATCTAATCTAGTTTAACAAAGAGATTTTCACCACTGTCAGAAAATAGCTGCAGGAAGTATACAGAGTGGAAAGGGGGATGTGGCGGCAGGAGATGGCGGGACATGCCGCGGGACAGCGATATCAATATAAACAGTAATTAGTATTGCATGACACTATGCATAATTAATATAATGGAGTAATGACCAGATTTGCTAACAACATGTTTTAATAATGCTGTTGGAAGTTAGCTTATCAAGAACCATTTATTTGCTTATATTATCCATTGTATTTTAGGATTACATTTTATTTCAAATGCAGATATATGGCATTGTTTTTTATAGGTTGCATTTCAAGTTAAGACGGTGCATGCAATTTTCTAGCCCAAAAAGAGGTTAGAATTAGATGTAATGTAAAGTCAATAGATTTCATTTACAGCGTTCTCGATTAGTTCTATTTTTAGATCAAATGATAAATTAAATTTTAGATCTTTACAGCTAGGAAATGGATTTTTGTAATACTGGATGGGAATTTGTCCTGTTTCAACTCAGTCTGAGACTCCAAGGGGATGGAAGTGAAGAAACAGAAATACTTCCCATAGATTCCGGTGCCAGACAGCAGGACATGCTTCAAGTAAAAGATGAACGAACGGAGGATAAATTACTATGAAAATGTCATGGATAAAATCTACTCTTACAACGGTTTCCAATCGTATTCAGACAACTTGCCAATGAAATGCACACGGAGGAGCCAATTAACTTGTTCGTTGGATCCAAAAGTGAATGGGTTTCTGTGTGGGCGGACGAGAAGTTAATGCAGGATCAGATACGGGACCACAGTCATCTGTTTGGATAAATGCATGGATGAAATTTAAACTCAGAGGTCAAATAGTCCTTGCACAGTACGTAGTAGTTTTGGGTTTATGGTTTTAATGGGTGCCAAGGTGGAGTGTAGTGGGCTGTGGCCATTTGAAAGGAACTATCTTACTGAGAATGATTCAAATTGTGAATGGGATGTTGTAGTGCGGAGTGGAATTTCCAGGGTTGGCACATGATGGAGATGCAGATAATAATTACCCCAGAAATTCTACTTTCAATCTGGAGCCGAGTCAATCTGATGAAGATTGGAATGGTGCGGAAAATTTTATCCATTATTCAAAGTAAAGAGAAAATTACCGGATTGTGGAATCTTCAATCACAAGGTGTTCAGCCTGCGGGAAGAAAGAACCATGGATGATCTCGGTTGGCGGTGGTTGAGTGTAAGAATTGCGCTGGGCAAGTTTCATTTAATATGTTCAAGCGCTGTGGTATGTCTCTCGCAGGAATTACAACTTTTGAATGCAGAAACTGGAGGGCTGGGTGTTTTGATGATAATTGATCTCCTGGCTACAATAGAGGAAGTAATTTTCTCCCCTATCTAGCGAACTCTCAATGTGAACAAGAGAGAAATATTGATATGTTGCCCCGTGTCAGGAATAAATGAATCCTGCGAGAAAATGAGTATGAGTCCTTCAACAGACCACAGTTCTGAGCGTGCTGATATTTCGGGGGCCATAATAATGACAAGAATGGGATAGAAAATCTACTTACTTAGTGACATTAGGCCTGTAATTTGGAGATAAATGCCAACTCAAGAGATCATTCATGCAAGGGTTTGAACACGGGTTTGAACGCGTTTTGACTGCTGGGAAAGGCTCAACAATGCAACGTCATCTAAAAACACAGACAGAGGGGATGGTAGACGTTGGTGTTTGATTGAAGCCAAGAATGGATTAGCGTAGTGACCATTAAGGAACATCAAGGACAGGGAGACAGAGTGAATCAGTTTAACATTGCGGGAATGAATTAAGAATGCGAGAGCGCAAAGAAGTGACTGCGGCAGAACTCATGGACTGTGGCCGGAAACCTAACCATCTTTTCCATGGAAAAGTAAAGAGAGGGAAACGATGTACAAGGAGATCTCTGCCAGTCAGATGAAGCGACAATATTTCCAAAAAGCTCATCACAGGTAAGACACTAAACAAAAATTCGTATGCTGTCGGCGACAGTTTTACCAGGAAAGAAGTCTCACAAATTTCTTAGCTGGGAGGTTAGCTGGAGTGTTTCGGCAGGGTTTAAACTAATATGGGGGTGGGGGGGGGGGCGGCGGGGGAGGGGGGGGGGACGAGACCCATAGCTCAGTAGGCACTGGGATTGGGAGCGAGTTGGGTGACAGAGTAGGTTTGGTTGATAGGAAAATCACCCGGGGGGAAGAAGGATCCGAGTGGGCCTGGAGGTTTGGATTGCGTCTGTTTTAATGCAAGGAGTGTAACGGGTAAAACTGATGAGCTTAGGGCCTTAACGTTCGTGAGGAATCTAGATGTGGTGGCAGTGAAGGAAACGTGGTTAAAGGAAGGGCAGGACTGGCAGTTAAATATTCCTGGGTGTAAGTGTTTTAGGCCTGACAGAGGAGGCTTGAAGAGAGGTGGTGGGGTGGCGTTGTTAGTTAAGGAGCACATCACAGCGGTGCAGAGGGAGGATAATACAGAGGAGTTAGTGATTGAGTTGCTGTGGGTGGAGTTGAGGAATAGGAAGGGAGCAATTACTATGCTAGGGGTGTACTATAGGCCACCCAACAGCCCATTGGCAGTGGAAGAAGGCATATGTAAAGAGATTTTGGATAGGTGCAGAAAGAATAGGGTTGTTGTCGTGGGAGATTTTAATCTTCCTGGAGTGGATTGGAAGGTGCCTAGAGCTGGGAGTTAGGTTGGGGAGGAATTTGTAAAATGTGTGCTAGAATGTCCTCGGAGCAGTATGTAACTAGCCCGACTGGGGAGGGGGCTATAGTGGATTTAGTTTTGGGTAATGAACCAGGTCAGGTGGTTGAGGTTGCAGTGGGTAAACATGTGGCTAACAGTGACCACAATTCTGTCTACTTTAGCATAATAATGGAAAAAGATGAGTGTTGGGCGAGGGGGATGGTGCTAAACTGGGGAAGGCAAGTTACAGTTGGATTCGGCATGAGCTTATGAATACTAATTGGGAGAGGTTGTTTGTGGGTAAGTCCACGTTCGACAATTGGGAGGCTTTCAAGGGAAAACTGAAAAGGTTGCAGGAAAGACATGTGCCAGTTAAGAGAAAGGATGGGAAAGGTCGGGTTAGAGAGCCGTGGATTACAGGAGATATTGAGGACTTGGTCAGGAAGAAGAGAGAGGCATATGTTAGGTCTAAGCAACTGGGAGTGGAGAGAGCACTAGAGGAATATAGAGAGAGCAGGAGGGATCTCAAAAGGGTAGTTAGAAGGGCGAAAAGGGGGCATGAAATGGCTTTGGCGGATAGGATTAAGGAAAATCCAAAGGCATTTTACTCTTATATTGGGAACAAAAGGGCGGTTAGAGGGAAAATCGGTCCTTTTAGGGACAGAGGAGGGGAACTGTCCTTAGAGTCTGAGGGAATGGAGGAGATCCTGAATGAATACTTTGCGTCAGTATTCATGAAGGAGAGGGGCTTGTTGTCTTGTGCTGTCTTGGAGGGAGCTGTAGACCAGTTGAAAGAAATATCCATTACGAGGGAGGAAGTGTTAGGGTTTTTAGGCAGCATAAAAACTGATAAATGTAAGAGGCCTGATGGCATTTATCCCAGGCTGCTTAGGGGAGGTGAGAGATGAAATTGCTGGGCCTCCGACGCAAATCTTTGTCTCTTCTTTGGACACAGGTGTGGTCCCAGAGGACTGGAGGATAGCAAATGTGGTACCACTGTTTAAAAAGGGCAGCAGGGAAAACCCTGGTAATTATAGGCCGGTGAGTTTGACGTCAGTGGTAGGAAAGTTGTTGGAAAAAATTCTTAGGGATAGGATGTACACGTATTTGGAGTGTTGCAATCTGATTAGGAATACGCAGCATGGCTTTGCAAGGCAAGCTCTTGCCTTACGAATCTGGTAGAATTTTTTGAGGAGGTGACAAAAACGGTTGACGAAGGATGAACTGTTGATGTCATTTATATGGATTTCAGTAAGGCGTTTGACAAAGCCCTTCATGGTAGGTTGATTGAAAAGGTTAAGGGTCATGGGATACAAGGACAGGGATCTAGATGGGTTGAGAACTGGCTTGCTAAGAGGCGACAGAGAGTAGTAGTGGAAGGGTCCTTTTCTAGCTGGAGGTCTGTCGCCAGTGGTGTGCCGCAGGGCTCAGTACTGGGACCTCTTTTATTCGTAATATATATAAATGACTTGGAAGAGGGTGTACGTGGTGTGATCAGCAAGTTTGCAGATGACACAAAGATGGCAGGATTGGCGGGCAGTGAGGAGGAGTGTCTGACAACACAGCAGGATATAGATAGGCTTGTATATTGGGCAGATAAATGGCAGATGGAGTTTAATCCTGATAAATGCGAGGTGATGCATTTTGGAAGAAATAATGTAGAGGGAAGTTATATGATAAAGGGTAGACCTATTAAGAGTATAGAAATGCAGAGGGACCTGGGAGCGCAAGTGCACAAGTCTTTGAAGGTGGCAACACAGGTGGAGAAGGTTGCAAAGAAAGCTTACAGTATGCAAGCCTTTATAGCAAGGTGTATAGAGTACAAGAGCTGGTGTTGCATGCTGCAGTTGTATAGAACGTTGGTTAGACCGCATTTGGAGGACTGCGTCCAGTTCTGGTCACCTTAATACCGGAAGGACGTGGAGACCCTGGAGAGAGTGCAGAGGAGGTTTACCAGGATGCTGCCTGGTATGGAAGGATTGGGTTATGAGGAAAGATTGGATAAACTGGGGCTGTTTTCCTTAGAAAGACAGAGATTGAGGGGGGATCTAATAGAGGTGTATAAGATAATGAAGGGTATAGATAGAGTAAACAGTGGCAGGCTTTTTCCCAGATTGGAGACAAATATCACGAGGGGCCACGGGCTTAAGGTGAGGGGTGTGAGGTATAATTTGGATGCGAGAAGGAGGTTTTTCACACAGAGGGTTGTCGGGGTATGGAATGCACTGCCAAATAAGGTGGTGGAGGGAGGCACGCTGGACTTGTTTAAGGTTTACTTAGATAGACACATGAGCGAAATAGGATGGAGGGTTATAGGAGACTGTTTTAAATAAGGTTCAGAGCCTCGGGACGTTCCTGGAAATCAACTGTTACATGTGTTGATGTTCTTCTCTTTTACTCCACAGGTGCGTCAGTCCACCTTTTTCTCTAAAAGAGGCATAAATGCAGTGGGTCATGCACGGGCTGCTCTTGGATGTTTCGAGAATAGCCTCGTACTTTGCGTCATTTGTGTACGCTTAAAGTGGACCAGCAGATGGACACCACGACAGCTCAGTGACTATCACTGTTTGCTGTGCAGATACATGGATTTGGGCCAGTATCTGTGGGAGTTTGCGCATTCTCCCTGTAGTTGCGTGGGTTTCCTCGGGGCGCTCCCATTTCCTCCCACACCCCAAAGATGTGCTCTTAGGCTGATTGGTATAACAAATTGTCCCTAAATTATTCTCCCCTCAATCTGGTTTCTAATGTGGGTGCCATAAGCATAGACATGGGTCAAGTGTGGAGGAGGAAAAGCACATTGTTAAAATGGCGGCGCGGGCTCATTGGGCTGAAGGGTCTGTTTCCGTGTGTGTTATTCTTTGTTCTTTGTTCATTGAAATTGAATCTATTCCTGGGGAATCATGGTCAGGGACACATGTAAAAGTGCAATGTTGAGATAACGGGTCCATTTTGCTTCTTTGGCATATCTCATTTTGTATTCTGCGTATTTGACCATTGACGATTCTAAATATCTGAACTGTGATGAAACACTTTCAGAGAGAGCTGAGACTTCTCACTACCTGGTTCAGCATAATTGGAACTTAAGTTTATTTCAGTGCACAGTGGATTTCCCCTCAGCATGCTCACTGAAGATAGTAAATAAATATAATTCCGCTCACTGCTTACGGCAACGCAAATTATTGCGGCAACCAGATTCTTCTAATCCAGCTGCCACATGTTCTCCCTTCCAGGGAGGCATTGCTTTTCTGTTCTTTCCGCTGGGTGCTATTCACGAATAGCGATTTTAATTCCTGTCCATTAATTCATTTGCAGTGCCGCCAACGCCTGTGAAGATAACGCTCCTGACCTCTCCGTCCCTCGCACTGTTCTGTAAAACTGCTGCTTTCTTCCCCAAAGATTTCAACCTCACTTGGTACAAAAACGACAGGGAACTTAGAGCTGGAGTCAATACTACAGAATGGCAGAACGAGGAGGGATTGTATCAGGTTTCCAGCTCTCTCAAACCTGTTGACATCGGGTCCGTTTATACCTGCCAAATTTCTCATATTTCTGTCAGAATGCCAGCCAAGGACAGCTACGTATTTCACGATCAGGGTAAGAGTCCTAAATTACTCCTGTAAATTGTATCTTGCTCGATTTAGGGGCATAATCTTGGCCGTTCTATCCCCCCAAATCTACAGCAGAAGTGTATTAAAGGAATTAGATGAAGAGCGTTATTAGATGAATAGCTTTCATTGCTACGGCAGAAAGGAGTTGTCGAGTGGGCGTTTGTCACGACATTGGACAAAGTCGTGGGTGATTCTTTTTGACTTGATTTGATTTATTATTTTCACATGTATTAAAATGCAGTGAAAAGTATTGTTCCTTGTGCGCAATTCAGTCAAAGCATAACGGACATACAGAAAGTTGTGTTACAGTTATAGATCGGGTGGAGAGACAGATGAACTTAATAAGAGGTTAAAAGTTTGATGACACCGAAACAGAAGTTGTTTTTGAGTCAATTGGTACGTGTCTTCAAAATTTTGTAACTTTTTCCCGAGGAAAAGAATGAAAATGGAAAAGAATATGTCCGAAGTGTGTGGCGTCATGGATTATGCTAGTTGCTTAACGAGCAGCGGGAAAGGTAGACAGAGTCTATGGATGGGAGGTTGGTTTGCATGATGGACTGAGCTTCGTTTACGGCATTTCGCAGTTTCTTTTTGCAGTCTTGGAGAGAGCTGGAACAATACTAAGCTATGATACAAACAGAGATAACTCTTTCTATGGTGCATCTGTAAATGTTGCAGACCAAATGATTCAACTTGGCTCCCACCATCACAAAAGTCAGCCTCCAATCATTCCAATTTACTCCATTTTATAGCAGGAAACGGCCGAAGGCATTGGACACTGCAAAATCGCTGAACTCTGACAATATTCCAGCAATAATATTGAATACTTGTGCTCCAGAATATGCTATGCAGCTGATCAAGCTGTTTGCATGCAACTACCGGGCAATATGTCCTGTGCACCAGAAACAGGATGTATCCAACTGGATTATTGACTAACCCATCAATCTGCCCTGGATCATCAGTAAATTGATGGAGTGATGCAAGGATCAGCAACAGAGTTATCAAGCAGCACTTGCTGAGCAATAAACGTGTTCAATGATGCTCAGACTGGGTTCCACGAGGACCATTCACTTCTTGACCTCATTTCAGCTTTGGTTCATTCGTGACTAAAAGAGCTGAACTCTAGAACATAAGAACATAAGAAACAAGAGCAGGAGTAAGCCATCTAGCCCTTCGAGCCTGCCCCACCATTCAACAAGATCATGGTTGATCTGAAGTGGATCGGTTCCACTTTCCTGCTTTCTCCCCATAGCCCTTCATTCCCTTGTCCATCAGAAACCTGATAGGCAGAAGTTGATTAAGCAGGGTAGGATAAACTATGAAGCTGGGCTAGTGCTTAATATAAAAAAAGGATAGCAAGAGTTGTTATAAATATATAAAAAGGAAGAGGCTGGCTGGGGTGAACGTTGGACCTTTAGAGGATTGGAGGGGGGACTTAGTGGTAGGGGATGGGGAAATGGCTGAGGCCTTGAATAACTTTTTTGTTTTGGTCTTCACGGAGGAGAAAGTGAATAATTTGCCGGGTGTTAGCGATGGAAAGATGGTAGGAGTGGAGGGCCTGAATGACATTATTGTTACTAGAGAGGTTGTGCTCGACAGACTGGAGGGACTGATTGTGGACAAGTCCCCAGGACCGGACGGAATGCATCCAAGGATTCTGAAAGAAATGGCAGAGGTGATAGTGGATGCCTTGGTGATTATTTTCCAAATGTCGCTGGATTCCGGGGAAGTGCCGGAAGATTGGCAAATGGCTAATGTTACGCCGTTGTTTAAGAAGGGTGGCATGCAAAAGGCAGGGAATTATAGGCTGGTTAGTTTAACGTCTGTTGTAGGTAAAATGTTAGAATCCGTGATCAAGGAGAAAATAACGAGGCATCTTGAGGAGAATTGTTTGATAGAGCAGACGCAGCACGGTTTTGTTCAGGGGAAGTTGTGTCTGACGAATTTATTGAAGTTCTATGAGGATGTGTTTAGGGCGGTGGATAGAGGAGAGCCAGTGGATGTGGTGTTTCTTGATTTTCAGAAGGCGTTTGACAAGGTGCCTCACAAGAGGTTATTACAGAAGGTCAGGGGGCATGTTAGCGTGGATAGAGGATTGGCTGTCAAATAGGAGGCAGAGAGTGGGGTCAATGGGTGCTATTCAGATTGGCGTTTGGTGACTAGTGGAGTGCCCCAGGGGTCGGTGCTGGGGCCTCAGCTATTTACCATTTATATAGATGATCTGGAGGAGGGAACCGAGTGTATGGTGTCGAAGTTTGTTGATGACACCAAGACTGGTGGAACGGCAAATTGTGCGGAGTGTGTGGAGAGTCTGCAGAAGGATCTAGATAGGCTGAGCAAATGGGCCAGGAACTGGCAAATGGAAGTTAATGTTGGCGAATGTGAGGTTGTCCACTTTGGTAGGAATAATGGTAGGAAGGACTATTACTTACATGGCGAAAAACTGCAGCATGCGACAGTACAGAGGGACCTCGCGGTCCTTGTGCATGAGTCGCAAAAACCCAGCCTACAGGTGCAGGAGGTGGTCAGGAAGGCAAATGGGATGCTGGCCTTCATAGTGAGGGGGATTGAATATAAAACTAGGGAGGTCTTGCTGCAGCTGTATAGGGCACTGGTGAGGCCGCAGCTGGAGTACTGTGTGCAGTTTTGGTCACCACACTTACGCAAGGATATTTTGACCTTGGAGGGAGTGCAGAGGAGGTTTACTAGGCTGATACCGGAGTTGAGGGGGTTGTACTATGAGGAGAGGCTGAATAAACTAGGCTTGTACTCGTTAGAGTTTAGAAGAATGAGGGAAGATCACATTGAGACATATAAGATGATGAATGGGATGGATAGGAGAGAGGTGGAGAGGCTCTTCCCGCTCAGAAAGGACAGTAGGACTAGGGGGCACAGCCTCAAGGTAAAGGGGGGCGGTTTAGAACGGAGTTGAGGAGGAACTTTTTCACTCAAAGGGTGGTGAATCTTTGGTATTCTCTGCCAGTTGAAGTGATGGAGGCTACCTCGCTAAATATTTTTAAGACGCGGGTTGATAGGTTTTTGATAGGCAAGGAGATTAAGGGTTATGGGGAGAGGGCGGGAATGTGGAACTGAGACACGACAGATCAGCCATGATCTTATTGAATGGCGGAGCAGGCTTGATGGGCTAGATGGCCTACTCCTGCTCCTATTTCTTATGTTCTCATGTTCTTATAACCTATCTACACGTGACTTAAACATATTCAGCGAGATAGCCTCCACCACTTCAATAGGCAGAGAATTCCATAGACTCAACACCCTTTGAGTGAAGAAGTTCCTCCTCAACTCCGATGTAAGCTGCCCCCCCCCCCCCACCCCTTATTTTGAGGCTGTGCCCTCGAGTTCTGCTATCCTTTTGAAGCGGGAAGAATCTCTCTACCTCTACCCTATCTAGCCCCTTCATTATCTTATATGCCTCTATAAGATCCCCCCTCAGCCTTCCAAACGCCAACGAGGACAGACCCAGTCTATTCAATCTCTCCTCATAGGCCATCACCCTCATCTCCGGTATCAGCCTACTGAACCGTCTCTGCACACCCTCCAAGGCCAATATATCCTTTCGCAAATGTGGCGACCAAAACTGCACACACTACTCCAGCTGCGGCCTCACCAGTGCCCTGTACAGTTGCAGCAAGACCTCCTTGCTTTTATATTCTATCCCCCTCGCTATAAAGGCCAACATTCCATTCGCCTTCTAGATCACCTGTCTGCACCTGCAGATTAGGTTTTTGCGTTTCGTGCACAAGGACCCCCAGGTCCCTCTGCACCAGAGTATGCTGCAGCTTTTTGCCCTTTCAATAATAATCCCTCCGACTATTATTTCGACCAAAGTGGTAGAAATAAGAGAGGTGCAAAGAGAGTTACTTCCCTTGACATCAAAGCAGTATTTGATGGATTGTGTCATCAAGCAGCCGAGCAAAATTTGTATCAATGGGACAAGGGCGAAACCCACTGCTGGGTCGAATCACATTTGGCACAAAGGTTAATGGTGATGTGGCTGGAAGTCAATCGTTTCCGTTCCTGCATATCACTGCAGGAGTTCCTCAGAGTGCTGTCCTGGCCCAGGTTTCTTCAGTTATTTCACAGGTCGTCTTCTTTCCATCTTAAGATCAGAAGTGGGAAATTCGCTGATGACAGCAGTGTCCAGCAACATTCATAAATCCTCAGATGCTGTAGGCCTGGGCTGGCAAAAGGCAAATAACCTTCACGTGACACAAGTGTCAGGCAGTGGTATCTCCAACAGTAAAGAATAGAACCACAGCCTCTTGACAAACATTGTCAGCAGCAAAAATGCGTTTCAGCAACTCAGCAAGGCTCCTGAGGTAGCACCATCTAAACACAAAACTGCTATCGCCTATCTGGCAACGGCAGCAAACAGTGGGGAATAGCAGTACCTGCAATATCGCCTCTAAATCATTCACCGTGCTGATTTGGAAATATGTCGCCATTACCTGACTGTTTTAAGGTTAAAATTCCAGAACTCTCGCTTAACAGTACTGTGGGTGCACCTACACCACATGGGCAAAGGGGGTTCAATAATGCAATCCAGGACCAACCTCTCAAGCGAATTGAAATAGACAATACTGCTGACTTAGCTGGCAATGCAAATATCACGTAAGTTAATGAACGAAATGTATTGTTCTCTACAGAATCTAAAGGGTCACTATAACTGTGTGAGGCTCTTACCAAAAACACAAAATTCACATTCGGATCCATTTGAGGAATAAATCAATCAACACGTTTTCCAATTGCCCTGTCCTTCTAACGCTCTCATCCGTAACACCGGTGAAGCTATGTGATGTGAGGAAAGGGACTTGGGACATCTTCAGACAATAGTGAATAGATTAATCACTGTTAGTTATTAACATTGTTACCGTGATTTATGCTTTACAAATAATAAACTTTGTGGAAACTTAATTGGATCATAAATTGACTCACCATGTAGAGGTGAACAGAAAATTTCAACTGCATACGCTTGAGAAAGGGAGCTGCAAAGGTACCTGTCTGATAACTCAGCACTACTGAAACTGCAAAGCGAATTTGCTCTGCCATAACGTCACTCACCTTCAGAATAACGTGAAAGCTAATGTAGTGAATCCACATTCACTGCAAAATTTAAAAATAAACAATCAATTTCATGGACAGAACAGTTTTCATTGCAATTGCACTGCACGCAAGTAGGGAGTTCAGTTTATCATAATATTGGAAGCTCTTTCGTAGAGCTATCTAATTAATTCATCTCACCAGCTCTCCCATAACCCTAGAAATATTCTCCCTTCAAGTTTTATTCAGCTCTGTTTTAAAAATACTTCCCTGTGTTTTCAGGCAATGTAAACCAATTGACATCAACACGCTTTGTGCATTGACTTCCTCCATATCGCCTCTGATTTTGACCAAATTGACCTAAATTAGCAACTTTGCATAACTTTATTGTAATATTTCTTGCATTTGCTATATCAAACAGGTCAATGATATGAACAATACCATCAGGTGATTCTAAACTTCTCTAAGTTCTGAAAAAGAGCCCGAGCTTCTCCAGTCTCCCTGCTTAAAGAATCTTCATGATCTTGCAAAATCCTAGTGAATCTCTTCTCTGTTCCACACCCTGCTCCTCTCCCTCAGAGACATTGACATCCTTCCTGAAGTGCCATGTCCAGATTTTGAAAGAATATTTCAGCTGGAAAATAACAATTTGGTTTTGAATAATGAAGATAGATTAATAAGAGCATTGCACTTCGGGAACCTTGAGGGGATAGTGACCACGTTATGATAGAATTCCAGGTGTCTTCACCTGAAAAAAGGGCAAGTAAAATGGGATGAGGGAGGAGCTGCAAGATAAACTGGGTAAACAAGTTATGATACAGGTCACTAGATGAGCAGATATTCAAACAGCTTGTCCAAAATGATTAGCAGGTGCTTATCCCAAACAGAAAGAGGGATTGCACGAGAAAGAGGAAAATTCATTGTTTACAAAGAAGTCAATGATAACGTTCAATTGAAAAGAAGGATCTGCAACGTGCCAAATGATAGCGGTAGACCAAGGGACTGGGATGGTTTGAGGATCAGCAACAAAAGACTATAATGTTCGGCAGAAGGGAGAAGATTAACTTTGAGTGAAAACTTGCATGCAACATACAAACAATGAGATGTTATATGGATATATCAATAGGAAGCGTGATGCAATTAATAGTCAATTTCATCCATTATAACTCGTTGCTTAAATTATTTAATAAATTTTCACATAATGCATCTTGTCTAATTGGTACAGGAGTTATCTGTTTGAGAGATTTGGGAGAACAGAGAGAGGCAGATGTTATAATGTTACATCATGCACAAAGCTGTATAATTATTGCTTGAAACATTACATATACTCAAGAAAAGCCTGATGTTATCACAAGTGTACAATGTGTTTTAATCTGTGTTGCACTCCGGTTGTTTAATACTATTGTTCTGAGGTCTCGCAGGGAAATCAAAATGGGACACCCAGACATGAGACGAAAATTTTGATATGTCAGCACGGCTTGACAACTAACGTTGCTCATATGTTTCGCATCATTTGCTCCTTAAAATCGTAACATTAAACGTTATCTTCACTAGGTAAAGAAGACCGGATGTTTCTCTATCTCAAGGTGTCTGGATCTGTTGTGGGTGTGTTAATAATTATAATGATGACAGCGATACTGCTGATTCGCTTCAAACGCTGCGACTTAGATGGATCTGATGGTAAGGCAACCTGATTCACCATTGTGTTCTCACGTCTCAAAGCAGCGTAATAGTGTGGCAAAGGTAGCTGAAATGGTGCAGACTTGAATCCAGATTTTGGCAGAAGTTTTATCGTTCGAGGGCCCAGTGCTGGAACGAGAATAAGATCCTAAACTGGATGTAAACTTCAGAATGTCACGAACTATGAACATTAAACATAACTGGATTTTTGTTCTGGGCGTTGTGAATTCTGTCGGTTAATCGTCACTAGCATGTGACTGTACTTGTAGGGATAGCAACAATGGGGTGGACGCCGTGAACCTGGAATACAAATGTAAAAGGAATACATAAATTCAGAAAGTGTTGGAGATATTCAAATCTCAGAATCTGTGGAGATAAATGTTTTGGGTCAATGCCTTTGTGTCAGGACACTGACCAGGAAAGGTAACCAATGTCTAATCTGTTGAGTATGTTCCGCAATTTCTGCATTTAATTCACAATTTCAGAATTTGCATTACCTTGGTTTGCTTGTAATTGGCATTGTGTTCTGTTGTCGCGTGGATCCCATCTCAGCCACATGCAGCACCAGTTGTTACATCTTCACTGCTGATGCGTCTGATCACTTTGCTCCAACGTTGAGTAATTATTGCTGAAAACATTTCAGGTGATGAAGTTGATCATTGATGTATTGCCTTTTTCTAATAGACAGGAGGGCTGCTGAGGAAATAACAGACAAGTCCAAGAAGCAGGTCAGTTTCAGTGGTGGGAAATAGGCTGCTATTTCAATGTGAAAATCATTAACATCACTGATATATTGACAGGCTCAGAATGTCGAAAATGCTGAAGGGGAGCGCGGGGTGGGGTGGGGGGCGCTAAATATATTGATTCCATAATTCCTGGAGTTCCCTCTACCAAGGTGAATGTGTCGTCAGTGTCTGATTGTTACAACAACGATATATAAGTCCAGGGATTCTCCAATGCTTGCAGGCAGCAGGTGTTTGCATTTTGTCAATATCAGTTAGATGATTTATTCGTCCGCCTGAAAAGATAAACCGCTCCGTTATATGATATAACGGGGTACAATGACATCGTGCCAGGGACCCGGTTTCAACTGCGGCCTCAGGTGACAGTGTGAAGTTTGCACAATCTTCCCGCGTTCGTGTGGGATTCTTGCTGGTGCCCCGGTTTATGCCACAGTCCAAAGATTTGTAGGTTAGGTTGATTGGCCAAGCTAAATTGCCCTACCATGTCTGGGGGAATTACGAGTAAATATGTGAATTTACTGGGGTTCGGTCTTGGTGGGATTGTTGTCGGTGCAGACTCGATGGGCCGAATGGCTTCCTCCTACACTGTACAGATTCTGTGATTCTATTATCACCCAATAGCCGCACCATGAATCTCTCGGTGTCCTGTGTATGTTGACTGGACCTGTTCGCTGACCGCTGTAAGGGGTCTTACCTGCTCCTCGTGACCCTGTGGGGAGGGGTGTGGGGGTGTGGAATCTGAAATAATCAACCCCGTAGCCAGAAAAATGTTCGATGCTGCTTAGCTCATGCGCAAGTCCCACTCGACCAGAATGTTATGTTAACATTGACTGTGAATCAATATTCAAATAAATAATGCCAGTTTTCTCGTTGTAATTGTGTGATTACCACGATCTCATTAACAGATCTGATTTTCAGGAATTCTACTCAACTTTTGTTTATTTTGTTGTTGTCATTGTCCTCATTGTTGTTTTTGTGATTTCATGTAACGTTAATATTTCACTCAAATTCTTATCAGACCGTGTGCGCAGGAAAGGCGGGGAATCCGAATTGCGCTACTCTCAACCTCAGAGAGCTGACTGAAACAGGAAAGCGGGAAATAAGGGACGAAGGTAGCACCGTTTATGTCCTGGTAAGATTGAGAATAAAAGTTAATTTCAACCAGTTCTGACACACTGAAAGCCCGAGAAACATAATTTGAGCGAAAAACGCGACTGAAATGTCATTGTTGCTCCGACAGGCCAAGCAACCCACCAATTCTAAATTAACTTATGCGTCTTTGGATCTCATCATTTCCGAGAAAACATCAGTAATGAACCAGAGGGAAGAGAAAGTGGAGTACGCTGAAATCGAAAGAAACAACCCAGGAGAAAAATCTTGGTTCGCATGAACATCATCAGAGTCCAGTGATGTTGATTACAGACGGGCTGGCAGTCCCATTGTGCGAATACTGAAACGACATGTCTGTAATGGGTTGACTGTAACCTCTATTGTAATTGCCTGGAATAGGAGGAAGGGGCAGGTGATTTAATTACAACAAGGTTCTGGAATTTGGATCAGCGCGAATTCTTGCAATGTTAAACTCCGCAAAAACATACCAATCGATGTATAAATTATTAGAGGCTTCAAATGGGAAGAAAGGTAACTGGGGTCCCTGGCCTTTTGTGATGGGAGACGGTACGTCCATTTCGTTGGATCAGTTATGTTATTGTACTTACAACGCAGGGACAGGGCAATCATCTCAACAGGTTTTTGCCTATGACAGTGTTGCATACGAACATCTACCCATCAGATTGCAGCCAAGTACACCGGCATTTCCTTCCATTTAATCCTCTCGCATGCATTATACTATTTTCCACATTCACGCGTACAGCCTGGTGACGTCAATTCTTCTTTCGTAGTGAAATGCGATTTAACATTCGGTGTCTCGTGAGGTCATTTTGATTTAGCCTCTATCTTAGGTTTCTTGTTCTAGCGCCACCCTGAACTATAAATACATTATTCGTGCCCACCCTGTTTATTCATTTTTAAAAGGTATAAATCTCATTCAATCGTTCTCCCGATCAAAGTCATAATCCATTTGGGCGGAAGCACAACTTTCAAACCATATGAGATAATATTTACATCAACCTCAGCTTTTCGCACCATCCGGAGATCCCGCAATTTTAGCATCAAAAATATATCAATGTCAATCTCGACTTTCATCATAAAAATTAGAAGTTCCTTCCATGCAGCGCTATGGGCCTTTCCCTCAAAGAAAACCGTTCTGTAGTAAAGTGCAGTAAATTTTGGAATAAAAGGATAAACTACATAGTGTAATATCTACACCCCGAATGGGTTAATGATTCCAAAGATCTACAAGTCTTTGAGTGAACTTATTCCTCCTGATGGCAGTCCATAATGAGGGACCTCCTTTTCGATAATTAGTTCTAGGCTCCCTAGCCAGGGGAGACATATACTGACATCTATTCCGTTGATAATCATTGTGTCTATCTTCCAATTCGTTTACCTCTCGTTGTGAAAAGCGCCAGATCATACAAATCCATCAGCTTACATCTGCTGTACATATGTCAACTCCTTCATGCAAGAAGACAAACTTGTCGGCACCTATTGAACTGTTTCCAAGGCAAGTACTTCCTTTCTCGCACAAGGAAATCAATATTGGATGGAATGCATGAGTGTGGTCACACTGTGGCTTGCATTAGTATGTTCTAACACATTCACTCGGAATTCTTGATTGTCCACCGCATGGCCATTTTGATCTGTGATTCCTCCCCCTGGACACCCAGGTCCAAATAAAGGCTAAATATTAAATCATTTATTAAATATGGATGTCACTGATTAGGCATCCATTCATTGTCCATCAACAGTTCCCTTGAGAGAGTGACAGTAAGCCGTTTTCCTGAACTGCTGCACTCCCTGAGGTGTAGGTACACACAATGTATTGTTAAGAAGGGTCTTCCTAGAGTTTGACGAAGCAGTAGCGAAGGAATGGTGATACATTTACAAGCCAGGATTATAAATGTGTTAGGGGAGGGGGGAGCCTCCAGACCATTGATAAGTAGCAATCAGAAATACTTCTAATTTTCAGATAGTGGTGGTAGCCCTCCAGGTGATAAGGCTTGCCAGTTCAATGTTTTCTGTCTAAGGAAAATGGGTGAGTTCCTGTAGCAAATCTTGCAGATAGTACACACTGCTGCCACAGCTCGTCGGCTGTAGAGGGATTGAATATTTGTAGAAGGGGTAGTAATCAAATCGTTAGAATTCAGGACAGAAACTCCAACGTGTTTTCGGAAGCCCACCTGAGCCATAGGTTTTACATCTTGAATTTGGCTAGGAGAAGTGTGAGATGTTTCACTTCTGGTGATTCAAGTGAGCCACTAGGGAGTTTTATCAGTTTTAGCAGAACTAGAGGGCACAGCCTCAAAATAACGGGGGGTGGGGGGGGGGGTGCGGTGGGGAGGGCAGTTTACATCGGAGTTGAGGAGGAACTTCTTCACTCAAAGGGTGTTGAGTCTCTGGAATTCTCTGCCCATCGAAGTGGTGGAGGCTACCTCGCTGAATATATTTAAGTCACGGGTAGATCGGTTTCTGATAGACAAGGGAATTAAGGGTTATGGGGAGAAAGCAGGAACGTGGAACTGATCCACTTCAGATCAGCCATGATCTTGTTGAATGGCAGGGCAGGCTCGAAGGGCTAAGATGGCCTAAACCCGCTCCTATTTCTTATGTTCTTCTGTTCTACAGCTCAGCTCTTTTAGTCATGAATGAACCAAAGCTGAAATGAGGTCAAGAAGTGAGTGGTCCTCGTGGAACCTAATCTGAGCTTCATTGAGAATGTTTATTGCTAAACAAGTGCTGCTTGATAGCTCTGTTGCTGATCCTGGCATCACTCTGTCAATTTACTGATGATCCAGGGCAGATTGATGGATTAGTCATTAATCCAGTTGGATACATCCGGTTTCTGGTGCACAGGACCATTACCCGGTAGTTGCCAGTGTTGTAGTTGCATGGAAATAGCTTGATCAGCTGCACAGCATATTCTGGAGCGCAAGTATTCCATAATATTGCTGGAATATTGTCAGAGTTCAGAGACTTTGCAGTGTCCAATGCCTTCGGCCGTTTCCTGCTATAAAGTCGAGTAAATTGGAATGATTGAAGGCTGACTTTTGTGATGGTGGGAGCCAAGTTGAAACATTTGGTCTGCAACTTTGCAGAAGATTATTGTGAATGTTTAAGCCTTATGAGTTATACGGTTGTACTGATATTCTCTAGCGTTGATGACAGGGATATATATGGAGCCTCGTGCTCCAGTCAACCACTTAATTCCTCCTGCAGCATGGACAAGCATTCTCTGTGTAGAAATTGAAATAAGTTATGTACTCCATATGAATCATCCATCATCCTGGTACCAAAGAAAAGCCAGGTAGCATGTCTTAATGACTATCGTCTGGTGGCTCCAACATCCATCATTAAGAAGTGCTTTGAAAGCCCCCCTAAATTGCTTGGATCCACTGCAGTTCACCTATCACTACAACAGATCCACAGCAGACGCCATCTCCCTGTCCCTACATTCAACCCTGGAACACCTAGATAACAAAGATACCTATGTCAGACCCTTTTTCATTGACTACAGTTCAGCCTTCATTCATTATTCCTGCAATATCCAACTCCCAATTCCGTGGCCTGGGACTCAGCTCCCTCCTCTGTGACCTGATCCTCGACTTTCTAACCCACAGATCACAATCATTAAGGATAAGCGACAACACTTGCTCCATGATCATCCTCAAAACTGATGTGCCACAAGGCGGTGTCCCCAGCCCCTTACTGCACTCCTTATACATCTATAACGGTGTGGCTAAATTCCACTCCAACTCAGTTTCCAATTTAGCTGATGACACTACCATAGTGGTGGGTCTTATCTCAAACAATGATGCGTCAGTGTACAAGAAAGAGATAGACAGTATGGTGAGCTGGTGCGACAAATAATAATCTCTCCCTCAATGTCAACAACACGATGGAGATAATCGTCGACTTCAGGAAGCATAGTCGAGGACATGCCCCTTTCCACATCAATGGGGATGAAGTGTAAGTGGTCGGGAGCTTCACGTGTTTAGGTGTTCAGATCACCAACAACTTGTCCTAGTTCCTCCATGCAGACCCAATAGTTTAGAAAGCCCACCATCGACTCTACTTTCTCAGGAACATAGAGGAATTTAGCATGTGTACTACGACTCTCACCAACTTTTACAGATGCACCATAGGAAGCGTTCTTTCTGTCTGTATCATAGCTTGGGGTGGCTCCAGCTCTGTCCAAGACTGCCAAAAGAACTACGAAATGTCGTAAACGAAGCTCAGTCCATCACGTAAACCAACCTCCCATCCATAGACTCTGTCGACCTTTCCCGCTGCTCCTTAAGCAACTAGCATAATCTTATTGCCGCAATAATTTGTGTTGCCTGAAGCAGTGAGCGGAATTATATTTATTTACTCTCTTCAGTGAGCTTACTGAGGGGAGATCCGCTGTGCGCTGAAATGGACTTAACTTCCAATTATACTGAACCAGGTAGTGAGAAGTCTCAGCTCTCTCTGAAAGTGTTTCATCACAGTTCAGACATCTAGAATCGTCAATGGTCAAATATGCAGAATACAAAATGAGACATGCCAAAGAAGCAGAATGGACCCGTTCTCTCAACATGGCACTTTTATATATGTCCCTGACCATGATTCCTTAGGAATGGATTCAATTTCCGAGTTTTCTTTCCTGATAAATCTCTCGCTGACACCATACGGATTTTTGTTTCGTGTCTTACCTGTGATGAGCTTTTTGGAAATATTGCTGCTTCATCCGACGCGACAGATAGGATGCATATACATCCTGTCCCTAAGATTTGTTTCCAACAACTTTCCTACCACTGACGTCAAACTCACCGGCCTATAATTACCAGGGTTATCCCTACAACCCTTTTTAAACAGTTGTACCACATTCGCCATCCTCCAGTCCTCTAGGACCCCACCTGTGTCCAAAGAAGAAAGATTTGTGTCAGAGGCCCAGCAATTTCATCTCTCACCTCCCAAAGCAGCCTGGGATAAATGCCATCAGGCCCCAGACATTTATCAGTTTTTATGCTGCCTTAAAACCCTAACACTTTCTCCCTCGTAATGGATATTTCTTTCAACTGGTCTACAGCTCCCTCCAAGACAGCACAAACACCAAGCCCCTCTCCTTCATGAACACTGACGCAAAGTATTCATTCAGGATCTCCCCCATTTCCTCAGACTCTAAGCACGGTTCCCCTCCTCCGAGCCTAAGAGGACCGATTTTCCCTCTAACCACCCTTCTGTTCCTAATATAAGAGTAAAATGCCTTTGGATTTTCCTTAATCCTATCCGCCAAAGCCATTTCATGCCCCCTTTTCACCCTTCTAACTCCCCTTTTGAGCTCCCTCCTACTCTCTCTATATTCCTCCAGTGCTCTCTCCATTCCCTGTTGTTTAGACCTAACATATGCCTCTCTCTCCTTCCTGACCAAGTCTTCAATATCCCCTGTTATCCATGACTCTCTACTCCTGCCTTTCCCATCCTTCCTCTGAACCGGCACATGTCTTTCCTGCAACCTTTTCAGTTTTCCCTTGAAAGCCTCCCACTTGCCGAATGTGGACTTACCCACAAACAACCTCTCCCAATCAGTATTCATAAACTCATGCCTAATCCGACTGTAAGTTGCCTTCCCCCAGATTAGCACCCTCCCCCTCGCCCAGCACTCATCTTTTTCCATTATTATCCTAAAGTGGACAGAATTGTGGTCACCGTTAGCCACATGTTTACCAATGCAACCTCAACCTCCTGAATTGGTTCATTACCCAGAACTAAATCCAGCATAGCCTCCTCCCTAGTCGGGCGAGTTACATACTGTTCCAAGGACCCTTCCAGCACACATTTCACAAATTCCTCCCCAACCGAACCCCCAGCTCTAGGCACCTTCCAATCCACTCCAGCAAGATTCAAATCTCCCTCTACAACAACCCTATTCTTTCTGCACCTATCCAAAATCTATTTACATACGCCTTCTTACACTGCCCGTGGGCTGTTGGGTGGCCTATTGTACACCCCTAGCATTGTAATTGCTCCCTTCCTATTCCTCAACTCCACCCACAGCAACTCAATCCATAACTCCTCTATATTATCCTCCCTCTGCACCGCTGTGATGTGCTCCTTAACTAACAACGCCACCCCACCACCTCTCTTCAACCCTCCTCTGTCACGCCTAAAACACTTACACCCAGGAATATTTAACTGCCAGTCTTGCCCTTCCTTTAACCACGTCTCCGTCACTGCCACCACATCTAAATTCCTCACGAACATTAAGGACTTAAGCTCATCAGTTTTACCCGTTACACTCCTTGCATTAAAACAGACGCAATCGAAACCTCCAGGCCCATTCGGATCCTCCTTCCCCCCGATGATTTTCCTCTCAACCAAACCTACCCTGTCACCTAACTCGCTCCCAATCCCAGTGCGTACTGAGCTGTCCGTCTCATCCCCCCCCCCCCCCCCCCCACCACCACCCCATATTAGTTTAAACCCTGCCGAAACACTCCAGCTAACCTCCCAGCTAAGAGATTTGTGAGACTTCTTTCCTGGTAAAACTGTCGCTGACAGCGTACGAATTTTTGTTTAGTGTCTTACCTGTGATGAGCTTTTTGGAAATATTGTCGCTTCATCTGACTGGCAGAGTTCTCCTTGTACATCGTTTCCCTCTCTTTACTTTTCCATGGAAAAGATGGTTAGGTTTCCGGCCACAGTCCATGAGTTCTGCAGCAGTCAGTTCTTTGCGCTCTCGCATTCTTACTTCATTCCCGCAATGTTAAACTGATTCACTCCGTCTCCCGGTCCTTGACGTTCCTTAATGGTCAATATGCTAATCCATTCTTGGCTTCAATCCAACACCAACGACTACCATCCCCTCTGTCTGTGTTTTTAGATGACGTTGCATTGTTGAGACTTTCCCAGCAGTCAAAACGCGTTCAAACCCGTGTTCAAACCCTAACATGAATGATCTCTTTCGTTGGCTTTGATCTCCAAATTACAGGCCTAATGTCACTCAGTAAGTAGATTTTCTATATCATTCTTGTCATTATTACGGCCCCCGAAATATAAGCATGCTCAGAACTGTGGTCTGTTGAAGTACTCATACTCATTTTCTCGCAGGATTCATTTATTCCTGACACGGGGCAACACATCAATCTTTCTCTATTCTTCACATTGAGAGTTCGCGAGATAGGGGAGAAAACACCCACCCATCCACTTTCTGCATTCAAAAGTTCTAATTCCGGCGAGAGACATACCACATCGCTTGAACATATTAAATGAAACTTGTCCAGCGCAATTCTTAGACTCAGCCACCGCCAACCGAGATCATCCATGGTTCTTTCTTCCTGCAGGCTGAACACCTTGTGATTCAAGATTCCACAATCCGGTAATTTTCTCTTCACTTTGAATAATGGATAAAATTTTCTGCACTATTCCAGTCTTCATCAGGTTGGCTAGGCTCCAGATTGAAAGTAGAATTTCTGGGGCAATTATTATCCATATCTCCATCATGTGCCAACCTTGGAAATTCCACTCCGCACTCCACGAACTCCATTTACAACCTGAATCATTCTCAGTCATTTAGTTCCTTTCAAATGGCCACAGCTCACTACGCTCCACCCTGGCACCCATTGAAACTATAAACCCAAAACTGCTACCTGCTGTGCAATGGCTATTTGACCTCTGAGTTTAAATTTCATCTATACATTTATCCAAACAGATGACTGTGGCCCAGCATCTGATTCTGCATTAACTTCTCGTCCGCCCACACAGAAACCCATTCACTTTTGGATCCAACGAACACATTAATTGGCTCCTCCGTGTGCATTTCATTGGCAAGTTGTCTGAATACGATTGCAAACCGTTGTAAGAGTAGATTTTATCCATGACATTTTCATAGTAATATATCCTCCATTCGTTCATCTTCTACTTGAAGCATGTCCTGCTGTCTGGCACCGGGATCCAAGGGAAGTATTTCTGTTTCTTCACTTCAATCCTCTTGGAGTCTCAGACTGATTTGAAACAGGTCAAATTCCCATCCAGTATTACAAAAATCCATTTCCTAGCTGTTAAGATCTAAAACTTAATTCATCAATTGACCTAAAAATAAAACTAATCGAGATCTCTGTAAATTAAATCTATTGACTTTACATTACATCTAATTCTAACCTTTTAGCGCTAGAAAATTGCATGCACCGCTTCAGCTTTAAGTGTAATCTATAAAAAAAAGCCATGCATTTGTATTTGAAATGAAATGTACCCCTAAAATACAATGGGTGATATAATATAATATAATGCTGAAGTCTATCAGCATTATTAAAACATGTTGTTAGCAAACCTGGTCATTACTTCATTACATTGATTATGAATAGTATCATGCAATACTAATTACTGTTTATATTGATATCGCTCTCCCTCGGCATGTCCCGCCATCTCCTGCCGCCACATCCCCCTTTCCACTCTGTATACTTCCTGCAGCTATTTTCTGATGAAAATCTCTTTGTTAAACTAGAATAGATTCACCGGGCAACTCATTCCTGTGTGCTGGTGCTGTCGTCAGGTCTGTGTTAAAGGGGTGAATTAAATGTTGACAATAGTAATATATTTGGAGATTTCAGTTCGTCTTCTTTATTTTGTACATGTTTAGAAACAAATTAAAGCAGATACCTTGACACTTCCTATGTTTAACAATATGTTATTACTGTTGATGTTACCAGAGCAGGTTCGAGACTGGATATTCTGCAGCAAATGATGAAACTATTGGTTGCACAATGTATCCCCGCATCTGCAAAGGCAGGATTCTGCTGGAATAATCTCCATTTGTCTGGATGAGAATAGCTGTAGAACGCGCGCGCGCCAAATCCCGAAAAAAAACACCTAAGGTAAATCAATCCATGACTGAAACAACCATTACCTTCACTTTCGTCGCTCCGCAGTGTGTGCTGCCCAAAAGATACATCACTCTCCAAGGAGGTTGTTTGACAAGACACTTCAAGGGCGTCAGCCATATGGGACGAGCAGTTTTTTATCAAGATAAACAGCATCCTGACCTGATCATATATCACCGTTTGTTCCTTGTCACTGGATCAAAAACCTGAAATTCCCATTTCAAAACATCGACTGCAACCATTGAAGAAAACCATCCCGCGACCAAGGGGGAATGTAGAATATGAGTAAGAAAATAATGGTGCTTGTGTTAACGTGAATTAATTGAGGCAAATGACAGATAATAAAACTCTCCAGATCCGGATTCCTGTGAACTGTAGTGATTCTACTGTATTATGAGATTTCGAAAAGGAGAAAAGGGAGAATACAAAAATCATTGACAATCTAATTTTCACTGTTGGGTAAGTATTGCTGTTCGTCGCGCGGGAACACGCAACATTCACTGCAAAGACAGTAAAGTAACAACACAAATCAGACCTGAGCGGAAGTACCTTCAGATTGCTCAGTTATTTTTCTGATATTCACCTGCAGAATTTTACGCCAGCCCGTTTCTCCCTCATTATCACTCGCCGTGTACAATAAGCTCAGTCCCACTGCCATTGGAGATCGATCCACATTTAACGCTGCAATAATAGCCACCAGAGTCCTGGAAACTCACATTCAGAAGGTGCAATTCGGAAAATCCTTGACCGTGAATCAGGTTCATTTTGCTTTTCTCGGTAGCCGGATCCAACATCATGTCTTGGCCGCCTTTCCACCAAGAAGCAAGCATTATTGAATTGTGAACGAAAAGCGGCGCAGAGCAATTCATGGTAATGTTTGCACCTTTTATCCGAGTCTCACGTTTGGGCATCTGAACCACCGAGAGAGCGGCCTGGAGCGTCGCTGTCAGAAATCAACACCAACATTATTATGGGCAGAGGTAATGGTCACCATGCTTTCAAATATAATGAAAAAAAGATAATAAACAATATACTATGTTGCCTTCGCTATTTTATCAAACCATGATAAAAAAAAATACACCAGTGTTAATAATGCCCAGCGCCAAGAGGTAATGCAGCAGACGGAATGCAGACATTCTGCGCAAAGCCGATGAATCTATTCTGAAAGTCAGCGAGAACACTGACGGGTGCGAGAAATGGAGAGATTTGAAGAGAACCAGACGTTAGACGTCATATCAAGCAGCGGAGGATAACAGAAGCTACAACATCAATGTACTTGTTTTGCCTTAACGTCAGAGCTGAGATCACACCGTGTTAGTTGAAACCACACATACCAATGTTTTTCGAGAGAATATGGAACATTTCGGTATCACATGAAAGTTTCCGTATTGGTGTTGACTTTATCTAATTAAAGATGTGACCTAATGTTCACAAGTACCATTGTGCGGCCAACACTGTCCGGTTCTATTTTCAGCATCTTCAGTTCAATTTCTTGGGGCCAATGCGTTAGTCAGCGGGGCGGCTGTGGCCTTGGTGCTGTTTATCAGCATGCCCTTTTTTCTAGATTACGACCTGAAAACAACACTTCAGATGGGACGCAGTGAAATTGATTGGCCTTTCTGACATCAAAAAGATAGAAATGATAGAATTGTACCTCAGTCCGACTTAATTTACGCTGTCGTCAGAAAAAAAAACTTTACACAGCATGTGTTCTTTCCTTGGCAAAAATGGATTTTAATTTTTATCCAAAAGATAACTAATTCTGATTGGTTTATATCGTTGCTGATAGCGCATTGCAGCCTTTGCTTGAAACATGCTGCTGGCGATCGCTCCCACTGTTGATCTTGCGGCTTAAAAAATGATTTACGGGATTCAGGCGTGGCACGTTAGGCTAGCATTTGTTATCCTTCACTATTTGCCTTCGAAAAAGTGGTAATAAGCTGCCTTCTCCAACCGTTGCATTCTCAGATGTGTGCACATCTTCAGTGCTGTTCGGGGATTAATTCCTGGATTTGGACACAGGTGACTGTCAAGAAATGGCGATATATGTCCAGGTCGGGATGGTGAATGACTTTGGAGGGAACAACCACGGAGTGATGTTCTCAAGTATCTGCTGCCTTTGTCCTTCTAGGTGGTAAAGGTCGCAGTTTCTATTTATTCATTAGATATGGGCTTCTCTGGCTGTGATGTGGAGATGCCGGCGTTGGACTGGGGTGAGCAGACAAAGCAATCTGTGCTGGCCCGCATTTATTGTCCGTCCTAGTTGCCCGCAGGCAGTTGAGAGTCACATAAGAATATAAGAACATAAGAAATAGGAGCAGGAGTAGGCCTTCTAGCCCTTCGATCATGCCCCAACATTCAATAAGATCATGGCTGATCTGAAGTGGATCAGTTCCACTTTCCCGCTTCCTCCCCATAACCCTTAATTCCCTTGTCTATCAGAAGTCTATCTACAGGTGACTTAAACATATTCAACGAGGTAGCCTCCACCACTTCAATGGGCAGAGAATTCCAGAGATTCACCACTCTTTGAGTGATGACGTTCCTCCTCAACTCCGTTCGAAACTGCTGCCCCCCACCCACCCCGCCTTTATTTTGAGGCTGTGCCCTCTAGTTCTGTTTTCCTTTCTAAGCGGAAAGAATCTCTCTACCTCTACCCTATCTAGCCCCTTCATTATCTTGTAAGTCTCGACAAGATCCCCCCTCAGCCTTCTAAACTCTAACGAGTGTAGGCTAAGTCTAATGAATCTCTCCTTAGAAGCTAACCCTCTCATCACCGCTATCAGCCTGGTAAACCTTCTCTGTACTTCCTCCAAGGCCAATATATCCTTACGCAAATAAGGGGATCAAAACTGCACACAATACTCCATTTGCAGCCTCACCAGTGCCTTCTACAGTTTCAGCAAGGCCTCTTTGCTTTCGTATTCTATCCCCCTCACGATAAAGGCCAACATTCCATTCGCCTTCTTGATCACCTGCTGCACCTGCAGACTGAGTTTTTGTGATTCGTGCACAAGGACCCCCAGGTTCCTCTGCACAGTAGCATGCTGCAGCTTTTCACCCTTTAAATAATATTCCCTTTGACTATTATTTCTAGCAAAGTGGATAACCTCACATTTAGTAACGTTATACTCCATCTGCCAGGTCCTCGCCCACTCACTCAGCCTATCTAGATCTCTCTGCAGACTTTCTGCATCCTCCACGTAAATCGCTTTTCCCCTCATCTTCGTGTCATCGGCAAATTTTGATAACCTACAATCAGCCCCCTCCTCCAGATCATCTATGTATATGGTAAACAGTTGAGGCCCCAGCACCAATCCCTGCGGCACTCCACTGGTCACCAACTGCCAACCAGAAGAGCAATCATTGATTCCAACTCTCTGCTTCCTGTTAGATAACCAATCCTCAATCCACGCTAACACTTTACCCCCAACTCTGTGAACGCTCACCTCCTGCAGCAACCTTTTGTGAGGCTCCTTACCAAATGCCTTCTGGAAATCTAAAAACACCACATCCACTGGTCGCCGTCTGTCTACCGCACTAGTCACATCTTCATAAAAATCCAGTAAATTTGTTAAACATGACTTCCCCTTCACGAATCCATGCTGCGTCTGCTTGGTCAAACTGTTGTTTTCCAGGAGACTTGCTATTTCTTCGTTGATGGTGGATTCTAGCATTTTTCCAATTACGGATGTTAAGCTAACGAGCCAATAGTTCCCTGCCTTTTGTCCGCTACCTTCTTTAAACAGCGGCGTAACATTAGCTGAATTCCAATCCACCGGCGCTTCTGCAGAGTCCAGCGAATTTTGATTAATAATTACTAAGGCATCTGCTATTACTTCTGCCATTTCTTTCAGAACTCTGGGAAGCATTCTATCCAGTCCCTGGGATTTGTATACCTTCAGTCACATTAGACTACCAAGCACTACCTCTCTAATAACAATAATTGTATTGAGGACCTCAACCCCTACCAACACGCTATCTTCAATATTTGGTAAGCTATTTGTGTCCTCCTCCATGAAGACCAACACAAAAAACGTATTTAAAGTCTCAGCCATTTCCTCATTACCCACCGTTAAATCCCCGCTCTCGTCCTCCAAGAGTCCAACATTCACTCTCGCCAGTCTCTTCTTTATATATTTGTAAAAAAACTTCGACTATCTTTTTTATATTTCGAGTTATTTTAGCTTCATACTCTATCTTTCCTTTCTTTATTGCTTTCTTAGTCATTCTTTGTTGTTTTTTAAAGCTTTCCCAGTCATCTAATTCCCTCTTATTTTTAGCCGCTCTGCACGCATTGGTTTTTAATTTAAGACTCTTTATTTCCTTCGATATCCATGGCTGGTTATCCCTTTTACATAAGAACATAAGAACATAAGAAATAGGAGCAGGAGTAGGCCATCTAGCCCTTCGAGCCTGCCCCGCCATTCAATAAGATCATGGCTGATCTGTTGTGGCTCAGTTCCACTTTCCTGCATTCTCCCCATAACCCTTAATCCCCTCTCTTATCAAGAACCCATCAACCCGCTTCTTAAAAATATTTAGCGAGGCAGCCTCCACCACTTCAACGGGCAGAGAATTCCAGAGATTCACCACCCTTTGAGTGAAGAAGTTCCTCCTCAACTCCGTTCTAAACCGCCTCCCCTTTATCTTGAGGCTGTGCCCCCTAGTCCTACTGTCTTTTTTGAGCGGGAAGAGTCTCTCCACCTCTATCCTATCCATCCCATTCATCATCTTATACGTCTCAATGAGATCTCCCCTCATTCTTCTAAACTCTAACGAGTACAAGCCTAGTTTATTCAGCCTCTCCTCATAGCTCAATCCCCTCAACTCCGGTATCAGCCTAGTAAACCTCCTCTGCACTCCCTCCAGGGCCAAAATATCCTTGCGCAGGTGCGGCGCCCAAAACTCTTCACCATTGGGATATATTTCTGCTGAGTACCGAAAAAGATCTCATTAAAAATTCTCCACTGTTCCTCAGCTGTCCTACCAACCAATCTGCGCCCTCAATCTACATTAGCCAATTCTGTCCTCATCTTATCATACTTCCTTCTGTTCAAGCAGCGGACACTGGTTTGGGACCCGACTTTCTCACCCTCCATCTGCATCAGAAACTCAACCATATTGTGATCACGTGTCCCAAGAGGATCTCTCACAAGAAGATCCCTAATTCTACCTGCCTCATTACACAGTACCAGATCAAAGAAACTCGCTCCCTCGTACGTTCTGTAACATACTGTTCAAGGAAACTATCCCGACAGCATTCCAAGAACTCTTCCTCAAGCCCATTGCATCCGACGTGAGTTAACCACTCAATATGCAGATTAAAATCCCCCATAATTATCGCTGTCCTGTTTTTGCACACATCAATTATTTGCTTGTTTATAGCCTGCCCCATTTCAGAATTGTCCAACGAGGGGCATACACGCGATGGGTCATAATAGGGCTGCTCTTCGATGTTCGAGAATAGCCTAGTACTTCATGTCGTTAGTGTGGGCTTAAACTGCACCAAATTCTGGGCAACACGACAGCTCGGTGACTATCACTGTTTGCTGTGCAGACACATGGATTTGGGCCAGTGTCTGTGGGAGTTTGCACATTCTCCCTCTGCTTGAGTGGGTTTTCTCCGGGTGCTCCTGTTTCCACCCACACCCCAAAGATGTGCTATTAGGCTGATTGGAGGTAATAAATAGACCCTAAATTAGTTTCCCTCAATGTGGAATGCCATGAACAATAGATAAGGGTCATGGGTGGAGGGGGGACTGGTAATGTTAAAATTGCGGTGTGGACTCGTTGGGCCGAAGGGCCTGTTTCCCGGGCTGTTTTTTGTTCTTTGTTTTTTGTTCTTTGTTCTATTATTTGGGGGCCTATAGACCACACCCACCAGTGACTTTTTCCCCTTACTATTTCTTATCTCCACCCACAATGATTCCACATTTTGCTCGTTGAACCCTATATCTTGTCTTACTAGTGCCCTGATATTATCCTTTATTAACAGAGCTACCCCACTTTCTTTTTCCTCCTGTCTATCCTTCATAAATGCCCAATACTCCTGGATATTTAGTTCCCAGTCCCCGTTACCCTGCAACCAGGTTTCCATAATGTCCACTAGACCATACCCATTTGTGCTGATTTGTGCAATCAGCTCATTCACTTTCTTTCGAATGCTTCATTCTTTCAGGTAGAGTATATTTATGCCAGCCTTTATCTGGACCCTACTTGTAGAAACGCTACTAACCTCTCCCGTGCCCCCTACTCCTGTAATGAGTAGAATGTCCTCAACATTCACCTGCGCTCGTACCCTCTCTTTTACTTTAGGTTTTGTAATTCCCCCTACCCCTACACCCTCTTCCACCGCCCCCTCACCTCCGCCCCCCCCCCCCACTCCCCGCCCAACTAATTAGTTTAAAGCCCTATCAACAGCCCTATTTACACGATTTGCCAGGACTCTGGTCCCAGCACGATTCAGACGAAATCCATCCCATCTGAACAGCTCCCATCTGCGTCAATGCCTCATAAATTCCAACCCATTCCTGCCACACCAGTCCTTGAGCCACGCATTCACCTCCATAATCATATTTACCCTGCACAATCAGCGCGTGGTTCAGGTAGTAATCCAGATATAACCATCTTGTTGGTTCTGCTCTTTAATTTGGTTCCCAGCTTTTTGTACTCCCTCTGCAGATTCTTAGTTCTAATTTTGCAGATGTCATTGGCACCTACATGAACCACAACAACTGGATACTTACGCTCCCACTCCAGGTTCCTCTGCAGTCCAGATCAGACATCCTAGACCCGAGCACCAGGCAGGCAACACAACCTTCGGGATTCTTTATCCTTGTCACAAAGGACAGGGTCTATACCCCTGACTGCACTATGCCCAATTGCCACTACATTTCTCTTTACTTCTTCTGCTTCGACCGCTCTCTGCACTACCGTACCGTGGGCAGTTTGCTCATCCACCTTGCAGTTCTTGTTCTTGTCCACACTGGGGGCAAGAATCTCAAACCTGTTGTGCAGATTCAGGGGCTGAAGCTTTTGGGACTCCCCTCCTTCCTCCCCCCACTCGCTTCCTTCCTCCCCCCACTCCTCTCCAGGATATTGATAGTGTGAGATTCATTAATGGAAGTTGCTCTGCATGTGAAGTCACAATAGTTAGATTCCTTCTGAGTGTAGTCGGTCATTTTTTCACAAGTGGGTATTGCCAACGTCAGCTGGCACTTCTCTGTTCAAGCTTGGATATTGTCCAGGCCTATTCCGTTTAAATATTAGGTGCTTCAAACTCAAGTACAAGTAATTTTGAATCTTTTGCAAACATCAAGAAACTTCCCCATTTCTTATCCTATGATGGAAGACAGGTCATTGATGAAGCAGTTCATCTGCGAATGGGGTCCTGCGGAATTCCTGCGGTGATGTTCTGGAAATTAGATGACTGACCTATTGGAATTGCACCCGTATAACTTTGTGTTGGGTATTACTGCAAATAATGAACACTTTTAGTTTCCAGATTTTCATGTAATTGCCTATATTATGTCACATAATTGAGCCTTGTACAAAGATTGTCTGAACTAACGTGTGGTATGTTAGCCCTTTATAGGAAGGGGTATAGAATATAAAAGCTGGAGCCCAATGTTACAGTTGTATAGAAATTTGGTTATGCCGCATTTAGAGTACTGCGTCCAGTTCTGGTCGCCGTACTACTGGAAGGATGTGGAGACTCTGGAGAGAGTGCAGAGGAGGTTTACCAGGATGTTGCCTGGTATGGAAGGACTGGGTTATGAGGAAAGATTGAGCAAGTTGGGGCTGTTTTCCCTTGAAAGACGGCGACTGAGGGGAGATCTAATAGAGGTATATAATATTATGAAGGGTATAAATAGAGTAAACAGAGGTAAGCTACTTCCTATGTTAGGGACACACAGTACGAGGGGCCATGGGCTTAAGGTGAGGGGGGAGAGGTATAACACAGATATTAGAGGGAGGTTTTTCACACAGAGGGTAGTGGGGGTATGGAATGCTCTGCCAAGTAAGGTGGTGGAGGCAGGCACGCTAGGCTTGTTTAAGAGTAAGTTAGACAGGCACATGAGTGGGTTGGAGATGGGCGGATATAGGATATTGTTTTAAATAAGGTTAATTAGCATTGGGACGTCCCTGGTAATGTAAAAGGATGTGGTATGATACTAATGTTTTTCTCGTTTAACTCACAGGTTTTAAATCCGTCCTTCTTCTTGTCCAACGAGCGGCATACACGCGATGGGTCGTACTTGGGCTGCTCTTGAATGTTCGAGAGTAGCCCTGCGCTTCATGTCATTAGTGTGTGTTTAAACTGGACCAGATGTTGGGCAACACGACAGTTCAGTGGCTATCACTGTTTGCTGTGCAGACACATGGATTTGGGCCAGTGCCTGTGGGAGTTTGCACATTCTCACCGTGCTTGCGTGGGTTTTCTCTGGGTGCTCTGGTTTCCTCCCACACCCCGAAGATGTGCTATTAGGCTGATTGGACGTAATAAATTGTCCGTAAATTAGTTTCCCTCAATGTGGAATGCCATAAACAATAGATAAGGGTCATGGGTTGGTGGGGGGGGGAGGGGCGGGGACTTGGTAACGTTAAAATGGCGGCGTGGGCACGTTGGGCCGAAGGGCCTGTTTCCCGGGCTGTTTTTTGTCCTTTTGTTCTAACTGGTGTCAAAATTACGGTGAGCTGATGGAACTGGTAAAACAATAAGCAATGCAGTTTGGAGCATTTTCAGTTAATGTTGTTTCAAGTACACAACGACGGAGGTTAGGTGTGCGTTGTCGAGAAGCATACATCTATCAACATTACGTACTGCATTGAAGACCATATGTCAGTTTGTAACTTAACTTACGCTTTGTGGACATTGATAGTTAGGCCAACATTTACTGACCATCCCTCGTTGCCTTTCAAAGTCACTTGGCAATTTTCTAAGTTACAAGTACACCAACAGCGCCGCTGGAAGCTGTGCGAGATGAAAGATCCAGGATTTTGACCGAATGGCAAAACGTTTCCAAATCTGCATGGTGACTGATGAGGGGAACTTCCAGGATGTGTTTATGAATGTGCTGAGCTTCATCGAGGACATTCCATCACACTGCTTCATTAATCAGAGGACATTGCACTGCGGAATTTCTGTAGTGATATGCAAGAAATTAGATTATTTACCTCCTGCAACCACAACCATATTGCTTTATGCAGGCTTTGACTTCAGATTACGAACCCTTTAGTTTACAGATTTCATGTACATGCCAAACAGTATATGTGGATGATTTACTTCAGTATCAGGTAAATGATAACCCTTTGGATGTTGATATTGTGATTTTCAGTGAGGAGAATGTCATTGAATATCAAAAATCAATGGTTGGATTATTTTGCATTGTAGATGAACATTGTTTTGTTCTTGTGTGTTGTTAAAGTCACTTGGTAATTTTGCGTTCCAGCATTTATCTGCAATTCTTGTCTTCTCGATGACACGCGGGCTCGTTGGGCCGAAGGGCCTGTTTCCCGGGCTGTTTTTGTGCTTTGTTCTTTGTTCTTTAAAATCGGATTAAATGATGCGAAGGGGGGAGCAATCAAACGAGCTGCTTTGACCTAATAGTGTGGAACATACTGAATGTTGTTGCGAGTGCAGTCATCCAGACAAGCGGTAGGTCTTCCATCACACTCCAGACCTTAGCCTTATAAATGAAGGACAAGCATTCGGGAAACACAAAGAGAGTTTCTCGCCACACGAATCCTAGCCGCATAATTGCCGCGTAAGCCACTCTTGCATGTGGCTAAACCAGTTTAAATTCTATTCTGTTAACCCCCAGGATGTTGACTATGGAGGACTCAGTGATGTTAACGTCATGCACCGTTAACAGGCTAGTTAACATCTTTGAGATGCTCGGCACGCATGTGGCGTGATTTTTTTCTCATGTTTTCTGCTAATGCCTGGATATTGTACAGGCCTTGTTTTTTCCCCTCTGTAGACTGTTTCGTTATCTGATGAGTTGCAAATTCTTGTTAATATTCAGCAGTCACCCGAAAACAAATCCACACTTCCGGCCTTATGATGGAAGCAAGGTCATTAAAAAAGCAGCTGAAAATGTTTGGGTCCAGGACATCACACCGAATAACTCCTGAATTGCTATACTGGGACTGAGTTAATTGACATAAATTCACCAAAAACAGCGTTTGATGTCCCATGTATGCGGTATGCTTCCAGTCAGCGTTTTCCCTTTCATTCCCATTGACGCCAGTTAAGTTAGAGCTCCTTGACACTCGGTCAAATGCTCCATTGGTGTCGTTGGTTGTGACTATCACCTGATACCTGATTTTCATATCTATAATCCATGTTAAGATCAATTTCTTGTCAGTGATGGTGTTCGAAATTTTCCAAAGGAAATACAACGTATCAGCAAAGTGTATTAAATTGATTGGTCTGTGATAAGTGTACGTCTCGTTTTTAACTCAGCAATTTGTATATTGTCCCGGATATATTCTTATTCGTAGGATACTTGGAGAAGAGTGTCTTAAACCGACGCTGCAGGCCCACAGCTGGAAATGGGGATAGCTTAAAAGGTAACTGGCGAGGCGTAAAACAAGCTGAGCCCAAGCTCCAACTGTGCTTTTAATTCAATAAACTTCTAGTCGACACTCCGCTCAGAAAAATAGCAAAACCCACTTGAAGTCAAATTCGGAAATTTCCACAGATATTCCATTACCGGGAAATTACCTCATCTCCCACAACCTGATTGTGCATTAAGCAATATCAGTCATATTTATATGACAGGCTCTCTGGACTTCTCAAGTGTTTGCTGCCTGAATCAACCAGAAGGTTAGAACCGATGGAAATTTAAACGATCAACATAAGCCCACAGTGAATCCAACGCAAATATTTGGGGGACCTATATTATGAAGACATGAAATATTATTTCCCCATGGTGGCTGACAAAATGGCGATTCATGGACTTGACGTGTCAAATGCCATATGCTCATCGATACCATTCGTCACGCCGCACACTTACCAGTCTGTTTTGATATAATTGCCTTCTGTTTCCAATGACTATTTCAGCTCATTAACATGCCAGAATACCTTGTTCGAAAGACATGCATTTGTATCATTCAGCACTTTCTTTTCATTTGCTTTCTGATGCCATGGGTCAGTATTCGTTTATAATCAAATCGGAGCCGCCCATTTGACGGATGTCCGTCGGTTCGATATATAATCTCATCGTATTATCTCTGCGTCCATATGCTCATGGGTTCGTCGCTTTGGGGCAAATGTTTTTTGGTGATTTTCCTTCCAGGTAGATACAAATGCTGGAACTGGAGAGTAACTCTAGCAGTGAGGCACATTAAATCGTTACGGTATACGTGGACTGAATGGGTGATGTTATTTTCGGAGTATACATCAACTTTTATTGCAAATGCATGATCTAGCTTGTGTGTGTTCAATTTTCTTTTGATAGTTGCTATGGGCACATTGGATATTGAAGCAATAAAGGCGCTCAGATTCACAAACGTAACCTTGCGTTGTCCTTTCCCTTTCCATACCGACGTTACAAATGCAACGGCGTTTTGGTGGAAAGTTGGTAAGAAGGGGTTTTTGCAGGAGGACAGCAGAAAACGCTTCCAGATAATGAAAGGTGGAGCGTACCTTCATCTCCTGAATGTCGGCGTACCGGATGCCGGAACATATCACTGTGCAGTCAAAATTCAGCCTCGGACGATTGTGAACGATATTGCTGTGCGAGTTCTCATATATGGTGAGTTGAAATATGCCATGTTTAGTCGATGAAGCCAATCAAAAAACAATTAATACCACATTAAAATAAACAAATGCAAAACGCGGAAAGCACCTTCACATGATTGGAAGCACAAATGTTCAACAAAGAGGAAAACTTGCAGTCGCAGCGACACTGCAAAGTTTATCAACACCCTATCTTTAAAAAAAATGCTACTTGAATTGAAGTTTGCCAAGCAAAGTACAAGCAAAACTAATAATAAAAGTTCGTTTTCAATATGGGAACGTTGTTACTTGATGAATGATCTTACGGTCGCTAGCAATATTTACATTTTCAATGCTCTTTCGCTAATTATAAGAGTGCGGGGCTCACAATCCAAACTTTTGGAGGCTTATGAAAACCTATGAAAAACACCACATCGCAATATAAAAATACCGATTATTAAATCAACCTGCTGCCAGGAAGTAATAAAATTACAATTTTTTCAAGCAGAAGCTCACTTTTTCAATTTATTTGTATTGTTGTCTTGAATTTAGCTCCACCGGTTCCCCTGAAAATTATGTCCTTATCATCCGAAGAGATCTCATCTGCTACTATTGGACTCCAGTGCAAAACTGCGGCTTTTTATCCTAAAGAATTTAACCTCAGTTGGTATAAAAACGGTGTTCAAATTGTCAGCGGATTTCAAAATGAACAACAGGCAAATTCCGAGGGGCTTTTTGAAGATGTCAGCAGCCTGAAACAGCAGGCGATCGAACAAGGCACAGTTTATATCTGTCAAGTATATCACGTTTCCAGGTCAATGCCAGCAAATACCAGCTATACCTTTTTTGATAAAGGTAATCTTACATGAACGATGATAGTTTACCCTATCACCCTTCACAAAAATGCATGAAAAACGATAATGCATAGGAAATTATTACTGGAGTAGCTTGATGCTCATATATTGATGAATCTTATTGTATTCTTTGGGTGCAGGTTTCTAATCTTTTGGTTTCAAAATAGGATATGTTGTAGTCTGCATCATGCAACCTAACCACTAATGGGTTTAATTCTTCAGTATTGCTCCCATAAATCAGATTAACTGCATAACATTGCAACTCAGAAAATAATACAGCATTGATGTTGTTTGGGAAAAAAATACCACTCCTGAGACCGACTGGAGGGTTAGTAACACAGTTTATTTTTAACGAAGCGTCGTGGAGAAAAGGGACCAGCACTCTGCAGTACTGGACAGCTTCCTTCTCTCGATGAAACAATAGAAGCAGTCCAACTTCATGCCCTTTACACAATTAGTGGACAGGACACAATTATTACATCGTTGTACTCAAATGGTTACAACATTTCTCAGCTCATTATTACAGACAGGTACGGCCATTATCGTTCCCATATCACATTGTTCCATGAATGGGTACATTTCCACTTATCAATGACTTAATTTATTCTATTCTTGTAGTACATGGTCCCTTTGTGTTTCTTTTAATCTCGCTATCAGACCCCGATAATCCCAGGACTACCTTTGTTTCTTTTAAGGCGCCTGGCTTCCTGAAGCGTTCATTCCCTGTTTTAATTCAATTAACTGCCTGTCCTGTGGTTTAAATTTTAAGTGATTGTCTGTCTGTGTTTGAAAGTCAGGTTCTGCGCTGGACGTTAGTGCATGTTTAATGCCTTTTAACCCCTTATGTGTCGGACAGCTATTTTTATGCCAGGTACCCATCTTTATGTCTTTTTTCCGCCTTCAATGTTCAATCGAGGCTCTGAAAAATAATGGATCCCCGAGCTATAGAATCGACCAATTGAGTCATTTCATATAGCTGCAGACACAAACGAGAACTTGATTCCTCGTTTATAAAGTTGTTACTCACTACTAATGCTACAAAAATGGGATCACAGGTAATTGTGGTAAGATGAGTAAACAGGCGGAAATAAATCTTTCCTTGAAAGATGATCTCAAGCGATTTTTTGGACATATTCTGCGTGTGGTGCACTGAAACTTGGAACGACATTTTATTTGTTTTTTGGTTGGCACAATACCTTGGAAACTATTGCATTTTGTATAGTCATGAATGGGAATGTATCTCATTCAACATTGCTGGTATGTCCCCAACAGGCTTGCACAGGGGTTAGCACTGCTGTCTCATAGTACGAGGGACCAGAGTTCAATTCGGGCTTCGGGCGGCTGTGTGGAGTTTGCACATTCTGCCACTGAAAGAGCGAGTTTCCTCATGGTGCCCCGGTTCCCTCCCATACTCCAAAGATGTGTTTGTTAGGTGAACCATGCTAAATTGTACATTGGTGTCAGGGACCTTTGAAGCCTAAATATGTGGAGTTGGGGCGACAGAGCGTGCATGGGAATTTGGTCGATGCAGACTCCATGGCTTCCTTCTGCACGATAGGGATTCTCCGACTCTAGGATTCTATGATCTATGTGTTTCAATCACGTTTTTTTTTTGAACGATTCGTAAAGCAACTGCATTCATCTCGATAATTAAAATGATGTACTGAAGTTTTATATTGTGTATCATGATGTTCGGTTCACAGTGCAATTGAAAATTATGCATTTGATATTGAGAGCTGTGTGCACATGGCTTACAAGACATTTTCTCATTTTGATAGCTAATCCTTCTAACAAGAATATTCATATGGTCGGTGGATGGTCCGGTGGTGCACTTGCAATTCTATTTTTTACCCTAATGACACTGATCGGAGTCATGAAATGCAAAGGTATGAATGAGAATTTTCACACTGAAACAAATAACTTGCTCGCAGACGAAATCTTAAAGTATTCGACTCGAGCAACTATAAGACGGGGCAAAGCTGCTTATTGGTATAATTCGCATAATTAACTGACGGAGTAATACCATCACTCTTCCATGCAGCTTCAACTCAAGTATGACGTGAACATCTGACATTATAATGTTCTCAGCTTCATCTTCCGAACTGCAGTCTAAAGATCTAACCGTAACAATGCAAATTACATAGTTCAATGGTGTCTGCGTAGCTTTAACACAGAAATGATTGCGAAACAAATTCGTTTGGTTTGAACATTTTGAGATATATTACGAAATCAGCGTGTCGCCATAATTTGCTAGAATGAATTGCATTTGACTTAATTGACGTAGAGTCAAATGAAAATATGCCCCGTATTTTTACGTTGTCCTTTATGAATTTCACCAGGTGCAAAGAAAAAATCAAGAAATACTGCACAGCGTACAGATGAGGTAAGAACATCTTATTATTAATCCTGAACTTCCGTTCTCAAGTTCAGGTGAAAGATTGATACATCACATGAAATAAATTCCTTTAAACATGTGGGGAATTGGACTTGGCTTTTCCTCTTTTCTGCAAAAGCACAACTTCATGTATAAACAAGTAAAATTAGAAAAATGGTAAAAGCGTTTGCAAACTCTGCCAGCTATTTGAATAGTTCAAAACAGTTTTAACTTTTCATCTATATCCGGTGATATGACATGCCTTTTTCGGCTACGAAAAATAGTTAGGATAAGATTCGCAGATTGGATTTCTTGTTGCGCAAACCAAGCTGCAATATGGTGAAGACGTGCTACGGCATTTATATTACAAATAAAATTCAAATTTCTAATCTCAGCGTAGAATCGGTAACGAGAATAGAGAGCAGTATTATTGCCTCTCCTCTTTACAATATTTAAAATCAGATCACCCATTTTTCTTTGCTTAAGATGTTTTTTTTATCCACTAGGCGATTCAGGAAAAAATGACTATTTATACTGTTCAGGCAGCCCTTCTTTCTCTTTCGCAAGTTGACATTTCAGCTTGGAGGGCCGAAGGACCTGTCTCTGTGCTGTAATGGTCTCTGAACTTTGCTACTTCCATTCTCGGTCTTTTGTTAGTGCAAAATGCTGTGGTGGCATGGTTGACAAGAGGTCAGAGCTTCTGACGAAGGGTGATCTAGACTTGGTTCTATTTTCTCTTCACACATGCTGTCAATCTTCTAAGATTTTCTTGCATTTTCTGTTGTTATTCCAGCATCCACAGCTGTTGTGCTTTTATCAGACATTTAAGGTGGTGTTTTCTAATTCTCAGTCATTTGGCTCAGAAAGAAATCTGGAGGGGGTGGACATATCATTCGAGGCTAACAAAGGAAGTTATCAATAAGATCAAATTGAAATAAACAAAATCAATTCCCTGAAGACTACTGGTAGGTTAGACGAACAAGTTGCCTAAATTACAGCGAATAATGGTTAAAATGAAGTGAAACATCAGAGCAGGACCGATCGTTAGCTATGAATATGCAGCACACATTGGGAGAGTTTCCACGGGTGCTGTAAAAGCAACTACTTATAAAGTGCTGCTCCTCCAAAGAGCGAATCTGATGAATTAATAATGTCAATCAAGCGAAAGCAGAATCAATGGGACACAAATCGCTGTAGAGGATCCAGAAGGCATACCAGAAATAATTGGATATCTCGATGCGAAACGGGATCAAGAACCTAAAACGATTACTTTCAACAGGATGATGCTGCTGAAAAAATAACGTAACGACAAATCTGAAAATCCAAAAGCATGATGCAACTGTCGCGAGGGTCTTACAATGAGTAACTGCTGAGACAATGGATGACTTGGATTTAAATTTTCAAAATTTCCTTGATTCTGTCAGCGACAAATTAGAGTTGAATAAAACAGCCAATGTAGCTCTTTTGTTCAAGAACGTAAGGAAACAGTTCCAGAACTACAGGAAAATTAGCTTAACATCTGCTATTGAGAAAATGCTGAATCTATTAATCAAGGAGTTGTAACAGGGCACTTGGAAAATCTGATGGAGGTTAGCAGAGTAAACATGGGGTTGCAATCTGGATTTTTTTGTATTACATAATGGATGAGAAAGTAACAAGCAAAGTGAATAAAACCCAACGTGTGGAGTTACTGCATCTGGATTTCAAATAGGCATTTCATAATGTTCCACATCAAAGGTTACACTTAGGAAGATCACATGACACAGGTCTACCAAGGATTACCGAGCTGTCAGGAAATATAGAGTAGGCACATTTTGGCCTTTTATCTGGTTGAAAAAAAATGTAGTGTCAATTGTTGTGTCATGTGTCCTCAATTATTTACAGTTGATATCAACGACTTGGATGATGACACCATATGCATTGTTGCTAATGATGTTGATGAAAGAAAGCACATAGGTGAGTAAGTGGCAAGGAGAAAATATGGGTCACGGTTCGGTAAAGAGTGTGCAAAAATGACAGGTGGAATATAACGTGAGATATCGTGAAGTTGTCCATTTTAGCAGTCAAAATTAAAAAACAACATTTTTTTTGTGCGGAGATATTTTAGACTCTGATGTACTATCCCGCTCGAAGGTATAGGAGGAAGCCATCCCCCGAGTCGCGACCGTCCCCGGAATCAGGATGGGCGTGTCGGTAAAATTCCTGCCCACAAGTATTGGACGCAGCTTTGGTCATTCATTAAGAAATAAAATCATTTCAGTTCAAATAATTAAGAGAAGTTTCACCACATTGATTGCTGCGATGAACGTGTTACTTGAGGACATTTTTAACAGATTGAGCCCGTACACTCTTCACTCTCGAAGACGAAGTGATCTTTTGAAAAGTAAAAAATGCTGAGTTGCCTTGACAGGATGGACGTTGCAAGTGTGCAACACTTTGTAACAAAGGGTAAAACTACATGATGCCGTTTGGAAAAAAAACATAATTTACCGTTTAAGACAATGATGAGGAGATTTGATTTGTTTCGCTCTCAGCGGGCCACGCATCTGCAGAACTGATTTAACCAGAGAGCGGTGAAGGCATATTCATTCACTTACTTCAAGATTGACTATTTTTTGATTGACAAGAGAGAAAACTGGAAAAAAAAAACACGAATGCTGATTTGCTTTTGTTTTCAAAAGTAAAGAATTACTGTGAATAATGCCTCGGAAATGCCAACGAACTGTAGGAGGTTAGAGGGATGCGGAAATTTGTAGACGCTTGTGAAGCTTACTGAATTGGGGCAGGTTGCAAGTCTTGAACATTCAGGGCGTAGAAAGGACAGTGAAATTGAGGCCACACGGAGATCAAACATGTTTTAAGGAATAGCAAAGTGGTTTTAGAGGTTGAGCGGCCTGCTTCTGCTTCTAATTTGTATGTATGTATGCAAGATCTTGTGTCCGAAAGATGAAACTTACTGAATAGTAAACATTGAATCCCTAGAAGGAACAAAATTCAGCCGAAGGCAAGTTGATGTATGCTGCTCTTCATCTGACCGATTCCAAGCGAGGCGAAATGCCGAAACAACACAGAGAACACACGGTATATGCAGAGGTAATTCTCAGCTCGCACTTGGAAACTTTAACCTTGTCTGTTGTAATTTGCTTTTGAGATTATATTGAAAATCAACTTGATGCAATGTCCATACAGTTTAATTCAATAAAAAGTAAAATACTCCCTGTCGTTCATTTACAGACCATACAGAACACCGCTGAGAGCAAATTGACTTACGTTGCTCTGAATCTGGCAGGTTCCAGGTCATCTTCGATAACAACATTCCGAGAAACAGGGTTAACATACGCAGCGGTGAAAACGAATGGCTAAATTAGGCAAACGAGGAAGTGTTGCGCGATGAGTGCATAAACGATGTATTCACCTTGCGTTTATCTATCCTCGGTCAAGCCTTTGACATTTTCGAAAAACGCAGATGGATTTTTCTACAAATATTAATTGTGGATTTTCTGTTTGCCTTGAAACTCACTCCACGCATGGCTCTCCATCGCTTTTGACCATGCTCCTCCGTCGTCGGGTTTTCGAGTTCTAGTCATTCCACATTTATGGATAACATGAAAGGAAAACAATTCTTTGCGCTATTTTCTACATTTATTGACTTAATTTTAATAGATTGGCTAATCTTTGCTCTACGCAATATCCAGACGTGATACGCTTGATTCTCTCTTTAATTTGCTCATGTTTCATCGCACTTTCTCATATGAATTTGAATTCACTCGATTATCATTCCAGGAATAGTTGAAATCTCTATTCGTGCTATCACTGTCACCACCACCCGCCTCTCCCACCTCATCCTTTGATATGTGATGTGAAAATATCCATGTATGTTACATTTTTCAAATTACAACATTTTCAATAAATAGTCGTCTTCTGCCCTCACAGTTTTTTTTTGTTATCGGTTTTCCATCCTTGTTCCTCCTTGTGCTCAGCTTGTGATATCGTCGCGAAACGATTTAGCACGTCTGGGGCAGGTGCCATATCATTTCAGGACTGAGTCCAATAATTTCTTCCAAAGCGGCTCACTCATTGTGGATATTCCCAAATGGCGAATCAGCATTCTGCTAATTCGTCAGAAATAACGATTTCCTCATACCTTTCCTTCGTCCTGATATTGTTCCAATTTTATGTTCGTACAAGTAATCGTCTAGAAATATCCAACTTTTAAATTGCTGCCAGTCAAGCTGAATGCAAAATCTAATTGTTTTTGGCTCACTCAATCTGCCTATCTCAGCATCTTATATCTCCATTGTTCACACTGTCCTCCGACATGCACAGTTCACCTCCAACGCCCTCCTGGATATTCTGCCTCTATTTTAATGGATGAAAATCTGATATCACAGCCTTCTATTGTTAAGCATGACAGTTGTCACGCCTAGTTTAAATGTCCATTAACTTCAAATTCTTCAAATTCCGGAGCCGAGAGTCCGATCACCAGATAGCCATAGCACGGGTTTAACGGGACAAATACATCTGATGGTTTTGTTTCACTGATGGAGATCGTGAAAGGGTAATGATATTTTGTTACCGTTGGGAATATCAAGCTTCTGGGAAATGATCGTTTCATGTGAGATAAAGGTGCAATGACGTCTACAATTCGGCGGGGCATTCCGAACTAACGTCTTAGCACATCTCGCTTCGGGCCCTACCCCAGTATTTCCAGGCCCCTATCCTCAAAGGGAGTGAGGATCCAAAGCACAGCCAAATCAATACTCGTCTCTTGTGTTCCTTGCAGCTGCGGGAATCTTAGCTGATGGACACACAATAACGGCATTATCAGATTGCGATGTGGCGAGGATAGCAAGGTAGGCAGGTGATGGCATACATGTGTGGGCACTGCGCCGAACCTTTAAGGGTATTTTGACGGGGATTTCTTGGCTGGAGTCTGAGGGATAGGAATGGAGTTCGTGTGCTTTATGTTTTTAGAGATTTAAGGTGAATTGTCAAAGGTTACCGATGTCAATGATGCCAGCAGCAGGCAGGTGGATACTAACCACAGTCGGAGGAGGGCATTCATCTACCTGTGGCATTTGTAAAGTCCGCCTGTTAATGAAGCTTACTTCCTCTGCCTTGTCATCACAGGCTTCTGCTAGAACATGGACTAATCATGGCACGACCATCGCAAAGAGGGTAGCCCTCTTCTCCTGCACGGTTTCGAACATCGCCCAAGGAATTTGGGGCAGCTTTTCGGAAAAAAAATCAGGTGCTTGCTGAAATTATGTTGGGTACTGATGGGCGGTCTTAAAATGATGTTCCCTCTTATTTGGTCTGAGTGCTAATTCTCGACAACAGCGAATCAGGCGCCGCTGGGACCTGAATGTAAGCGACATGGGGAGGGGGATGGGGTCTCCACAATTAGCATAGACTGAAGGGGGTCTGACGAGCGCTGCGTTTGCCGACGGGAAACATTGCTGTTTTGCCGCTGGTGGGCGCACGTTGAAGAGATTCAAAGAGATAATGGCAAGCGCCTGATTCAATACCGATCAAATGAGATTTAAAACTACCAGCTCAACATATCTATCATGGTGGCATGCCCAGAAGTGTGCTCAATTCTGAATAATTTGCCAAGGAAGTAGCCAAGAAACTTTCTTTCATCTTAACAGAGATGATGGAAGTGACAAAAACATACAATAAGGAGAGGGATGATCCAGAAAGCAATTGACAAAATAGTGGACCCGCCAGGGGAAATTTGGAAATAATATCAGTGGATGACCATCAAACTCGAAAAGCCCATTAGAAATTGATCATACCGGTTTGGACTCACATAGCGATCACACGATCCCTAAACCAATTACGAATTAGCATCGCCCCATTAACACCAATTGAAGTACAATGATATCAAGAGTCACATGCGGATTGTGGTTTCGAATAAGTGAACAAGTAAAAGCTCTCGCTGATCAATTTGTGCAGCAGGAGTTACTGAGACAGGACAGACATCTCGGCAGGGAGTCCCCAACGGCATCGGCGGCTGGGACTTTCAGGTGCTAATGCTATGAATGGAGCTCAGCCAAGCCTCCAGTCACTTGCAGAAGGAGACTTCGAGCCGATCAAAAACTTTTCCAAGTCCGAGTTGGATTATTTCAGAAGATTTTTTTTTTCCGTCGGGATTCTGGGAGTGGGAAGGAGCCCGAAAACCGGCCAGTGAGCTGGCCCCGTCAACATACCGAGAGCAGACAAAGATTTATCATGGGGCTAAGGGGTGATCATATAACAGAGCTGCGTATCTCTTCTGGTGGCTGAATAGCTACCAAACCAACACACAAAAACGCAAAAATTAGAACGCTATCTGCAAGAGTTGGAGGATTGTCTGGACTCCGCTATTATTGTTGTTTTGATGGGACTCTGACTACACGTTCACAATTAGAAGGGAAATCCGGTAATTATGAACTCAGCATGTTTTACTCTACGCTCACATTCAGCAGGAGCATTTTCCATATCATGGGACCATCATTACACCAATGGTGTAAGCGTTCAGTACATTGAAATGGCAGTCTATTCCCCAACACTGAAACTGACATGGATCTTGAACTGGCCGGTCATTTCCTCAGTAGCCGTTCTGTCTTTGAGAGAAAGAAAATACATAAATGATCAATTTCATCACGTGCAATGTTACCGCCAAAGAACATAAGATCATTAGAAATAGGCGCAGGAGTGGGCCATCTAGCCCTTGGAGCCTGCCCCGCCATTCGATAAGATCATGGCTGATCTGAAGTGGATCACTTCCACTTTCCCGCTTTATCCCCATAACCCTTAATTCTTCTGTCTGTCAGAAATCTTATCTACCCGTGACTTAAATATATTCAACGAGGTAGCCTCCACCACTTCAATGGGCAGGGAATTCCAGAGATTCACCACGCTTTGAGTGAAGTTCCTCATGAACTCCGTTCTAAACTGTCCCCCACCCCACCTATTTTGAGACTGTGCCCTCTAGCTCTGTTTTCCTTTCTAAGCGGAAAGAATCTCTCTACCTCTACCCTATCTAGCCCCTTCATTATCTCGTAAGTGTCGATAAGATCCACCCCCCCCCCCCCCCCCGAAGCCTTCTAAACTCCAACGAGTACAGGCCCAGTCTATTTAATCTCTCCTCGTAAGCTAACCCCCTCATTTCCGGTATCAGCCTGGTGAACCTTCCCTGTACTCCCTCCAAGGCCAATATATCATTACGCAAATAAGGGGACCAAAGCTGCACACAGTACTCCAGTTGTGGTCTCACCAGTGCCTTCTACAGGTTCAGCAAGACCTCCTTGTTTTTATATTCTATCCCCCGCGCGATAAAGGCCAACATTCCATTCGCCTTCTTGATCACCTGCTGCACCTGCAGACTGAGTTTTTGTGATTCGTGCACAAGGACGCCCGGATTCCCTGCACAGTAGCATGCTGCAGCTTTTGACCCTTTAAATAATATTCCCTCCTACTCTTATTTCTACCAAAGTGGATAACCTCACATTTGCTAACGTTATACTCCATCTGCCAGGTCCCCGCCCACTCACAGCCTGTCCAGATCTCTCTGCAGGCTTCCTGCATCCTCCAAGCAATTTGCTTTTCCACTCATCTTCGTGCCATCAGCAAATTTTGTTACCCTGCACTCAGCCCCCTCCTCCAGATCGTCTATGTCTACGGTAAACAGTTAAGGCCCCAGCACCGACCCCTGCGGAACTCCACTCGTCACCAATTGCCATCCAGAAAAGAATCCATTGATTCCAACTCTCTGCTTCCAGTTCGATAACCAATCCTCAATCCACGCTGACACTTTACCCCCAACTCGGTGTCCCCTAAACTTCAGCAGCAAACTTTTGTGAGGCACCTTACCGAACGCCTTCTGGAAATCTAAAAACACCACATTCACCGGTCACCCTCTGTCTACCGCACTGGTCACATCATCATAAAAATCCAGTAGATTTGTTAAACACGACTTCCCCTTCACGAATCTGTGCTGTGTCTGCTTGATCAAACTGTTACTTTCCAGGCGTCTTGCTATTTCTTCTTTGATGATGGATTCTAGCATTTTTCCAACTATGGATGTTAAGCTAACCAGCCAATAGTTCCCTTCCTTTTGTCTGCTACCTTTTTTAAACAGAGGCGTAACATTAGCTGAATTCCAATCCACCCGCACTTCCCCAGAGTCCAGCGAATTTTGATTAATAATTACTAAGGCATCTGCTATTACTTCTGCCATTTCTTTCAGAACCCTGGGAAGAATTCTATCCAGTCCCTGGGACTTGTGTACCTTCAGTCCCATTAGTCTACCAAGCACTCGCTCTCTAGTAACAGTAATTGTATTAAGGACCTCATCCCCTACCAACCAGCTATCTTCAATATTTGGTAAGCTATTTGTGTCCTCCTCCATGAAGACCGACACAAAAAACTTGTTTAAAGTCTCAGCCATTTCCTCATTACCCAACGTTAAATCCCCGCTCTCGTCCTCCAAGCGTCCAACAATCACTCGAGCCAGTCTCTTCTTCTTTATATATTTGTAAAAAACTTTTACGATCTTTTTTATATTTAGAGCTAGTTTAGCTTCATACTCTATCTTTCCTTTCTTTATTGCTTTCTTAGTCATTTTTTGTTGCTTTTTAAATCTTTCCGAATCATCTAATTCCCTACCAGTTTTAGCCACACTGTAAGCATTGGTTTTTAATTTAATACTCTCTTTTATTTCCTTCGATATCCACGGCTGGTTATCCCTTTTCTTACAGCCCTTCTTCACCATTGGAATATGTTTCTGCTGAGTACTGAAAAAGATCTCCTTAAAAACTCTCCACTGTTCCTCAGCTAACCTACCAACCAATCTGCGCCCCCAATCTACATTTCTGCCCTCATCTTATCATACTCCCCTCTGTTCAAGCAGAGGACACTGGTTTGGGACCCTACTTTCTCACCTTCCATCCGCATCAGAAATTCAACCATATTTTGATCACGTGTCCCAAGAGGGTCCCTCACAAGACGATCCCTAATTCTACTCGCCTCGTTACACAGTACCAGATCTAAGATAACTCACTCCCTCGTACGTTCTGTAACGTACTGTTCAAGGAAACTATCCCGACAGGATGCCAAGAACTCTTCCGCAAGCCAACTGCATGAGACTTGAGTTAGCCAATCAATATGCAGATTAAAATCCCCCATAATTGTCGCTGTTCTGTTTTTGCACACATCAATTATTTGTTTGTTTATAGCCCGCCCCACCTCAAAATTCTTATTTGGGGGCCTAGAGACCACACCCACCATTGACTTCCTCCCCTTACTATTTCTTATCTCCACACACAACGATTCCATGTTTTGCTCTTTGGACCATATATCTTGTCTTCCTACTGCCCTGATACCGTCCTTTATTAACAGAGCTATTCCACCTCATTTTTCCTCCTGTCTATGTCTGATACCCCTTGACATTCAGTTCCCAATCCCAGTCACCCTGCAACCACGTTTCCATAATGGCCACTAGGCAATACCCGTTTGTGCTGATTTGTGCCATTAGCTCATTCACTTTGTTTCGAATGCTTCATGCATTCAGGTGAAGTATATTTATGCCAGCCTTTATCTGGACCCTATTTGTAGAAATACTACTAACCTCTCCCGTGCCCCCTACTCCTTTAATGAGTGGAATGTCCTCAACATTAACCTGCACTCGTACCCTAACCTTTACTTCAGGTTTTGTACTTCCCCCTACCCCTGCACCCTCATTCCCCGCCCCACCCCACCCCGCCCCCCCAAGCTAATTAGTATAAAGCCCTATCTACAGCCCTATTTACACAATTTGCCAGGACTCTGGTCCCAGCACGATTCAGACGAAATCCATCCCATTTGAACAGCTCTCATCTGCGTCAATGCCTCATAAATTCGAACCCATTCCTTCCACACCAGTCCTTGAGCCACCCATTCACTTCCATAATCATATTTACCCTGCACCAATCTGCGCGTGGTTCAGGTAGTAATCCAGATATAAACATCTTGTTGGTTTTGCTTTTTAATTTGGTTCCCAGCTTTTTGTACTCCCTCTGCAGATTCTTAGTTCCTATATTGCATATGTCATTGGCGCCTACATGAACCACAACAACTGGATACTTACGCTCCCACTCCAGGTTCCTCTGCAGCCCAGGTCAGAAATCCTGGACCCGAGCACCAGGCAGGAAACACAACCTTCAGGATTCTTTATCCTTGTCACAAATGATAGTGTCTAAAGCCCTAACTACACTATCCCCAATTACCATTATATTTCTCTTTACTTCTTCTGCTACGACCGCTCCGGGCACTACTGTACCGTGGGCAGTTTGCTCATCCACCTTGCAGATCTCGTTCTTGTCCACACTGGGAGCAAGAATCTCAAACCTGTTGTGCAGATTCAGGGGCTGAAGCTTTTGGAACTCCCCTCCCTCCTCCCCCTACTCCCCTTCTTCCTCCCTCCACTTCCCTCCTTCCTCTCCCAATCCCCTCCTTCCTCCCACGACTCCTCTCCTTCCTCACCCCTCTCCCCTCCTTCCTCCTCTTTGGTGGCAATTGACTAACAAAATCTTTCAATAACCAGATTTTCTCCGACATTACTGCAAAAAACAACGTCACCAGTTACGATCAATACAAATTCTACTTTACTTTAGCCTCCGGGACATTGGTCCAAAACTGAGGATAAGTATTGTTAAGTTTAATTTTGCTATATCCACCAGTTATTCAAAAGGTCTTCGAGCTTCTTAAATCTTTTTATAAGTTGACACGATGTGGGAATATTTGGCAATTCCGGGATTTATTCTCCATCTTTGTCACCGTTCAGAACATGGGGCTTAGTGTCTTTATTGAACTGTTGGAGCCCATGTGGTGCATTTGTAGGCACGGTACGATTATGGAGGGAGTTCTTGGATTTTGACCCAGCGACAGTGAAGGAACGGTGATGTAGTCCCACGTGAGGATGGTGAGTGACTTGAAGGGAAACTGTTCGATGGTGATGTTTCCATATTCCTGCTTCCCTTTACCTTCCAGATCGGAGCAGTGATTAGCTTGGAACGTGCTGTCGCAGAGACTCTGGGAATTTACAGCAGTGCATCTTTTGCATGGTCCAGATTGCTGAATTGTCCGCCCAAGTTAGAAGGATGGAATATTTGTGAAAGTGATGCAAATTAAGCGGCAGTTCATTTCTGATTACGATGAGCTTATTTGGCAACATTTGAGCTGCATTCATCCAGACCATAGAAGATGCTCCATCACATAACGTATACCTTTTTGATGGCGGACAGGTGTTCTGGACTCAGCGGACGAGTAACTCGCTGCAGCATCCCTAGCCGCTGAATTGTTCTTGGAGCCAATATATTTATATGCATAGACTACGTAAGTTTCCAATAAATCGTAACCCTCTAGTATATTGATAGTGTGAGCTTCATTAATGGAAATTACTCTGCATGTGAAGTCACAATAGTTAGATTCCTTCTTCGTGTATTCGGCCATTGTTTCGCACTTGGGTATTGCCAACGTCAGCTGGCACTTCTCTGTTCAAGCTTGGATATTGTCCATGGTCTATTCCGTTTAAATATTAGGTCCTTCAAACTCAAGTACAAGTAATTTTGAATCTTTTGCAAACATCAAAAAACTTCCCCATTTCTTATCCTATGATGGAAGACAGGTCATGGGTGAAGCAGTTCATCTGCGAACGCGGTCCTGCGTAATTCCTGCGGTGATGTTCTGGAAATTCGATGACTGACCTATTGGAACTGCACCCATATTACTTTGTGCTGGGTATTACTGAAAATAATGAACACCTTTAGTTTCCAGATTTTCATGCAACTGCCTATGTTATAACACATAATTGAGCTTTGTACAAAGATTGTCTGAACTAACTGGTGTCAAAATTACGGTGAGCTGATGGAACTGGTAAAACGATCAGCAATGCAATTTGGGGCATTTTCAGTCAATGTTGTTTCAAGTATACAGCGACTGAGGTTAGGTTTGCGTTGTCGAGAAGCATACATCCATCAACATTTCGTGCTGCATTGAAGACCATATGTCAGTTTGTAACTTAACTTACAATTGGTAGTTAGGCCAACATTTACTGACCAGCCCTAGTTGCCTTTCAAAGTCACTTGGCAATTTCCTAAGTTACAAGTACACCAACAGCGCCGTTGGGGGCTGGGGGAGATGAAAGATCCAGGATTTTGACCGAATGGCAGTACATTTCCAAGTCTGCATGGCGACTGATGAGGGGAACTTCCAGGATGTGATTATGAATGTGCTGAGCTTCATTCATCTAGGTCACTGAGGACATTCCATCACACTGCTCCGTGAATCGGAGGACATTGCCCTGCGGAATTTCTCTAGTGATATCCAAGAGATTAGATTATTTACCTCCTGCAATCACAACCATATTGCTTTGTGCAGGCTTTGACTTCAGATTACGATCCCTTTATTTTACACATTTCATGCACATGCCAACGTATTTATATGGATGATTTACTTAAGTATCAGGTAAATGATAACCCTTCGGATGTTGGTATGTGATTTTCAGTGAGGAGAATGTCATTGAATGTCAAGTATCAACGGTTTAATTATTTTGCATTGTAGATGAACATTGTTTAGTTCTTGTGTGTCGTCAAAGTCACTTGACAATTTTCTGTGCCAGCATATAACTGCAATTCTTGCCTTCTCGATAACACTACAACCTCAGGAACATTTTTCATTTTGCAGTGCAGTGCATTTTATGTTAACTGCGCAAGGCTGCAAGTGTTCATTGGCGGTCATCGAAATAAATGATGCGAAGGGGGGAGCAATCAAGCGAGCTGATTTGTCCTGAATAGTGTGGAACTTACTGAATGTTGTTGCGAGTGCACTCATCCAGACAAGCGGTATGTATTCCATCACACTCCAGACCTGCGCCTTATAAATGAAGGACAAGCATTGGGGAACCAGAAAGAGAGTTTCTCGCCACAGGATTCCCAGCCTTTGAATTGCCGCGTAAGCCACTCTTGTATGTGGCTAGACCAGTTTAAATTCTATTCTATGGTAACCCCCAGGATGTTGACAGTTGAGTACTCAGTGATGTTAACGTCATGCACCGTTAACAGCTCGGTAATCTCTTTGAGATGCTCTGCACTTGCGTGGCGTAATAATGCCTAGATATTGTACAGGCCTTGTTTTTTTCCCCCTGTAGACTGCTTCAGTATCTGATGAGTTGCAAATTTTTGTCAATATTCAGCAGTCACCTGAAAACAAATCCATACTTCCTGTCTCATGATGGAAGCAAGGTCATCGAAAAAGCAGCTGAAAATGTTTGGGTCCAGGACATCACACCGAATAACTCCTGCATTGCTGTCCTGGAACTGAGATAATTGACATGAATTCACCAAAAAACATCCTTTGTTGTCCCAGGTATACGGTATGCTTCCAGTCAGCGTTTTCCCTTTTATTCCCATTGACGCCAGTTAAGTTAGAGCTCCTTGACACTCGGTCAAATGCTCCTTTGGTGTCGTTGGTTGTGACTTTCACCTGATACCTGATTTTCATATCTAAAATCCATGTTAAGATCAACTTCTTTGTGGTCAAAGTGTTCGAATTTTTCCAAAAGAAATGCAACCTACCAGCAAAGTGTATTAAATTGACTGATCTGCGATAAGTGTACATCTCGTTTTCAACGCAGCAATTTGTATATTGTTCCGGGTTTATTCTTATTCATAGGATACTTGGAGAAGAGCGTCTTAAACTGACGCTGCAAGTCTACAGTTGGAAATGAAGATAGCTTAAAAGGTAACTGGCGAGGCGTAAAACGAGCTGGGCCCGAGCACCAACTGTGCGCATAATTCAATAAACCTCTCGTCTACACTCCGCGCAGAAAAATAGCAAAAAATACTTGAAGTCAAATTCGGAAATTTCCACAGATATTCCATTACTGGGAAATTACCTCATCTCCCACAATCTGATTGTGCATCAAGCAATATAAGTAATATTTATCCGACAGGCTATGTGCACTCCTCATCTGTTTGCTGCCTGAATCAACCAGAACTTTCGAACCGATGGAACTTTAAACGATCAACATAGGCCCACAGTGAATCCAACACAAATATTTCGGAGACCTATATTGTGAAGACATGAAATATTATTTCCCCATGGTGGCTGACAAAATGGCGATTCATGGACTTGACGTGTCAAATACCATATGCTCATCGATACCATTCACCACGCCCCACACTCACCAGACAGTTTGGATATAATTGTCTTCTGCTTCCAATTACTATTTCAGCTCATTAACATGCCAGAATATCTTGTTCGAAAAGACATGCATTTGTTTCATTCAGCATTATCTTGTCACTTGCTTTCTGATACCATGGGTCAGTAGTCGTTTATAATCAAATCGGAGCCGCCCATTCGACGGATATCCGTCTGATCGGTATATAATCTCAGCGTATTGTCTCTGCGTCCATATGCTCATGGGTTCGTCGCTTTGGGGCAAATGTTTTTTGGTGATTTTCCTTCCAGGTAGATTTCTGTATTCTGTTTTCATTTTGTTTTGTACGACTGTTCGCAAGCAAGACGCAATAGTAAGTTGATCTGGGCACACCGGGTATTGAACCAACAAAGGCGCTCAGATTCACAAACGTAACCTTGCGATGTCATAGTTGGCGCAAAAGTGAATGTCTTTATTTATTATTGAACTTGTCTTTATTGCCATTCCACGTGTTCCCAATGGTCGGAAGGTTCTGGGTGAGGAAAACATACTTATAAATCTCAAGGCAAAATACAAATGCTGGAACTCGAGAGTAACTCCAACAGTGAGGCGCATTAAATCGTTACGGTATACGTGGACTAAATGGGTGATGTTATTTTCGGAGTACATATCAACTTTTATTGCAAATGCATGATTTAGCATGTGTGTGTTCATTTTTCTTTTGATAGTTGCTATGGGCACATCGGATATTGAACTAATAAAGGCGCTCAGATTCACAAACGTAACTTTGAGATGTCCTTTCCCTTTCCATAACGACGTTATAAATGCAACGGCGTTCTGGTGGAAAGATGATAATAAGGGGGTTTTGAAGGAGGACAGCGGAAAACGCTTCCAGATAAGGAAAGGAAGAGCGTACCTTCATCTCCTGAATGTCGACATACCGGATGCCGGAACATATCACTGTGCAGTCAAAATTCAGAGTCGGTCGATAGTGGACGATATTGCTGTGCAAGTTCTCATATATGGTGAGTTGAAATATGTCATGTTTAGTAGATGGAGTCAATCAAAGACGGTTAATAGAGCATTAAAATAAATAAATGCAAAACGCAGAAAACACCTTCACTTGATTGGAAACACAAATGTTCAACAAAGGGGAAAACTTGCAGTAGCAGCGACACTGCAAAGTTTATCAACTCCCTATCTTTAAAAAAATGCGGCTTGAATTGAAGTTTGCCAAGCAAACTACAAGCAAAACTAGTAATATAAACTCGTTTTCAATCTGGGAACGTTGTAAATAGATCTTATAGTCGCGAGCAATATTTACATTTTCAATGCTCTTTCGCTAATTATAAGAGAACGGGGCTCACAATCCAAAATTTTGGAGGCTTATGAAAACCTATGAAAAACACCACGCAACAATATAAAAATACTGATGATTAAATTAAATTGCTTGCCAGGAAGTAGCTCTGCGTAATTAATAAAATTACACTTTTTTCAAGCAGTAGTTCACTTTTTCAATTTATTTGTATTGTTATCTTGAATTTAGCTCCACCGGTTCCCCTGAAAATTATGTCCTTATCATCCGAAGAGATCTCATCTGTTACTATTAGACTCCAGTGCAAAACTGCGGCTTTTTACCCGAAAGAATTTAACCTCACTTGGTATAAAAACGGTGTTCAAATTGTCAGCGGATTTCAACATGAACAACAAGCAAATTTCGAGGGGCTTTTTGAAGTCGTCAGCAGCCTGAAACAGCAGGCGATCGGACAAGGCACAGTTTATATCTGCCAAGTATATCACGTTTCCAGCTCCATGCCAGCAAATGCCAGCTATACCTTTTTTCGTGAAGGTAATCTTACATGAACGATAATAGTTTAGACGTTTGCCCTTCACAAATTGCATGAAAAACGATAATGCATAGGAAATTATTACTAGAGGAGCTTGATGCTCATATATTGATCAATCCTATTGTATTCTTTGGGTGAAGGTTTCCAGTCTTTTGGTTTTAAAATAGGATATGTTGTAGACTGCATCATGCAACCTTATCACTAATGGGGTTGAGCCTTCAGTATTGCTCTCATAAGTCAGATTAACCGCATAACATTGCAACTCAGAAAATAATCAGCATTGATGTTCAATCGAGGCACTGAAAAGTAATGGATCCCTGAGCTATGGAATCGAACAATTGAGTCTTTTCATAAAGCTGCAGATACAAACTAGAACAACTTGATTCCTCATTTATAAATTTGTTGCTAACTAGTAATGCTATAAAAGTAGGATCACAGGTAATTGTGATAAGATGATTAAACAGACGGTAATAAATCTTTCCTTAAAAGATGACCTCAAGCGATTTTTTTGGACATATTCTGCTGGTGGTGCAATGAAACTTGGACCGACATTTTACCTGCTTTTTGGTTGGCACAATAAGTTGAAAACGATTGCATTTTGTATCGTCATGAATGGGAATGTGCCCATTCAATGGACATCTTATTCAACATTGCTGGTATTTCTCCAACAGACTTGCACAGGGGTTAGCCCTGCTGTCTCATAGTACGAGGGACCCGGGTTCAATTCGGGCTTCGGATGACTCTGTGGAGTTTGTACATTGTGCCTGCGAAAGAGCGGGTTTCTTCATGGTGCTCCGGTTCCCTCCCATACTCCAAAGATGTGTGTTAGGTGAACCATCTTAAATTCTGCCTTGGTGTCAGGGGCCTTAGAAGCGTAAATACGTGGAGTTGCGGGGATAAAGCCAGCCTGGGAATTGTGTCGATGCAGGCTCGATGGCTTCCTTCTGCACTGTAGGAATTCTACGACTGTCGGATTCTGTGATTTATATGTTACAATCACTTTTTGTTTTGAACTTCACATAAAACAGCTGCATAAATATCGATAATTAAAATGATTACTGAAGTTTTATATTTTGTATCATGATGTTCTGTTCACAGTGCAATTGAAAATTATGCATTTGATGTTGATAGCTGTGTGCAGATGGCTGACAAGACATGTTCTCATTTTGATAGCTAATCCCTCTAAAATCAATGTTTTTACGGTCGGTGGCTGGTCCCGTGGTGCGCTTGCAATTCTATTTTTGTCCCTAATGATACTGATTGGAGTCATGGAGTGCAAAGGTATGAATGAGAATTTTCACACTAAAAAAAATGTACTCGCAGGCGAAATATTAAAATATCCGATTCGAGCAACTATAAGCGGGAACAAAGCTGCTTATTGGTATAATTCGCATAATTAACTGACGGAAAATATCTTCACACTTACATGTTGCTTCAACTCAAGTATTACATGAACACGCGACATTACAATGCTCACAGCTTCATTTTCTGAACTACATTAGAAAGATCTAACCATAAAATGTGGGTTAAATAGTGCAATGATGTCTGCGTAGCCTTAATGCAGAAATGATAGTGAAACAAAATAGTTTGGTTTGAACATTTTGAGGTATATTACGAAATCAGCGTATCGCTTTAACTTGCTGGCATGAATTGTATTTGACTTAACTGACAGAGGGTCAAATGCAAATATGTCCTTTATGTTTACGTTATCCTTTTTGAATTTCACCAGATGCAAAGAATAAATCAACAAGTACTACACAGCGTATAGATGAGGTAAGAACATTTTATTATCAATCCTGAACTTGTGTTCTCAAGTTCAGATGAATGACTGATACATCACATTAAATAAATCTATTTTAAACATGTGGGGATTTGGACTTGACTTTTTTCCCTTTTCTGTAAAAGTACAACTTTATGTCTAAACAAGTAAAATTAGAAAAATGGTCGAAGCGGTTGCAAACTCTGCCAACTATTTGAGTAGTTCAATATAGTTTTAAATTTTCATCTATATTAGTTAAAATGGCATGCTTTTTTCGGCTACTAAAGTTAGTTAGAATAAGATTCGCAGATTTGCATTCCTTGTTGTGCAAACCAAGCTGCAACATGGTGAAGACGTGCCACGGCATTTATATTACAAATAAAATTCAAATTTCTCATCAGCGTAGAATCGGTAATGAGAATAGAGAGCAGTATTATTGTCTGTCCTTTTAACGCAGTTTAAAATGAGATCGCCCGTTATTCTGCTTAAAAATAAAACTTTCTATCCACCAAGGCGATTCAGAAAAAATAACTCCTTATACTGTTCAGGAAACCCGTCTTTCTCTTTCACAAGCTGACACTTCAGTTTGGAGGGCCGAAGGACCTGTTTCTGTGCTGTAACGATCTTTGATCTTTGCTATTCCCAGACTCGATCCTTTGTTAGCGCAAAATGCTGCTGTGGCATTGGATCTGACGAAGCTCTGACGAAGGGTGATCGAGACTTGGTTCTATTTCTCTCTACAGATGCTGTCAACCTGCTAAGATTTTCAGGGGTTTTTTATTGTTATTCCAGCTGTTGTGCTTTTATCAGACATTTAAGGAGATGTGTTCTAATTGTCAGTCAATTAAGTCAGGAAGAAAAAAAAATCTGAAGGGGATGGACGTATCATTCGAGGTTAATTAAGGATGTTATCAATTGGATCAAATTGAAATAAACAAAATCAATTCCCTGAAGATTACTGGCAGGTTAGACGAACAAGTTGCATAAATTACAGCGTATAGTGACTAAAAATGAACTGAAACATCAGAGCAGGACCGATCGTTAGCTATGAATATGCAGCAAACATTGGAAGAGTTTCCAGGGGTGTTGTAAAAAACAACTACTTATAAAGTGCTGCACCTCCAAAGAGCGAATCTGACGAATTGATAATGCCAATCAAGGGAAAGCAGAATCAATGGAACAGATATAGCTGTCGTGGATATAAAGGATATACCGGGAATAGTCGGATATCGCGATGCGAAACGGAAGCAAGAACATAAAACGATTACTTTCTGCAGGATGATGCTGCTGAAAAAATAATATAACAACAATCTGAAAATTCCAAAGAATGATGCAACCGTTGCGACAGTCTTACAATAAGTAACTGCCGAGACAATGGATGACTTGGATTTAATTTTTCAAAATTTCCTAGCTTCTGGCAGTGACAATTTAGAGTTGAATAAAACAGCGAATGCAGCTCCTTTGCTCAAGAAAGGAGGGGAACAAAATTCCAAAAAATGCAGGGGAATTAGCTGAACATCTGTCATAGAAAAAATAATGCTGAAATCTCTTCATAAAGGAGTTGTAACAGGGCATTCTGAAAATCTGATTGGGGGTTAGCAGAGTAAACATGACGCTGTAATCCGGAAATTTTTATTGCATAATGTATCAGTTATTTGAGGAAGTAGCAAGAAAAGTGAATAAAACCGAACCTGAGGATTACTGTATCTGGATTTCAAAAAGACATTCCATAATGCTCCACATCAAAGGTTACCACACAGAGCAAGATCACATGACAGAGGTGATAGCATCTATTGAGGACTACCTAGCTGTCAGGAAACATAGAGTAGGCACATATTGGCCTTTTATCTGGTTGAAAAAAATGTCAATTGTGCTGTCATGTGTCCTCAGTTATGTACAATTGATATCAATGATTTGGATGGTGACACCATTTGCATGCTTGCGAAAGTTGTTGATGAAAGAAAGTAGATGGCTGAGTCAGTGGCAAGGAGAAAATATGGGGTCTGCAGAGAATCACGGATTGGTAAAGAGTGTGCAAAAATGGCAGATGGAATATAACGTGAGAAATCGTGAATTTGTCCATTTTAGCAGTCAGAATCAAATACATATATCGTGTTTTTTTATGCAGAGATATTTCAGATTCTGATGTACAGAGACATACGAATGTCATGGTGCATGACACGGAACAATAATATGAACCGAAATATATGGTAGAGAAGACGCATAATAGAATGTTACCGTTCATTGCAAGGGGAATTGACCATAAAGTATAGTGCTGCAGCTGAGCATTGATGCCGAGGGAGGAATTTGACCGGCACCTCCTGCAGAGGTCCGTACTATTCCACTCGAAGCCATCGGAGGAAGCCGTCCGCCCAGTCGCGACCGCCCCCGGAATCGGGTTGGGCGTGCCGGTAAAATTCCAGCCCAAGAGTATTGTACGCAGCTTTGGTTCTTCATTAAGAAATAAAATAATTTCAGTTCAAATAATTAAGAGAAGTTTCAACAGATTGATTGCTGAGATGAGCGTGTTATTTACTGAGGACATTTTAACGGATTGGACTGGTACACTCTTCACTGTAGAAGACTCAGTGAACTTTTGAAAAGTAGAAAGTTCTGAGTCGTCTTGACGGCATGGACATTGCAAGAATGTGATACTTTGTAGTAAAGGTTAAAACTACTCGATGCCGTTTGGTAAAAAAAACACCACTTCCCATTTCAGACAATGGTGAGGAGATTTGATCTGTTTCTCCCTCAGCCCGCCATGCACCTGCAGAACTGATTTAATCAGAGAGCCGTGAAGGCATATTCACTCAATTACTTCAAGGTTAATTCCGATTTTTTTTTATTGACAAGAGAGAAAACTGGGGGGAAAGAAACATTCATGCTGATTTGCCATATTTTCAAAGTAAAGGACTATTGTGAACAATGGCTGGGAAATACCAAGGGACTGTAGGAGGTTAGAGGGAAACGGAAATTTGTAGACGCTTGTGAAGCTTACTGAATTAAGGCAGTTTGCAAGGCTTGAAGATTCAGGGCGTAGAAAGGACAGTGAAATTGAGGCCACACAGAGATCAAACATGTCTTAAGGAATAGCAAAATGGTTTTAGAGGTTGCGCGGCCTGCTTCTGCTTCTAATTTGTATGTATGTATGCAAGATCTTGCGTCCGAAAGATGAAACTTACTGAATAGTAAACATTGAATCACCACAAGGAACTAAATTCAGCCGAAGGCAAACTAATGTATGCTGTTCTTTATCTTACCGATTCCAAGGGAGGCGAAATGCCGAAACAACACAGAGAACAGGCGGTATAAGCAGAGGTAAATCTCAGTTTGCAAATGGAAACTTTAATCTTGTCTGCTATAATTTGCTTTTGAGATTATATTGAAAATCAACTTGATGCAATTTCGGTACAATTAAATTTAATAAATAGTAAAATGCTCCCCTGTCATTGATTTATTGACCATACAGATCACCGCTGAGAGCAAACTGACTTACGTTGCTCTGAATCTGGCAGGTTCCAGGTCATCGTCGAAGACAACATGCCAAGAAACAAGGTTAACATACGCAGCGGTGAAAACGAGCAGCTAAATTAAGTAAACAAGGAAGTGTTGCGCGATGAATGCATAATCGATATATTCCCCTTGGGTATATCTTTTCCTCGGTCAACTTTTGACATTTTCGAAAAGCGCAGATGGATTTTCTCTACAAATATTAATTGCGCATTATCTGTTTGCCTTCAAACTCACTCCATGCATGGCTCTCCATCGCTTTTGATCATGCTCGTCCGTCGTCGGATTTTCGAGTTCGAGCCATTCCACATTTATGGATAACATGAGAGGAAAATAATTTTCTGCGTCATTTTCTACTCTTATTTCTTTTAATTTTAATAGATTGTCTAATCTTTGCTCTACCCAATATCCAGAGATGATACGCTTGATTCGCTCTTTAATTTGCTAATATTTCATCGCATTTTCTCACCTGAATTTGGATTTCACTCGATCATCATTCCAGGAATAGTTTAAATCTCTATTTGTGCTAATTTTTTTTACCACCACCCGCCTCTCCCACCTCCTCCTTTGATGTGTGATGTGAAAATATTCATGTATCTTTCATTTTTCAAATTGCAATATGTTCAATAAATAGTCGTCTTCTGCCCTCACGGGCTTTTTTTTTGTTGGTTTTCCATCCTTGATCCTTCTCGTGTTCAGTTTGTAACGAAGCGATTTAGCACGTCTGTGACAGATGCCACATCATTTGGCGACTGAGCCCAACAGTACCCTCCAAAGCGGTTCACTCATTCTGGATATTCCGAAATAGCGAATCAGCAGTCTGCTAATTCATCAGAAATAATGATTTCCTCTTACCTTTCCTGCGTCCAGATATGGTTCCAATTTTATGTTCGTACAAGTAATCATCTAGAAATATCTAGTTTTCAAATTGACTGCCAGCCAAACTAAATGCAAAATCTCATTGTTTTTGGCTCACTGAATCACTTATCTGCCTATCTCAGCATCTTAAATTTCCATTGTTAACACTGTCCTTCTACAACCACAGTTCACCTCTAACGCCCTCCTGGATATTCTGCCTCTATTTTAATGGATGAAAATCTGATAGCACAGCTTTCTATTGTTAAGCATCATCATTGTCACGCTTAGTTTAAATGTCCATTAACTTCAAATTCTTCAAATTCTGGAGTCTAGAATTCGATCGGCAGATAGGCATAGCACGGGTTTAACGGGACAAATACACCAGATGATTCTGTGTCAAAGAACAAAGAACAAAAACAGCCCGGGAAACAGGCCCTTCGGCCCAACGACCCGCGACGCCATTTTAACGTTACCAGTACCCCCTCCACCCATGAACCTTATCTATGCTAATGGAATTCCACATTGAGGGAAATTAATTTAGGGACTATTTATTACCTCCAAGCAGCCTAATAGCACATCTTTGGGGTGTGAGAGGAAACTGGAGCACCCGGAGAAAACCCACGCAATCACTGGGAAAATGCGCAAACTCCCACAGACACTGGCCCAAGTCCATGTGTCTGCACAGCAAACAGTGAGAGTCACTGAGCTGTCGTGTTGCCCAGCATCTGGTCCAGTTCAAGCACACACTAAGGACATGAAGCAGGAGGCTATTCTCGAACATCCAAGAGCAGCCCTAGTACGACCCATCACGTGTATGCCCCTCGTTGGTCAACAAGGCGGACCGACTTAAAACCTGTAAATTAAAAGAGAAAAACATTAGTATAATTCCATGTCCTTTTACATTACCAGGGAGGTCCCAATGCTAATGAACCTTATTGAAAACAATCTCCAATATCCTCCCATCTCCAAACCACTCATGTGCCTGTCTCCACCACCTTACTTGGCAGAGCATTCCATACCCCCACTACCCTCTGTGTGGAAAACCTCCCTCTAATATCCATGTTATACCTTTCCCCCCTCACCCTAAGCCCCTGGCCCCTCGTACTGTGTGTCTCTAACATAGGAAATAGCTTACCTCTGTCTATACCGTTCATAAACTTACATACCTCTGTTAGATCCCCCCTCATTCGCCGTCTTTCAAGAGAAAACAGCCCGAATTTGCTCATTTTTTCCTCATAACCCAGTCCTTCCATACCAGGCAACATCCTGGTAAATCTCCTCTGCACTCTCTCCAGAGTCTCCACGTCCTTCTGGTAGTAAGGCGACCAGAACTGGACACAGTACTCCAAATGCAGCCTAACCAACGTTCTATACAACTGCAACATTAGACTCCAGTTCTTCTACTCTATACCCCTCCCTATAAAGGCTAACATACCATAGGCTTGCTTCACAAACTTCTCTACTTGTATTGCCACCTTCAAAGACTTGTGCCCTTGCACCCCTAGGTCCGGCTGTGTTTCTATACTCTTTATAGGCTTACCCTTTATCATATAACTTCCCCCAACATTATTCCGGCCAAAATGCATCACCTCACATTTATCAGGATTAAACTCCATTTGCCATATATCTGCCCAATATACCAGCCTATCTATATACCGTTGTATTGCCAGACACTGCTCCTCACTGCCTGCCAATCCAGCCATCTTTGTGTCATCTGCAAATTTGCTGATCACACCACTTACTTCCTCTTCCAAGTCATTTATATATACTACAAAGAGAAGAGGTCCCAGTACTGAGCCCTGCAGCACACCAGTAGTGACAGACCTCCAGCTAGAAAAGGACCCTTCCACGACTAGTCTCTGTCTTGTCTTAGCAAGCCAGTTCTCAACACATCCAGATACCTGGCCTTGTATCCCATGAGCCTTAATCTTTTCTACCAACCTACCATGAGGGACTTTGTCAAACGCCTTACTGAAATCCAGATAGACGACATCAATGGCTCGTCCTTCGTCAACGGTTTTTGTCACTTCCTCAAAAAATTCTACCAGATTCGTAAGGCAAGACATCCCCTTTACAAAGCCATGTTGCGTATCCTTAATCAGGTCGCAACGCTTTATTTGCTCATACATCCTATCCCTAAGAATCCTGTCCATCAACTTGCCTACCACTGACGTCAAACTCGCCGGCCTATAGTTACCAGGGTTATCCCTCCTACACTTTTAAACAACGGTACCACGTTCGCTATCCTCCAGCCCTCTGGGACCTCACCTGTGTCCAAAGAAGAGACGAAGATTTGCGTCAGAGACCCAACAATTTCAGCTCTCGCCTCCCGAAGCAGCCTAGGATAAATGTTGTGTCACTGATGGAGATCCTGGAAGAATAAGGGCAAGGTGTTAACTTTGGCGAATATAAAGTTTCTGAGAAATGATAGATTCACTTGAGATGGCGGATAAAGGTGCATTGAAGCCTAAAATTCGGCAGGGCATTCCGAACTAACGTCTTACCACATCTCGCTTTGGGCGCTATCCCACTATTACCAGGCACGTTTCCTCAAAGAGAGTGAGGACCCGAACGACAGCCATATCAATACCCGCCTACTATGTTCCTTGCCGCTGCGGAATATCTCAGCTGATGGAGACACATTCACGGCATTATCAGATTGTGGTATGGCGAGGAGAGTAAGGTAGGCAGGTGATGGCATACATGTGTGAGCACTGCGCCGAACCTTTGAGGTTATTTTGATGGGGATTTCTTGGCAGCAGTCTGAAGGAGGGGAGTGGACTTCGTGCGTTTGATGTTTTTAGGGATTTAAGGTCAAATGTCAAAGCTTACCGATGGGAGTGATGCCTGCAGCAGGCAGGTGGGTACTAACCACAGTCGGAGGAGGGCATTCATCTATCTGTGGCATTTGTAAGGTCCACCTGTTAATGATGTTAGAGCTTAATTCCTCTGCCATGTCATCATAGGCTTCTGCTGGGATACGAACGAGTCATGGCATGACCTTTGCAAAGAGGGTAGCCCTCTTCTCCTCCACGGTTTCGAACATCGTCCAAGAAACGTAGGGTAGCTCTTCGGGAAAAAAAACTGGTGCTTACTGAAATTATGTTGGGTGCTGGTGGGCGGACTTAAAATGATGTTCCCTCTTAGTTGGTCTGAGTGCTAATACCCGACAACAGCGAATCAGGCGCCGCTGGGACCGGAATGTAAGCGATATTTGCATGGGGAGGGAGCGGGGTTTTCCACCATTCGCATAGACTGAAGGGGGCCTGAGGAGCGCTGTGTTTGCCTACGGAAACATTCCTGTTTTCCTGATGGTGTGCACACTTTGAAGAGATTGGAAAGATTCAAAGAGATAATGGCAAGCGCCTGATTCAATACCGATCAAATGAGATTTGAAACTACCAGCTCAACAGATCCATCATGGTCGCATGGCCAGAAATGTGGTCTATCCTGAATAAATAGCCAAGGAAGTAACCAAGAAATTTTCTTTCATCTTAACAGAGATGATGGAAGTGACAAAAACATACAATAAGGAGAGGGATGATCCAGCAAGCAATTGACGACATAGTTGATCCGTTAGAGGAAATTTGGAAATAATATCAGCAGATGACCATCAGACTCGAGAAGCCCATTAGAAATTGATCGTACGAGTTTGGACTCACACAGCGATCGCACAATCGCGAAACCAATTACGAATTAGCATCGCCTCATTAACACCAATTGAAGTACAATGATATCAAGTCACCTGCGGATTGTGGTTTCGAATAAGTGAATAAATAAAAGCTCTCGCTGATCAATTTGTGCAGCAGGAGTTTCCGATAGAGGACAGGCATCTCGGCAGGGATTCCCCAACGGCATCGGCGGCTAGGACTTTCAGATGCTAATGCTGTGAATGGAGTTCAGCCAATTCTCCATTCACTTGCAGAAGGAGACTTCGAGCCGATCAAAAACTTTTCCAGGCCCGAGTTGGATTATTTCAGAAGTTTTTTTTTCCGCCGGGATTCTGGGAGTGCGAAGGAGCCGGAAAACCAGCCAGTGAGTTGGCCCGGTCAACATACCGAGGGCAGGCAAAGATTTATGTGTGGGGCCAAGGGGTGATCGTATAACAGAGCTGTGTATCTCTTCTGGTGGCTGAATAGCTACCGAACCGACACGAAAAAACGCAAAAATTAGAACGCTATCTGCAAGAGCTGGAGGATTGTCTGGACTCCGCTATTATTGTTGTTTTGATGGGACCCTGACTACACGTTCATAATTAGAAGGGAAATCCGGAAATTATGAACTCAGCATGTTTTACTCTGCGCTCTCATTCAGCAGGAGCGTTTTCTATATCATGAGACCATCATTATACCTATGGTGTAAGCGTTCAGTTTCTTGAAATGGCAGTCTATTCCCCAACACGGAAACAGACATGGCTCTTTAACTGGCCGGCCATTTCCTTAGTAGTGGTTCTGTCTTTCAGAGAAAGGAAATACGTAAATGATCAATTTCATCACGTGCGACTCTTCCGCCAATAAATACCCAACGATGAAGCAAAATGACAGATGATGGGCAGTAAAAATGTAACATCCGGTTCTACTTGTGCAAGAAAAGGGATAATTTTTAGAAGACAACACATTGCCTATTACTAGCGAATGTTAAGTACTGCGGATGCTGGAATTGTGAAGTAAAAGCAGAAATTGCAGAAAGTACTCAACAGGTCAAGCATTATATAAGGAGATCAAAACTCAGTTATCTTTCCTGCTCCGACACAAAGTCATGTGTCTCAAGCATCACCTGTACAGAAAATGCTGGAAAATCTCAGCAAGTCTGGCGACATCTGTCAGACTGTCAAATAGATGCGATCAGGCCTGCTGAGATCTTCCAGCATTTTCTGTTTTGTTTTGTTTCCGATTCCAGCATACGCACGAATTTTCTTTTATCTAAAACATCAATTCTCTTTTTCTTTATATCCAGAAATACTATCTGAGCGTTGACCATCGCCAGCACGTTCTGATTCTGTGTTCTCCTGTTAAATTTATATTCCCTGTTTACGATCTCTGCCCCACAGTCGCCGCCCCTCCCTGCGCAGTCAAATGTTCGCAGCGGGTAATGTACAGAATTCACATCATGCCTTTTGTCATCGCCGGAAACAAAATAAGTTGAGTTTAAAATTCGTACTTGGTGATGTTATTCTGATATGTCTTTCCAGTTTAGATTCTGTACCCGCTTCAACACTGGGTCCGAGAACGACAACACTCTCAGTGCAATCAAAATTGCTCTGAACATCTAGATCCCAGCTTACACCATTAATACTCATTCTGCCACAGCGTATCTAGACATTGGAACTCAGTTGTGAATCAGGACCTCTAACGTCTTACCATCAGATTCATCTATTTCTCATCGTTTGACCAGAATCTTCAGTATTATCATCATCGCTGTAATTATGAGCACAACCTTTGCAGTACCAGCGACCGGGGCAAAGGGAAAAGCTCCGCCTTGTTTATCTACAGAAGACAAAGTTGAATGTTACCATTTTAAGGGGCAGATGATGCTAAATAATGAATCCACGTTTGTTAACAAGCCGCACTGACTTACCAAATTCATTTCTCTCGTCGAGGTCCCACTTTTCATGAACAGCGAGGGCCCTGAGTAACTGTATTAAGCTATTAAAATACGACACAGATTAAAACTGTAGATACTATCCATTTGTAGTAACATCGCCCTTTATTCAATCACTATATACCTTCTTTCATGACGTGTACGTCCTCGTGAGAATCACAGCTTCCCTATGTTTGTTCCCCCGAATCTCTCAAGCAGGTTAGACTAAATCCTGAACCAATTAAAGAAAATTGCATTACTGAAAGAAATGCTGGCAAAATTTAAGAAACGAATTCCAGTAGATGAAATTGGCCGGTAAATGCATCACGTAGGCCTCATCTGCTTTTGTTACTCAAAGGTATTTTACCCAAAGATCTTTTGGGTTTCCCGGTCTGGTGTTCAATACAGTGCTGTATTGGAAATGGTTTTAGAGGTTTTGGTGAATGCAGACATTACACAGTTGTTTAAAAACGTGAGAAAGCTAGAGGCAGCATCTGTCGCGTTTAAAGTCGCGTGGAAAAATTTGAAAAAAAATCAGAATGTTTGGTTTTGGGAAAATTAAATGGAAGTAAATTTGGTTGGTTGAACATAGAACATAGAACATTACAGCGCAGAACAGGCCCTTCGGCCCACGATGTTGCGCCGACCAGTTAAAAAAAAACAACAACAATGACCCACTAACCTAAACCAATCCCTTTTCGTCCATAAACCTGTCCACAGTCCTCTTAAACGCCCCCAAACTAGGCGCATTTACAACTGCAGCAGGCAGGGCATTCCAATCCCTCACCACCCTCTGGGTAAAGAACCTACCCCTGACATCTGTCCTATAACTACCCTCCCTTAGTTTAAAGCCATGCCCCCTCGTGCTAGATTTTTCCATCAGAGGAAAAAGGCTATCACTATCCACCCTATCTAAACCTCTAATCATCTTATATGTTTCAATAAGATCCCCTCTTAGCCGCCTTCTTTCCAGCGAAAACAACCCCAAATCCCTCAGCCTCTCCTCATAGGATCTCCCCTCCATACCAGGCAACATCCTGGTAAACCTCCTCTGCACCCTCTCCAAAGCCTCCACATCCTTCCTGTAATGTGGGGACCAGAACTGCACACAATACTCCAAGTGCGGCCGCACCAGAGTTGTGTACAGTTGCAACATAACGCTACGACTCCTAAATTCAATCCCCCTACCAATAAACGCCAAAACACTGTATGCCTTCTTAACAACCTTATCTACTTGATTCCCAACTTTCAGGGATCTATGTACACATACACCTAGATCCCTCTGCTCCTCCACACTATTCAAAGTCTTCCCGTTAGCCCTATACTCAACACATCTGTTATTCCTACCAAAGTGAATTACCTCACATTTCTCTGCATTAAACTCCATCCGCCACCTCTCGGCCCAGCTCTGCAACCTGTCTAAGTCTTCCTGCAAACTATGACACCCTTCCTCACTATCTACCACACCTCCGACTTTGGTGTCATCAGCAAATTTACTGATCTACCCAACTATACCCTCATCCAGATCATTAATAAAAATCACAAACAGCAGTGGCCCCAACACAGATCCCTGAGGCACACCACTTGTAACCGAACTCCATGATGAATATTTACCGTCAACCACTACCCTCTGTCTCCTATCCGCTAGCCAATTCCTAATCCAGTTCCCTAGATCACCCCCAATCCCATACATCTGCATTTTGTGCAGAAGCCTACCATGGTGAACCTTATCAAACGCCTTACTAAAATCCATATACACCACGTCCACTGCCTTACCCCCATCCACCTCTTTGGTCACTTTCTCAAAAACCTCAATAAGGTTAGTAAGGCACGACCTACCCGCCACAAAACCATGCTGACTATCTCCAATCAACTCATTACTCTCCAAATAACTATAAATCCTATCCCTAATAATTTTTTCCAAAACCTTGCCCACAACAGAAGTGAGACTCACCGGTCTATAATTCCCGGGGAAGTCTCTGTTCCCCTTCTTAAACAATGGGACAACATTCGCTAACCTCCAATCATCTGGTACTATACCAGAGGCCAACGACGACCTGAAGATCAGAGCCAGAGGCTCTGCAATCACTTCTCTTGCCTCCCAGAGAATCCTGCGGTAAATCCCATCCGGACCAGGGGACTTATCTATTTTCAGACCCTCCAGAATATCCAGCACATCCTCCTTATCAACTGTAACACTGTCAATTCTACTCCCCTGCAACCCAGTGTCCTCCTCAGCTATATCCATGTCCCCCTGCGTGAACACCGAAGGGAAATATTGGTTCAATGCTTCACCAATCTCCTCCGGTTCCACACATAACTTCCCTCTGCCGTCTATAACTGGCCCTAATCTTGCCCTAACCAACCTTCTGTTCTTGACATACCTATAGAACGCCTTAGGATTCTCCTTAACCCTATCAGCCAAAGTCTTCTCATGTCCTCTTTTAGCAAACTTAACAGAGTTGGCAAAATATCTGAAACGGTCGATGATTGATTTTCATCATATCTACTTGCAGATGACATTTCATCAAGTGCTGCATGTTGAACATTGTTGAACTTAACATCAATTGCATTAAAGGAACAATCATTCGAAATTCATTATGAACTGTAATGATTTTTGTAAGTAAGGAGGCATTCAACTTTGTTCTTGAACGTTTGGATTAGGGAAACTGCATTTTCGTTATAAATCAGTGATGCGGACAGGGGTAAAAGAGGCATAATTTCAATATTATCCGCCTACTAAAAAGCCCAGAAACGTGCAAGCAATGAAGATGATCGATACCAAATGCTGCCGGTTATAGACAGAATGGTAGACTCAGTAGACACCATGTGCTTGTTGTTCATGGCATGCCCTCTTGCTCTCTTCATTGAACCATGATGATCTCTAAGCTTGGTAACAATGGTAGAGTAGGGGTTATGATGGCCATGAGATTGCAGATTCTGGTTGAGTACAATTCTGTTGTTGCGAATGGCGCACATGGATGCGACGACTTGAGTTTAAAATCTCGTCCATTAACCATGGCAATCGTGTCGAACAACACGAAAAAGGGTGGCTTCAATGTGAGAACTGGACTTCGTAGATGCAGCTAGCATGCCGTTATCATCCCTACAAATATTTTTGACAGATGCATGTGCAGCAGGCAGGTTGGTGAGGATGGAATCAAGTATGTTTTCGTTTTTTTTGCTCCCTCAACAGTTGCTGCAGCTTGGGCTGCGATGCTGCTACAGAGCCACTGTTCGTGACGAGCACTGAAGCCCTCCACCAGATTAGGTTCAGTGCCCTAGCCAACATCAGTCCTTCTGATAAATGGCATTCAACATAGTGAAGTACTAATTCATCAGACGAGGTGGTATAGTGGAAGGTAGATTGGGTTGGTGAAGGTGTTGCAGTACATGGTAATAGGACAGAGGTTTTGTGGTCAATTTTCTACCTGAATCCGTGAGATCGCTTAGCGGATAATTTCGATGGTGAGGATTTCTTAGACAACATAACGCCACCACCACGCACCGCCCCCCCCCCCCACCCCCCGCCCCTTTCCCCTCTCGCCCACCTTCATATCACTGTGCTGCCACGTCTGTCCTGTTGGTGAAGCAGGATGATGATGTTAATGTCTGGAATTTCATCAGTAAGCTTCGTTTCCATGAGTATGAATATGTCAGCCTTTTTCATTGTCTCTCTGCAAGACAGCTCTCTCTGCAGTTCGGACCCGCTTACGGGTACGCCCAAAGATAAACAAAATGGTGCGGGATGCTGGGATCCAAAACAAAACAGCGAATGACAGAAAAGTTAAGCAAGTCTGCCAGCCTCCGGAGGAAGAACAAGCAGAGTTAATGTTTAGAGTTCGTTTGACTCTGATTCGGAACTAAAGGGAAGGAATATGTGTTTGATATCATAATATATCAGGAACAGATTGCAACGGAAATGTAGCAAAGCTAAGAACGAGAGGCTGATGGCTCAGTGTTGAAGGGTGGGCAGGGGGTTGGAAGGGGACGTTTGCATTGAGATAAAACATGACAGGGATATAAAAGAGAGATTGACGATAGAAGAGAAAGATCACAACCTGAAGTTGTTTAAATTAAAGTTGAGGATGGTAAATGCCTAATTGAAAGATTAGATTCTGCTGGGTTTCTGCTTGTCCGCTGCGTGACGATGTTTCACAAAGCAGTCACACTGTCTGAATTTAGTCGCCCAATGTAAAGGGGACTGTATTGGGAGCAGCGAAGGAAGCACACAAAATTGAACGCTTAACTTAAAAAATATGTTTGGGGCTGGAATGGGGAGGGGGGAGAAAGTAAAAAGGGTACGTGTTGAACCTTCTGTGAGATGCCAAAGGAAGTGAATAAAGATTTGGACGCGACGGAGGAGGGGAACAGATTTCACAAAAAAAGTGCGTACCGCAAAATGCTGTCAGAGTTAGGGGGGCATGGTATGAGTCGGGGTTGGCGGATGAGGGATAAAATGCGTTTTGTGGTTGCATTTTGCTTGGTGAATAAGGAATACGAATAATGCATTATTATAAGCATCTGGAATAGATTACAACAGAAATGTAGAAAAGCTAAGAACAAGAAACTAATGGCTCAGTGTTGAAGAGTGGGTGGGGGAGTGGAAGGGAGCATTTGCATTGAGACAAAACATGACAGGGATATAAAAGAGGGGTTCACGATAGAGGAGAAAGGTCACAATCTGAAGTTCCCTTAATTAACGTTGAGGACTGTAACATGACTAATTGAAAGATTAAATTCTGCTGGGTTGATATGGTGAGGGCAAGGGGACCCTATCAGGGCTCTCGGAGGCAAGGGAAGGGGAAAGGTGAGCGTAAACGTGGGGCAAAGGATCGAACATGGTTGAGTTCCCTATCAATAGAAATACTAAAGAAAGGGGTATTGGAGGTTTTGAAAAACATTAAGGTGGACAAGATCTTAGGGCAAGATGGTGGCTATCCCAGAATACTGAGGGAGGCAGGGGGAGAATCACTGAGGGCTTGGTTCAAAATTTTTGTACCTTCTTTAGCCACGGGCGAGATACCAGAGGATTTGAATGTAGCTAACAATGTTCCTTTGTTTAAAAATTGCAAACGAGACAGTCACGGAATTTACAAGCCTGTGAGCCTTATGTCAGGAGTGAGGAAATTATTGGAGAAGGCTTTTCGGGACAGGATGTCCTCATGTCTGGAACAGAATGGGCTTATTAGAGATAGGTTTTGTGAAGGGGAGGTCATGTCTCACAAACTTGATTGAGTTATTTGACGAAGTGACAAAGAATGACAGGTCAGGGCAGTTGATGTTGCATCCATGGATTTCAGTCAAGCCTTCGATAAGGTTCCTCATGGCAGGCTAATACAGAAGATGAAGTCAAATGAGATCCGACGTGAGTTGGTAAGGTAGATACAAAACTGGCTTGGGCATAGAAAGCAAAGAGTAATAGTAGAAGGGTATATTTTTCTAACTGGAAGTCTGTGGCAAGCTGTGTTCCACAAGGATCAGTGTTGAGGCCTCTTTTGATGTAATACACATAAATGATGTGGAGGTAAATGTAGGTCTGTTTAGTAAATTTGCAGATGATACAAAAATGGAGTAGCCAATAGGTTGGAGGATTGTCAGAGAATATAACAGGATATAAATCACCTGAAGAACGGGGCCAAAATATGGCAGATGGGATATAATCCAGACAGATTGTATTTGATGTGATTCCTTGCAGGTCCACAGCTCCCCGAAGGTGGCAACTCAAGTGGACAAGGTACTTAAATCGGCGTATGGATTGTTTTCATTGGCGCAACGGAGGATGAAAAGGGAGGGGGGCGTGATACAGGTTTTCAGACTGTGACAGGCTTGGATAGAATGGATCATCAAAGTTTTCTTCCGAGGACAGGAGGGTCAATTACCCGGGGGCATAGGTTGACTGTGAGAGGGAGACCGTTTAAAAACGATGCAAGGGATGAGTTTTTTCACAAAGCGGGTGACGAATGCCTGGAACATGCTGCCAGAGGAGTTGGTAGAAGCAGATTCTATACAACGTTCAAGAGGTATCTGGATAGATACATGAATAGGCAGGAAATAGAGGGATATGGACCGCGTAGAGGTAAGACAACATGAGATTAGGGAGGAAACTGTGTCGGCACAGATTTGGTGGGTCGAAGGTTTGTTTTTATGTTTACTGTTCTTTGTTCTGCACAACGAGGGGTGTGATGTGCATGGTGAACCTCGGTTAATGAAAAATGCAGCATCGTCATTTATGAACATTTGGCACAATCGGAGCAGATGTGATAGATGCAGAGAAATGAGGAGAATGACAGAGACCTCACAATAATCAAGAGGTGATAATCTGTAGTCAAGGAATCTGTGGGAGTCTGTGGGTTTTAGTGAATATTGGTTGTCCGTTCATCACGGGAAATAGAGACAGAGAAGTGGAGGAAAGGAAGGAATGTGTCGGTAGTGAAACATCTGAAGGTGAGGGAGGGATAGCAACGGGAAGCAAAACACTCCTCCACCCACCCACCCCCCCCCCCCCACCCCCAACACACACACACAGATACACACACACAGGAGAAGATGAGCATATAAAGCGGCACCAGTACATGTCCATCATATATATATAGCAAAAAAAAAGTGCGGTCTGAGTAGCATTGGATTAAGGAATGTTCTATATGACCCACAAAAGACGGGCATACCTGGGTCCCATTCGTGTACCTATCACCACACTTTTTTTATTTTCAACAAGTGAGATCAGCGAAACGAAAACTTGTTAAACGACAATACAAATTATTCAGGCGGAGGAGAGTGATTTTAGACGGGTGTGGTCATGGTTCAAGAGGAAGGAAGAGGCAATTATGAACAATCCGTTTTGCGGTTGATTGTTTCTACAAAATCAGCAACCATTCTCTGTGTACGAGATTAAGACTGTTCCTGTTGGCGAACACTTCCAGCGGTCACGGGCATTCGGCCTCTGATCTTCGGGTAAATGTTCTCCAAGGCGGCTTTCACGACATATAACAGCGCAGAGTTGCTGAGCAGAAACCAATAGCTAAGTTCCGCACTCATGAAGACGGCTTCAGCGGGGATCTTGGGTGCATGCCACACTATTTGTAACCCCCATGACTTGCCTGGGCTTGCAACATCTCGCTTACCGTCCTGTCTGGAGATAACACATCGCTTTAACCTGTGCTTCATGCTATCTCCATGCACATTGTCTGCACCTTTAAAACTTGATTAGCTGTAAAGACTCGCATTCTAATCAATAATCTGTAAACTGAGTGATTTTATATGCTCTGTTTGTGATCAGGATTCCCCACTTGCCTGACGAAGGGGCAGAGCTCCGAAAGCTAGTGGCGTCTGCTACCAAATAAACCTGTTGGACTTTAACCTGGTGTTGTGAGACTACTTACTACGAGATTAAAACCATTTATCTGCTTCAGACATGTTCTATCCTCGAATTTTCAACCACTCGAAACGAGACCATTACTTATTTGCACTCGGCAACCTCTTTTTGGTGTAGCAATGAACACATTAACGTCCTTCATCTCATTCATTTAATGAGGTTCTGCTGAAGACTTTGGACAGCTAGTAAAGCCCCAGTAGGCCTTTAAATCCGACAAGGTGTAATTCAGGTGAGTAATTTTGGGATCTTACCCTGATCGTGAAATGTGCAACTGTGGTTGGCTGGGGTCACGACAGAAATATAAGAAACATGGCAGGTACAAACCAACCAGATATCTACAGGCTTGAGGGAGCTGGAAATCTGCTAAAGTGTCTCCTCGTTCCGTCTTTCTGTAGGGTTTATTCCAATTCTAATGTCGGCGCCATTTTCGTAGCAAGTTAAACTGTTTGGGGAAGAAAGAAGCTGTTGTCCAAAGCAGTGCGAGGGATCGGGAGAACAGGAACGTTATCGTCACAAATGCTGGAGGCACTGGGAGTGAATTAAACGACATTAATCAAAATCACTATTGGCGCATCACATTCTGGATAAAAACAGAGGAAACAATGACTTCCTAGAAACAAGAACATGTCGCAGCTGAAGCATGGATGTCTTAACACCGTAATAATTTGTTTTGCTTGAAGCAGTAAATGGAATATTTATGTAATTACTGTCTTCAGTCAACATGGTTAGGGGAGGCTCACTCTCTGTGCACTGAAATAAAAATAAGTTCCAATTATGCTGAACCAGGTAGTGCGATGTCTCAGTTCTCCATGGAAGTGTTTCGGCACAGTTATCTATCGATAATCGGCACAGATTAGATATACAGAATACAAGATCAGACAAGCCAAGGAAGCAGCAAGGAACCTGTTATCCCAACATTGCACTTCTATACATATCCCTGTCTGTGATTCCTCAAGAATTGATTGAATTCCCGAGTCTTATTTCCTGGTCACTGAAACTGGCAACGCAGGTGGAGAAGGTAGTCAAGAAGGCATACGACATGCTTGCCTCCATCGACCGGGGCATTGAGCTTAAGAATTGGCAAGTTATATTGTAGCTTTATAAAATCTTAGTTCGGTTGCACTTGGTATATAGTGTTCAATTCTGATCGCCACACTATCAGAAGGATGTGGAGGCTTTGGAGAGGGTACAGAAAAGATTTGCCAGGATATTGCCTGATATGGAGGGCATCAGCTATGAGGAGATTTTGGAGAAGCTTGGTTTGTAAGCACTGGAACGACGGAAGTTGAAGGACGACATGATACAGATCAACAAAATTATGACGGACAGGCGCACAGTCAGAAGCTTTGTCGTAGGATGCAACACACAACTACTTGGTCGTGGGAGTGCGGGTGGCGGGGGGAGTGGTATCGGTTTAAGGTGTAAGGGGCAAGGTTTAAAGGAAACGTACGACGCAACTTTTTTTTCCACATGGGGTGATAGATGTCTGGAACTCGCTACCAGGGTAGGTATTGGAAGCAGATATAATAGTGAGTTTTAAAGTGCGGTTGGACAAACACATGAATAAGATGGAGATAAAGGGATATGGTCCCTGGAAGGATAGGGGGTTTAGTTAAGTCGGGCAGCATGTCCAGTGCAGGTTTGGAGGACTGTAATGTTCTTTGTTATTTTTTCTTTGTTGGTAAAATCTTGCTAACCGAATGCCATTTTGTTTAGTGTCTAGATTTCGAGATTTCTGTGACTAGATTTGGAGAATACTGCCACTTAATCTGGCCGGCACATGGATCTTCGTCCATGTTTTCTTTTTCTCTTCCGTGGAGAAGATTAATACATTTCCAGGCGCAGTTCAGGAGCTCGCCCACCATCAATTCTTTGCCTCCCCCGCATTCTTCAATATTCCCCCACAATGTGAAGCTGATTCACTCTAGATCCCTGCGTTTGATGCTGTCTAATGGTCCATATGTTAGCCTATGCATCGCTCCCATCAAATAACATCTTCAAACACCCACTTTGTGAGTGTACGTGATACTTCATTGATGCGCTGTTCCCACCCGCCAGAAGGCGTTCAAACATTTCTACTGGTGAACTCTTTAATTAGCTTTGATCTCCAAGTTACAGGCCTAATGTCACTAAGTAGATGTTGCAACTCCTCATTTTCATTATTATGGCCCCTGAAATATAGGCGCGTTTCGAACTGTAGTCTGTCTAATGATTTTTAAATGGCATAAGTGCAATACTTCTACTCATTACATCACCAAGCTGAGCTACTGTCTGGCAAGGTAAAAAGGTGAATTTCTCTCTGTAATCAACGCTGACAGCATCTTGGATATGAAAAATATTAGTTCCGTTATACTCGCCAAGACAACAATTCTCATTTTACAATGATCCGGCCTCCTTCCCAGTTCCTGCATTAAACAATTCCGCTTCCAGGCAACGGCATAGGACAGAGCTTTGAACGATTCACTGAAACTTGTCCAGAGGAATAACTACTGGCACTTAACTCTCGCCAACCTCGGTCATCCAAAGTTCTTCCTTTCCGCAGGCTGCAGACGCTTTGTGGTGCAGGTTCCCACAATCTGCTTCTTTCCTCTTCACTTACTTTGAATATTTGATTTAATGTTTTCGACACCATTCCAATCTCCATCCGATCGACGAGGCATTAGATTGAAACAAGAATTCTCCCAAGCACGTGATGGTGGTCCCGTATCTGATCTAGCATGAACCCTGCTTCCGGTGCATTCAGACACCCATTTTTGTATCCAATAAACACAATCATTGCCTCTCCCGTGAGAATGTAATCAGCAGGTGACCTGAAGATGTTTACAAACTGTTGTGACAGTAATGTTTATTCGTGAAATTTCCTCAATGAATTCTCCTCTATTTGGCCATCTCCTTTTTGAAACTTGTCTATAGGAAGAAGTTTGGTTTCGTCAAAGCGACCCTGCTGGAGTCTCAAGCGGAGTTGACACAGGAGATATTCTGCATCCGGGTTCCACAGTCTGAGTCTGAGATCTGTTTTGTGGAAATATTCCCCATCCAGCTGTTAAGATCTAGAATCTGCAGTATTCTTAAATCGATCTAAAAATGGAATTAATCTAGATCTCTATAAGCGAAACCCATTACCTTCATGTGAAATCCAATTCTAACACCCTGTTAGTGTTAGGAAAGTATTCATTGCATGCTGCATCTCAACTGTAATACAATGACTAATAACAATTTGATGGTACTTGAAATTAAATTCAATCCTACAAATGCAGTGTGCAACAGAAATTGATGATTCTTGATAAGCCAACTTCTCTGAATATCAATAAATATGTTGTGAGTAGATGTGCTCATTTTTCACTACATTAACTATGCAGAAAAATGCAACTTAGATTTCATATTGTTTCCACTTTCTCCCGCCATCCATTTCCATCAACTGCTGCCACGTTACGCGATCCTCCATGTTCAATTCCTGTATATATTCTTTGACGGTTAATAACAATCTCATTGTTGTGTCCCAGATTTGATTCAACGGGCAACAGTGAAACTTCCGCGTGATTCTTAGTGCTCTTCACGTTTGTGTTAAAGAACTGAAAGAACTGATTCCAACAGGAATGTATTTAGCGACTATATTTCACCGTCTTCACTTTATGCATGTGTATCAATACATTAAAGCAGACATCTTGATATCATGCTCTATCACTGCCGAGGTTACTGGAGCAGTTTCGAGGCTAGATATGCTCCATTGAATGATGGAACTATTGCTTCGACAACGTATCCCCGCACCTTTCAAGACTGGATTTTGCTGGGATACTGTTTCTTTGTCTAGATGAGAATAGCTGCAAAATACCGTCATAATCCCGAAAACTGCACCTGGCGTAAAGCAATGCATTTAATGAAACAACGATCACCCTCACGATCTGTGCACCGTGTTTGCGGTGCGTGCTATCTAAAAAATATACAAGATCACTCGCTAAGGAGGCTCCTGCATCGCCTGACAAATTCATGAGCTGCGTTACACAATTTGTTAAGGGCGTCAACCACATAAGATGAACATCGTCTCCAACTTATCATCAAATGAGACATCATTCTGACATGATGACATTTCACCGTTTGTTCCTTGCTACGGGGATCAACCACGTGGAATTTTAGACGATGCGGGAGCACCTTCAAAGTGTCGGCCACAGACATTAAAGAAAATAGTCCAGCAACCAAAGAGAAATACAGAATAGGAATTTTTAAAATGGCGTTTGTGCGAATGTGACTTTTATTCCTAAAATTGGCTAAATGGAATGAGATATCTTGAAAATCACGAGTAGGGGCACCTTCCGCATTATTGGAATTCCATGCTTCACAATGAATGTCTATTTACTGATAGTCCAATTTTCACAGACCGGTAAATGCTGCTGTGAACACACAACGTTTATTGCAAATATTGGAAAATAACAACGCAAATCAGGTCTGAGTGAAACTCCTGCCAAGTTGGTCAGTTACATATTCTCTGATATTCGCCTGCAGAATGTTACGCTGGTCCGTTTCTCCTTCAATATCACTCTCCAATAACCAGAATCTCAGTTCACTGCCATTGGAGATTAATTCTTCTTTAACGCTGCAATAATAGACTCCAGAGACCTGGAGACTCAAATTGAGCAGGTCTAACTCGGAAAATCCTTGATTGTAAGTCAGGTGCATTTTGCTTTTCTCGGCAGCTGGATTCAACATCAACTTCTGGCCGCCTTCCCACCAGGAAAAACAAATGATAGCCCTGGAACTAGAAAGCTGGAAAGGACAATTCATGGTAACAGTTGTGCCTTTCCTCTGGGGCACACATTTGGGCATCTGAACTATTCAGAGAACAGCCCCGAAAGTAGCTCTCAGAAATCAACACAATCAAAGGTAGGCAAAAGTAGTGATGAACATGTTTCAAATAAAATGAAAGAAAATGTAAACTGCGATATACATTGGAGAGAAATGTTCTTGAAATTATATTGCCTTTCCTATTTAATCAAACCACGATAAATATATGCACTTGTCTAAATAATGCCCAGCAGATGGAATACAGACATTCTGTGCAAAGGCGATGACTCCGTTCTGAAAATCAGCGAGAATCACTGACAGGCGCGGGCAATCGAGAGATTTGAAGATAAATGGGCATTAGTGGTGTTGTGATATGACGCAGCTGAGGAGAGCAGAAATGGCAACATCAATGTATTGGTTATACCCTCGTGTCAGAGGTGAGAGCACTCCGTGATAGTTGAAGCCTCCCACGCCTCACGATGTTTCAATTAAGTATGGAACCTTTTGATGTCACGTGATTGTTTGCGTATTGATGGATAATATGGAATAAGGTTAGTAAACATATATTCAAGCAAAACGGATTTTTAGTTCTCTCCAAAGGATGGCTAATTATTTCCGAAACTGGAGTGCTGCCTGTACTTGAAATATGCTGCCGACGGTCACGGCTAAACTTGTTGCAGCTGGTGTCTGTCAAATTATGTATCCAGATACGATCGAAAAAGATCCATCAAATATGCTAAAAGATTGCACCGGACCAAGCTGGAGCCCAGGCTAGCCACACCGACTATGGCAAGGTCAGCAAGACATAACAGGCAACAAGGTAAAGGTATGTAAAATCCCCGGCTCCCTGATGAGCTCAAAGCATTCTATATCTGTTTTGAGCAAGAGGTCAGCGAGAGCTTACCCTCTACCCTGAAAGCCCTGGATGAACTTCTGTCTGGGGCCATCATTGCAGGTGTCAGAGCAGCCTTCTGGAACGCCAACCCACAGAAAGCGACTGGTACCTGGACGAGCACTCAGTTCCTGCGTGGATCAGTTGGCAGCAGTATTCACAGATATCTTCAACCTCTCTTTACAACAATCTGAGGCCCCTATCTATTTCAAGAAAACGACCTACATCCCTGTACCTAAGAAAAACCAAGAAGCGTGCCTTAATGACTATTCACCAGTGGCTCTGCCATCCATCATTATAGAACATAGAACATAGAACATTACAGCGCAGAACAGGCCCTTCGGCCCACGATGTTGCGCCGACCAGTTTAAAAAAAAACAATGACCCCACTAACCTAAGCCAATCCCTTTTCGTCCATAAACCTATCCACGGATCTCTTAAACGCCCCCAAACTAGGCGCATTTACAACCGCAGCAGGCAGGGCATTCCAATCCCTCACCACCCTCTGGGTAAAGAACCTACCCCTGACATCCGTCCTATAACTACCCCCCCTTAATTTAAAGCCATGCCCCCTCGTGCTAGCTTTCTCCATCCGAGGAAAAAGGCTATCACTGTCCACCCTATCTAAACCTCTAATCATCTTATATGTTTCAATAAGATCCCCTCTTAGCCGCCTTCTTTCCAGCGAAAACAACCCCAAATCCCTCAGTCTCTCCTCATAGGACCTCCCCTCCATACCAGGCAACATCCTAGTAAACCTCCTCTGCACCCTCTCCAAAGCCTCCACATCCTTCCTGTAATGTGGGGACCAGAACTGCACGTACTCCAAGTGCGGCCGCACCAGAGTTGTGTACAGTTATAAAGTCTTTCAAAAGGCTAGTCATGGTATGAATCAATTCCAGCCTCCCGGAATACTGGATTCACTACAGTTTGCCTACCACAGCAACAGAGTTGAGTCCTGCACTTAGTCCTGGAACACCCAGAAGACAAGGACACCTATCTCAGACTCCGAATCATTGATTATAGTTCAGCCTTCAACACTATTATTTCCACGAAGTTCTTCTCCAAACTCCATGGCCTGGGTCTCAGCACCTCCCTCTGTGACTGGATCTTGAACTTCCTAACTCACAGACCACAATCAGTAAGGATAGGGAGCAACATCACCTTCAAAACATCCTCAAAACTGGTGTCCCACAAGGCTATGTTCTCAGCCCCCTACTGTACCTCTTATATACCTATGATTGTGCGGCAAATTCGATTTTCAAGTTTGCTGACGACACCACCGTAATGGATCAGACGTCAAACAATGATGAGACAGAGGACATGAATAAGATAGAGGATCTGGTGTACTGGTGCAGCAATAATAATCTCTCCTTCAATATCAACAAAACGAAGGAGATTGTCATCAACTTCAGGAAGCATAAAGGAGAACATGCCTACATAAATGGGATGAAGTTGGAAGGGTCGAGAGCTTCAAGTTTTCAGGTGTCCAGATCACCAACAATCTGTCCTGGTTCCCACCACCCCTCACCCCCACCCACCACACCCCATGCCGACACTATAGTTAAGAAAGCCCACGAACGCCTCTACTTTCTCAGAAGACTAAGGAAATGTAACATGCCAGCTACGACTCCCACCAACTTCTATTGATGCACTATAGAAAACATTCTTTCTGGTTGCATCACAATTTGGTATGGCTCATGCTGTGAGCAACAGGTAAAGATGCTGTTAACACATATATCTGTACACCATAGAAAAATAGCATAAAGTTAGGTAGACTGGATATAGTCAGGCACATTGATAACCCACATTATGGAAACAACTGTGATTTTAGTCACAAACATAGGACATAAAATTCGCTGCTGCTAACAGAGCAATAGTCAGGGACAATAAAAAGACTGCCTGTGGTGTAGGAATAAAACCAGATGTGTGGTTTGCAGTGAAGCATACACCACATCCTGAAGGAATGTACGAGGTCCAAGTTATAAAAAGCAAATGGTATACAAGATGTGTTGTTTCTACAACTAAGCATAAAAGGAGGAAAAAGGTCACCGAAATAGTCGGGACAGCAGTGACTAAGTTGGCAAAGGATTGATTACCGCTAAACTGAACTGGACATGTAACAGTGTTAGATAAGACGGATGAGTTTACTAATGCACTCTTGTGATAACAGGAGACATTGTTAGATGAGGAGTAGAGGGGATGGAAACTTGGGGCACCTCGAGCCAATAGGGGAATGACAACACATAGATGGGACAGGGGCCACCAATTAGGGGAGAACAACACATTGCAAAGCCATTACAATGCTTGTAAAAAAGAATAAAATGTGCTGCAAATCTATGTAAGGTGTGCCTAATTTTTTTGGACACCCGGTCTTGCAAGAACGTTAAATAATATATCTTGCTCCTTCAGAACTTGACTTGACTAAATTGTTTGACTGTGAGCTGTGTTTCTCACAATGCTCTGCGCAGAACCACAAGGAACGATGTTAGCCCAATCCATCAAGCAAACCCGCCTCCCATCCATTGACTCTGTTTGCACTTCCCGCTGGTTTGGCAAAGCAGGCAACATAATTAGGGACTCCGTGCACTCTGGACGTTCTCTCTTCCACCTTCTTCCATCTGGATAAAGATACAAAAGTCTAAGGTCTTGTAAAATCAACTCAAGAACAGCTTCTTTCCTGATGCTGTCAGATGTCTGAATGGGCTTACCTTGTATTAAGTTGATCTTTCTGTACACCCTAGCTATGACTGTCACGTTACATTCTGCACTGTCTCGTTTCCTTCTCTATGAACGGTATGTTTTGTCTGTATAGCGTGCAAGAAACAATACTTTTCAATTTATGTTAATATATGTGACAATAATAAATCAAATCAAATTAATTCAAATCTAATCTGGTGATTTTTCCATTGTATTATTTCTGTTCGGACCCTGAAGCAGAATCCCAAGTTACATTCGGAATCCAGAATATATAACAACGTGTTTTTTTTTGTTTTGGCACAAATTAAAGGTAGGATGCTTCACCCCAGAAGTAATTCCATTGACAAGTTCAGAATTTGTGTTGTGAATCATGTTTTATTTCATCACTCTTTTTAAGTATAACTGATAAAATTAGTGGCTTAATTCGTACCTGTTTTAATAATAAAGCATGAAAGAAAGGATTCTAAATTCTACCTTATCACTTTCAGTTCCAAATCATCAACATTCTTCTTACGGACTCAAAATATACTTCAAATACAGTTAGCAGCCCAAGGCATACCTGCCATAAATTGGGGTAACAGCCTTAACCTCTTCAGAGAGGTTTTGATTTTCAGAGCAGTTTGCAGTCTTCTGCCTTTAAACATTCCAGCCTGAAACTGAACTGAAAGCTTCTTTTGTCTCTTCTAAAAACCTAGCTCTTCCCATTAACCTCATTAGTACATGGCCATGTATACGTAACCTCACCTTCCATTCCTTTCATCAAAAATCTCAGGGGGCTTTTTCTTTTGTAAACAAAGGTCCATTGACTCCTTCCTAAACTAATACCCCAGAGTTAAAATGATGTGGAGGTCCTGACGTTGGACTGGGGTGGGCACAATAAGAGGCCCCACAGCACCAGGTTAAAGTTCAACAGGTTTATTGGGTAGTGTGAGCTTTTAGAACACTGCTCCCTCATCAAGTAAGTGGAGAGTTGGGTTCAGAAACACAACATATTTAGACGGACACTCGGGTAATCAAGCCATCATAGGTGCAGGCAATGAGAGTGGAGAGAGGGATAATCCCAGGTTAAAGGGGTATGAATTGTCTCAAGCCAGGGCAGTTAGGAAGATTTTGAAAGTCCAAGCCAAATTATCCATACTTTTCCCCAAGACATATTCAAAGCATTTAATGTCTTCAACAGCAAACTTATTTTCAGTAGAGACGTGAATGATTACGATTGGATTAACGTAAACCTTTAAATAAAAATAAATGTGATCTAAGGAAGGGAAAATAAAATGAATTGTGAGCTTTATATCACTGTGGGAAGCTGACCATTTGCAACTAATAAATTAAATATTTAATGCCGTTGTGGATGTTTAGCGGGAATAGAGCAGAATGAGACTTTATTGTCAATGCAAAGGTGGCAAATAGTGGAAATTATGAGGTGAGCACGCTGTTACAAACCCACTACACCTCCTTCAACAATAGGTAATGTATTCGTCGATTTGTACAGTGAAAAAAAATAGATTTAACCTGTATTCCATAGATCACAGCTTTAAATTCCTCCTATTTTGCTCTATTAATTTAGCATTCCTTCCCCAGTTTATTTTCAATAGTTCTACTATTACTCACTGCAACCAGGCTGTTTTTATAATTGATCACTTTAGTAGTTGTGCTGTTTGTGTTCATAAAAGTGTATGTTACCGCTTTATATATTATGACCACTGCTGCATTATGTTATAGTTTTCCTCTTGACTTGTCTGTGTCATTTCCCATTACTGTATATGTCCCTTTGGGAGATTTATGTACAATGCAGCAGAGAATAGATGCACATTGCAAAATATACCAGTTACTTTCATAATTGCAGTAAACTGCTGAAGCGTTTTTTTCTTATCCCAGGCAATGCCACTGTCAATCAAAGACCATTGACAACAAATCAGCACTTTCACTTCCTGCAGTATAAATTGGTAGAGGGCGGTTTACAGGTAATGTTGGGAAAAGCATTAGACAGGAAATTAGAGATGCATGTGTTATAGGATCATCTGTGATTAATCTGCGTATAGATTGGGAGACTTAAATTCATCACAGTCCAATTGAGGAGGAATTTCTGGAGGACATTAGATATGATTTGCTTTAGCAATAGATTGAAAAATCAAAAAGGGAACAGGCTATCTTGGACTGGATGTTGTGTCATGAGAAAGGATTAGGTGGCAATCTAGTTGTGAGAGAACCGTTGGGGACGAATGACTATCATATATGAGAATTCTTTGCCAATAGTAATTCTTTGTGGATGGTAAAGTAGTTGGTCTTGAGACCAAGGTCCTAAAGCTTAGGAAAGGTAACTATGACGGTATAAGACATGAACTGGTCATGATGGACTGGGAAACATTATTGGAAGGAAAGACTGTGGATAGGCAATGGCAGGCATTTAAAGAATGAACAGTTGAACTCCAAACATCGTTTATTCCCGTTTGTTGCAAGAGTGGTAAGAGAATTGTTGTCAAACTATGGCTTACAAGAGAAATTAGAAATAGTACCAGATTCAAGGAAGAAGCACACACATTGTAAAGAAAAAGTAATAAAGTCTGAGGAATGGAAGCAGTTTGAAATGAACAAAGGAGGACCAAGGGGTTGATTAGGAATGGAAAAAATATAATATGAAATTAAGCTATAGGGGAACATAAAAACTCAGTCTGCAGGTGCAGCAGGTGATCAAGAACATGAGTAGAATGTTGGTCTTTATAGCGAGGGGGATCGAATATAAAAGCAGGAAGATCTTCCTGCGACTGTACAAGGCACAGGTGAGGCCGCAACTGGAGTACTGTGTGCAGTTTTGGTCCCTTTATTTGCGAAAGGATATATTGGCCTTGGAGGGAGTACAGAGAAGGTTCACTATGCCGATACAGGAGATGAGGGGGTCAGCTTATGAGGAGAGATTAAATAGACTGAGCCTGTACTCGTCAGAATTTAGAAGGCTGAGGGGGTATTTATAGAGACTTACAAGATAATGAAGGTATTAAATAGGATAGAGGTAGAGAGATTTTTTCCACTTAGAAAGGAAAACAGAATTAGAGGGCACAGCCTCAAGTAAGTGGTGGGGGGGGGGGGGAGGGGGCGCAGTTTAGATCGGAGTTGAAGAGGAACTTCTTCACTCAAAGGGTGGTGAATCTCTAGAATTCTCTGCCCATTGAAGTGATGGAGGCTACCGCGTTGGATATATTTCAGTCACGGGTAGATAGATTGCTGATGGACAAGGGAATTAAGGGTTATGGGGAGAAAGCGGGAAATTGGAACTGATCCACTTCAGATCAGCCATGATCTTATTGAATGGTGGGGCATGCTCGAAGGGCTAGATGGCCTACTCCTGCTGCTATTTCTTATGTTCTTATTTTCTTGTGTAACTCTCAACTGCCTGCGGGCAACCAGGATCGACAATAAATGCGGGCTAGCACAGATTGCTTACTCTGCTCACCCCAGTCCAACGCTGGCATCTCCACATCATAGCCAGCGAAGCCCATGTCAGATGAATAAAAAGAAACTGCGACCTTTACCACCTAGAAGGACAAGGGTAGCAGATACTTGAGAACACCACTGCATGTTTTTTCATGCAAAGTCATTCGCCATCCTGACCTGGAAATATATCACCATTCCTTCACAGTCACCCGTGTCCAAATCTAGGAATTAATCCCCTAACAGCACTGAAGATGTACACACACCTGAGAATGCAGCGGTTCAAGAAGGCAGCTTATTACCACTTTCTCAAAGGCAAATAGTGATGGATAATAAACGCTGGCCTAACGTGCGACGCCTGAATCCCGTAAATCATCTTTTCAGCCGCAACATCAACAGTAGCAGCGAACGCCAGCAGCGTTTCAAACAAAGGCTGCAATGTGGGATCAGCAACTATATAAACCAAACCGAATTCGTTATCCTTTAGATAAAAATTAAAATCCATTTTGCCAAGGAAAAAACACATGCTTTCTAAAGTTTTTTTTTAGGACAGTGGAAATTAATTCGGACTGAGGTACAATTCTATCATTTCTATCTTTTTAATGTCCAAAAGGGCTATCAACTTCACTGCGTCCCATTTGAAGTGTTGTTTTCAGGTTGGAATCTCTACAAAAGGGCATGCTGATAAACAACACCAAGGCCACGGCCGCTCCGCTGACTGAAACATTGGCCCCAAGAAATTGAACTGAAGATACTGAAAATAGAACCGGACAGTATTGGCCGCACAATGGTACTTGTAAACATTAGGTCACATCTTTAATTAGATAAAGTCTGCACCAACACGGAAACTTTCATGTGATACAGAAATGTTCCATATTCTCTCGAAAAACATTGGTGTGTGTGGTTTCAACTACCACGGTGTGATCTCAGCTCTGACGTTAAGGCAAAACAAGTACATTGATATTGTAGCTTCTGTCATCCTCCGCTGCTTGATCTTACAACACATCTAACGTCTGTTTCTCTTCAAATCTCTCCATTTCTCGCATCCGTCAGTGTTCTCGCTGACTTTCAGAATAGATTCGTCGTCTTTGCGCAGAATGTCTGCATTCCACGTGCTGCATTACCTCTTGGCGCTGGGCATTATTTACACAGGTGTATTTTTTTTTTATCATGGTTTGATTAAATAGCGAAGGCATTATAGTGTATTGTTTATTACCTTTTTTGTTTCATTATATTTGAAAGCATGGCTACCATTACCTCTGCCCATAATCCGGTTGGTGTTGATTTCTGACAGCTACGCTCAAGGCCGATCTCTGGGTGGTTCAGATGCCTAAACGTGCGACTCGGATAAAAGGTGCAAATATTACCATGAATTGTTCTGTGCCGCTTTTCGTTCACAAAGCAATAATGCTTGCTTCTTGGTGGAAAGACGGCCAAGACACGATGTTGGATCCGGCTACCAAGAAAAGCAAAATGAACCTGATTCACGGTCAAGGATTTTCAGAATTGCACCTTCTGAATGTGAGTTTCCAGGACTCTGGTGTCTATTATTGCAGCGTTGAACGTGGATCAATCTCCAATGGCAGTGGGACTGAGCTTATTGTACACGGTGAGTGATAATGAGGGAGAAACGGGCTGGCGTAAAATTCTGCAGGTGAATATCAGAAAAATGGCTGAGCAACCTGACGGAACTTTCGCTCAGGTCTGATTTGTGTTGTTACTTTACAGTCTTTGCAGTGAATGTTGCGTGTTCCCGCGCGACGAACAGCAACACTTACCCAACAGTGAAAATTAGATTGTCAATGATTCTTTTTCTCCCTTTTCTCCTTTTCGATATCCCAAAATACCACAGAATCACTACAGTTCACAGGAATCCGGATCTGGAGATTTTTATTATCTGTCATTTACCTCAATTAATTCTCGCGATTTTTATTATCTGTCATTTACCTCAATTAATTCACCTCAACACAAGCACCATTATTTTCTTACTCATATTCTGCATTCCCCTTTGGTCGCGGGACGGTTTTCTTCAATGGCGATGATTTGAAATGGGAATTTCAGGTTTTTGATCCAGTGACAAGGAGCAAACGGTGATATATGACTAGGTCAGGATTCTGTTTACATTGATAAAAAAAACAGCTCGTCCCATGCGGCTGACGCCCTTGAAGTGTTTTGTCTCACAGCCTCCTTGGCGAGTGATGCATCTTTTAGGCAGCACACACTGCGTGCGACGATGGTGAAGGTAATGGTTGTTTCAGTCACGGATTGATTTACCTTAGTTACTTTTTTCGGGATTTGGCGCGCGCGCGTTCTACAGCTATTCTCATCCTGACAAATGGAGATTATTCCAGCAGAATCCTGCCTTTGCAGATGCGGGGATACTTTGTGTAACCATTAGTGTCATCATTTGTTACAGAATATCCAGTCTCGAAGCTGCTCTGGTAACCTCAACAGTAATAAAATGTTCTTAAACATAGGAAGTGTCAAGGTATCTGCTTTAATTTGTTTATAAACGAGTACAAAATAAGGAAGACGAACTGTAGTCTCCAAATATATTACTGTTGTCAACATTTAATTCATCCCTTTAACACAGACCTGACGACAGCACCAGCACACAGGAATGAGTTGCCCGGTGAATCTAATCTAGCTTAACAAAGAGATTTTCATCACTGTCAGAAAATAGCTGCAGGAAGTATACAGAGTGGAAAGGGGGATGTGGCGGCAGGAGATGGCGGGACATGCCGAGGGAGAACGATACCAATATAAACAGTAATTAGTATTGCATGATACTATGCATAATCAATGTAATGAAGTAATGACCAGATTTGCTAACAACATGTTTTAATAATGCTGATGGAAGTTAGCTTATCAAGAACTATTTATTTTCTTCTTTTGCCCATTGTATTTTAGGATTACATTTTATTTCAAATACAAATACATGACGTTGTTTTTTATAGATTGCATTTAAAGATGAGACGGCACATGCAATTTTCTAGCCCTAAAAGGAGGTTAGAATTAGATGTAATGTAAAGCCAATAGATTTCATTTACAGCGATCTCGATTAGTTCTATTTTTAGATCAGTTGATGAATTAAAATTTAGATCTTAACAGCTAGGAAATGGATTTTTGTAATACTGGATGGGAATTTGTCCTGTTTCAACTCAGTCTGAGACTCCAGGAGGATGGAAGTGAAGAAGCAGAAATACTTCCCATAGATTCCGGTGCCAGACAGCAGGACATGCATCAAGTAGAAGATGTACGAATGGAGGATAAGTTACTATGAAAATGTCATGGATAAAAACTACTCTTACAACAGTTTGCAATCGTATTCAGACAACGTGCCAATGAAATGCACACGGAGGAGCCAATTAATGTGCTCGTTGGATCCAAAAGTGAATGGGTTTCTGTGTGGGCGGACGAGAAGTTAATGCAGGATTAGATACGGGACCACAGTCAACTGTTTGGATAAATGCATGGATGAAATTTAAACTCATAGGTCAAATAGTCCTTGCACAGCATGTAGCAGTTTTGGGTTTATAATTTCAATGGGTGCTAGGGTGGAGCGTAGTGGGCTGTGGCCATTTGAAAGGAACTAACTTACTGAGAATGATTCCGATTGTAAATGGAGTTGGTGGAGTGCGGAGTAGAATTTCCAAGGTTGGCACATGAAGGAGATACAGATTATAATTGCCCCAGAAATTCTACTTTCAATCTAAAGTCTAGCCAGTCTGATGAAAATTGGAATGGTGCAGGAAATTTTATCAATTATTCAAAGTGAAGAGAAAATTAGTGGATTGTGGAATCTTGAATCACAACGTGTCTCAGCCTGCGGGAAGAAAGGACCATAGATGATCTCGGTTGGCGCTGGTTGAGTCTAAGAATTGCGCTGGACAAGTTTCATCTAATACGTTCAAGCGCTGTGGTATGTCTCTCGCTGGAATTAGAACTTTTGAGTGCAACAACTGGAGGGCTGGGTTTTTTCATGAGAATTGATCTCCTGGCTAGAATAGAGGAAGTAATTTTCTCCCCTATCTAGCGAACTCTCAATGTGAACAATAGAGAAATATTGATATGTTGCCCCGTGTCAGGTATAAATGAATCCTGCAAGAAACTGAGTATGAGTCCTTCAACAGACCACAGCTTATATTTCGGGGGCCATAATAATGACAAGAATGGGATAGAAAATCTACTTACTGAGTGACATTAGGCCTGTAACTTGGAGATAAAAGCCAACTAAAGAGATCATTCGTGCAAGGGTTTGAACAAGGGTTTGAACGCGTTTTGACTGCTGGGAAAGGCTCAACAATGCAAGTCATCTAAAAACACAGACGTTGGTGTTTAATTGAAGCCAAGAATGGATTAGCATATTGACCATTAAGGATCATCAAGGACAGGGAGACGGAGTGAATCAGTTTAACATTGCGGGGATGAATTAGAATGCGAGAACGCGAAGAACTGACTGCGGCAAAACTCATGGACTGTGGCCGGAAACCTGACCATCTTTTCCATGGACAAGTAAAGAGAGGGAAATGATGTACGAGGAGAACTCTGCCAGTCAGATGAAGCGACAATACTTCCAAAAACTTCATTACAGGTAAGACAGGAAACAAAAATTTGTATGGTGTCAGCGACAGTTTTACCAGGAAAGATGACTCGGAAATTGAATCCGTTCCTGAGGAATCATAGTCAGGGACATACATAAAAGTGCATTGTTAAGATAACGGGTCCATTCTGCTTCTTTGGCATGTCTCATTTTGTATTCTGCGTATTTGACCATTGACGATTCTAGATGTCTGAACTGTGATGAAACACTTTCAGAGAGAGCTGAGACTTCTCACTACCTGGTTCAGTATATTTGGAACTTAAGTTTATTTCAGTGCACAGTGGATCTCCCCTCAGCAAGCTCACTGGAGATAGTAATTTAATATGATTTCGCTCACTGCTTCAGGCAACACAAATTATTGTGGCAATAAAATTCTCCTAATCCAGCTGCCACATGTTCTCTCTTCCAGGGAGGTATTACTTTTCTGTTCTTTCCCCTGGATGCAATTCATGAATAGCGATTTTAATTCCTGTCCATTAATTCATTTGCAGTGCCGCCAACACCTGTGAAGATAACGCTCCAGACCTCTCCGTCCCTCGCACTGCTCTGTAAAACTGCTGCTTTCTTCCCCAAAGATTTCAACCTCACTTGGTACAAAAACGACAGGGAACTTAGAGCTGGAGTCAATACTACAGAATGGCAGAACGAGGAGGGATTGTATCAGGTTTCCAGCTCCCTCAAACCTGTTGACATCGGGTCCGTTTATACCTGCCAAATTTCTCATATTTCTGCCAGAATGCCAGCCAAGGACAGCTACGTATTACGCGATCAGGGTAAGAGTCCTACATTACTCCTGTAAATTGTATCTTGTTGGATTTAGGGGCATAATCTGGGCCGTTCTATCCCCCAAATCTACAGCAGAAGTGTATTAAAGGAATTAGATGAAGAGCGTTATTGGATGAAGAGCGTTCTTTGCTACGGCAGAAAGGAGTTGTCGAGTGGGCGTATGTCACGAAGTCGGGCAAAGTAGTGGATGATTCTTTTTGACTTGATTTGATTTATTATTTTCACATGTATTAAAATGGACTGAAAAGTATTGTTGCTTGCGCGCTATACAGTCAAAGCATAACGGACATACAGAAAGTTGTGTTACAGTTACAGCTCGGGTGGAGAGACAGATGAACTTAATATGAGGTAGGTCCATTCAAAAGTTTGATGACACCGAAACAGAAGTTGTTTTTGAGTCGATTGGTACGTGTCTTCAAAATTTTGTAACTGTTTCCCGAGGAAAGAAGGTGGAAAAGAATATGTCCGAAGCGTGTGGCGTCATGGATTATGCTAGTTGCTTAACGAGCAGCGGGAAAGGTAGACAGAGTCTATGGATGGGAGGTTGGTTTGCGTGATGGACTGAGCTTCGTTTACGACATTTCGCAGTTTGTTTTTGCAGTCTTGGACAGAGCTGGAGCCATACCAAGCTATGATACAAACAGAAAGAACTCTTTCTATGGTGCATCTGTAAAAGTTGCAGACCAAATGATTCAACTTGGCTCCCCAGCATCACAAAAGTCAGCCTTCAATCATTCCAATTTACTCCATTTTATAGCAGGAAACGGCCGAAGGCATTGGACACTGCAAAGTCTCTGAACTCTGACAATATTCTAGCAATAATATTGAATACTTGTGCTCCAGAATATGCTGTGCAGCTGATCAAGCTGTTTCCATGCAACTACAACACTGGCAACTATCCGGCAATATGTCCTGTGCACCAAAAACAGGATGTGTCCAACTGGATTGCTGACTAACCCATGAATCTGCCCTGGATCATCAGTAAATTGATGGAGTGATGCAAGGATCAGCAACAGTGCTATCAAGCAGCACTTGCTTAGCAATACACGTGTTCAATGATGCTCAGATTGGATTCCACGAGGACCATTCACTTCTTGACCTCATTTCAGCTTTGGTTCATTCGTGACTAAAAGAGCTGAACTTTAGAACATAAGAAATAGGAGCAGGAGTACGCCATCTAGCCCTTCGAGCCTGCCCCGCCATTCAACAAGATCATGGCTGATCTGAAGTGGATCAGTTCCACTTTCCCGCTTTCTCCCCAAAACCCTTAATTCCCTTGTCTATCACAAACCTAACTACACGTAACTTAAATATATTCAGCGAGGTAGCCTCCACCACTTCAATGGGCAGAGAATTCCATAGACTCAATACCCTTTGAGTGAAGAAGTTCCTCCTCAACTCCGATGTGAGCTGCCCCTGCACCCTCCCCCCCCCCCCCCCCCCCCCGCCCTTATTTTGAGGCTGTGCCCTCTAGTTCTGCTATCCTTTCGAAGCGGGAAGAATCTCTCTACCTCTACCCTATCTAGCTCCTTCATTATCTTATATGTCTCTATAAGATCCCCCCTCAGCCTTCTAAACGCCAACGAGTACAGACCCAGTCTATTCAATCTCTCCTCATAGGCCGTCACCCTCATCTCCGGTATCAGCCTACTGAACCTTCTCTGCAATCTCTCCAAGGCCAATATATCCTTTCGCAAATGTGGCGACCAAAACTGCACACAATACTCCAGCTGCGGCCTCACCAGTGCACTGTACAGTTGCAGCAAACCTCCTTGCTTTAATATTGTCTCTCCCTCGCTATAAAGGCCAAAATTCCATTCGCCTTCTTGATCACCTGCTGTACCTGCAGACTGGGTTTTTGCGATTCGTCCACAAGGACCCCCAGGTCCCTCTGCACCAGAGTATGCTGCAGCTTTTTGCCCTTTCAATAATAATCCCTCCGACTATTATTTCTACCAAAGTGGTCGAAATAAGAGAGGTGCAACGAGAGTTACTTCCCTTGACATCAAAGCAGTATTTGATGGATTGTGTCATCAAGCAGCCGAGGAAAATCTGTCTCAATGGGACAAGGGGGAAACCCTCTGCTGGGTCGAATCACATTTGGCACAAAGGTTGATGGTGATGTGGCTGGAAGTCAATCGTTTCCGTTCCTGCATATCACTGCAGGAGTTCCTCAGAGTGCTTTCCTGGACCAGGTTTCTTCAGTTATTTCACAGGTCGTCTTCTTTCCATCTTAAGATCGGAAGTGGGAAATTCGCTGATGACAGCACAGTGTCCTGCAACATTCATAAATCCTCAGATGCTGAAGGTCTCCATGTCCAAATGCAATAAAGCCGAAACAATATCCAGGCCTGGACTGGCAAAAGGCAAATAACCTTCACGTGACACAAGTGTCAGGCAGTGGGTATCTCCAACAGTAAAGAATAGAACCACAGCCTCTTGACGAACATTGTCAGCAGCAAAAATGCATTTAAGCAACTCAGCAAGGCTCCTGAGGGAGCACCTTCCAATCACAAGACTGCTATCACCCATCTGGACAACGGCAGCAAACAGTGGGGAATAGCAGTACCTGCAATACCGCCTCTAAGTCATTCAGCATGCTGATTTGCAAATATGTCGCCATTACCTGATTGTTTTTAGGTTAACATTCCAGAACTCTCGCTTAACAGTACTGTGGGTGCACCTACACCACATGGGCAAAGGGGGTTCAATAATGCAATCCACGACCAACCTCTCAAGCTAATTGAAATAGACAATACTGCTGACTTAGCTGGCAATGCAAATACCACGTAAGTTAATGAACGAAATGTATTGTTCCCTACAGCTTCTAAAGGGTCACTATACTGTGTGAGGCTCTTACCAAAAACACAAAATTCACATTCGGATCCATTTGAGGAATAAATCAATCAACACGTTTTCCATTTGCCCTGTCCTTCTAACGCTCTCATCCACAACACCGGTGAAGTTATGCGATGTGAGGAAAGGGACTTGGGACATCTTCAGTGGACAGCCAATGGATTAATTACTGTTAGTTACCGTGATTTGTGTTTTACAAATAATAAACTTTGTGGAAACTTAATTGGATCATAAATTGACTCACCACGTAGAGGTGAACAGAAAATTTCAACTGCATACGCTTGAAAAAGGGAGCTGCAAAGGTACCTGTCTGATAACTCAGCACTACTGAAACTGCAAAGCGAATTTGCTCTGCCATAAGGTCACTCACCTTCAGAATAACGTGAAAGCTAATGTAGTGAATCCTCATTCACTGCAAATTTAAAAAATGAACAATCAATTTCATGGACAGAACAGTTTTAATTGCAATTGTACTGCACGCAAGTAGGGAGTTCAGTTTATCATAACATTGCAAGCTCTTTCGTAGAGCTATCTAATTAATTCATCTCACCAGTGCCCCCATAACTCTAGAAATATTCTCCCTTCAAGTTTTATTCAACTCTGTTCTAAATTGGACTGTTGGAATACTTCCCTGTGTTTTCAGGCAATGTAAACCAACTGACATCAACACGCTTTGTGCATTGACTTCCTCCATGTCGCCTCTGATTTTGACCAAATTGTCCTAAATCAGTATATTTGCATAACTTTATTGTAATATTTCTTGCATTTGCTATATCAAACAGGTCAATGATATGATCAATACCATCCGGTGATTCTAAACTTCTCTAAGTTCTGAAAAAGAGCCCGAGCTTCTCCAGTCTCCCTGCTTAAAGAATTTTCATGATCTTTCAACATCCTAGTGAATCTCTTCTCTGTTCCACACCCTGCTCCTCTCCCTCAGAGACATTGACATCCTTCCTGAAGTGCCATGCCCAGATTTTGAAAGAATATTTCAGCTGGAAAATAACAATTTGGTTTTGAATAATGAAGATAGGTTAATAAGAGCATTGCACTTCGGGAACCTTGAGGGGATAGTGACCACATTATGATAGAATTCCAGGTGTTTTCAACTGAAAAAAGGGCAAGTAAAATGCGATGAGCGAGGAGCTGCAAGATAAACTGGGTAAACAAGTTATGATACAGGTCACTAGATGAGCAGATATTCAAACAACTTGTCCAAAATGATGAGCAGGTGCTTATCCCAAACAGAAAGAGGGATTGCACGAGAAAGAGGAAAATTCATTGTTAACAAAGAAGTCAATGATAACGTTCAATTGAAAAGTAGCATCTGCAACGTGCCAAATGATAGCGGCAGACCAGAGGACTAGGATGGTTTGAGGATGAGCAACAAAAGACTATAAAGTTCCTCAGAAGGGAGAAGATTAACTTTGAGCGAAAACTTGCATGCAGCATACAAACAAACAATGAGATTTTATACGGATATATCAACAGGAAGCGTGATGCAATTAATAGTCAATTTCATCCACTATAACTCGTTACTTAAATTATTTAATAAATTTTCAAATAATGCATCTTGTCTAATTGGTACAGGAGTTATCTGTTTGAGAGATTTGGGAGAACAGACAGAGGCAGACGTAAAAATGTTACATCATGCAGAAAGCTGTATAAGTATTGCTTGAAACATTACATATAATCAAGAAAAGCCTGATGTTATCACAAGTGTACAATGTGTTTTAATCTGTGTTGAACTCCGGTAGTTTAATACGATTGTTCTGAGGTCTCGCAGGGAAATCAAAATGGGACACCCGGACATAAGACGAAAATTTTGATATGTCAGTACGGCTTAACAACTAACGTTGCTCATATGTTTCGCATCATTTGCTCCTGAAAATCGTAACATTAAACTTTGTCTTCACTAGGTAAAGAAGACCGGATGTTTCTCTATCTCAAGGTGTCTGGATCTGTTGTGGGTGCGTTAATAATTATAATGATGACAGCGATACTGCTGATTCGCTTCAAACGCTGCGACTTAGGTGGATCTGATGGTAAGGCATCCTGATTCACCACTGTGTTCTCACGTCTCAAAGCAGCGTAATCGTGTGGCAAAGGTAGCTGAAATGGTGCAGACTTGAATCTAGATTTTGGCAGAAGTTTTGTGGTTTGAGGGCCTAGTGCTGAGACGAGAATAAGATCCTAAACTGGATGTAAACTTCAGAATATCACGAACTATGAACATTAAACATAACTGGATTTTTGTTCTGGGCGTTGTGAATTCTGTCGGTTAATCGTCACTAGCATGTGACAGTACTTGTAGGGATAGCAACAATGGGGTGGACGCCGTGAACCTGGAATACAAATGTAAAAGGAACACGTAAAATCAGAAAATGTTGGAGATATTCAAATCTCAGAATCTGTGGAGATAAATGTTTTGGGTCAATGCCTTTGTGTCAGAACACTGACCCGGAAAGGTAACCAATGTCTAATCTGTTGAGTATGTTCCGCAATTTCTGCTTTTAATTCACAATTTCAGAATCTGCATTACCTTGGTTTGCTTGTAATTGGCATTGTGTTCTGTTGTAGTGTGGATCCCATCTCAGTCACATGCAGCACCTGTTGTTACATTTTCACTGCTGATGCGTCTGATCACTTTGCTCCAACGTTGAGTAATTATTGCTGAAAACATTTCAGGTGATGAAGTTGATCATTGATGTATTGCCTTTTTCTAATAGACAGGAGGGCTGCTGAGGAAATAACCGACAAGTCCAAAAAGCAGGTCAGTTTCAGTGATGGGAAATAGGCTGCTATTTCAATGTGAAAATCATTAACATCACTGATATATTGACAGGCTCAGAATGTCGAAAATGCTGAAGGCGAGCGCGGGGTGGGGTGGGGGGCGTAAAACATATTGATTTCATAATTCCTGGAGTTCCCACTACCAAGGTGAATGTGTAGTCAGTGTCCCATTGTTACAACAATGATATATAAGTCCAGGGATTCTCCAACGTTTGCAGACAGCAGATGTTTGCATTTTGTCAGTATCATTTCGATGGTTTATTCGTCCGCCTGAAAAGATAAACCGCTCCGTTATATGATATAAGGGGGTACAATGGCATAGTGCCAGGGACCCGGGTTCAACTGCGGCCTCAGGTGACTGTCTGGAGTTGGCACATTCTTCCCGTGTTCGTGTGGGGTTCTTCCTGGCGCCCCGGTTTATGCCACAGTCCAAAGATTTGTAGGTTAGGTTGATTGGCCAAGCTAAATTGCCCTACCATGTCAGGGGGAATTACCAGTAAATATGTGAATTTACCGGTTTTCGGTCTTGGTGGGATTGTTGTCGGTGCAGACTCGATGGGCCGAATGGCTTCCTCCTACACTGTACAGATTCTATGATTCTATTATCACCCAATAGCCGCACCATGAATCTCTGAGTCTCCTGTGTATGTTGACTGGACCTGTTCGCTGACCGCTGTAAGGGGCCTTACCTGATCCTAGTGACCCTGTGGGGAGTGGCGGGGGTGGGGGGGGGGGGGGGGGAGCACCGGGGTGGTGGTTGGGGGGGGGGGGGGGGGCGGTTGTGGAATCTGAAATAATCAACCACGTAGCCAGAAAAATGTTCGATGCTGCGTAGCTCATGCACAAGTCCCACTCGACCATAATGAGTTATGTTAACATTGACTGTGAATCAATATTCAAATAAATAACGCCAGTTTTCTCCGTTGTATTTGTGAGTGATTGCCACGATCTCATTAACAGATCTGATTTTCTGGAATTATACTCAACTTTTTTTTTGTTGTTGTCATTGTCCTCAAAGTTGTTTTTGTGATTTGATGTAACGTTAATATTTCACTCAAATTTTTATCAGACCGTGTGCGCCGGAGAAGCGGGGAATCCGAATTGCGCTGCTCTCAACCTCAGAGAGCTGACTGAAACAGGAAAGCGGGAAATAAGGGACGAGGGTAGCACCGTTTATGTCCTGGTAAGATTGAGAATAAAAGTCAATTTCAACCAGTTCTGACACACTGAAAGCCTGAGAAATATAATTTGAGCGAAAAACGCGACTGAAATGTCATTGTTGCTCCGACAGGCCAAGCAACCCACCAATGGTAAATTAACTTATGCGTCTTTGGATCTCATCATTTCCGAGAAAACATCAGTCATGAACCAAAGGGAAGAGAAAGTAGAGTACGCTGAAATCGAAAGAAACAACCCAGGAGAAAAATCCTGGATCGCATGAACATCATCAGAGTCCAGTGATGTTGATTACAGAAGGGCTGGCAGCCCCAATGTGCGAATACTGAAACGACATTTTGTCATGGGCTGACTGTAACCTCTATTGTAATTGCCTGGAATAGAAGGAAGGGGCAGGTGATGTAATTACAACAAGGCTCTGGAATTTGGATCAGCGCGAATTCTTGCAATGTTGCAGCTCCGCAAAAACATACCAATCGATGTGTAAATTATTAGAGGCTTCAATGGGAAGAAAGGTAACTGGGGTCCCTGGCCTTTTCTGATGGGAGACGGCATGTCCATTTAGTTGTTTCAGTTATGTTGTTGTATTTACAACGCATAAACAGGACATTCATCTCAACAGGTTTTTGCCTATGACAGTGTTATATACGAACGTCCACCCATCAGATTGCAGCCAAGTACACTGACATTTCCTTCCATTTAATGCATTATACTATTTTCCACGTTCAAGCGTACAGCCTGGTGGTGTCAATTTTTCTTCAGTAGTGAAATGTGCTTTCACGTTCCATGTCTCGTGAGGTCATTTTGATTTAGTCACTATCTTAGATTTCGTGTTCTAGCGCCACGCAGAACTGTAAATACTTTATTCATGCCTACCCTGTTCATTCATTTTTAAAAGGTAAAAATCTCACTCAATCGTTCTTCCGCTCAAAGTCATAAGCAATTTGGACGGAAGCAAAACTTTCAAACCATATGCGATTATATTTACTTCAACCTCAGCTTTTCGCACCATTCGGGGATCCCGCAATTTTAGTATCAAAAATACATCGATATCAATCTCGACCTTCATCATAAAAAGTAGAAGTTGGTTCCATACAGCGCTCTGGGCCTGTCCTTCCAAGAAAACCGTTCTGTAGTAAAGTGCAGTAAATTTTGGAATGTAAGGATAAAATGCATCGTGTAATATCTACATCCCTCTTGGGCAAATGATTCCAAAGATCTACAAGTCTTTGAGTGAACTTATTCCTCCTGATGCCAGTTCATAATGAGGGACCTCCTTTTCGATAACTAGTTCTCGGCTCCCTAGCCAGGGGAGACAAATACCTACATCTATTCCGTTGATATTGATTGTATCTGTCTTCCAATTCCAAATCTATCTTCCAAATCTCGTTGTGAAAAGCGCCAGGTGATACAAATCCATCAACTTACATCTGCTATACATATGTCAACTCCTTAATGCAAGAAGACAAACTTGTGAGCATCAGTTGAACTGTTTCCAAGACAACTACTTCCTTTCTCGCACAAGGAGATCAATATTGGATGGAATGCATGTGGTCACACTGTGGCTTACATTTTTATATTCGAACGCATTCATAATAAAGGTTAACATTCGATCAGAATTCTTGACTGTCCACTGCATGGACATTTTGAGCTGTGATTCGTCCCCCTGGACACCCAGATCCAAATAAAGGCTAAATATTAAATAATTTATTAAATATGGGTGTCACTGATTTGATGTCCATTTATTGCCTATCCATAGTTTCCCTTGAGAAAGTAATAGTAAGCCGTGTTCCTGAACTGCTGCACTCCCTGGGGTGTAGGTACACCCAATGTATTGTTAAGAAGGATCTTCGTCGAGTTTGACCAAGCAGCAGTGAAGGAACGGTGATGCATTTACAAGCCAGGATTGTAAATGTGTTAGGGAAGGGGGGAACCTCCAGACCATTGATGAGTAGCAATCAGAAATACATCTAATTTTCAGATAGTGGTGGTGGCCCTCCAGGTGGTAAGGCTGGTCAGTTCAATGTGTTCTGTCTTAGGAAACTTGGTGAGTTCCTGTAGCAAATCTTGCAGATGGTACACACTACTGCCACAGCTCGTCGGCCCTAGAAGCATTGAATATTTGTAGAAGGGGTTGGAATCAAATCATTATAATCCAAGACAGAAACTCCAACATGTTTTAGGAAGCCCACCTGAACCATAGGTTTTACATTTTGGATTTGGCTTGGAAAAGTATGAGATGTTTCACTTCTGGTGATTCAAGTGAACCACTACGGAGTTTTATCAAACAAAGTTTATTTAAGGATATAGTCAACATACAGAAAAAGAAGATTAGAAAGAACTTCCATCAATTACAAGTGAAAACAAAACAACCACAATAACGTATAACTCAACATATATATCAGATGTTCCAATCCAAACCAGCATCCTATAATCAAATCCCTTTAAACAGATCTATCAGGGCACAGGCTAAAGCCCACGTAAAACTGGATTCCAGTTCCTTGTGTTGAATGCAGATTTCAAATTATCTTGAAATATCAGAGCAATTGTTCTTGTCAACTCCCCAAAACATCAAAACACAGGTTTTTTTTTACTGTCAGATCGCAAACAAGATATGTTTTCAGCTAACCGGTAAAACTTCCAAGATAAAAAGAGAGAGGATCCTCTTTAAGTTTCTAACACTACAACCAAAGCCAAACTAAAAACAACCCTTGTCACCTGACCGACGATTTTATTTTCCTCCCACCAATGACATCACATTAGACTGTGAGCATGATTTAAAAAAAAACTTTCTGAAAGAGACATTAACATCACAAAATGGGATATTTTGTACAGAATGCAAGCAAGATTTTTGAATGTTGTTATAGTGCAACAATCCAGAGAAGTGAAAAGTATTCCTTCAAATTCATTTCTTGCGCCCTGTATTTGGGAGTCAGGGGGTGAGTTACTCAGCGCAGGATTCGTAACCTCTGACCTGCTGTAGTAGCCATAGTACGTGTATGGTTTATTCCAATACAGTGCCTAGAAAATGGCAATGCCATTGAATGTCGAAGGGCGATAGTTATATCTTTTCTTGTTGAAGAGGTATTCGATTTTTTGTTGTACTTTCATCATCCAAAACATATAATCTTACACTTCCCCAATTATATTCTGTCTTTCATGTTCATTCACACTCAGTCAACTTTCAATTCTTAGCCTTCCCAACGCAGCGTACTTTCCCACATCACTCACTATTGGCTGAAAGGTTGAATACATTTCACTTGATCACTTCATATTGAACAACCTATATCATTTGAGATTCAGCACTACTTCTTATGCCATACCATTCATGACAACATGTCACTCAGAAATGAAATTTATTTCTGACTGTTGTCTATAAGAGAAAACCTGAGCTCGAATGTGTTCCCTGTACATTGAAGATAATAGTTCTCGGGTCCGCAATGGTTTCACGGAGTACTGCCTGATGACTTGATTCCAATGGCCATTTCAGTTTAGGAATTGCTGCTATTTCACTTAATTTAATACAATTATCAGTTTGAAGGTTCAAATTCCACCAAGTTCCAGAGTAGTTGCTTCAGGATACATTGATGCTATAAATACTCTGACAAATCTGGAAATTCATTCGTATTTGGACAGAGCCAGTTTTGCGTCTTCCATCACACAGAAACATAACATAGAACATTGAAGCACAGTATAGGCCCTTCGACCCTTGATGATGTGCCGAGCTTTGTCCAAAACCAAGATCACGCTATCCCACTCCCTATCATTCTGGTGTGCTCCGTGTGCCTATTCAATAACCCTTTGAAAGTTCCTAAAGTGTCTGACTCCAATATCACAGCAGTCCATTCCCCACCTCAACCACTCTCTGACTAAAGAACCTACCTCGGACATCCCTCCTAAATCTCCCACCATGAACCGTATAGTTACGTCCCTTAGTAACAGCTACGTCCACCTGAGGAAAATAGTCTCTGAATGTCCACTCTATCTATCCCCTTTACCATCTTATAAACCTCTATTAAGTCGCCTCTCATCCTCCTCCGCTCGAAAGAGAAAAGCCCTAGCTCCCTCAACCTTTCCTCATAAGACCACCCCTCCAAACTAGGCAGCATCCTGGTAAATCTCCTCTGCACTCTCTCCAATGCTTTCACATGCTTCTTATAGTGAGGTGAACAGAACTACACACAATATTCCAAATGTGGTCTCATCAAGGTTCTGTATAGCTGCAGCATAAGCCCACAGCTCTTAAACTCAAACCCCCGTTAATAAATGTTAACACACTATAAGCCTTCTTCACGGCTCTATCCACTTGAGTGGCAACATTCAAAGATCTGTGGATATGAACCCCAAGATTTCTCTCTTCCTCCATATTCCTCAGAACCCTGCCATTGACCCTGTAATCTGCACTCAAATTTGTCCTTCCAAAATGAGTCAACTCACACTTATCAGGTTTAAACTCCATCTGCCACTTTTCAGCCCAGATCTGCATCCTATCAATGTCTCTTTGCAGCCTACAACAGCCCTGCGCTTCACCCACTACTCCACTAACCTTGGTGTCATCAGCAATTTTACTGACCCACCCTTCGGCCCCCTCCTCCAAGCCCTTGATAAAAATCACAAATAGCAGAGGACCCAGCACTGATCCCTGTGGTGCGCCGCTAGTAACTGGCCTCCAGTCTGAAAATTTTCCATCCACCGCCACACTTCATCTTTTATGAGATAGCCAGTTACTTATCCAATTGGCCAAGCTTACCTCTATCCCACACCTTCTTGCTTTCCTCATGAGCCTACCATGGGGAACCTTATCAAATGCCTTGCTAAAATCTATGTGTATGACATCTACTGCTCTACCTTCATCTACATACTTACTTACCTCCTCAAAGATTCAATCGAATTTGCAAGGTGAGACTTACTCTTCACGAATCTATGCTGGCTATCCAAGATTAAACTGCATCTTTCCAAATGGTCATAAATCCTAACCCTCAGGGCCTTTCCCATTAACTTACTGCCCACTGAAGTAAGACTAACTGGCCTATCATTACCAGGGTCATTCCTATTTCCTTTTGTGACAGAGGAACAACATTCGCCACTCTCCCGTCCTCTGGCACTATCCCTGTGGACAGTAACGACACAAAGCTCAAAGCCAAAAGCTCTGAAATCTCATTCTTTATATCCCAAAGAATCCTAGGATATAACCCATCTGGCCCAGGGGACTTATTGATCCTCAGGTTTTTCAAAATTTCTAATACGTCTTCCTTCAGAACACCTACTTCCTCCAGCCTATCAGCCTGTATCATACTCACATCTCAAAAACGTGGTCCCTCTCCTTTGTGAACACTGAAGAAAAGTATTTATTCATCACCTCTCCTAACTCTTTTGACTCCATGCACAAGTTCCCACTACTATCCTTGACCAGCTCTAACCTCACCCTGGTCATTCTTTTATTTTTCACATAAGTGGAAAAAGCCTTAGTGTTTTCCTTGGGATAACATCACGGCAGTACGGAGAGGAGGTGTTTCTGATTTGGATATGGATGTTTCCATTTGCTTTAAGATAGCTATAGAGAATGTTAGGTTTCACCCAAAAGTTAAAATTCTAAATTGCCGATTTTGATGGTATCAGACTTTCAAAAGTTGATTTTGGCATGTTTGTTGGCAGGCAAAGGGACATCTGGTAAGTGGGAGGCTTTCAAAATTGTGTTGGTTCAGGCTAAAAACATTCCTGTTCGAGTGAAGGGCAATCCTGGAAACATGGGAATCCTGGATGACTTGGGATATTGAAGTCCTGGTCAAAAAGGAGGAGGAGGAGGAGGCATATGACATGCATAGGCAGCTGGGATCAAATGCATCCCTTGAAAAGTATAGAGGATGTTGGAATAGAGTTAAGAGAGAAATCAGGTGGATCAAAAGGGGACATGAGATTGCTTTGGCAGATAAAGCAAGAATCCAAAGAGCTTCTACAAATATACAAAGGGCAAAAGAGTAACTAGGGAAAGAATACAATCTCTTAAGGATCAATAAGATCATCTATGTGTGGATCCACAAGAAATGAATGAGATTCTAGAAGAATATTTCTCATCAGTATTTACTGTTCAGAAACATGTAGATGTTAGGGACTTTAGGGAAATAAATTGTGACATCTTGAGGAGAAAACATATTATAGAGACAGAGGTGCTGGAAGTCTTAAAATGGATCAATGATAATAAATCCCCGGGACCTGATGAATGCATCCCAGAACATTGTGGGAATTTAGGGAGGAAATTGTGGGGTCATTTGGCAGAGATATCTGAATCATCGACAGTCATAGGTGAGGTGCTGAAGAATGGAGGGTGTCAAGTGTTGTGCCTTTCTTTAAGGAGAACTGCATGGAAAAATCTGTGAATGACAGACCAGTGAACCTAACATCTGTAATGGGTTAGATGTTAGAAAATATTGTGAGAAACAGGATTTATAGGCATTTAGAGAGGCAAAGACTGATTAAGAACAGTCACCAAGGCTTAATGAGTGGAAGACTATGTCTCACAAATTTGATGAAGCTTTTTAAGGGGGTGACCAAGAACGTTGATGAAAACAGTGCAGTCGAAGTCTATATAGGTTTAACACAGACCTTTGACAAGATACCACATGGCAAGCTGTTGCACAAGGTTAAATCTCATGGGATTCAGTGTATGGTAGCTAATTGGATACAAAATTGGTTTGATGACAGAAGGCAGGGTTGTTATAAAGCTGGTAAGCATAATCCTCTGCTATTTTCACCAATTCCAGCATGATGCCACCACCAAGCACATTTTCCCTTCACTCCCTCTGTCTGCATTACGCAGAGACCATTCCCTCTGGGATAACCTAGCCCACTCCTCAAGAAACCCAACACCTCTCCCTTCGCTCATGGCACCTTCCCATGCAATCGCAGGTGTAACACCTGGCCCTTTACCTCTTCCATGCTTATCATTCGAGGTCCAAAACACAATTTCTAGGTTAAGCTTGCACCTCCTTCAATTTGGTGTATTGCATTCGCTGCTCCCAATGTGGCCTCCTCTTTATCGGAAAGACTACACTGGGTGATCGCTTTGCTGACAACCTTCGGTCTGTGTGCAATCTCGACCCTGACCTTCCAGTTGCTTGCCATTTTAACACATGATACTGCTCCCATGCCCACATGCCTCTCCTAGGCATGCTGCAATGTTCCAGTGAAGCTCAACACAATTCGGAGGAATGGCATCTCACCTTCCGGCTAGGCACTTTACAGCCTTTCACTCTCAACATCAAATTCAATGACTTCAGATGATTAGCTCTACACCACATCAACCCCTTTGTTTTATTTTGTTTTTACTGTTCTCTACTTTTTATTTCTTTGTCTCTCTTTATTCCAATCCCCCACTATTCGCCCCTACTTTATCGCCACCTTTCCTTACCTTTCTCCCCTTTTGCTTCCCCTTCCCCCGTTTTCGAAATTTTATCTCTCTCCCACCCATCCCTCTCTCATCACCTCCCCACCCCCCGCCCTCCTGCATTTTCATCTGTCATAGCTTACCCTCCGATTTTACCTTATCTGCTGTTTGACCATTCACACCCTTTATTCTCTCTATGGGCTGCCATTAGTAGCTTTTTCCCTGGTTTCTGTGCCAATGACTCATCTTTCATTCCCTCATTAAGCAGTTTTCTATGCGTTTAGCTTTGACAAAGGATCATCTCAACTCAAAATGTCAGCTCTTTTCTCTTCTTACAGATGTTTCCAGACCTGTTGAGATTTTCCAGCATTTTCTCTTTTGGTGTTTGCAGAAGCTTGTTTTTCAAACTGGAGGCCTGTGACCAGCAGTGTGCCTCAGGGATCAGTGTTAGGTCGATGTTATTTGTCACTTATGTTAATGATTCGGATTGGAATTTAGGATGCATTGTTAGTAAGTTTGCAAATGACGCCAAGTTTGGTGGCATAGTGGACAGTGAAGAAGGTTATCTAGGATTGCAACTGGATTTTGATCAATTGGGTCAGTGGTCTTATGAATGGCAAATGGTGTTTAATTAGATAAATGCAAGATGATGCATTTTGGTAGATCGAAGCAGGACTTAGTTAATGGTAGGGCATTAAGGAGAGTTATAGAACAAAGATCTAATGGTATAGCTCCATAGCTCCTTGAAAGTGGAGTCACAAGTGGGCAAAGTGGTAAAAGAAAGATATTCAGCATGCCTAGTTTTATTGGTCAGAGCATTGAATACAGGAGTTGGGACATCTTGTTGAAGTTGTACAAAACATTGGATGGAGCACATTTGTGTCGATTCTGGTTACCCTATGATAGAAGGGATAATATTAAACTAGAAAGAGTGCAGAAAAGAATACTCCTTTCCTAACTTTCCTTTCCTCGTACCCAGCAGGGGAAGTATTCCAGTATTTTGCCTGCTTCCTAATATCAGATATTTCTTTTAAGAGATTCCAAGGCCCATACTTTTCCCTCCCATTTCTATCAAGATGACAGATTGTTCTCATCCCTTACTTAATATTTACTGTTCCTTTTTCCTTCAAAATATCCTATAATCTAGCACTCAACAGGGACTAGATTACTGTGGGATGTAGGTCTGGGCTGCAGAAGATCGAACCATAAAATCTCTCATAATGTGAGTGGAAGGAGCACTGAGCACAGTTTAAAGAGATGTGTATTGTCTCCAGACAGTACAGTAAGTGAGGTTTTGCAAACCCAGACAAGTCATGGGGGTTATATATAGTGTGAATGCCCGTAACCACTGAAGTGTTTGCCAACAGGAAAGGAACAGTCTTGCCTGATGACTGTCGAGCGATGTTCATTCATCAATTTTTGTAGCGTCTGCTTGGTCTTCCCAATGTACCATGCTTCAGGACATCCTTTCTTGCAACGTATTAGGTAGACAACAGTGGCCAAGTTGCAAGAGTATGTACCATGTACCTGGTGGATAGTGTTCTCACGTGTGATGATGTCATCCATGTCAATGATCCGGCATGTCTTGCAGAAGTTGCTGTGGCAGGGTTGTGTGGTATTGTGGTCACAATGTCTGGAGACAATGCACATCTCTTTAAACTGTGCTCAGTGCTCCTTCCACTCACATTGTTAGCCACTTTAAGAATTGAATAACAGGTTAGCTGTAAAGATTCACATTCTATTCAGGAATCTGTAAACTGTCTGTGCTGTTATATGCTCTTTCTGAGGCCAGAACTCTCCATCCACCTGACAAAGAGGGAAACCTCAAAAGCTTGTGAGTTTACTATCAGATAAATTGTTGTAGCCAAATGCTTGGGGTTACAAGGGTAGGGACAGGATGAATTGGGGGACTGAAGTGGGATGCTGCTTTAGAAAGTGGAAGCTTTGAGGAGTGTGAGAGAGCCAGGGTTTTTATGATTCTATCTTCTGCAGTCCAGACCTCCATCCCACAGTAATCTAGTTCCTGTTTAGTGCTAGATTAGAAGATATTTTGAAGGAAAAAAGAACAGTAAATGTTAAGAACAAAGAAAGAACAAAGAACAAAAACAGCCCGGGAGACAGGCCCTTCGGCCCAACGAGCCCGCGCCGCCATTTTAACATTACCAGTCCCCCTCCACCCATGAACCTTATCTATGCTTATGGCATTCCACATTGAGGGAAAACTAATTTAGGGACAATTTATGACCTCCAGTCAACCTAAAAGCACATCTTTGGGGTGTGGGAGGAAACCGGAGCACCCGGAGAAAAGCCACACAGGCAAGGGGAGAATGTGCAAGCTCCCACAGACACTGGCCCAAATCCAGGTGTCTGCACAGCAAACAGTGATAGTCACTGAGCTGTTGTGTTGCTCAGCATCTGGTCCAGTTTAAGCACACACTAACGACATGAAGTACTAGGCTATTCTTGAACATCCAAGAGCAGCCTTTGTACGACCCATCACGTGTATGCCCCTCGTTGGACAAGAAGGCGGACCGACTTAAAACCTGTGAATTAAAAGAGAAAAACATTAGTATCATTCCACATTCTTATACATTACCAGGGACGTCCTAATGCTACTGACCCTTATTTAAAACAATATCCTATATCCTTCCACCTCCAACCCACTCATGTGCATGTCTAAGTAACTCTTAAACAACTCCAGCGTGCCTGCCTCCACCACCTTGCTTGGCAGAGCATTCCATACCCCCACTACCCTCTGTGTGAACAACCTCCCTCTAATATCCGTGTCATACATCTCCCCCCTCATCCTAAGACCGTGGCCCCTCGTACTGTGCGTTTCTAACATAGGAAATAGCTTACCACTGTTTACTCTATCTATACCCTTCATAATCTTATTTACCTCTATTAGATCTCCCCTCAGTCGCCGTCTTTCAAGGGAAAACAGCCCCAATTTGCTCAATCTTTCCTCATAACCCAATCCTTCCATACCAGGCAGCATCCTGGTAAACCTCCTCTGCACTCTCTCCAGGGTCTCCACTTCTTTCGGGTAGTAAGGCGACCAGAACTGGACGCAGTACTCCAAATGCGGCCTGACCAACACTCTATGCAACTGCAACATTAGACTCCAGCTCTTATACTCTCTACCCCTTCCTATAAAGGCTAACATACCATAACCTTTCTTCACAGCCTTTTCCACTTGTATTGCCACCTTCAAAGACTTGTGCACTTGCACCCCCAGGTCCCGCTGCGTTTCTACACTCTTTATCATATAACTCCCCCCTACATTGTTTCTGCCAAAATGCATCAAATCACATTTATCAGGATTAAACTCCATTTGCCATATATCTGCCTAATATATCAGCCTATCTGTATCCCGATGTATTGCCAGACACTTCTCCTCACTACCCGCCAAACCAGCCATCTTCGTGTCATCTGCAAATTTGCTGACCGCACCACTTACTCCCTCTTGGAAGTCATTTATATACACTACAAAAAGAAGAGGTCCCAGTACTGAGCCCTGCGGCACACCACTAGTGACAGACGTCCAGCTAGAAAAGGACCCTTCCACTACTACTCTCTGTTTCCTCTTACCAAGCCAGTTCTCAACCCATTTGGTTTCCTGGCCTTGTATTCCATGAGCCTTCATCTTTTCAACCAACCTACCATGAGGGACTTTGTCAAATGCCTTATTGAAATCCATATAGACGAAATCAACGGCTCGTCCTTCGTCAACCGTTTTTGTCACCTCCTCAAAAAATTCTACCAGATTCGTAAGGCAAGACTTCCCCTTTACAAAGCCATGCTGCGCATCCCTAAATAAGTAAGGGATGAGAAAAATCTGCCATCTTGATATAAATGGGAAGGAAAAGTATGGGCCTTGGAATGTCTTAAAAGGAATGTCTGAGATTAGGAAGCAGGCAAAGTATTGGAATATTTTCCCTGCTAGGTACTAGGAAAGGAAAGTTAGGAAAGGAGTATTGATGAAGGGAAGGGTGAGAGTGGGTTCCTTCCTGAAAATGCAGGAGAAAGCCTAAAATTTGGAGAAGGAGTTTCTTATCTCAGAAAAGATTCAATTTTGCACTTTGAAAATGGTTATTTTGGCCTTTATTGCAAAAGGTTTTGAATATAGTAATAAATATGTCTTACTGCAATTATATAGAGCCTTGTGGAGGTTGATTAGCTCACTTGGCTGGATTGCTCGTCCCTGAGGCAAAGAAATACCAACAGTAAGGGTGAATTGCCATACTGTGTGAGGTCAATGATGAAGACCGTGCCTTCTCAACCTTGTCCCTCGCTTGAGGTACAGTGATCCTCAAGTTAAATTACCACCAGTCAGCTCTCCCTCTCAAAGAGAGGAGCAGCTTATGGTCGTTTGGGGCAATGGTGACTTTACTTTATGTAGAACCGTGGTGAGACCGACCTGGAGTATTGTGTGCCAAAGAAAATATAAATTTGCCATGATAGGAGTGTAATGAAAGTTGTGCTTATCTGATTTTTGAGATGGAGAGATTGTCCTATGGGGAAAGATTAAATATACTGAGGCTTTATCTATTGAAGTTTAGAATATTGAGGGGTCACCTCATTCAAATATTCAAATTCTTACAGTGATTGAGTCGATGCAGAAAGGATGTTACTCCTGGCTAGTGGGTCTAGAATCAGGGTCCGCAGTCTCAAGGTAAGGGGTTGGCCAATTTGGACTGAGATGAGGAGGAATTTCTTCAGTGTGGTGAATGTTTGGCATTAGTTGATCCAGAGGACTGTGGAGGCTCGGTCACTGAGTATGTTCAAGACTGAGATCATTAGGTTTCTACATATTAATGGTGGAGGAAAATTGTGTTGAAGTGGATTATCCATGATCTCATGGAACAGAATGGAGCTGGGTAGAAGGGCCGACTCACGCTCATATTTGTTATAGCTTCATAGAGGTTTAGAGCATGGAAATAGGCCCTTATGCCCCACTTGTCAATGCCGCGCAGTTTTTAACAATTTAGCTAATCCCAATTGCCGGCATTTAGTTCATATCCCTCTATACCAATCTTACCTATGTAACTGTCTGAAAGCTTTTCAAAAGATATAATTGGGTCCACCACTACTACTGCCTCTGGCAACTTGTTCCAGACACACTCAACCTACTGTGTGAAAAATTGGATCTTTTTGTATCTTTCCCCTCTCACCTTAAACCTATGCTCTCGAGTTTTAGACTCCCCTATCATTAGGAAAAGGTATTTATTATCAGTCTGATCTTTTCCCCACATTATTTTATAGATCTCTGTAAGATCACCCATACGTCTCCTGTACTCCACAGAAAAGGTGCCAGTCTCTTTCTAGTTTAATATTATCCCTTCTATCATAGGGTGACCAGAACCTACACAAATGTGCTCTGTCCAATGTTTTGTACAGCTTCAACAAGATGTCCCAACTCCTGTATTTGATGCTCTGACCAATAAAACCAAGCATGCTGAATGTCTTTCTTTTACGACTTTGTCCACTTGTGACTCCACTTTCAAGGAGCTATGAAGCTATACCCCTAGATTTTTGTTCTACATAATACCATTAAAATGGTAATGCCAGACTATTAACTGAGTAAGTCCTGGTTCGATCTACCAAAATGCATCACCTTGCATTTATCTAATTAAACACCATTTGCCATTCATAAGACCACTGACCCAATTGATCAAAATCCAGTTGCAATCCTAGATAACCTTCTTCACTGTCCACTGTGCCACCAACCTTGGTGTCATTTGCAAACTTACTAACAATGGCTCCTAAATTCCCATCTGAATCATTAACATAAGTGACAAATAACATGGACTTAATACTGATCCCTGAGGCACACTGCTGGTCACAGGCCTCCAGCTTGAAAAACAAGCTTCTGCAAACACCAAAAGAGAAAATGCTGGAAAATCTCAGCAGGTCTGGAAACATCTGTAAGAAGAGAAAAGAGTTGACATTTTGAGTTGCGATGATCATTTGTCAAAGCTAAACGCATAGAAAACTGCTTAATGAGGGAATGAAAGCATTTATTATCCTTAAATATTTGCCTTTGAAAAAGTGGTAACAAGCTGCCTTCTTCAACCATTGCATTCTCAGATGTGTGCACATCTTCAGTGCTGTTCGGGGATTAATTCCTGGATTTGGACACAGGTGACTGTGAAGGAATGGTAATATATTCCCAGGTCAGGATGGTGAAAGACTTTGAAGGGAACAACCGTGTAGTGATGTTCTCAAGTGTCTGCTGCCCTTGTCCTTCTAGGTGGTACAGGTCGCAGTTTCTTTTTATTCATTAGACATGGGCTTTGCTGGCTATGATGTGGAGATGCCGGCTTTGGAGGGGGTAAGCAGAGAAAGCAATTTGTGCTGGCCCACATTTATTGTCCATCCTAGTTGCCCCCAGGCAGTTGAGAGTTACGTAAGAATATAAGAACATAAGAAATAGGAGCTGGAGTAGGCCTTCTAGCCCTTTGAGCATGCCCCACCATTGAATAAGATCATGGCTGATCTGAAGTGGATCAGTTCCACTTTCCCGTTTTCTCCCCATAACCCTTAATTCCCTTGTCTATCAGAAATCTATCTACCCGGGACTTAAACATATTCAACGAGGTAGCCTCCACCACTTCAATGGGCAGAGAATTCCAGAGATTCACCACCCTTTGAGTGAAGAAGTTCCTCCTCAACTCCGTTCTAAACTGCCCCCCACCCCTTCATTTTGAAGCTGTGCCCTCTTGTTCTGTTTTCCCTTCTAAGCGGAAAAAATCTCTCTACTTCTACCCTATCTAGCCCCTTCATTATCTTGTAAGTCTGTATAAGATCCCACCCCCGCTCCCCAGCCTTCTAAACTCCAACGAGTACAGGCCCAGTCTCTTTAATCTCTCCTCATGAGCCAACCCCCTCATTTCCGGTATCAGCCTGGTGAACCTTCTCTGTACTCCCTCCAAGGCCAATATATCCTTACACAAATAAGAGGACCAAAACTGCACACAGTACTCCAGTTGTGGCCTCACCAGTACCTTCTACAGTTTCAGCAAGACCTCCTTGTTTTTATATTCTATCCCCCTCACTATAAAGGCCAACATTCCATTCGCCTTCTTGATCACCTGCTGCACCTGCAGACTGAGCTTTTGTGATTTGTGCACAAGGTTCCTCTGCACAGTAGCATGCTGCAGCTTTTCACCCTTTAAATAATATTCCCCCCTACTATTATTTCTACCAAAGTGGATAACCTCACATTCACTAACGTTATACTCCACCTGCCAGGTCCTCGCCCACTCACTCAGCCTATCCAGATCTCTCTGCAGAGTTTCCGCATCCTCCACGTAATTCACTTTTGCACTCATCTTCATGCCATCAGCAAATTTTGATAACCTACAATCAGCCCCCTCCTCCAGATCATCAATGTATATGGTAAACAGTTGAAGCCCCAGCACCAATCCCTGTGGCACTCCACTAGTCACCAACTGCCAACCAGAAAAGCATCCATTGATTCCAACTATCTGCTTCCTCTTAGATAACTAATCCTCAATCCACGCTAACAAAGGGGATAGTGAAGGGGATTGAATATAAAAGTAGGGAGGTCTTGCTGCAGCTGTATAGGGCATTGGTGAGGCCGCAGCTGGAGTACTGTGTGCAGTTTTGGGCGCCGCACCTGCGCAAAGATATTTTGGCCTTGGAGGGAGTGCAGAGGAGGTTTACTAGGCTGATACCGGAGTTGAGGGGGTTGAGCTATGAGGAGAGGCTGAATAAACTAGGCTTGTACTCGTTGGAGTTTAGTAGAATGAGGGGAGATCTCATTGAGACGTATAAGATGATGAATGGGATGGATAGGATAGAAGTGGAGAGACTCTTCCCGCTTAAAAAAGACAGTAGGACTCGGGGGCACAGCCTCAAGATAAAGGGGGGGCGTTTTAGAACGGAGTTGAGGAGGAACTTCTTCACTCAAAGGGTGGTGAATCTCTGGAATTCTCTACCCGTTGAAGTGGTGGAGGCTGCCTCGCTAAATATTTTCAAGAAGCGGGTTGATGGGTTTTTGATAAGAGAGGGGATTAAGGGTTATGGGGAGAGGGCCAGAAAGTGGAACTGAGCCACGACAGATCAGCCATGATCTTATTGAATGGCGGGGCAGGCTCGAAGGGCCAGATGGCCTACTTCTGCTCCTATTTCTTATGTTCTAACACTTCACCCCTAACTCTGTGTACCTTAACCTTCTGCAGCAGCCTTTTGTGAGGCACCTTACTGAATGCCTTCTGGAAAACTAAAAGCACCGCATCCACTGGTCGCCCTCTGTCTACCGCACGAGTCACATCTTCATAAAAATCCAGTAAATTTATTAAACACAACTTCCCCTTCATGAATCCGTGCTGCGTCTGCGTGATCAAACCATTCTTTTCTAGGCGTCTTGCTATTTCTTCTTTGATGGTGGATTCTAGCATTTTTCCAATTACAGATGTTAAGCTAACCAGCCAACAGTTCCCTGCCTTTTGTCTGCTACCATTTTTAAACAGTGGCGTAACATTAGCTGAATTCCAATCCACCAGCACTTCCCCAGAGTCCAGCAAATTTCGATTAATAATTACTAAGGCATCTGCTTTTACTTCTGCCATTTCTTTCAGAACCCTGGGAAGCATTCTATCCAGTCCCTGGGTCTTGTATACCTTCAGTCCCATTAGTCTACTAAGCACTACCTGTCTAGTAACAGTAATTGTATTAAGGACCTCATTCCCTACCAACCCGCTATCTTCAATATTTGGTAAGCTATTTGTGTCCTCCTCCATGAAGACCGACACAAAAAACTTATTCGAAGTCTCAGCCATTTCCTCATTACCTGCTGTTAAATCCCTGCTCTTGTCCTCCAAGGGTCCAACATTCGCTCTAGCCAGTCTCTTCTTCTTAATGTATTTGTAAAAAACTTTTAATATCTTTTTTCTATTTAGAGTTAGTTTAGCTTCATACTCTATCTTTCCTTTCTTTATCGCTTTCTTACTCATTCTTTGTTGTTTTTTAAATCTTTCCCAATCATCCAATTCCCTACTATTTTTAGCCGCTCTGTACGCATTGGTTTTTAATTTAATACTCTCCTTTATTTCCTTCGATATCCCCAGCTGGTTATCCCTTTTCTTATAGTCCTTCTTTACCATTGGAATATATTTCTGCTGAGTACCGAAAAAGATCTCCTTAAAAATTCTCCACTGTTCCTCAGCTGTCCTATTAACCAATCCGCACCCCCAATCTACAGCAGCCAATTCTGTCCTCATCTTATCATACTTCCTTCTGTTCAAGCAGAGGACACTGCTTTGGGACCCTACTTTCTCACGCTCCATCTGCGTCAGAAATTCAACCATATTGTGATCACTTGTCCCAAGAGGATCCCTCACAAGAAGCTCCCTAATTCTACCTGCCTCGTTACACAGTAACAGATCTAAGATAACTCTCTCCCTCGTACGTTCTGTAACATACTGTTCAAGGAAACTATCCCGACAGCATTCGAAGAACTCTTGCTCAAGCCCACTGCATCCGACTTGAGCTAACTAATCAACATGCAGATTAAAATCCCCCATAATTATCGCTGTTCTCTTTTTGCACACATCAATTATTTGCATGTTTATAGCCTGCCCCACCTCAAAATTGTCCAACGAGGGGCATACATGTGATGGGTCATACTAGGGCTGCTCTTGGATGTTCGAGAATAGCCTAGTACTTCATGTCATTAGCGTGCACTTAAACTGGACCAGATGCTGGGCAACACGACACCTCAGTGACTATCACTGTTTGCTGTGCAGACACATGGATTTGGGCCAGTGTCCGTGGGAGTTTGCACATTCTCCCCGTGCTTGTGTGGGTTTTCTCCGGGTGCTCTGGTTTCCTCCCACACCCCAAAGATGTGCTTTTAGGCTGATTGGAGGTAATAAATTGTCCCTAAATTAGTTTCCCTCAATGTGGAATGCCATGAACAATAGATAAGGGTCATGGGTGGAGCGGGGACTGGTAATGTTAAAATGGCGGCATGGGCTCGTTGGGCCAAAGGGCCTGTTTCCCAGGCCGTTTTTTTGTTCTTTGTTCTTTGTTCTATTATTTGGGGGCCTATAGACCACACCCACCAGTGACTTTTTCCCCTTACTATTCCATGTTTTGCTCGTTGAGCCCTACATCTTGTCTTACTACTGCCCTGATATTATCCTTTATTAACAGAGCTACCACACCTACTTTTTCCTCCTGTCTATCCTTCTTAAATGTCTGATACCCTGGATGTTTAGTTCCCAGTCCCAGTCACCCTGCAACCACGTTTCCATAATGGCCACTAGACCATACTCATTTGTGCTGATTTGTGCAATCAGTTCATTCACTTTCTTTCGAATGCTTCATTCATTCAGGTAAAGTATATTTATGCCAGTCTTAATCTGGACCCTATTTGTGGAAATGCTACGAACCTCTCCCATGCCCCTTTCTCCTTTAATGAGTGGAATGTCGTCAACATTAATCTGCGTTTGTAACCTCTCTTTTACTTTAGGTTTTGTAATTCCCCCTACCTCTGCACCCTCTTCCACCACCCCCCCTCCAACACCCCGCAACCCCCCCGCCACCCCCCCCCCCCCACCCCCGCAACTAATTAGTTTAAAGCCCTATCTACAGCGCTATTTACACGATTTGCCAGGACTCTGGTTCCAGCACGATTCAAACGAAGTCCATCCCATCTGAACAGCTCTCATCCGCGTCAATGCCCCATAAATTCGAACCCATTGCTGCCACACCATTCCTTGAGCCACGCATTCACCTGCATAATCTTATTTACTCTGCACCAATTTGCGCGTGGTTCAGGCAGTAATCCAGATTTAAACATTTTGTTGGTTCTGCTTTTAATTTGCTTCCCACCTTTTCGTACTCCTTTGCAGATCCTTAGTTCCAATTTTGCATATGTGATTGGCGCCCGCATGAACCACAACAACTGGATACTCACCCTCCCACTCCAGGTTCCTCTGCAGCCCAGATCAGACATCCTGTACCCGAGCACCAGGCAGGCAACACAACCTTCAGGATTCTTTATCCTTGTCACAAAGGACAGTGTCTAAACCCCTGACTACACTATGCCCAATTGCCGTTAGATTTCTCTTTACTTCTTCTGCTTCGATGGCTCTCTGCACTACTATACCGTTTACAGTTTGCTCATCCACCTTGCAGTCCTCGTTCTTGTCCACACTGGGAGCAAGAACCTCAAATCTGTTGTGCAGATTCAGGGGCTGAGGCTTTTGGGACTCCCCTCCTTCCTCCCTCCACTCCCGTCCTTCCTTCCCCACTCCTCTCCTTCTTCCCCCCATTCCCCTCCTTCCTACCCCTACTCCACTCCTTCCTCCCCTTTGGTAGCAATTGACTACCAAAATCGTTCAATAACCAGGTTTTTTCCGACATTACTGCAACAAACAACGTCACCAGTTACGATCAATACAAATACTACTTTATTTTAGCCTCCAGGACATTGGTCCAAAACTGAGAATAAGTGTTGTTAAGTTTAAATTTGCTACATCTACCAGTTATTCAAAAGCACTTTGAACTTCACAAATCTTTTTTATAAGTTTACACGATGTGGGAATATTTGGCAATTCCGGGATTTATTGTCCATCTTTATTGCCCTTCAGAATATGGGACTTAATGTCTTTATTGAACTGCTGTAGTCCATGTGATGCATTTACAGGCACGGTACGATTATGGAGGGAGTCCTTGGATTTTGACCCAGCGACAGTGAAGGAACGGTGATGTCGTCCCATGCCAGGTTGGTGAGTGACTTGAAGGGAAAGTGTTCGAAGTTGATGTTTCCATATTCCGGATTCCATTGTCCTTCCAGATCGGAGCAGTGATTAGCTTGGAACGTGCTGTCTCAGAGACTCTGGGAATTTACAGCAGTGCATCTTTTGCATGGTCCAGATTGCTGAATTGTCCGTCCATGTTAGAAGGATGGAATATTTGTGAACGTGATGCAAATTAAGCGGCAGTTCATTTCTGAATCCGATGAGCTAATTTAGCAACATTTCAGCTGCATTCATCCAGACCATAGAAGATACTCTATCACATTACGTATACCTTTTTGATGGCGGACAGGTGTTCTGGACTCAGCGGACGAGTAACTCGCTGCAGCATCCCTAGCCTCTGAATAGTTCTTGTACCCAACATATTTATATGCGTAGTCTATGTAACTTTCCAATAAATCGTAACCCTCCAAGATATTGGTAGTGTGAGATTCATTAATGGAAATTACTCTGCATGTGAAGTCACAATAGTTAGATTCCTTCTTAGTGTAGTCAAAGAACAAAGAACAAAAAACAGCCCGGGAAACAGGCCCCTCGGCCCAATGATCCCCCGCTGCCACCTCAACACTACCATTCCCCCCCTCCACCCACGACCCCCATCCATTGTTTTACGGCCATCCACATTGAGGGAAACTAATCCAGGGACAACTTATCACTTCCAATCAGCCCAAAAGAACATCCCTGGGGCCTGGGAGGAAAATGGAGCACCCGGGGAAAAACCACGCAAGCACGGGGAGAATGCGCAAACTCCCACATACACTGGCCCAAATCCATGTGTCTGCACAGCAAACAGTGATAGTCACTGAGCTGTTGTGCTGCCCAGCATCTGGTCCAGTTTAAGCACACACTAACGACATGAAGCACTAGGCCAATCTCGAACAATCAAGAGCAGCCCAAGTACGACCCTTCGCGTGTACGCCCCTCGTTGGACAACAAGGCAGACCGACTTAAATCCTGTGAATGAAAAGAGAAAAAAACATTATTATCATGCCATATTCATTTACGTTACCAGGGACGCCCCAAAGCTAATGAACCTTATTTAAAACAATCTCCTATACCCACCCATCTCCAACCTACTCATGTGCCTGTCTAAGTTACTCTTAAACAACTCTAGCGTGCCTGCCTCCACCACCTTACTTGGCAGAGCATTCCATACCCCCACTACCCTCTGTGTGAAAAACCTCCCTCTAATATCAGTGTTATACTTCTCCCCCCTCACCTTAAGCCCATGGCCCCTCGTACTGTGTGTCTCTAACATAGGAAATAGCTTACCTCTGTTTACTCTATTTATACCTTTCATAATCTTATATACCTCTATTAGATCCCCCCTCAGTCGACGTCTTTCAAGGGAAAACAGCCCCAATTTGTTCAATATTTCTCTGCATGTGAAGTCAGAATAGTTAGATTCCTTTTTATTGTAGTCGGTCATTGTTTCACTCTTAGGTTATTGCCAACGTCAGCTGGCACTTCTCTGTTCAAGCTCGGATATTGTCCAGGGCCTATTCTGTTTAAATATTAGGTGCTTCAAACTCCAGTACAAGTAATTTTGAATCTTTTGCAAACATCAAAAATCTTCCCCATTTCTTATCATATGATGGAAGACAGGTCATTCATGAAGCAGTTCATCTGCGAACGCAGTCCTGCAGAATTCCTGTGGTGATGTTCTGGAAATTAGATGACTGACCTATTGGAACTGCATCCATATTACTTTGTGTTGGGTATGACTGCAAATAATGAACACCTTTAGTTTCCAGGTTTTCATGCAACTGCCTATGTTATAACACAGAATTGAGCTTTGTACAAAGATTGTCTGAACTAACTGGTGTCAAAATTACGGTGAGCTGATGGAACTGGTGAAACAATAAGCAATGCAATTTGGGGCATTTTCAGTCAATGTTGTTTCAAGTATACAACGGCTGGGGTTAGGTGTGCGTTGTCGAGAAGCATACATCCATCAACATTTCGTGCTGCATTGAAGACCATATGTCAGTTAGTAACTTAACTTACGTTTTGGATTCATTGATAGGCCAACATTTACTGACCATCCCTAGTTGCCTGTCAAAGTCATTTGGTAATTTTCTAAGTTACAAGTGCACCAACAGCGCCGCTGGGGGCTGGGGGAGATGAAAGATCCAGGATTTTGACAGAATGGCAGTACATTTCCAAGTCTGCATGGTGACTGATGAGGGGAACTTCCAGGATGTGATTATGAATGTGCTGAGCTTCATTCATCCAAGTCAGAGAGGACATTCCATCACACTGCTTCATGAATCGGAAGACATTGTCCTGCGGAATTTCTGCAGTGATATCCAAGAGATTAGATTATTTACCTCCTGCAACCACAACCATATTGCTTTGTGCAGGCTTTGACTTCAGATTACGAACCGTTTATTTTACAGATTCCATGCACATGCCAACGTATTTATATGGATGATTTACTTAAGTATCAGGTAAATGATAAACCTTTGGATGTTGGTATTGTGATTTTCAGTGAGGAAAATGTCATTGAATGTCAAGTATCAATGGTTGGATTATTTTGCATTGTAGATGAAAATTGTTTAGTTCTCGTGTGTTATCAAAGTCACTTGGTAATTTTCTGTTCCAGCATTTATCTGCAATTCTTGTCTTCTCGATGACACGCGGGCTCGTTCGGCCAAAGGGCCTGTTTCCCGGGCTGTTTTTGTTCTTTGTTCTTTGAAATCGGATTAAATGATGTGAAGCGGGGAGCAATCGAGCGAGCTGCTTTGTCCTGAATAGTGTGGAACATACTGAATGTTGTTGCGAGTGCACTCATCCAGACAAGCGGTATGTCGTCCATCACACTCCAGACCTGCGCCTTATAAATGAAGGACAAGCATTAGGCAACCAGAAAGAGAGTTTCTCGCCACAGGATTCCTAGCCTTTGAATTGCCGCGTAAGCCACTCTTGTATGTGGCTAGACCAGTTTAAATTCTATTTTGTTAACCCCCAGGATGTTGACAATGGAGGACTCAGTGACGTTAACGTCATGCACCGTTAACAGGCTAGTTAACATCTTTGAGATGCTCGGCACTTGTGTGGCGTGATTTTTTTCTATTGTTTTCTGCTAATACGTGGATATTGTACAGACCTTGTTTTTTCCCCCTATAGACTGCTTCAGTATCTGATGAGTTGCAAATTCTTGTCAATATTCAGCAGTCACCTGAAAACAAATCCACTCTTCCGGCCTTATGATGGAAGCAAGGTCATTGAAGAAGCAGCTGAAAATGTTTGGGCCCAGGACATCACACTGAATAACTCCTGCATTGTTGTCCTGGAACTGAGATAATTGACATAAATTCACCAAAAACATCCTTTGTTATCCCAGGTATGCGGTATGCTTCCAGTCAGCGTTTTCCCTTTTATTCCCATTGACGCCAATTAAGTTAGAGCTCCTTGACACTCGATCAAATGCTACTTTGGTGTCGTTGATTGTGACTTTCACCTGATACCTGATTTTCATATCTATAGTCCATGTTAAGATCAATTTCTTGTTAGTGATGGTGTTCGAAATTTTCCAAAGGAAATGCAACGTATCAGCAAAGTGCATTAACTTGATTGATCTGTGATAAGTGTACGCCTCGTTTTTAACTCAGCAATTTGTATATTGTCCCGGGTTTATTCTTATTCGTAGGATACTTGGAGAAGAGTGCCTTAAACCGACGCTGCAGGTCTACAGTTGGAAATGAAGATAGCTTAAAACGTAACTGGCGAGGCGTAAAACAAGCTGGACCCAAGCTCCAACTGTGCGCACAATTCAATAAACCCCTAGTCTACAATCCGCGCAGAAAAATAGCAAAAACCACTTGAAGTCAAATTCGGAAATTTCCACAGATATTCCATTACCGGGAAATTACCTCATTTCCCACAACCTGATTGTGCATTAAGCAATATAAGTAATATTTATCCGACAGGCTCTCTGCATTTCTCACGTGTTTGCTGCCTGAATCTACCAGAAGGTTAGAACCGATGGAAATTTAAACCATCAACATAAGTCCACAGTGAATCCAACGCAAATATTTGGGGGACCTATATTATGAAGACATGAAATATTATTTCCCCATGGTGGCTGACAAAATGGCGATTCATGGACTTGACGTATCAAATACCATATGCTCATCGATACCATTCACCACGCCGCACACTCACCAGTCTATTTTGATATAATTGCCTTCTGTTTCCAATGACTATTTCAGCTCATTAACATGCCAGAATACCTTGTTCGAAAGACATGCATTTGTATCATACAGCACTATCTTGTCATTTGCTTTCTGACGCCTTGGGTCAGTAGTCGTTTATAATCAAATCGGAGCCGCCCATTCGACGGATATCCGTCGGATCGATATATAACCTCAGCGTATTGTCTCTGTGTCCATATGCTCATGGGTTCGTCGCGTTGGGGCATATGTTTTTTGGTAATTTTCCTTCCAGGTAGATACAAATGCTGGAATTCGAGAGTAACTCTAACAGTGAGGCACATTAAATCGTTCCGGTATACGTGGACTGAATGGGCGATGTTATTTTCGGAGTATATATCAACTTTTATTGCAAATGCATAACTTAGCTTGTGTGTGTTCAATTTTCTTTTGATAGTTGCTCTGGGCACATCGGATATTGAAGCAATAAAGGCGCTCAGATTCACAAACGTAACCTTGCGATGTCCTTTCCCTTTCCATACCGACGTTACAAATGCAACGGCGTTTTGGTGGAAAGATGGTAATAAGGGGTTTTTGCAGGAGGACAGCGGAAAACGCTTCCAGATAATGAAAGGTGGAGCGTACCTTCATCTCCTGAATGTCGACGTACCGGATGCCGGAACATATCACTGTGCAGTCAAAATTCAGCCTCGGACGATTGTGAACGATATTTCTGTGCGACTTCTCATATATGGTGAGTTGAATTATGCCGTGTTTAATAGATGGAGTCAATCAAAAACAATTAATAGCGCTTTAAAATAAATAGTTGCAAAAGGCGGAAAGCAACTTCACATGATTGGAAGCACAAATGTTCAACAAAGAGGAAAACATGCAGTCGCAGCGACACTGCAAAGTTTATCAACTCCCTACCTTTAAAAAAATGCTACTTGAATTGAAGTTTGCCAAGCAAAGTATAAGGAAAACTAATAACTAAAACTCGTTTTCAATATGGGAACTTTGTTACTGGATGAATAATCTTATAGTCGCAAGCAATATTTACATTTTCAATGCTCTTTCGCTAATTATAAGAGAGCGGGGCTCACAATCCAAACTTTATGAGGCTTATGAAAACCTATGAAAAACACCACGTCGCAATATAAAAATACTGATTGTTAAATGATAAATGATGTCTGGTTTCCAGAGGGTACCATCTTTGGCAATCAGTCGCGGTTCAAGGTAAGATGTCCAGCCGTATTTTCCAACATAATTGCGCAGTTGTTCCAAGATCTTATTGTGGCGCTTGATCCGGGAGTTCAATAAATATTAGATGAACTGAAGGCAATAATGTTCGAAAGGAAGTTGGAAGTGGTGGCGGTGACAGAGACTTGGTTAAAGGAAGGGCAGGACTGGCAGTTGAATGTTCCCGGGTATAAGTGCTTCAGGCGTGATAGGGGTGGGTCGCTGAGAGGTGGGGGAGTGGCGTTGTTAGTTAAGGATTGCATCATAGCAGTGCAGAGGGAGGGAGGTATAGAGGATATAGGAATCGAGTCGCTTTGGGTGGAGTTGAGGAATAGGAAGGGAGATGTTACTATGTTGGATGGGGTGAGCTGTTTGATGGCAGGTCGACGCTGGGTATGTGGGAGTCTCTCAAGGGAAAACTAAAATCTTTGCAGGAAAGACATGTGCCGGTCAAGAGGAAGGATGGGAAGGGTAGGATTAGAGAGCCGTGGGTAACTAGGGATATTGAGGACCTGGTCAGGAGGAAAAGGGAGGTGTACATTAGATCTAGGCATTTGAGGACAGAGATAGCGTTAGAAGAATACAGAGAATGTAGGAGAGAACTTAAAAGGGGCATCAGAAAGGCAAAAAGGGGCCACGAAATGGCTTTGGCGGGTAGGATTAAAGAAAATCCTAAGGCATTTTACTCCTATGTTAGAAATAAAAAGATGGTTAGAGGGAAGATTGGTCCTCTCAGGGACAGAGGAGGGGAACTATGCTTGGAGCCTGGGGGAATGGGGGAGATCCTGAATGAATACTTTGCATCGGTATTCACGCAGGAGAGGGGGCTGATGTCTGGTGCTGGGCTTGAGGAGTTTGAGGATCCGTTGAGGGAAATAGTCGTCACGAGGGAAGAGGTGTTGGGACTTTTAGACAGTATAAAGACGGATAAATCTCCGGGGCCTGATGGCATCTATCCCAGGCTGCTAAGGGAGGTGAGGGATGAAATTGCTGGGCCTCTGACGCAAATCTTTGTCTCTTCTTTGGACACAGGTGAGGTCCCAGAGGATTGGCGCATTGCAAATGTAGTACCGTTGTTTAAGAAGGGTCAGAGGGATAACCCAGGGAATTATACGCCGGTGAGCTTGACTTCAGTTATAGGCAAGCTAATGGAGAGGATCCTCAAGGATAGGATGTATGAACATCTGGAGCGCTGCAATCTGATCAGGGATATGCAGCATGGCTTCGTTACAGGGAGGTCATGCCTTACGAATCTAGTGGAATTTTTTGAAGAGGTGACAAAAACGGTTGACGAAGGACAAGCCGTTGATGTCGTCTATATGGATTTCAGTAAGGCGTTTGACAAGGTCCCTCATGGTAGACTGATAGAAAAGGTGAAGGCTCATGGGATACAAGGCCAGGTATGTAGATGGGTGGAGAACTGGCTTGGGAGGAGGAGACAGCGGGTAGTAGTGGAAGGCTCCTTTTCCAATTGGAGGGCTGTCACCAGTGGTGTGCCGCAGGGCTCGGTACTAGGACCTCTTCTATTTGTGGTATATATTAATGACTTGGAAGAGGGGGTAGGTGGTGTGATCAGCAAATTTGCTGATGACACTAAGATGGTTGGATTGGCGGGTACTGAGGAGCAGTGCCTGGCAATGCAACAGGACATAGACAGGCTGGTAGATTGGGCAGATAGATGGCAAATGGAATTTAATCCTGAGAAATGCGAGGTGATGCACTTTGGCCGGAATAATGTGGAGGGGAGTTATACGATAAAAGGTAGAACTATCCGGAGTATAGATACGCAGAGAGACCTGGGGGTGCAAGTGCACAAGTCCCTGAAGGTGTCGGTGCAGGTGCAGAATGTGATGAGGAAAGCTTATGGTATGTTAGCCTTCATAGGAAGAGGTATAGAATATAAGAGTAGGAGTCTGATGTTGCAGTTGTATAGAACGTTGGTTAGGCCTCACTTGGAGTACTGCGTCCAGTTCTGGTAGCCGTACTACCGGAAGGATGTAGAGATCCTGGAGAGAGTGCAGATGAGATTTACCAGGATGCTGCCTGGTTTGGAAGGGCTGTCTTACGAGGAAAGATTGAACGAACTTGGGCTGTTTTCTCTTGAGAGACGTCGGCTGAGGGGGGATCTAATAGAGGTTTATAAGATTATGAAGGGGATAGATAGAGTAAATGGTGGTAAGCTTTTTCCACTGTTAGAAATGGATAGAACGAGGGGTCACGGGCTTAGGGTGAGGGGGGCTAGGTATAAGACAAATATTAGAGGGCAGTTTTTCACGCAAAGGGTAGTGGGGGTGTGGAATGCACTGCCGAGTAAGGTGGTGGAAGCAGGCACGCTAGGGTTGTTTAAGAGTCACTTAGACAGCCACATGAGCGGGCTACGTATAGGGGGATATAGTAGGCCTTACTAAACATTGTAGGCTTGGGAATACGTTTTGCCTCAGGGGTGTTACAGTCTTTGCCTGTTTAATAATGATTTTTTTTGTCTCCACAGGCATTTAAGTCCAGCAAGGGGCATGCATGCGGCAGGTTGTAGTGGGCTGCTCTTGGACGTTGCTTCGGGAGTTGCCTATTGCTTCATGTCGTTAGTGTGCTTAAACTGGACCATCTCGAGGGCAACATGACAGGTCAGAGACTATCTCTGTTGCTGTGCGGACACATGGATTTGGACCTGTGTCTGTGGAAGTTTGCACGTTCTCCCCGTGGTTGCGTGGGTTTCCTCCGGGTGCTCCGGTTTCCTCCCACATCCCCAAAGATGTGCTTTTAGGCTGATTGATTGGGTACTAAATTGTCCCTAAATTGGACCTCCCTGATCCTCGCACATTAGGCGTAGACTAAAATCATGAATAGGACACTGAGACAGTGGGACGGCGGCGCGGGCTCGTTGGGCCGAAGGGCCTGTTTCCCGTGCTGTGTTGTTCGTTGTTCTTTGTTCTTTGTAAATCAACTTGCTGCCAGGAAGTAGCTGTGCGTAATTAATAAAATTACATTTTTTTCAAGCAGAAGCTCTCTTTTTCAATTTATTTGTATTGTTGTCTTGAATTTAGCTCCACCAGTTCCCCTGAAAATTATGTCCTTATCATCCGAAGAGATCTCATCTGCTACTATTGGACTCCAGTGCAAAACTGCGGCTTTTTACCCTAAAGAATTTAACCTCACTTGGTATAAAAACGGTGTTCTAATTGTCAGCGGATTTCAAAATGAACAACAAGCAAATTCCGAGGGGCTTTTTGAAGTTGTCAGCAGCCTTAAACAGCAGGCGATCGAACAAGGCACAGTTTATATCTGTCAAGTATATCACGTTTCCAGCTCAATGCCAGCAAATACCAGCTATACGTTTTTTCATGAAGGTAATCTTATATGAACGATGATAATTTACCCTATCACCCTTCACAAAAATGCATGAAAAACGATAATGCATGGGAAATTATTACTAGAGTAGCTTGATGCTCATATATTGATGAATCTTACAGTATTCTTTGGGGGCAGGTTTCCTATCTTTTTGGTTTCAAAATAGGATATGTTGTAGACTGCATCATGCAACATAACCACTAATGGGGTTAAGTCTTCAGTATTGCTCCCATAAGTCAGATTAACTGCATAACATTGCAACTCAGAAAATAATGCAGCATTGATGTTGTTGTGGGAAAAAATACCACTCCTGAGTCCGACTGGAGGGTTAGTAACACAGTTTATTTTTAACGAAGCGTCGTGGAGAAAAGGGACCAGAACTCTGCAGTACTGGACAGCTACCTTCTCTCGAAGAAACAATAGAAGCGGTCCACCTTTATGCCGTTTACACAATAGGTGGACAGGACACGATTATTACATCGTTTTAGTCAAGTGGGTACAACATTTCTTAGCTCATTATTATGGATAGGTACGGCCATTATCGTTCCAATATCACATTGTTCCATGAATGGGTACATTTCCTCTTATCAATGACTTAATTTACTATATTCTTGTAGTACATGGTTCCTTTGTGTTTCTTTTAATCTCCCAGTCAGACCCCTATTATCCCAGGAGTATTTTTGTCTCTTTTAAGGTGCCTGGCTTCCTGAAGCGTTTATTCCCTGTTTTAATTCAATTAACTGCCTGTCCTGTGGTTTAAATTTTAAGTGATTGTCTGTCTGTGTTTCAAAGTCAGTGTCTGTGCTGGAAGTCAGTGCATGGTTAATGCATTTTATCCCTTTATGTGCCGGACAGCTATTTATATGCCAGGTACCCATCTTTATGGCTTTTTTTCCGCCTTCAATGTTCAATCGAGGGTCTGAAAAAATAATGGATCCCCGAGCTATGGAATCGACCAATTGAGTCATTTCATATAGCTGCAGATACAAACTAGAACAACTTGATTCCTCGTTTATAAAGTTTTTACTCACTAGTAATGCTATAAAAATAGGATCACAGGTAATTGTGGTAAGATGAGGAAACAGGCGGGAAGAAATCTTTCCTTGAAAGATGATCTCAAGCGATTTTATGGACATATCTTGCATGTGGTGCAATGTAACTTGGAACGACATTGTTTTTTTTTGGTTGGCACCATATCTTGAAAACTATTGCATTTTGTATAGTCATGAATGGGAATGTATCTTATTCAACATTGCTGGTATTTCTCCAACAGGCTTACACAGGGGTTAGCACTGCTGTCTCATAGTACGAGGGACCCGGGTTCAATTCGGGCTTCGGATGACTGTGTGGACTTTGCACATTCTGCCTCCGAAAGAGCGAGTTTTCTCATGGTGCCCCGGTTCCCTCCCATACTCCAAAGATGTGTGTGTTAGGTGGACCATGCAAAATGTGCATTGGTGTCAGGGACCTTTGAAGCGAAAATACGTGGAGTTGCGGGGATACAGCGTGCGTGGGAATTTGGTCGATGCAGACTCCATGGCTTCCTGCTGCACTGTAGGGATTCTAAACTCTAGGATTCTATGATCCATGTGTTTCAATCACGTTTTTTGAACGATTCGCAAAACAACTGCATTAATATCGATAATTAAAATGATATTTTGAAGTTTTATATTGTGTATCATGATGTTCGGTTCACAGTGCATTTGATATTGAGAGCTGTGTGCATATGGCTTAAAAGACATTTTCTCATTTTGATAGTTAATCCTTCTAACAAGAATATTCATATGGTCGGTGGATGGTCCGGTGGTGCACTTGCAATTCTATTTTTGACTATAATGATACTGATCGGAGTCATGAAATGCAAAGGTATGAATGAGAATTTTCACACATGAAACAAATAATTTACTCGCAGACGAAATCTTAAAATATTCGATTCGAGCAACTATAAGCGGGAACAAAGCTGCTTATTGGTATAATTTGCATAATTGACTGACGGAAAAATGCCATCACTCTTACATATTGCTTCACCTCAAGTATTACGTGAACATCTGACATTATAATGCTCTCAGCTTCATTTTCCGAACTGCAGTCTAAAGATCTAACCGTAACAATGTAAATTGCATAGTTCAATGGTGTCTGCGTAGCTTTAATACAGAAATGATTGCGAAACAAATTCGTTTGGTTGAACATTTTGAGACATATTACGAAATCAGCGTGTCGCCATAATTTGCGAGAATGCATTGCATTTGACTTAATTGACGGAGAGTCAAGTGAAAATATGCCCCGTATTTTTACGTTGTCCTTTTTGAATTTCACAAGGTGCAAAGAAAAAATCAAGAAATACTACACAGCGTACAGAAGAGGTAGGAACATTTTATTTATTATTAATCCTAAACTTCCGTTCTCAAGTCCAGGTGAAAGATTGATACATCACATGAAATAAATTTATTTTAAACATGTGGGGAATTGGACTTGACCTTTCCTTTTTTCTGCAAAAGCACAACTTTATGTATAAACAAGCAAAATTAGAAAAATGGTAAAAGCGTTTGCAAACTCTGCCAGCTATTTGAATAGTTCAAAACAGTTTTAACTTTTCTTCTATATTCCGTAATATGACACACCTTTTTCGGCTACTAAAAATAGTTAGGATAAGATTCGCAGATTTGCATTTCTTGTTGTGCAAACCAAGTTGCAGCATGGTGAAGACGTGCCACGGCATTTATATTACAAAAAAATTTCAAATTCCTAATCTCGGCGTAGAATCGGTAACGAGAATAGAGAGCAGTATTATTGCCTCTCTTTACACGGTTTAAAATCAGATCACCCACTTTTCTTTGCTTAATTTTTTTGTTTATCCACTAGGCGATTCAGGAAAACATGACTATTTGTACTGTTCAGGCAGCCCTTCTTTCTCTTTCGCAAGCTGACATTTCAGTTTGGAGGGCCGAAGGACCTGTTTCTGTGCTGTAATGGTCTCTGAACTTTGCTACTTCCATACTCTGTCTTTTGTTAGTGCAAAATGCTGCGGTGCTATGGTTGACACGGGGTCAG